>NC_088844.1:14987315-15587315 GCF_904066995.2 Poecilia reticulata
TGGCTTTCATCACACCTGTGCTAAAAAGAGGGGCGAGGAACTGCATGTCCGTCCTGTATTTCCCCCTCCCTCTATAGAAATATTGAAACAGTTGTGGATCAGATGGACTCACATCCTGTCAGACTCCTCAGATTTCAGGACAACTGAGTGCTTTTGTCAGCCGAATTCCAGACATCATCTTCTTTTCTCTATAGAAGGGCTTTCAAAGATAATATGTCTCAGGACTTTTTCTTCTCTCAAAACAATAGCGTCATTGAAACAGAGATGGCTAACTTATTCTAATAGTGTATGGTGCATAATTCATGAGATGTCAGTCAGATCGGAATATTGAAGCCCCCGTTGAAAAAAAAAAAAAAGAGGTGTGCGAAGTTGGTGCTCCGTTCATGATGTCTTGGCTCATCTTTACAGCTTGTCTCATAGTGCCCTCTGTCATAGATGTCAGTCTTCCTTGACACCTGTCTGCCCTCTCCTCATGTCTGACTGTCCCAGCTTCCTCTCTGTGGGGTGGAACCGTTTGCTTTTGGAAGTTTGTTTATAGGGGGATGGAATATGCCGCTGCTCCAGGCCACATCTAGTCTTTCAGCCCATCACACAAAACATGACAGCCCTCCTCGCTCTTTGGTGGTGAGATGTGCTGTTTCTCCTGTCCCCATGGGGAGTCAGAATTTTTTGCTTTGCTCTCTCCTTCTTGAACTTCTCTTCAAGACAGCAGATCAATATTGTGAGAGCGTGCAAACGCTACCTGCTCTGGGCCGTCTTTTCACAAATGTGCAATTTTGCACTGATGTGGTTTGAGATTATATACTGAAACAGTTGAAAAGCAATGAATGTTTCAGTGAGTGTATTTTTTTTTTTACACAGAAAATGAGTCCTTGAATGGGAATTGAGGATTGCGTGCAACAAAAACAAGATTTATCTTTTAAGAAATGGACAAACTGCTGTGTAACGCAGTTTAGTGAAATCCCTTACTATTTATTAAAAAAATAAAATAAAATAACTCGCAGTGAGTAATCCCAGAGTAATGCTCTTTGTTTGGACAGTACAATCTATAATTATAGGAATTAAGTTAGGATCTAACTCAAAACCTCAAAAATAAGACTCTGATTTGCCTGAAAATGAGAACGATATGAAATCAGGCGCTGACAGCTTGTAGCGTGTAATTATGTTGATTTGCTGACACGAGATATAATTATGTTGCTTACTTTAGCTATGTTAGGTTAAACACACATCTGTTGTCATTTGCTGTATAATATCCATGAATTAAACTGGATTTCAGTGCCCTGGAAAAGAATAATTTATATTTAATTGTATCGTGGCAACACTCAAAACCGTAGGTCCTCAACATGTCAAGTATGCAAGTGTAGCTAGGCTTCATGAAAAACCGTTGATACCTGCACACTTTCTGGGTGGTCTGACACTAGATATTCAAGGCCTGTGGTACTCCACCCAGCAGGCTGGCTCCTAGTTTTACCATTTTCATATTTCATGGTTATTGTAATTCTAGATAATGAAACTTTTGTCTTGCATTAAGATTTTCTATTGCTGTACAGTCATATTAATTAGAATATGGGTTTCAATACTGAAACAGTTTCATTAGGACCTTATTTCTGTAATAAAATGTTATTTTATTGGTTTCCATTGTGAATTGAGTTACTTAATAAATGAACTTTTCCATACTATCCTGATTTATTAAATGTATCTTTATAGGTCCATCTGTTGGAATATCATGAAAAAATGTGTTTATTTTTTTTATTCAAAACAAAACCAAACAAAAATCACAATGCGGATTTGGTTCACACATTATATTTCAAAAATTCCTACTAAAAATGTTTTCATGTCCGATGAGACCAAGTCACCTTGTTCTTGTCTGCACTGTTGAGTCTGGCATCTCTCATCTTTCTATTGATTTTATCTTGCAGATTCTGTATTGTGTTTATATGAGGAGAGTCTGTTGGCAAATCAAGCACAGTGATACCAGTTTAGCAAACGTAAGAAAAGTAATGGTTGTAGCTCATGTCTTTTGTACATCCATGTGTGTGTGTTTGCGTGTGCGTATATGCGTGTTTGCGCGCGCGCGCATGTGTGTGTATGGTGCCTCTCGTAGAATCTGACTCATGACCTGTTTAAAACATTTGTAGAAACCTTTAAAATTTGTCTTTTAAAATCTTGTTCTTTTACATAATGTGTTTGTCTGGATGCTCTGTTTTCTTTCTGTCTTTCCTTCAAAGAACTGTAAATAACTTTGGATTGTCCAGTGTATGAAAGGTTCGGTATAAATAAACTGGCCTTGATGTAATTCTAGCCTCCATCCTGGACTTGTGAATTTTTACTAAACTTTTTAATGGACTACAGTTTTTCCTGTTGCTTTTGCACCTTACTCAACCAGACTTTTTTCCTTCCACTCAACTTCACAACACTGTGCTTGGATACAGCGATTTGTTAACATCCAGCCGCTCTGTCTCTGTCTAAAGTATGTGTTTCTTTCTGAGCAACATTTCTGGGCTAAATGTAAACTTTCTGATAATATTCAATAATTAATTGAGTCTTACCTGTGTAGCGATACCTCAGATTTCCCTGTGGTACAACAGTAGAACCTTAAGCTCACTTTTACACAGGAGCTGTTTTTTGTCAGGCCAATGTGTGCGGGTTGTGTGTGTTTCGTTTAATTTCTTTGTGTCTTACAGTATAGAATTAATACTGCATCAGCTGTTTACACAACCGCTCGCATAGCGCATACACAGGTACGTTAGTCAGGCAAGTGCAAAAGCTCAATTGCACAGAAGCAAACACTCATTTTTGCACACAAAAAACACTCACACAACTAAAGAGGGGGCTGTGCCTCCGGGGGCCACGTCAGTTACCTGCTGACACACAGGCTAGTGATTGATGAGACGCCGGGGGCGCTGGAGTAGACTTTGTCAGCTGCTCATAATTTATACATCTTATCTCCATCAGAAGAAAAGACAGAGTGCCACGTTGTGTATATGAAGATGAAAACACTGGGCTTGTTTAGGCGGCAGTGACAGGGTAGCTGCTAGCTGTTAGCTGTGGCTCAGAGTGAAAACTCAGATTACTATCTGTTGGTTTTCTCCCCAGATTTCTTTGTGGCTACAGACTTCACTCCGTACCTGACTGTCAGTCATTTTCACTCACTTTCCTTGTCTTTCTTTCCTTTCCTTTCCCTCGCACTTTGTGTTTCTCTTCTCTGTCTCACTCTTTTGTGTCTCCATTTCTCCTCTTTGACCCCTTCTTTTTGTTGTCTCTCGTCTCTGTCCATCGTCTGCCACATTCTCAAACTAGACAGGCCAATCTTCTGCTGAAAGCCTCTATTCCACACGTAGGCCAGAGGTCACAGCAGTGGGACAGCTTGAGTTATTCAATAATTAGATTTTTTTTTACTTTCATGTTGCAATCAATTATTATTTCAAAGGAGTTAGAGCTTGCTATTTTTAATGAATAATTGAGCTGTGTGTTTCGGGTATTTGAGTATGCTTAGCCTCCTCTCAAACTATGAAAATTTGGACTGCTTACATTAAAATTGCTTTGATGTACAAACTGGCCTGATTTTTGATATCCTGACAGACTATTTGGAACCCTGTTTGGTAAAAGTACCAGAAGATTTCAGTACCATCTGATGAAGATTACATCTTTCTACCTTGACCGAGAGATGTAGAAAAACCCTATAATACTGGCTCTATTGTTTTTGGCTTCTCAGTTCAAAAATGATGGTGGGCATGCACAAAGAAGGCCTCTGTCATTGTTTTTTTAATAATGTCCAAAAATCGAGCTCACAAAATTGCACCACAAATGTTTTTCTTTTCTGCTATAAGTTGAAAAATGCATATCTGTTGTTACTTGTTGAAGTGTATTCTTGTAATCAGGCTGTTTTAAGCTACTTTTTACTCACAACACATAAAATAACTACCACATTTTTTATTGCTGGGCCAGTCTTCTGAATTGCCAGTTTTTTTTGTTTGTTTGTTTTTGTGTTTTTGTCTAAAAAGCCTTGGATTGCTGAAGTACCTCTCAGCTGACATTGGGTAAAAAACACACACATTATCTTAAACATGTTTAGTATTCATGTGAATGGTTAAATCATTAGTTACAGCAGCACCTATAGGAAACCCATGCAAACATTCAAATACACAAACATGGAGGCAAAGTGTGAGCTCTGTGTATAATGTATTTTTGAAACACTGATTAAATTTAATTCACTGTGACAACATTACAAGGTTTCCCTAACAACTTTAGCTGTATGATTTAAGTAACACCCTGAACAGCGCTAAAATTGGAATAAAATATGTTGTCTAATAATGCATCTTTAATTTTAACTTAAAACCTTCTGTCAGCTCAACTGTTCATAGACAAAATTGCGATTTTACACCTACAGAGAGATGTTTGTATTATTTTAATAATACTATTTTTAAGCATTTTAGTTCTTACATTCTCTATGTTTGATCATTTCCTTTGTCTCATCCAAAGCTGCGTGTAATAGATGATTAAAGGATCTTAACGTAAGTAGAGCATGCTGTCTTTCTCTGAAAAAAACAAACAAACAAAAAAACAAATAGTGTCTTTGTTTTTTAGCTATTGAGAATTGTATTTTTACTTCTCTTTGGTTCAAGTCAAGGCACGAAGAAGTGTTTTACTGATCCTGCATAGCTTGTCAGTGGTAAACAAATCTGACTTTCGTTGGCCTGTACACTTGCCGTTTCATATTGCCTTAATAAAAGTAAAAAGAAAGTTTATCAATGAGGCGAACTTCACCTGGATCTCCTCCAAATGTCTCTCTGACTGCTTTGTTCCCTCAAATTGTGTTCAGATGTTTTTAAGAGTGTCAGTTAACTACTGCACCAGCAAAACAACTTTGATTCCATAACCCCTTCCCACTATTGATCTCGCCTTGTAGATAAAAGGCTGCTCCCTCTGATATCATGCATTTTTCATTGTGGTATCAATGGCAGGCTTTGCATTTAGCATTCCACTTAGCTTAAAGCTATACTCACTGATGCTGTCTGTTTTGCTCTATTGATTTACAGGGTTTGCAACGTGTATATTTGAGAGAGCACTCCCTTGGTATCATTTCATATTATATTTGAGAAGCCTCACAGAGTATAACAAATTAGAATAATTATTTTTATTTTATTTTTTTCTGTTTAGACTGTTGGTGTGTTTTGAATTAAACAAATCAAACAAAGTCAAACTGAGAAAGTGTGTGTGATAATTGAAGCTTTCAACACTGCTTAGGATGCTTTTCATTTATTTTTCAATCTCAGATCTATCCTAAATGTGCTGAATCTATCTGTAATGTTACATTTTATCATGTACAATCTTGACAGTGCATATTTGCTCAATCTACAATCCACACATAGCACACATTTTACTCTGGCAAGTAAATATTGTGAAGGGACAACTGATATAAAGTTAAGATGCGTTCTGTGTGAATCCTTGGTAATGATAGATCTTTTCAAGAGGCCTTCAACAAGTACTAACCAGCTGAATTATTGGCACTGAGAGGAAGCAAGATTTATTTTTAAACACTGATTAATTTCAGCTTTTTTTTTTTTTTTTTGCTTTTATTGCGTTTTACAACTCATTCTTGTCATGTGCTTAATTACGCTGTTGCTCTTCTTTATTTACGCACACAAGTTAGTTCACAAACTAACTTACTTTCATCACTTTGCATGTTTGGATGCTTCGGGTTGGTTAAGGCATATGGCGCGTGTTGCACAGCAATATCAGAAATACATATTTTCAGTGAAAGTCTTTGAGATGTTGAGTACCTCTTTTCTAAACTTCATTGTAGGGTTTCTGTTTCTTAGGTGTTTTATAGTTAAGCTGCATATCTAGCTTAAATGAAGCATCAAATAAAACAAATGTATTCAAGTGATTTATTTTACTCATTGTGCCGCATGTATGCTCCCATTGTTGTGCTGATTATTTAAACAACACTTAGTAAATGAAAAAGAGTCATTTTCTCTAATAGAATTTAAAAAAAAAACAGAAAAAAATATATAGGCAGAAAGAACTAGTCAAAGAGATGACAATCAGAATCTCACTGGCTTGGCTTGGCAGCCCAAACCCCTGCCACAGTGTAATTGGAGAGAAAACATATATGGGAGCAAATAACCCCCTGTCAGGGGCATTAAAAGGAGATGTCCTGATGACTGAGAGCCCTGCTGGAAGAGAAGAGGAGAAATGGGGGGTACGAATAAGGCTGATCAAATGGAAAAAAAGAAAGTGCTTGAAGCAGCAGCACCTACAAATATTCTCAATAATTGTTGACTTGTAGTGGAACAAGGGCCCTATGTGTATTTGTGAAACTTTCCCTCCAGAGAAAAACTGATATTTGTCCTGTCAGCTGTCATCCTTTGACTGATTGGTCATGCCTACCTTAATAGATATAATTTAAAAATACTAAAGGGTAGCATGAGCAATCTTGATGTTTCCAGATCCATATTACCATTGGAAGGAATGTAGGCAGGTGAGGGAAATGGAGAAAAATATATGACTCGCTGTCAAAATTCAAAGGTGAAATGCACAAGGGGAACAAGTACAGAAAACATCATTTGAAAACAAATGACTTTACAAAGCAGAAAGTGACAAATGGGACAAATGACTCATTTGTAAAAAAAATTACTAATTTGATGTCCGATTTAGCATTTGGTAAAAAAAATAAAAAAATCCACCCTAAATACCATGGACTATGTTTGACAACAGAAAATTATATGCTTATTTCATTCATGTTTTTATGTATTTATGTGTTCTTTTATCAAACTTTTATTGGACATCTAAATGTATGACCAATATATCTATTTAAGCATAAAATCAAAAGCTCTACCTTATATTGTAAGTTGCATGATTTTAGCCTCTTTGTTGGCCTCTTTTTTCACTTATCTCTTAAGTCTCCATTGCTCCATCATTACAAAAGAGTTTGGCTCTTCCTCTGAACCTCCGCTGCCTGACCCCTGCCATACAACTATGTGTCCAAATGTTAATGAGAGTGCCACTGAATGAGCCATAAGGGTGTTTAAACAAAGTCTTCATAAGCCGTCACTTGAAATTCAGTAATGTATTGCCGTGTTGCCACGTATGCTGCCACTCTGCCTCAGTTCTTGTTTCCATCCGAGGACAGGGCTTGTCTTGTTGTGTTTTAATTTTTTATTGTGCCTCGGCAGCTTTTGCAGGCAGGCTTTTGTCTGTGTGCGAGATTGCTGCTCCAGCTCCTTGGCCCCTCTCATTAATCATGCGGTCAGTCTATTTATAATGTGGCAGCCAAGCTGCCACCTTGGTTGCCATTGGCTTTTGTCACTGCGGCACTCTGTTATGTGGCAGGGGAAAACCTAATTATTAACTGTTAAGATGGCAGCAGGCAATAAGGGCTGCAAAGGAGCATGGCGACATGTCTGGCTATCAGTCAGGCTAAAGTGATTGCCTACTGAGCATTCGAACACCAACAGGACATTGTATGATTTAATTAGATTTTTGAGGAGTGTTTTAACATTAAGTATCTGTACACCTAAGTGAATTATCTAGTTTCCCTTAGAAAAATGATTTAACTCGAAACTTTCATTTTTTACTCTTAAATCAACCAATACAGACTTTGCATACATGGTGATTGGTGTTCTGATAAGATGTTAATTCTTTAAATATGTGCTATATTGAATATAGTATTATACGCTGCCATAAGGATAACAAGTAATGATATGTGATAGACAATAGATGACTTGTTATGGAGGATTAACTGCATGAGGAGGCATTGGCTGAACAAGTGAACTGAGTGAGGATGCACGAAATACAATGTGCATAGAAATGGATCCTGGGCACGGCTTAGATGTGGCCCGCAGGAAAATCCTGCGGGCCACAGGATTTTCCTGTGGCCCGCAGTCCTTTTCATATCAAGATGGATTATTTATAGCTGCAAGTACAAACCAAGCAATGGACACCTACAAGTAAGAGTGTTTTTTTTTTTTTGACTGTTTTCATAGAAACATCTTTGAATCCAACTGGACGTCTGAGTAGTCTGGCAGTTACCATCCTTTCTTCAAACAATGGGGAGGTTCATGTATGACACCTATATACGGCTGTTGTGCCTACATGAGTTAATGTCTTATGCTGTAGCTGGTAAATAGCTTGTACTTGTATAACTCTTCATCAAGTCTGGTGGACCCCAAAGCGCTTTGCCCTAGATTCAGTTGTTCACCCATTCATGCACACATACTTATGCTGATGATGGTAAGCTACTGGATAGTAGCCACAGCTGCCCTGGAGCACACTGACTGAGACGGCCACTGGCAGGCCAGACAGGTGAAATGTCTGGTCCAAGTAAACACAATGCGTACAGCGTGAATCGAACCAGCAACTCACCGATTGAGGGACTAACTCCTGTCATTGTCATGACGGTGGTAGGAAGTGTTGTGGAAGTTGTGGGAAAATCTACCACAACTTCCAATGCAGCCAATGAAGCATTTGGGCTACATGGAAACTGAATACCCGCTGGTGGACAGACATTGCTGACCAGAGATTGACGGTGATTTCATTGGCAACTCCCCCAGGAAATAACAGATGCTACTTGCCTCCTTAGCTTTGTTTGATTTCTTACCATCTAAGAGATACTATCCATTAGCTTCCCACAGTCGGTGTGCAAAAGTGTACACACTGACTCTATGTTCTGATTTTACTATTGTATGTTTGTTAGGTATACATAATACAAACTAGCTTTAATTCGTTACACCTTTCTAAATCTTTAAAGTTGAGAAGAACATTAAGATGGGTTTGAATCATCAGAAGGATGTAATATGTATAATTTTATCTCGGGGCAAGGAGAATATTATTAAAAGCCTCCTGGAGAAAGACAGTCTTTGTTATTTGTCTTTTGACTCTTTAGCAGACAGCTATCATGAAGAAAGGGAACTCGGTGTGCATCACCCAGAGAGGGAAGAAAATGTGAGTCAGGCTTTCTCCTCCTACTGCCTCCTTCCCCTAAAGCTTGAGATCCCCTTCCAAAAATGAAAAGGATCAAGTTCCTGTCACTGTCACAGCACAAACATAAACTTTTCTGGCACCTAATAAATAGGCAGTGTGGCATTGTTCTCAAAGCCAGACAGGTGTGTCTGCCTCAGTGATGATGGATTCCATTATTCTGTATGGAAAGCCTGTTGGCTTTCTTGTCATATGTTGTCACACATTTCTCTCCTGAGAGAGAAAGGTTTGAAAGATGGCCAGAAGTAATTACACAGACGCTTCCCTGATGTCGTTGCCATGTGTTTTTTCCTGCTCATCACGACTAAAGGTAGAAAACAATTCTGTTACCCACAGCTATATTTCACAAGAAGCTGGTGAGTGCAGACATGTTGGTGCTCTGTTGCTCCTCTTGTGGTGGTGATTGCTAGCTCATTAATCCGTCAGCTTTATTTTTCCAAGCTTTGGGAAAGGGCTTAGGGGCAATTTTAACTCATCACAAAGGTGGAGCAGCAGAGCCCGATCCAGGCGTGCGGTGATGACATTATTTGCACCTGAATGGCAGGTACATCAACATCTCCTTGTAAACGTATCAAAGGAGAGACAGTGGAGCCTTTGTTCTCCTCACGGCCCACTTGGGTTGCTGACAGCTTGCTGATTGATATTATCATTCTTAATGTCAGTAAATAGTGGCATACTGCATGAAGAATCTGTTTCTTCCCGGTGCTGGAGAGCTCATTTATCTTTCTGCAGCTTACTCTTGGCATATGACGAAATTGGAGCCGGAAGTAGTTTTCCATTTCAGTCAGAAAAAGGATGTGCGGTTCCTTTCCTCTCTGTCTCCTAATCTTTGTTTGCTGTCTCCATTTCTCTCATTGTTTCTTTGCTTATTTTGATTTGGAGTGACAAAAATTTTACTCAAAGGGAAAATAGACTTTAAGTCAGTTGTAATATGTTAGGACCACTCTTGATAAGATGCTGTGAGACAGGTCTCAGTGCCAAAAATATTCACACCCTTTCCAAATTTTTCACATTTTATAACATTATATCCATAGACATAAGTACATTTAATTGGAATTTTGTACAATGGAAAATCATGAAGTTTAAATAATTGCTAGTTGTACACTTTTCCAAAAAAATATCTAAAAAGTGTGGTTGAGTATTTATTTATTTAACTTTTTGCCTATGCCTAGACTAGGTAAAATACAAACCAATATTTAATTGAGAATAAGTAGTGAGTGAGAACTGATGTCCATGGGTAAATCTACATAGCTGGTAGCAGCATTCTTCTGGTCTTGCATAGTATTGAGTCAGAGTAGGGGCTAAATGCAAGGCATTTTTACATGAATTTAAGCTGACATACAATCTACAAAACCATGCATCCATTTTTCCAATTTGTAATGATATGTAACTTTGTTTTGATGTATTATATAAAATGCTTGAGTTTTGTAACATAGCTAAATGTATTCACAATTATGTTTGCACGGCGCTAACCTTGAACAGATTGAAGATTACTTCAGCTCTTCCATATATATATATATATATATATATATATATATATATATATATATATATATATATATATATATTTTTTTTTAAATAAGGAATTTACTTGCTTAAAGAATGAGGAAACATTTTATGACTGGTCCTCTTGTGGGGTTTTTTTTATCTTCCAGAGATCCTAAATATGAACCAGAAAGATTTTTTTTTTTTTTAAGTAGCAGACAATAAGCCTTCTTAGAACCACACAGTGACCAATAAAGGTCTTGGAGACATCATATTGAAAAGGTTACACACTGACAACGAACAACCTTAACATGGTGGGTACACAACCTCTTCACAACAGCAACAAATGATGGCATTTGGAGGGGAAAACGGAGAGACAAAAAGGGTAGAGGAGAGAAGTCAGTGTGTATTTTTCATTTGAATTTTCTGACAAGAAACGTAGGAGAATGGGTTAAAACAAGCCACACTTGACAATGTGGGTGCATTGAGGTCAGGTTGTTCGGAAAATGAAACGCATACACACAAACACACACACACACACACACACATAAAACCACATCTGAGTGCTTCCCTATAAGAGCACAATCAAAGCATGTTTTTTTTTCTTTCCACCCCTCCCCTCTCCGATCCTGTTACCCCCCTCCTCTACTCTTTGCTATTATGTTGACAGATAGCGCTGATATCCTCTGAGCCGGTGATAGATGCGTCATATCTTTGGGGGGAGAAACGGGTTTGTCCTCAGCAGGTGAATACGCGGCTCCCTCATCCTCCGAGCAGACAGACACGCATGACACTTTTCGACACTCTCCCTGATAGCACTTTGGCATGCAGGCAGAATCAAAGGGGGCATCTTTCACATGCAATTAGAGTGGAAAATAAAGACGATGAAGTGCAGTGTACAAAGGGAAGCTGGGGATCAGAGAGCTGTAATGAAAGGTGATTAGAAGTAGAGGTCCCAGCCAATGAGCTCCAGAGAACCGGGAAAACAAACGCATCATGGAAGGGCTCTTTGTTGAGGACAGTATTAGACATTATCAAAGCTGATAATGATAGACAGCCTCTGGTATGCACAGACATGTCTAGGTCATCTTAGATGTGTGTTTGTGCTTAAGTTTTCCTGGTCTTGACAGGAAAAAGAAACTTTGGCCCAAACTGAATTATAGTAATAAATAAGACAAATGAAATTAAGTGAAATTTTCTTCAAATTACACATAGTGCTTTTCTTTTTTAAGTCTTCACAAACAAACTGTGACAGGAGGTTTGTCTAATTAACTGGGATCTTGTTGACTGGTTCACATCTTGTGTTACTGTGGAAAAACCTGTAAAACAAACACAACAAAACAGGAATATTCATTATAAGAATAACAGACACTAATGAATGGGTGCTTGGGTTTGCATTGTCTAAAAACATTCAGCAACCTCTGTGCACTTGTCTGTTCCTGTAAAACAACTAAGGAATAAACAGATTTCCAAAGGACATAAAATGAAGAAACACACATTTGTTTTAATATTGTAAGAGACTGTTGCATGAATCTCTCTCGGTTTCAAAATTTTGAAAAAATATAAGCCATGTTTTGAAAAATCATGGGCTTCTATGTGCTCAGAGCATTGTAACGCCCCTTTAAGTCAATATACCTGATCAATTTTTTGTAGCCTTGCAATTCTTGTTGGGGGAATTTAAGCAATTTGTCCAACAAAAGTCTTTCCACACTCTGTGACATTTTAAGGTTTTATTGCAGCTCATGTGAGAATTTTCCACAGGAGATTAAAAGTGTTGTTTTGCTTGAAGGGTTAGCTGCTAAGGGTATGGTCAGACCCTCAGCTGCCAATTCTTAGGATAGTTCTTGGTTTATCTGGAGATGTATTTAGGTTGACTAGGGAAAGTCTTGCTTGAATGTTTCATAACTTTGCCTTTTTGAAGTTTTAACAATTATGGTCTTTGCTTAATTATCTACTCCAGCTGCTTTGGATTTTGCTATATGTGCCGTAACATATTTATCCAGATTATTACTGATTATGTTTCCGATTTTTCTACTCTTAATATTAAATTACTCGTCACATTGGATTGGTCCTGTTCTGGATCTCTCCGTAAATTCACAAAAGCCACATGGATAGAAAAGCAGCTAGATAGATGAATGTTTATAATAATTTATGTTGAGAATACAAATATTTGTGCTTCTCTTTTAACTTATGTGCCACATTTTAAGTAACAAAGCAAATAGATTAGTTTGGCATATGTTTGGCAAATGTGTATTATTTCACCCAACCGACTGGCACTTTCTCCTTGGTTTTGTACTCTTACCAGGTTGTTTGCGATTGAATATTGTGTAAGCAAGTGATGGGCATTTGTTTCTTCTCTTTTTGGCTGAAGTGAAGGAAAGCAGACCCATTCCTCTGCCTGCCATTGCGAGCATTGAGTGGTTATCAGGGTTAGAACTGCTACAGGCCTGAATAATAGTACTGTCTGTCTCCGTCAAGTATCTCGACCCTAAAAAAATCCACAAATCTCAGAGGTTTACCTGAGGAGCTTTTGAATCAGTGAAGGGAATATACATTATTTTATTTGTGCCCAATTGTAATATATTTAGAGGAATCCAGTTGTGACCTGTACACATCGACACTGAAAATTATCCCAAATGGGCAATATAAATTATATGCTTCAAGCAAATGTATCATTCAGTCAAACGCTGCATGAACATCCTT
Organism: Poecilia reticulata; assembly: GCF_904066995.2. Taxonomy (NCBI): domain Eukaryota; kingdom Metazoa; phylum Chordata; class Actinopteri; order Cyprinodontiformes; family Poeciliidae; genus Poecilia; species Poecilia reticulata. The sequence continues at coordinate 15,000,486 of NC_088844.1, forward strand.
GTGCAGCATCTAGTAAATGGGTTATTTGGCACCTGAACAACAAGTTACAGTTAATACCAATTCAGTTTGTCAGCAGACTCTACAAGCATACAAGGAATGAGAGGCTTAGTGGGATAAAAAGCAGGCAACAGGGGAGCAACAGTGTGACTGAGGAGTCTAAGAGCAGGACTGTAGCTGTTACAGGATGCAAGAATAAGTGTTTAATTGAAAATGATTAGGGCTCTTGCAAAAGCCGATCAAGTCAGGGTTAGGAGAGAAAGCACAATTGTCCCGCATAATCCTGCTTTCCTCCGCTCTTTCATCTGGATGAAGAGATCTGAAAAGAGGGGATTTGTAAAGGCCAGACCTCCCTGCGTCACAGCCACCCTTTTCCTGTGTTATCCTTTTCAAATTCACTTGCACACACTGTTTCTCTCCCTCCCTTTATGCACTGATATTCTTCAGTCATCACAAAGTATATGGAGGTCAGCAAAACGTCCGTGTTTAGTGTTTTGCTGCGCTGTCAGTATGCTTTGCATTAAGCTGTGAATCGTGATGAGAGCTTGTGTGACAGCATGTTTAGAGATTGTGCTGCATTGGGCTTCATTATCAGACATCAAAGACGGATGGACAAACCCACGGAAAGCAGGAGGGTGCGCTTCTATGTCCTCCCTATTTCTTTTCCTCCAGAAAAGAAATAAATAAACAAAGGGGAGCAGGATAGAAGGCGGTCTGAAATGAAAGCTAGAGGGGCCCGGAGAGAGTCAAACTGAGACTCACATAAACACTTACACAGGAGGAATCAGCTGTGAGCTGAATGGATCTGAGCTTAAAGAGGGGGGAGTACCCTGCCCTTATGCCCTCTCTTTGAAGTGAGGCGCAGGCTGTATGTACAGGCCCCAGAGAGGGGCATGTCTACATCCCCCCCATAGGCTGGCTAAAGGCAGTGGTCCTAGCAGAGTACTGAACACGGAAAAAAGAATGAGAATGTGATTATTTACGGAGCAGCTCTATCACTTTCATTACCTACACCAGGCTACTGCAGTAAAGGAGCTTGGGTTAGTGTATGGATATGTTCAATGTAACAAAGTATTCATCTTTATGAGCCTAATTGGATGCCATATTATTTTCAAAACGTTTCCGTTGACTTTCTTCAGATTCACAAGGTTTTATGCATAAGACCACCCAAAATGTCTTGAACACTCAAGGAATTTGCAATTTACAATTTACAATTACTCAGTAACATTTACTGAGTAATTAAAAAAATACCAAAACGAAGTTTTACTACACTGTCATTTTTAATTTCACTTGAGTAATATTATCATGAAGCATTGTTACTCTTATTTGAGTATAACCTACCTGCTAATTAGCTCAGCAGGCTTACAGTTCCAACAAGTGTTTGCTAATTGCTGCTACCGCTAGTCTTAAGGAGCTGTGTGAGGAAGGAGCTGAGGAGGGGTGCTCTGTGAGGTCAAGGCTCGGCTTGGACACTGCAGCTCCAAGGAGGATCTTTGTCAAAATTGGTGGCACATTGTGAGATGAAGCATTTTTTTCAACCCCGCATGGCTGCTACGGGAGATTAAAGAATTTCTTAAACATTCGTGAAAGAATCAAATACAACACCATGTATGGTTTTGATTAGAGAATAACATTATAAAATGATGCAAAGCTCAAAAAAATTATTTTACGTAAGTGTGATATAATGTGATTGAAGAGGTGGATGAAGAACACAGCGCAAACGGTTTCCATCAACGTAAAGTCACACTTTCTCTATGCTGTCCAAGATGCTCATACTCTATAAACACTTACATATGCACTGTGACGGGCCGTTTCCAGCTGACGTGCACAAAGTTTGGCTCATGGGGCTGGGCTGGTTGTGGAAAGACAGTGTGAGGTCTTGTCTGGTCTAGGCCACTCTTTGCTTTTGCTCTGGCCTCGGGGAATGTTTGGCGTGAGATAAGGTTGTGTTTGAAGAGGAGCACCAGATGCTCGTATATTACAGGTTGTCTTGTCATGCCGGAGATAAAGCCTCAGAGAAGCTCCTGTCGCTGAGCCGTACCACACACAGACACACACTCACGGGGAAGATAAATGTTTACAGGAGGCATTCACCCTTCCACAGTGTCGTGCTGTGGACGGCGGGCCTGTCACAAGGCAACCGTTTTTAGTTTGCGGCTCATGTCTGCAGCATTTAGACTTTGACAGTGTGTCACATGCTGCTTATCTCTTCTTGTAAACACATGATTGCATTTCCTTAGCCCTGAGATATTTTCATGAAGATGTTACCCTTAAACTCTAGCTGAGAGACAAACTGTTTAAAGGCATGTAGAAAAATTATCTTTGAAATCTATTCGAACAGCTTTTCAAAGTCTGTCCCTGTCTTTACAAACTCAGTGGAACAAAAGCATAGTCCATGAGTATCCTTTCATGAAAGTTGGTGGATTTGTAATTCATATCCAGTATAGATAAAATGTTTTGCAGTGACATGCTACCCTGCTTTTCTCACCGGCTTTAAATTTACACAATATAGCCAAGAAGTTCAGCCTGGCATGCATTTATTTTCATCCATCTTTCCATTAACTCTGACCACCTTCTCAGTCCCTTGAAGACAAAAGCATCTCAGCAGCATGATGCTTCCATTTATCATGTTATTTGGTGGGAGATGATGATAATAATATTTGCCTGCCTTGTAACACACAGGAATTTTCTTACAGACATGGCAGTGTTTACCATGTAGGCTAGAAAGTTAAATTTGACCTCAACTGATCATTCTTGGCATGAAAAGACAAATTTGTGGGATGGACACGTACAAGTTGTCATGTCAACAGATTCTCACACCTAAGCTGTAGATTTCTGCAGCTCTATCAGAGTTATCAAGAGCTTATTGGCTGCTGATTTAATTAGAGATATCTTTACCTGTTTGCTAAGATCGACTGCCATGTCTTGGTAAGTTTAGGGTTGTTCCATAATCCTTTTCATATCTGTCACCTGTGAGTTGTTTTAATGATGCTGTTTGTTCACTAACTTTCTCTAATAAACGTCCTAGTTCTTCACTTTAAAGCAATATTTATTTCAAGATTATATTACACACAAATTAAGTCTATTCAATGGCTAAGTGTTGTTAAATGAAGCACCGATATGGACCGAATTTGACTTGGAGGTAGTAGAGTACAAGAGTCTAAAAAACTAATGTACCTCTACTTTTGTAAAGAAGAGTTTTATTTGGAAAGAAAATTAAACTTGAAAGTATAATTTCCCTTGTAACAAAGTGTTATTTTGTGTTTGCGTAACATTCCAATAAAAAAGCATAGAAATGTCTGCTATAATTTGGCAAAACACTGCATTGAATTCACATACATGGACCAAACAAGCATGACATTCCTCTGAAGGTGAGTCTTACTAAAGTTGGAAATTGAAATGATTAAGTATAGTTTTGGTCAAAGCATAAATTTAAAAATTTAACTTGGTTACCAAGAAAACTGTTGCTATCGCTCCAACATTAATCAGTTCCTTGCTGGCCTCATTTATTTTGGCTATGTTTATTTTATATTGTTTGATTGTAAAATATTGTCATTACATGCTACATGGTTCAAATTTACCCCCTGCCTCCCACTATCCTGACAAATAACACGAGATGTATTGCATCTCTGTAATGCAGAGGCGGATATCCCTCTGTCATTAAGTCATGTGTTTTCTAAGTGGAGTGGTATATCGCTTGACATAAAACGCGGCATGTCTTCATTTGTCAGGCTCGTAGAGCTGTGAGACAAACGATGTTCAGAGTGGATGTGTGAGGGCCCTCTGAGACCACAGTTGAGCGGTTGCTCACTGGTGCGTTTCTCATGCTAATGTCATGGTCTCCCGGTCTATCTGTCACCCCATTACGCTAACATCATTATGCACAGGGGCCTGTCTCCGGCGTTGAAAAGAACAGAATCATTCCTGTCTCATTTTGAGGCAAATTGTTTGGGGAACATTTCTTTCTTTCTTTCTGTTCTTTTTTTTTTTTTTTTTTGATCCAGTGGTAATGGTGGGCCAATCATTTTGCAAGGCGGCAGGTATGCAGATGAATGAATAGCTATTTGAGCTGTTTGGTGAAAGGAGTTTTTGTATTATTCATGAGAGGGGTGGTTTGTCTGAGAGAAAGTGTGTGTGTGTGCCTGTTAGAGGCCAGTACGTCTCCCAAGCGTGCATACCGTATAAAGTCACAGGTATGTTGAAAATGACTCGTACAAGTGTTCCCAACATTAAATGTGACACATTCCTTGCATATTTGTGTTTATTTCCAAATTTCCTTGGCTATTTGTTCTTTTTATACGTTACATGGAAGTCTCAGCCTTTGGCATTATTATGGTAGTGTCATGCAGGTGCTTCTCTTATCATTTCACAGAGATCTTTCCTCATCATTTGATTTATGGGTGCATTCACATCAAATCTGTTTAGTCCACTGTTAGTCAAACAATTTCCCTAGAAAATGTGAATGTGTAATCAAACTCTGATGTGGACAAAAAAAAAGTGAAATCTGGCCCACTGAAATCCTGGGTCTCAGTTTGGTTGAAGGTGAAATCGGGTGTGGTTCAAATGCACATGTGAATGCCAAGTGGAGTGGAGACCACTCCAAAAAGCAGGATGCGGATGATAGAGAAGGACAATACAACCAAAACAAAGGTGCCAAAATCCTACAACCTCTAAACTCTAACATGGCTCCATTTTCATTTGAATATTGTGGAAAAAATTAAGTTGCACTCCGTGTCTTCTTCAGAGGTTTTCATGTTATTTCCTTCAGTGGTTCCTCTTGCATTTGTGTAAACAGGTTTTTAAAACATTGGTGAGGAAACAAACTGCACCAGCTGGAAATGTAGCAAATGCTGTAATTTTGGTCAGAGCCCATCAGTCTATCAGGTGGGAAAGCACCCTAAATCTGGCTCAAACTCTTGTTTTCATCCAAATATCTCATTTCTAGACAACAGTACAAACTTGCATTTGTCATCTCAGCAGTTTGCTTGTGCATTTGGGCCCCTCCTCTGCATGTGTATCGTCTTTTTGTGTGTGTGCTACACAAGCCATGCTAATTGAAAAGCTTCAATCAGCTCGACTAACTGGGGAGACGACCCCGGCTGCTGTAATTGCCCTGGTGAAGAAAGAAAAGCCTCTCTGTGTCATCATTTGCACAACGTTATGAATAGGTTAATAAAATAAAATACTTTAATTATAGCTCAGTTGCCATATTGTTAATAGTGCCAGGGTGGCTCAATTGAATAATGCAGTTTCTGCTATTAATTATCTGAGAGTGAACTTGTTTAAATGATATTTTACAACCCCTTGATAAAATTACAGCTAGAGGCAATGTAATGATAGACAGACAAAGGCCATGCACAAATTATCATAAACTATTAGCTTGTTTCCAAAGGGTTTTATGTTAATCTTTTAGCGCTTAAGTACCCTGCAATTAACATATCAGGAGGAGCTGCCTTCAAGCTAGGCTTGCAAATTGAAGTGCTCAGATAAAAAAGCTATTGAGATGAAACCCTGAAAGAGTAGAGGAGCTATCATACTGAAGTGTGCTGGAATTTTTACTTGTGCAATGCGTCTCTTTGCGATAGGGAGACTTTTAAGAGCACTGAGACAAAGAACGAGTGAAAAACAGAGCAAGATGCCGTGAGAGTGTCTGTGATCAAGGGTGTATAACAATCCCATTATCTCTCTTGGGTGATGACATGAGATGTCTCTGTCTGTCCTCGTTCTCTTTGTCTAATGCTGCACACTGTGGGAGATATAAGCGGAATGAAATGGCTCTCAATAGCTACGATGGTGGTATCTGATAGAATGTGTTTACATATGAGCCTGGTGGCTTGATATGTAAATGCAAGGCACTGAACAGGCTACAGAGAAATGTGGTTCATTCTTAGGTCTTCATAGTCTGTGTTCCCTTTTATGCTGTGCACATTGTATCCACTGAGTGAGCATCTTGTAAAGCACACATTGCCTTTAGTAGGTTAAACTCATGTTGGTATTGAACCCTTTTATTTTACCTAGAATAAAAATCTCTAAGCAGAGATTTGTCCTCTAACCTCTTCTTTTGTCATAGAAATTATTTTTTCCCCCCACGTTTATGAATTTTCACTTTTTTGTCCGTAGTCTTTGATGTAATTTATAACCAGCCAAAATCTGTCTGTTATTGCGACTAGCAGAATAAGCTCAAGACTTGAAGGTTGCATTGAAAAAATCAAGGAGAAAGAAAGTCCATTCCTGTCCAAAGTCCTGATGAACGTTTCCTTTAAGACCACATTCCTGTGTGTCAGAGCCCACAATTTATGGGGCGGAGATTACAAAGCTACCAATACAATAAATTAAACTGACGGACAGAATTATGCCCAGTGCTTCCTGCTCTCCCCAATGACGTACACTAACTTAGCACAGCCTGACAATGAGTATGATTTACCACCCGGGCGAGAGTGGAGAAGGGAAAACATTCACAGGCACACAGGCCTCTCTTTGGCCCACATCCTGGTGAATAAAGTCCTGCCTTAATTCACCAACATTAAACGCCGCCATTAAATGCTAAGAATCAGGATAACAGATCATAAATACATCGTGATTTATTAGTTAACAACAAAGAGCTTGAAAGTGGCCAAGGAGAACGGCACTGTTTGACAGAATGTTCTCAAGGAGAGAAAAAGACCGGAAAAACACACTTGTTCCTCTTGTCCTCACTCACGGACGCTCTTGTCTAAATCTGACCAGGGACGTCGCCCAGCCCTATCTTCCGTCGCCGCAGCATAGGAGCAGATGTGTCTGTTCTCTTCTCAACATGTGACATACAGAAAAGATAAACAGAGAGAAAAGCAGAAGGGGGAGGAAGAGACGGCGGAGGGTGGGGGGTTTTGGGGGGAGACCTGGCACGGCACCGGCTAATTTATCTCGCTGAGAGACAGATTAAAGAGAGAGGAGAGTGAAACAAAGTTCCACTGGCTTAATCAGCGGACAGGCTGCTAGCAGAAGACATGATAAATCAGAGCACGCTCAGTCCAGGAGAAAGCTTTTTCTCTAGGAGGGAACAGGAGACTTCCTCAGCCAAGCAGTTGTATCTTGTGAATAGTGGCTTGTATGTACATACCTGCAATCGATAGTGGCTGCTATTGTTTGAGCAAACATTGTTGTACAGCAGATTCTGCCCTCACGTCTTTACATCGCTGTTATTTTTAGCGGGAGGTGAACAATCGTCCTCGCCTGCGTTTCGTAAACAGGACAAAGAGACACGAAGGACCTCAGGTTTCCCCCCCTTGTCTTTCTTTAGCTTTGTGTTTGACAGGAGGGGGGCTAACCTGAGGGCCTAACCCAGAAACAGGAAAAGGGGCTTAGATATCCCTGTGTCATTAGTTCACCGCGAGGTCACAGCTGGGCCACTCAGAGCATGATTACACCCCTTGATTTATCTGCTCTGGAGCCCGAGCACAGATAAATCTCCGAGCTCATCCCCGCCGTGGGATCCTCACTGTCTGATAAACGGCCCAAGCTGAATAAACAACCGCCAACCTCCCACCCCCGCAAACTCCCCCCCCCCAGTACATAATGAATAATTCATTCAGATCGCGAGCTCTCTTAAATGTGTAGTTTGTATCTTAAATGGCAAAGGTGCTTCCATGATCTCTATCCGATCCTCTGTGGTCGTCTTTGATAAAACACTGCAGAGGCAGAGGTTGGCGGACATTTCGTTTGTGTAGTTGTAAACTTCACTCCCCCGGCTGTCGTCCTCCAGCATTTCCACATAGAAATACTTTATGCAAATATGTCACAGGCTTCAGCTCAGACCGCAGCTCCCGTGTAGATACCAGCTCGTCCGCGACTTTATGACAAAATTTAAAGCCGTATGTTGCAGTGACCCCTGTGGTAAATTTGCCGCGGTGTAAAATCACCTCGCCTCTCCTGTGCAGTGCGTAGACGTGATCATGAGTGCATTTTAACTTAATTAATTGGCCGTTTCTGTTGACAAGAAATTTATGCAGTAATAATTTGCTGGGAATAGATGCAGAGCGCAGGAAATGAGATATCCATCAGGGCGCTTGTGTTCCGCCAGCTGCACCGCGGCTAATATGAAAGTATTTCAGGCTGCACAGGCCCCGCTGTTTGCGCAGTCAAGATTATATATACCCACGATCCATTGCCTGCCTCACAGGCGCTCATGGAGGTCTATGATAACAAAGACTACGTGATTTATGGCCTGCTGCGAAAGCAGAACTTGATGAGATTAAACAATTTCATAGCATGAGTGTTTCTCAGAGGGCCGTCTGATTTGTGGCAGCAACAGCGACAGTAAATCAGGTTTATATATCTGAAAGCATGCTCAGCAAAGGAGTGCAATTACTGTTTAAGACAGCTACTTTTTATTTAATTTTTATCCCTGGTTTGTCTCTTTTATTCCCGGGCTGTCACACAGCCACTCACCTTCATAAGTCCTTTTGACGGAAGGGTTGAGGAGAGTAGGAGGAGGAGGATATGGGAAAGTTAAAAAGGGGAGGAGAGGAAGGCACACGGTGGCTTGTGCCCTCTGCTATCGCTCCTCCACAGCTTCTGCAGAAACAACAACAACATCCAGAGGATGACAACGGCCACCAGCAGCACAACACAGGCGTCCGTAGAGCAAAAAAAAAGAAGATAAAAAAAGAAGAGCACTTCATTTTTAATGCTTTGTTTGCCTGCTGTTCCATCCTTGTCTGGGTAAATGGAGTAAGCCGAGTGTAATTAGAGAGCCGGGCTGTGCTCCTTGCCATAAAGATGACATGGTGTAATGATACAGCTTACAGGCCCGCGGAGGCTTCTGTCTGACGAAAGACGATCTGGGTCGTTTGCCTGTGACTTATGATAGGTGTGGAAGATGACAGCGTTATCACTGCTGTGAAGAACTCAGAGAAGCGGATGTGAGAAAGTTCTTTGAAAGGTTGTCAGGGATCGGAGGCGAGCAGAGATGGATGGGGAGCATACTAATGTTCTTTATTTACAGGTGTAATATTTTCTAACACAGATGAATATCTGTTTATTAGTCTGGAATGTGCTCTATATCACAAAAGAAGAACAACACTCATACTATACTGTCCTCAAAATGTGGAATGGATGAAGAGTGGCATCACAAAATGTAAGAGATCAATCACTGTGAAACATCACTTTACCATCCTAATTCAATGACCAAATTCCTACATAGTTTACATTTAATGTTAGCTTGATTTTCATTTGTAACCTTAAACCCACTAAGTCTTCAAATGGCAGACCTTGATCCAGACTTGTACTTAAATGAAGTCTTAATTGGACCCCAGATCGACTGTGGTTATAAAAGACTTCTCTGTTCATCTTCTACTTCATCTAGGGCAATACATTTTCATTTGTGCCACTTTTTCAGACTTTATGGCTATAGTGCAGGAGCTCAAGAATTTGCAGTAAGTCAGCAGAGGAGCAGAAATGGATAAACCTGTTTGTGTTATATGTTGAAACACAGTAATGAGAGTTCAACTTTATAATGTGGGAGTTACTATAGAATAGTTTGTATAATATTTGAAGAATCTTACAACCATATCTCAAAAATTAGATGTTAGAGTAGATTTTAAAGAGCCTGATTTGATCATTCTACCAGCTTACTGTCACTTTTATTACTCGACCATCAGCATTCTAAAATTTGAAATAAAAATGATTAAACTCACCAGGTATTAATTTTAAAAAAGTAGAGCAGGAACCTTAATATCATATTCAAGTTCAAATATCATTTAATAAGCATGTGTGCTGGAACTCACCTGTTTAAAGTTGCCTTTTATTAAAAAAATAACTCAAGAATTGATATTTGAAGTATATTGTTTGTATATTTGATGTACATTTATTCTTGATGATTTTACTGATGGTATTTGACAAAATGCACTTTGTCTATTTGTTGCTCCTTTATCGATTATTATGTGCAGCACTTTGATCTGCCTTGTTGCTGAAACATGCTGAATAAACAAGCCTGACATTACTTGACTTAAAAATGAATACGATGTTACATAACGCTAAACTTTTGGTTGAGGAAAATCTCTCAAAATAAATCACAATTTCTGAAATTTAAATGAGGACCCCTGCTATATAAAACTGCATCTCAGTACAGTCCTCCAGCTGCTGGACGGCAGACAGAAAGGCCATGAAGAGGATAGTGAGGAGAGCTGAACTGGTCTCTGGAGTGGCGCTGCATAAAAAAAAATGCCTGAACATTGTCAGACTCCTATAAACTTTCTGAAGTGCAGCTGTTGGGAAAACTGCTTTGTATCATCAGGAGCAGAATCAGTCGGCTGCTGCACAACTCTCTGCCTCCGACAGTTAAAATACTGAAATGATTTTAGGATTATGTACTTTATATTCAACTTCTTCTATTCCTCTGTTGTATTTTTCACACTGCTTTAGATCTCTTAGATTAATTGTGCTTTGTTCTTTTTAGCATGAGAACTAATTGATTTGAAAATAGAAAAAAGAAATGCTTAAAAAATTACGACAAACCTTTGACTTTAGACATACGGAGTTTTTCAATCTAATTAACAAAGGCTAAACCATATTTACATAACACAACTACCCATCTGTACCAATCAACTAATCATTTTTATTTTTTTTATAAACTCAGGTGAACATTTAAGTACACATGCTTCACTGTTTCTTGCATCTGAGGAGATGTGTGTGAGCTTCCTAATGTGCGCGCATGCAAATTTTGTGTGTTTTGAAGTTGCAGTTAAACGTTGAACGGGTGCTTGTGTGTCTGTGTCCTTGGGTGAAGATGTGAGTTGCGCATCTGTCTGCATCATCCCATATCTTCCCAGAAAAACATCAAGAGATCTCATTATTTCGACACGTCTCCTCTTTTTTTTTTTTTTCCTTGCTCTTCTTCTCTCCGTGTGCCTTGAGTCAAAATTAGTTTTCATTCCCTCTGTGATCTTACTGACTGAAGCCGGCTCAAAGTAAAGAAAATCGCAGTCTTGGTAGCGGGGCTGAGTCAAACACACACTTCACACAGCCGCAGTCTGAGTTAAGCATTGCTAAGTAACCTTCACATTTCACTTGTGTGAAGAGCTAATTTCCTTTAAGTTCACATGTCACTTTTTTGTGCCTCTTTTTGTGGGGCCTCTTCAAATGTCTCTTGGCGTCTAATTGCATAGGAAACATTCTAGACAAGCCGGCGTGACAGGCCCGCTCCCATAGTCTTCAATTATTTAACATCCTACACTCCAGAAAACAGCCCTGACGTTAGCTACAGCCCCTAATCGTAACAGAAAGCCTTATATGTCACACTCCTGAGTTGCTGTACTTTTTTTTTTATTCCATGTGTGTTGTTTGCATCACACAGGGGAAGGTGAAAATACTTTTCTCTGCAGTGAAATAAGGTAAAACTGTAAGAAAAATCTTATTTTTCTCATGGGTAGCACAGAACATTCACATTTTACTGTCTTATGTTTTTTTATTTTTTATTTTATTTTTGGGAGTTGGTGAGGAATGAAGAAATCAACTGAGTTTCATGCAAAAGTGAAGAAAGGAAGACAAAAGCCTTTTTAAAAATTATTATTTTGTTTCACGAGGCCTTACAGAGACAAAAAGGTCAAACTTGGGCAAAATAAGCAAAATGCCTTCCAGCTAATTGTATCGTATACCTGTAATGCAGGCCTTAAATCACTTACACTTCCTGGACACTGTCAGGAAAGGTCAAATGACTTTTTAAATTTCAACCTAAAAACATACAGTCCTGTTCCAGGTATGAGTCACCACTGTGGGCAATTAACGTCCAGCGGTGCTCAACCTTTGCCGTACACAGAACTGCAGGTCCCGCTGTTGCTGGTTCGCTTCATGCTCCCCTGTGCCTCGAGCGAAACATCAGAACAGTTGCTCTTGTGATCACTGATCACATGATACATTTACTCAGAGCATGCTCATTGGAGTAGAACCGGTTAATCATTAAACACAAGCTTGGCAGCCTTCCTGCCGAGCAAAAAGAGAGAAAAAAAAGAGAACGAAAAGCCGACTGTTGTAGCGCTCATAAATGCAGGCACCGTTACATCAAATGTTTTTCCTTCTGCTGTTCCCAAAGAAAACAGAATTATTACGTTTCATGTGCTCTACAGCAGTTTAGAGCTCATTAGCCTCTTCTTACACCCCAAAGGCACAGTCATTAACTATATATGCAAAGTTTAATAAAAGCAGTAAAAATATTATTTTAGGAGCATTTTATTTTAGTTGTAATTCCAGCAAATAAATTATACATTTGGATAATTGTTCCTAACAAATATGTTTTTGTGCTTGTAAAATAACAGAAATATTGAAAAAGTGCTAATGCTAATTTCACTCTTCACATTTTGTTGCATTGCAGTCATCATTATATTACAGCAATCTTTTTTTTTTCCTTCACATTATTGTTATATTCTTTGTGATAGGTCAACACAAAGCAGAACATAATTATGAAATGAAAAGGATATTTCTTTCTATAATTATATTTGCAAACAAATCTGAAAAGTGTGGCATGCATTTGCATTGCCCATCTTTCCTGTACCTGCTGAAGTATCCCCATGGCATGATGGTGCCACCACCGTACTTTATTTTAACCCTAAATAAAATCACAGGAAACTAATTGCCTTCAGAAGACTTAACTATTTGCAATGTTATTCAGTCATTTTAAATATTTCCTTGCATTATTGGAGTGTTTTGTCATTATTCTTATTGCATGTTTCATAGCACCCCCAGCTTGTGCTACTTATTATCATTCTTTGTTTTATACAGTTATTTATATAGTTATCTGGAAGTACAAACATGCATCATTAAATAAAAAAAAATCAGCTTTGGCAGAGGAGTAAATGTCTCTTGCTTGCATCAAATATTTTGAAGTGGATGTTAAAACCTAGTTGAATTGTTTTTACTACTAACATTCTTAAGGGGGCTTACCCAGTGCAAACTGCCTCCAGGAGTGTGTTACTTTGCTGGATATTATTTGCATTTTTTTCTCAATGAATATGAGCACTTTCTGGCCTTTCATTGCCACTCCATCTTTGTGTGACTCCCCCAAACTTATTTAGTTTCATTCTTTATTTTTACATTGTTTTGTTGTCTGTAACTCTTGCTTTAGAAGTACAAGACAAGCATCATATAAAAATCCCTTTTAGCTGAGGAGTGAACGTGTCATGCTCGCATTAAATGTTGACTCAAATAAGTTCACAAGTTGTGTCTCCTCTGATCTCTAACATGATCAGAAAGGAGCACCAGTTTATAGAGACAAGATGTGAAAAAAGTTCCATGCGCAGACACAAAAGAAATATTTTGATATAGACCCAAAGAGAAAACATATCAAAAGACATTTTTCTACATGTCTTTTGCAAGCACAAAAAGCAGAAATGGTGTCAAGAGAAAACAAAACAGAAGGCTTGTTTCTTCCAACAATTGCTTTAAGCTACAAAAATCTCCTTGAGTCCCTAGCCTCCCCTCAATGTCAGCCCCTTACTCCTCTCCCTCCCCCTCTTTCTCTTTGCTCCCCCTCCCTCTTTCTTTTCGTCATTTCTCCCCTCTTCTGCTCTTTTCCCTCTCTTCGGCAGGACAGGGCCCTCTTTGCACCCTGATAGGTTGCGGGTTGATGCTTAGCAACAACATTCCTGTGCCCTAAGTAGCAGTAAGCCTCTGGCTGAACTCTTTGATGTGGCTGTCAGGCCACATTTATTTCCTTTTAGCACTTTGTCTACTTGTCCAGATGTATAAGGAGATAAAAAGGCCTGGTGTTTACACTGGTCTCCCTCTGTAGCGCGGCTGTAATTAGATTGTATTGCTGGTCAGTCTTAAAGGAGAGAGAAGAGGTGAGGCAAGGCAGGAACCAGCTGTGTCAGGATGTGCCGGTCAGGGTGAGCGGGGGAGACTTCAGAGCCGGGTTTTCCTAAAAAGGAAGGAGAGAGTTAAATGTAATGTAAACTTTATGAGCTTTTTCAGTGACGGTCAACTCCATAAAGGCTCTAGACAAATATTCCTAATTTATCTGAAGCTAACATGACGTACGGTTGCACAACTCCAATCGTGATTTTTAATTTACTGCTAACTTTGGGGGGGGGGGAATAACTTAACATCTATCAGTTTTTTCCTGACTTACATTTTTGTGTCACACAGTTTGGAGATTTCCAGCTTGGAGGTGGTAGGCTCTCTCTTGTCTCTATTCCTCCCCTGTCATTCTCTTCCTGCTTCCCTCTCTCATGGTGATATGTTGGAACTAATAATCACTATTGCCTCCGGGTTTATCAGCATTTATTCACACAACAACAGTGGAAAAAACAGAAGACAGACAGGACTGGTGTGATGTATTATCCAGTATGGGAATCATCTTTCATAATGACATCCAACAGAGCTTCTCTCTCTTTCTCGCTCTCTCTTTTCCTGCCACCTTTTTCTGTCTCTTCCTAACACACTTTCCTCATTTCTCTCGCTCCCCCTTCCGCTCCCCTGTCCAGTCTTTATTATCTCAGAATCCATGGTGCTCCCCAGCCTGTAAATTTGTGCCACATTATCATAAGCTGTGGTGATAACTCACATTGCACAGAGACAATAATGATGTGAACACTCAGCATATGCCCCAGGCCCAGCAAATTAAAACAATGCTCAGCTTGATGAGCAGACTAATCTGGACAGCAGAGAGACTGAACGAGGAGAAGGGGACTCGGGGAGAGTCTTAAATAGACGACACAGCAGCACCTCCCTCTGTTCAGAGTTGGCACAACTAAAGGACTCTTAACAGATGAGACGAGGGATACATGGTGCATATAGTGCCTTTTGGAATGGCTAATACACCCAGAAGATCTACACATTTTGTCATGTTACATCAACATACTTGAATACATTTTATTTGGATTTAATTTTATGCACCAAAACAAAGACCTATATTAAGTTGTAAAAAAAGATCCACACTTTTCCATTCTTTCCATCTTCATAAGGAGAAAGGCTGCAAAAGACATTGATGCACGAGCCAAAGTTTACCTTCCAGCAGGAAACCAACCCTAATCATGCAGCCCACAGCTCAGTGTAATGGTTTAGATCAAATAATATGTATGCATTGGATTGACCCAGTCAAAGTCCAACTTAAATCCAATAAATATTTGTGTCAAAAGTTGAAAATTACTGTATGCAGATTCTCTAAAGATGCCAAAAAGTTATCAAGCATTAAAGCCAGTAATTAAACTCAAGTATTTTATCACTCCAGAACAGAAAGGTATTTTTTTGCTGGAACAGAAACAATTTCTTTACTTGTTTTTTGCAGAGTAGCACATTATCGTATTCACATGGTGGTAGCAGCATTATGCTGTGGGAATGGTTTTCATCAGCAAGGATAGGACAGCTTAAGCAAGCTGATGGGAAGGCGGAGTAAATCCAGAAGAACGGTTAAAAGATGTGAGATTTAAGGCGGAGGTGGAGGTTCAACTTCCAGCTGAACAACATACAACCAGAGCTACAACTCAGTTTATTTATATAGCACCTATCCACAACAAATAGCACCTCGATACAAACAGTTCAATTAATTCAGTTCAACATTAATAAACTCAATATTACAGGAACTGAAAAATATGACAGGAGCTAAATATTATTCTGGACTCGAATGGCCTAAAATCAGTTGTAATAAGTTTTATATAGTATTCATCTTATTCCAGTTGTCCAGTTCTGTTCATCCACATATTTAGTCTCTCTGTGGTGCTACTAATAATGTGGCACATAGGATGATTATTTGTGGCCAAGCAGCAGGATTAGGAGGTCCCTTTGAGGGCCAAGCAGGCCTGGAGAAGCCATGTCTTGTGATCTTTCAAGCAGATCAGGAAATCAGACAAGCAGAGGCTCAACTCAGAGATCCAGAGATGCGTGGAGGTTAGATTGGAAAGACGAGGCTCACTATTTCTATCTTAGTGCCTGAATTACTCATTTCAACTCATCATAATTGACATAAACACTTTGCGTTTGTTGTGACTGCCAAAAGGAATTATATCCTCGCAGTCAAATGTCAAAAAGCACAAGTTAGAAAGTTTTTAGTTTTGGGGTTTTTTTTTAAAGCTGATGGATCGTGCTGATTGTCTGCAGCAGGATGAAGCTTACTCCAGTCTCTATTGTGCAGGTGCTGCTGTAATGCTGAATTAAACAGACACTGCCTGTTTTTTCTCAAATCAGAGATGACAGTTCTTATTTAGCACTGTATGTTGTCATTTTGGGTTGTTTTACTGCTTGTGTTACTCATTCCACACAAGTACCTCTCGCAAGCAGTGAGCGAGCTTTGGTGTAACTTATCAGGTTTTAGCCACTCCAGAGGCTGAGAGTAGTGGGTCTGCTGTCAAAACAATATTCCCATTCCAGATCGTTTCTTTCAAACACTCCTGCAGATATGCAGGAAGGCCTCAAATAAGGCATGTTGCCATTTTTCTTCTCAGCGTAATACGCGGCACATGCTGGCCAAACCTAAATGCTTATCAGAGATGCTATCTGAAAGCACATTATGTGATTGTTTTCCATTTACAGCACTCTTTTTGGCCATGAAGAATATGGTTCCATTTAACAGCACCGACCGTTCCATTTTTCAAGGTTATGCATGGGCATGATTGGGAACAACAATAAAGGAGGTGGGGGGAAAAATGCAGCTCCAAACAGTTTCTAATACGTATTTGTCATTTAAGTCTACTGCTATGATTAAAGGCCTTGTGAATTCCTTCCTGCAGGAAAGGAAAGTATTTTTGCAAAGGCATCAGATATCACTATGTCACGATAAACTGCCTGCTCCACGGGCTAAAAGGCTAAGGGGAAGAAGGAGGATGTTTTGGTCCTTGAAAGTGCAGCAAAGAATAACAAAGCAAACACTGTCAACACGAGCTTTGTGGGAAACCATTATTATTATTATTATCATTTAAAAAAGATCACAGTCGTTTAGGTGTTTAAATGTGAATTCAGTAGTTTGTATACATGATTGTTTCACATTTAACTGTGGACCACTGAATAAGGTGACTTTACATTTGAACAAGAGGAGAAAATACTTTTGTATTTCTATGTAAATCCTAATTCAATAAGCAAAGTGCTGAAGTTCTTAGGCTTCATGTTCAAAAGACAACTGCAGTAAAACCTACAGTAATATTACAAAGTATTATAAATCAAAAGCCTTTGTTCACATAGTGTCTACTAATAGGCCTGATATATAACATTTTAAAGAGGCAGTATTATGTAAAATCAGCTTTTTTTGAGTTTTACATCATGTTTCTTATCAAAAACATACCTGGAGTGCTGTTTTGACTCTTTCATGCATGTTTGAGAAATCCTTTAATCGTCTATGGCAGCCATTAAACTGCAGCTCCTTCTTGGAGCTGCAGTTTCTAACCTTCCGCCTCACAGAGCAGCCATTCCCTGCAAACTCCCCCACTCAGTTCTTTCAGACTAGTCAGCAGCAATTAGCAAACCCCTGGTGGACCTGCTGAGCTCATTATACCAACTACGTCTCTGTGAATTGCTGGTAAAAATAATGTTAAAGGGTTAATAGAGGAGCTCTGTTGTGATGACTTCCTGAAGGCAGAGTTTCAGAAAGAGCAGGAGTTTTTTAGAAGACTATGTCATATGTTTCTTAGATCAGCTACAGTAGTTCAAACATGGGCTACACAGTGGCACAGTTGGTAGAGCTGTTGCCTTGCAGCAAGAAGGTTCTGGGTTCAATTCCCAGCCCGGTCTTTCTGCATGGAGTTTGCATGTTCTCCCTGTGCATGCGTGGGTTTTCTCTGGGTACTCCGGTTTCCTCCCACAGTCCAAAAACATGACTGTCAGGTTAATTGGCCTTTCCAAATTGCCCCTAGGTGTGAGTGTGTGTGTGCATGGTTGTGTGTCTCTGTGTTGCCCTGCGACAGACTGGCGACCTGTCCAGGGTGACCCCACCTCTCGCCCGGTACGCTAGCTGGAGATAGGCACCAGCAACCCTCCCGACCCCACTGAGGGACAAGGGTGTAAGAAAATGGATGGATGGATGGATAGTTCAAACATGTCCAAACTTGTGATATCCAGACTCCGGTTACATTAATACTTGTCACACCTTATTTGCTCTAAGTATTTGCTACTCTTCTCTTTCTTGTCTTTCCAAGCTGCCTAACGAGGCAGGATTAGAGAATCGCCCACTGCCCTACACACCTTTGCCTCGAGGATCCAGAGATGCCGGAAACCACAAAGGTAAGACAAATTGATCAGCCTATTTTTTTTTTTTTACTTTTTAGTCAGGATGTCTGTTCTCGTATCAAATTAAACAAGGCAAACCATAAATTAGATTCTTCATTGAGAGCCAAGGCTCTTGGATTATGTAAATGTGGGGCATACCCCTACCAGCTGAAGAGGGTGGGAATCCACTGAACTTGAGCATGTGCTGAAGTTATGTTATCTGTTCTTATTGATCTCACCTTGTCTGTGTGATGTGTTGATAGTGGGAATAAATCTGAGTGTTGGTGCACAGACGTCTACCGCAAGACGAAGCATCCTTGATCTGTAGACATGCACATTGATTAGGCCTCATATTGACTGAGTGCAGTCAGTTAATGTAATTATATAGCAACTTCTCAACATCAGACAGTGCCCTCATCATATCCATTTAAAAGGCACAATGTTGTAAATCGATCATGAAGGTCATCTTCTGAGCTTAAAGCATGTTTTCAGGTAAGAATGAATACAAGTAAAAAAAATATATTGGTTATCCATCCCAGTTGATAATGCATTTCTCATATGTAAGATTAAACAAAATCAGACATGATTTTCTACATGCCATTCTGAAAAACATATGTCAGCTTTCTAGTTTGTATTCATCTGAACATTTGTTTTGCATTTCAGTTAATATTATATACAAAGACTTTTGCGAGATTATATTGCAGTTTCTATGCACTAAATTGGTTTTTATAGCAAATTAAAATCATTTGCTGCCAGTAAGTCAAATTGTGGGGGGTTATGGGAATATGGAGTTACAATACCTAACATAAATAAGGCATTTTTGAAGTTGTCTTTTCTCTTGATTCTAAAATAATTGGTAAATATTCTGTACTTGCATAGCACTTTATCAAGACCCCAAAGCACTTCACACTAAATTCACTCATTCACCAATTCACACTCTGATGGTGGCGAGCTACTGGACTGTAGCCTGCGGCAGTCTGACAGATGTAAGTCTCTCATACACCAGCACCACAGGGCCTTCTGAGCACCACCACCACCAGACAAGATGGGTTAATTGTCTTGTCCATAGACACAACAGAGATGGACGGAGTGGGATTTCAAACTAGCAATCCACAGATTACCGTGGATTACCACCATAACATCCACTTCAGTGAGAAGAAAAATATAAAATTATGAAACAATCTAATCGCTGTGAGAATCCTGTGACTAGGTTACAGTCAGATGCCAGCAGGTCTAACGTTAGCAAGCCAACTCATTTGTTAATGTATTTAATCATATTTGGTTAAAACACATAAAACACCAAGCCTTTGAGAATCACAAAACCAATTTATTTTATGAAAACACAAAACACCATTACTGTTTCAGTTTTAATACTTCCACAGAATTAGACATGGCAAGAAAGCACAATATAAGGACTTGTCAAACATGAACTGAAGTGTATTGCATTGACTTCTAAGGAAACACTGTTGCAGATTTATGAAACCTATATTTGAGAAAACAAAAGTAAACTGAAAATCTTATTTAAGAGATACACTTACAAACGTAAGGCGTATCATCTTATCTCAGCCAGATGTTTTATTATACCCCGGTCGTGCCCTCATGAAAAACCTTAATGTTTTAAAGATTTTTAAACAATTTCTGCCAATAGCGAAAGGTTACGCTGGCTTTTTCTGTCTTTTTTGGTGGCTATTGTAATGAGCTGACCACCACTGACTGGATGACTTATTAGCAGTGAGTGTCTCTGCCCTACACAGAGTAAACTAACAGCCCCATTTGTTGTACCAAGGACAGATCTGTGTCGTTAAACCCAGGACAGTGGCAGCTCTTGCCAGACGCGAGTACAGAGATGCCTTGTACTTTGTCAAAATCAGACCTGTTAAGAACAGCCCATTTAAAGGTGAAAGGATCTGACACATGGAATATTTCCCCCCTCTGTCTTAGATCTGAGCAACAATGACAGTCTTCATTTGTTATTTTTATGCTGCTGTGCTGCAGTCTTAGATAACACAACCCTCATATTCGTCCTTCACCTCCGTTTCATGTCCCTGCTGGAAGCCCCCACCCTAACAGTTTCTTTTTTCTCCACTACATTTATTTATCCTCTCCTAAACTTTGCAGTTTTTTGTACCGTGTGAGGTAGATGGTCACAGCATGTTCTCATTTAGAGGGAACAAAGTAATGCCAAAAACGTTGCGTTAACAGAACATTTTTCAGACAGTAATTCCTCTGTGTTTACTCAGCTAAAACCTGGATGTAAACAATAGAGGGCAGACAATGCAGCAGGATTTTAAGTAGGTTACTGCAATGTTTTTGTCTCTGGACACATTTTACATTTAGTTTTTTAGCTTTGTTTTTGTTTTTTTTAATCACACTTAATATGTTTATTCTGCTGTCTTTGGTGCTTTTTCAGCTTTGTGAGGTACTTTGTAATCAGTGCCTACTATAGCATACTTAAAGTTTTTTTTTGTTGTTTTTTTTGTATGTTTTTTACAATATGTGAAAGTGACAGAAGTTGCTTAAAAGTTCATTTTAAAAGAGTAATAGGGAGGCAATATAGTTCTACCCTCATTCTTGCACCACGAAGGGAGATTAGCAGCATTTCTGACATCCCTCCTCTGGACAGCGCAGAAAGAACCTCTCTTTCCTCCTTTCAGTCGTCTGCACCCACCATGTCACCTGTGTGGAAGCCCCAGAGCCTGGGTGCCAGAGGTAATTACAGCAGCAACAAGCTCTCAGAGCAGGGCGGCACTGGCAGGTCACTGCCCGAGAGAGAGGGGTAGAAACCATGGCCACAACTCTTGTCGTGATTGGTGAGGGAATCAACCTGGAGGAGTTAAAATAAGGCAACACAGACAAGAGCTGACGGGTAACACAGGAAAGGTGTTATTGGTTTGGTTATAGACTCAAAAGTATACTTTTTCATTGCAAAAAAATAAATTGGAAAAAGGCAAACAAGAAAAGTCACAAAGAAAAGGAGCATTAAATGTTAAAGATTAGACCTTAATATAGAGAAAACTAGACAAAAAGACAAAGTGAAGGAGAATAGGGGGGGGGGCTTTAGTGTACTTTGGTGAAAGCGTGACATAGAATGCAGTACACAGTCTGGCAGAGGGGCCTGAGGATCTTCCACTACTGTCACCTTGACTCTAACTCTTGGTGCTGGTCCAACTGCCAGCTTAACTCTAAATCTAGCTGTAGAAAATGGAGTCTCTGCCTAAAGTACACTACGCTTACACAAAGAATGGTATGTACAGTACAATTAACCCATAGCCAGCGACACTGACACTGCATTCTTGTCTATTTCCATGATAGCTTTTTTTTTTTTTATCTGGCTATTTTTATTGAATACCACATAAGTTACATGTGCCTTTTTCCTCCAGTTGTATTTGGGCTTGTTGTTCACAATGGATATTTTCATATTCACAACACAAATAAAACATGTTCAAGTAAAAAAAAAAAGAAAATTAAAACATGAGCCCAAGACAGCCAAAAGTGGCCCGAGCGTAATGATGCTCCAGTGTTTACATGGAGGAAAGAAAGAAGAAATGCCATCAAAAAGCAGTAGGCATCCTAAACAATGGGCTTCCTACACACAGATTTAAAAGCACCCTATAGCAAAATCTCCCTGTAATTCATCTCTGTGATAAATGACTTTGATTAAAACTGTATTTCAAAATACTCTTTAACACATAAACATGCACCAGCATTTCTAATTCTTTCCACTACTCTATGGCAAATGTGTAGGGATTGTACATGTCTCGTTTTTCTAATAAAAAAAATAAAACATTTCACTTGTGAAGCATTCCAGTACTCTAGGGGTCAAACTGTTATTGCAGACACTTTAACTCTTTAACTACTTTACTTAACTACTTTACTTAACTACTTTTACTACTTTAACTCCATAAATCTGTAAAAAAAAAAATCCATGTTGTTTGGTCCTAAAAATGACTTCAACTTAATGCTGCACATCTAGTGATTGGAAGGGAAGTTAAATTATTCAGACAGCAGCTGCAGTCAAATGGCCTCTCCTTTAGCTCAGACTCAGAAACAAACAAAGCCGATACAGCTAATCTTCATAAGTAAACATTCAAGAGGAAACTTTGAATATGTGGTTATTAATGTATTTTAGTAATACATTTATCCATGGACATCACAGATGTTCTGTTTAAAAGGAATGAATAGTTTCTTTTTTTAATTTCAAGATGTTCTTATTATCTGACTTTACAATATATTTTGCTTTTACAATAATATTAATTATACAGATCTAACTAAAGGTGTAAATGCAATTAAAACTTTCACTTGTTCTATTATGCTAGACACTAGTCACGACCTTTTTACTGATATTAAATCATTACTCGGGGCATATTTCTGTAGTTGGAGAATTAAATGGAGTAAACAGACAAAGAAAGATTCTCTGAAATATGTCTTGCAATACAAGCCTAGGGCCTTTATATATGTATCTTAAAATGTGTACAAAGGGGTTTTTCTTTTAAATCTCAAGAGGAAAACTGTGTTTAAAGTGGGGGGGAGGAAAAATAAACGTCTTCCTGATGACACCCACGGGGTACCTCACAGTTCTTTGAAAGTTGGATTTTATTGCACATCGATGTTTATGCGCACCAAAACTCCAGCCGAACCTCGCTTTTGCATCGTCAGTACCATCCCCCCTCCGAAAAATGAAAATGAAAAAGAAAAAATTAAACAAAAAAAATGGAGCGACGGGAACAGATCCAAGCAAAGAGCAAACTGCTTTACAGTTGCTGCACAACAAATAAACAAACATCTGGAAGCATTCAGAGCACCCCATTAGAAGGGCTCTGGGCTTTGCCAAAAAGGGGTAAATGATGAGGAATGGGCTGTCGAGAGGCTCGTGGAGACAGGGGAGAGGCCAGATGATGGAGCTGTGGGTGTTAAGCACTGCCTTTTAGAGCTCAGCTGGGCTCATAGAGATCTACACCTGCTGCTATCTCCTCCTCCCCTTCTCTTCTGCACCAGACATCTGGATGGGATACATGACTAATGGATGACTAAACTGCTCATGTTGAAACTTAGTTGTCATTATGAAGAAAAAGGTTGTTGGTGTGACAGATGACTCAATGTTATTCCTTAATGCGATAAGTGAAACTAAAAAGTGAGCTTGACGACTCTGAAAAGTGGTGTTTCGCCGAAGCATTTGCTTCATGTGTGTTTCTCGTTTTTTTGGGGGGTTTTTTTATATTAAACTGAGCTAAATGCCTGGTTTATTACTAAAGGATAATTTACATGTTGTGAGGTTCTGCTGGGTTATTATATGTATAGATACATTTTTTTGTGTAAATTAATTGAGTCATTACCTAACAGACATCTGTTTCTTGACTCTAGTTGGTCATTGTACGTCATTATTTCCCACATTGTTCATGACTGATACTTTAGCTCTGTTTGATATCGTTCCATAAAAACTCCCATGGTTTCCCTGAAATTTTTCCGTTCTCTTTTGGACTGCCCCGACGTGTTCTGTGAGTATGAAAATGTCCTCACTGGAACTTTTGAGAAAACACAGAACACCTTTGACGTGTCCCTTTAGACTCCATGTCCAAGCTCTGAGAGATGTTTTGCTCAGACCCATAATGATTATTCCAGCAGGATCTGTCCCCTGATAAACATCACGGTAAAACACTGCTCATTAGTTATACAAGAGCACAGGCCCCTGTGCTACTAAAATGAGTCATATGGACAAAGCAAAGAGTAAACGTATCCTCCAGATTCTTTTAAATGCCATTTGCAAAGCCACTGTCCACAAACCTTGGTAAGAAAGCAAGCAAAAGGTGATGTGAGCACTCGATATTGATGACAGAAGATACAATATTGCTGTTGAGAATTATACTGAACAGATCTGACTTCCAGATTTTCAGCTCTAGCAGCGAAGAGACACAACCTCTATCTAGAATGTGTTGAAATTATTTTATTAAACCTTTAATGAATTTAGTTTATACTTTTCTTTTTTTTTCTTGGTGTCTAAGTTGACCTTATTTGCAGGTCGTGCATCTTAATTGATTTAATGTTTATTCTAAAACAAGGTGAAAGTTCAAACCTGTCTGCCCCCGGAAATAAAAATCCTGCTGTCTATTTGTTGTTTGTACCATTTCAATACTCACAAACTAATAGGATTAATCAGTATCCTTTATGGATGTATGTGCCCTGAATTGATGTGCCAACAGTTTTTTATGTATTGTAGAAGAATCTGGTCCTTAAAAAAAGTTTTATTCTTATGGTGCTGGAGCTTCTCTTCTTCTATCTAACATGAAATTACAATGAAAAAAAACTAAACAAAAGCTTTAATAAAACTCTTTCACAGCCACATTTAACTCTCTCTGATTTCATCAGTTTCATATCACAACAGTAACATTGGTATTGTAAATACTCCCCTTGTATTATGCAGCCTCTATTTCCCTTATCTGACTGAAATGATGTGGCATTATTTGTCTCTGGAGTGGATTGGAACAGCAACAAGAATATCCATTTAAGTCAGTCTATGGAGATAGATGAGGTTAGAGGGGACAAGGTAAACTGGGCCTGCAATCCCTCATCGTCGCTTTAAATGAGAACACTGCTCCATTCGCATCCACAGCTCTGTTTTTTTCTTTTTTCTTTTCTTTTTTTTTTCTTTTTTAGGCGTGTCTGTCCTTGTTATTGCTAGTCCTGGAAATCACCTTTCTGCATTTTCTCCTTCACAGTCAAGCTAGATTAAAATGCCAAGATAACCTCCTCAGCGTCCATGACAGGCTTCACTGCCAGCGTCTGACGAGCAAGTTCTAAACTGCTTTGAGAAAGCAGCCTTCCACCAAGTGTCATTATCTCGCTGTTATCGGATGGCACTTCTCTAGCAGTGTGTGAATAATTCTGTTTGTGCTGGCTTTGGGGAAATGTCAGTGACACTATTGTTTTTTACCTCGCCTTTTGATGTCGCTGAAAGAGCCTCCTGAGTGTTGGGTTCTTAAACTGATGTTAGGTGTATACAGCAAAAACTTAAAGTGAAAAGATAGCGCTGTCAACTTCTTAGCCACCCCTAAATATTTGTGAGTTCCTTTGCCACTGTGTAAAGGCAAACACTTCTCTCTGTGATATTCTGTTTCATAAATATCCTTCTGTTCAAGTTCACATCACTTAAATGTACCTCTAATAAAGCTATTAAAGAGTTTTATTGTGATGAGCAGAAGATTTCCGCCATCGGTTTCGGTTTTCAGAAATAATTGTCGGGAGCAAATAAATCTGGTCCAGAAGGTTTTGTAAACCACTCTTGTGTTGTTGATAAACGAACATCGCTTCCACTTAACTTGGATCTACTTTAGAACCGCTCCATCCGTCTTCGGCGTAAAATTATTACGACGTTTGAGTCATTTTCTCAGCAGCAGGAAAATATTTAGCCTCTTAAATCTTTACAGTCCGTGACCATTACGGTCAAACTTTTCTTATTTACGATGATACAAAGCCAGTTGGACTCAACTGTTAGAACTTCCTTAGGCACACAGATGTAAGTTTGTTGGCTGCTTTGCATGATGTCTAAGGCGGCTAGACAAGGACATGAGCTCCTGCCAAGCACACCCAGCCCTCTTGGAAAATCATACAGCTGGTGCTCTTGACACCGGTCCACATCCTAGCTGCTCTGGTCATTCTCAAGGAAGCAGCAGAACATGAATCATCCAGTGAGGATAGGTCTGCTAAACTCAGCTCTGTCTCTTATGTAGCAACATGCATTTTTTTCTGTTTTGCTGTGAGCTTCAGCATGAACAGGATTGCGGAACATCTATTTGTTGTGCACGTTTTACGACATACTTATGTTGTCCAGGGCTCAATTTGGTAGAAACGACAAAGTCAAAACTTAACATTTTTGTAACCTGAGACTCCATTATGATGCTTAAGGTCTTGTCTAAGCTGCCAGATAGTTTTGGGATGAATCTCCTTCTGGAAAGCCGCTTAATAAGCTGGCAGATGCTAAATCCCTTGGGATTCTGAATAGGAAATGATCAGATCAGTTAGCTAAGTACTGAGCTTTCCAGGTGTTTTTATTTCTAATTTATATTAAGAAGAATATGATACCAATTTGTTAAATCATGTGGGTTGTACTTCATTTATCTTAATCTGCCTGTTCCTCATAAATTATATTCTCAGTAGACTGTAGACGCTAATGCAGGATAACCGATCTCACACTGTAATCATTCAAGATGAGCACATGTCTTAATGCTGGTCTGTTTAATGGTTCAAACAAATTAAATTTCAGTTCAGTTATTAGCTTGTTTATCATGTTACTTTTCTGAGCAGCTGTGCCATATTACCAACCCTTTCGGTCCAGTATAGTAATTTGTAGCGATACATCAGAAGTAGTCAGTGTAAATTCATACAGCAATATGAGAACAAATGTTGGACAGAACCTTACTAACATATCAGTAAAGTTGTAAATGTTTCAGAATTGCACTAGATAGATTATTTATCACATCCACTGATATGTTTTTCACAACTTTTGTAAAATATCTACACTTGCAGTTTTGATACACATTAAAAGCGACAATTTTGTATTGTTTTGTAAATAATGACCCTATAAAGACTCCTTCATGTTCATTACATGTGTTATGTCATGTTTATGCCAGTGTCGTGTCAGTCTTATGCACATCCCTTCATATAAAGTGTTCCCGACGCACAAATAGCCTGCAATGTGAACGTAGCCTTAAGTGTGGATTCATTAGGCTGCATTTTTACCAAAGTACCAGAATAAGATAAATTGGAATTTTTTATTTTTTTGGATTAAATTTGACTGTACTGTAAGTCAACACTGAAAGTGAAAAATGTATACATGTATTTGACTAGCCCGTCGGGATGAATATAACTTTTGCCAAAAGTGCATAATAAATATTTTGCCATGATTTAATCACTTGTTTTATTAGCCAATTGTGGCCCCTGAAACAATGCACACTCCAACACACTCATTCGCAGGAACCCTCAATGCTCAAAGCTGTAGCAGTGAAAAGTGAACTCATCTGTCAATTACGGCGGGCTCCATTGGACTGTT
This sequence comes from Poecilia reticulata, assembly GCF_904066995.2. NCBI lineage: Eukaryota > Metazoa > Chordata > Actinopteri > Cyprinodontiformes > Poeciliidae > Poecilia > Poecilia reticulata. Next base: position 15,027,691 of record NC_088844.1, read on the forward strand.
GTCTGAACTGTTTTTTTTTCCTCTCTGGATACACTCCGGTGGATCCAGTGATTTATTGTCAAAGGCCTCTGCGTCAATATACAATTGGGAGACACTGAGCAATAATGTCTACACAAACTATTGTCAGAGTATCAACATTTCTCACATTAAGCACCATTCAGTTTATTCACTGCATTAAACTGTCGGAAATCCTATTTGGATTTTCTGCTTCGAAACAGAAGCCTATTACCCCCATATGTTTGAGTACCAACACAAATAATGGGAGCTTTTTCCTGCAGATTTTCAGGCTTTTCTTATTCATTTGTTTATTTGGTTATTTAAATTAAGTGCATTATTAAATCTTTAGAAAGAAGAACCTTGGTTTCAGGAGGTAATGGACCTTTTTTTTTATTTCTTGTGTGGAGGCATCAAACTAAAAATGAAAAGAGCGAGGTCACTGAAATGCTACCAAGTCCAAAACAACCTTTTAATCTGTCACTTTGATTTCCTTATTAAGCCTCTTTAAACAGACAGAGCAGGTTTCCCTGTCATGATAATACAAGTGGACAAGTTATTTCACCATCATGGGTTGATATGAAAATAGTTCCTGGCATGTAGCTCCAGTGCAAGATGACTGAGCGGACAGAATATTTTCTTCCCTTTACATAGGAATTTAACCAAGATTATTATTATATATTTTTCAAAGGCAGTGGAATCCAGTTTTTGCTGTTTTTGTTTTGCCTATCAACAATATCCTATCTTTGCTTAAGCTATTGCAAAGCAAAAACAAAATTAAAAAAAGGATTTCTTAAGGAAGGCTTTATTCAACCTCCCTCCCCTACCCCCAGCTAATGAATAGTTGTTTTAGTAAAGTAAAATAGAAGATCTTTTGTGTATCAGGTGTCAAATACCAACAGAGCCTCACGAGAAAGCTAAAATATGTCTCCTAGCTTGACATCATTAGCAAGTGTTAACATATGACCTTTGGCAGCATCTGCAAATGACTCCACACCATTTTTGGCAACTTCTACAGCAACAACTTTGACTTAAGGATCTGGACAGATGGATAACAGAAATAGGGCAGAGGGCATGATATTTTCTAGATGTGGTTAGCTTTGGGAAATCTAGATTTGCAAAGACCTTAAGTTGCAGGGTTTCCTGGCTAGCAAACTGCATTTTTTTGTTGTTGGATCGAATATGTCAGATCACTTTTTTTATATTCTTAAAATTTTTACTCTTCCTATGAGGAAAAAATATATTTTGAACCATATTCCAGATTATTGTTAAGAAATGAAATAATATTTAGATAACCTTGGATTGAAGGTGATGGCAAAGCCACAGGCTTCTTTTGTTAGAGGTCTTCTGTAATTTTTGTGGTTTACACTTCATACTTTGCAAAAGTATTGATAGGTCCTAAAGCTTTGCACATTTACTGCCTTAAACTTTATACAAGATAGTAGAAAAATATGTAATGGAAGGAATGGGATATATAGTTTTTAAAGTAAATGAAATTCTTAGTGTGGCGAGCATTTGTATTTTGCCCTCTTCACACAGATGCAGCTAATTCCAGCTTTACTGACTGAGTTGATGAAATCTACTTATTAGTAAATGTAGTCCTGTAGAATGGCCCTGTCAAAGCCCAGTTTTAAAATTATTTGAGCAGTTGTGCCAACCCTTAAATATTGCTCTTTAGACATCCAATCTAACTGAGGTTGAGCTATTTTGCCAGACAAATAAAAAAATTAAAAATTGACAGAAATGTTAAAAATCTTGTATTACTTTCTTCTCAAATATGTTCTACATTGAAGTTTGTTGTTGACAAAACATGGATACTTTAAATCCATGTTTAAAGGGTGTGAATTCTTTTGCAAGGCCCTGGATGTAAAACTGCTGAGTTTTATTGTGTTAATTTGCTGTTGTTGAAGCCGATTCCTCGCTCTACTGACAAGGTGATTTGTTGTTACCTGTCAGGGCATGGCAAGGTAATCTTGACAAATACAATGAACGAATCAAGGGCATTAGCGCTTTGATGTGAGGTCGATAATATTTGGCTTCATTAATTCCCATGCCCTGAGATGACATCCCACCCCTATTAGGTTTGAAATCTCATCCCCCTTCTCCTTTATACCTCAGCTGTGACTCAACCAAGCAGCCAAGCAGATAATACGCTCTGAGCTCTGAAACATGTACCATTATAATTAGCTTTGTCAGGTCCTAGCCCTTATAACCCTCATGCAGATAATATGATAATATGTCTTCATAACCGGCTGACCTTACATGCTCAATATTTCTCCCCTTATGAAGATTACATGTCAATAAAGTAATTGAGTCCCGGGGTGTGTGGCAAGTGAAGATTTAGGTTATTGGACTTTTCGGGGCAGTGATGTACGAGCGTTATTATTCTACCTGTCAGGAGATGTGCAAGGGGCTGAGGACAGTCCAAGAGTGTCAGGGGAGGGAAAGGAAAGGTGAGGAGAGGAAAAAGAGAGGAAGACGGAGATCAGGGAGAAGAGAAAGAGACAGGAGGATGCTGAAAGAAATGAAGTGAGCCAAAGAAGGACACAGACAAGGGAGAGTGAGAGAAAAACGGAAATGAAGAGGAGGACGGAGCGAGACTGGGGGAGAGAGCAAAGAAGCCGGACTCATTTCTCACAAGGAGGGACGGATCCACAGTTAATCATTCCTTTATACCTTCAGCTCTCTATCCCAGCCTTTACTCTCTGCATATGAACAGGGGATGTGTCATATTAATTAAAAGAAATAGAGTTACAGTGGAGCCATTCATCTGAATGGGACACGGAGAGGCCAGAGGGGCTCGAAATATTCCACACAACACAAAGCCATCATCACCTCAGCCTCACATCTGGCTGGCAACTGCGAGCTCATCATTTTAAATTCCAGCAGGAAGTGACAGCTTGTAATTTAACAAAGGCATATTTTTAAGCTGCAACGTGGTGTCACCAAGAATCCATTTTTCATTGCTTCAACGTTAGCTGATGCTTCATTTAGATATTCAGTCTTGCAACTTTTAAAGCCTTTTACTCGATTAAAGATGATTTTAAGCTCAAAATAATATCTTCATATGCATTATTTATTCTCATATTTTACATACGAATCATCATTAAGTCAGGCAATTTTCAGATTTAACCAAAGCCCAAAACAATGCATATGGATACCTTCCAATAAGTAATTAGCCAAGTTGAGCCAAGTTAATACGAGACTATAACAAATCTTCTATTTGATAGCATACAATCTCAAAAATGGTTTGATGTTTTCCCCCATTTTTAACATTCAACTGAAGAAAATTAGGAACTAGCCTGTATTGTGCATTTTCATTCTGGATTAAAGTTGTAACAGTAGTTTACTTCTGTCAAATGCAAAGTACATAAACATTTCTTTGGTGTTGACTGCTTTAGATAGTAGTTTGCTTTACTCATTTTCATTTTTTTTTTCATGGTTCTCAAGTAAAACAAATACAAACTGGTGTCCCCTTCTGCATCACATAGGCGATCATCTGTGAGTTACATATTCTTTGTCTAAATTCATGAACTTATAAACCATGTATGCAGTTTGACATTTCAGACAATTGTGCTCTTACTCTTAATTTAAAATGTATATTACAGGTAGATTGATGGTTTCACTTAAACTGGTTTACTCCTCCACCAGATATTTATGAGCAGAGCTTTCCAGCAATATAAAATCATTTCCAAGTATATATTTTTGAATAATTTCTTTTAAAAAAAAAAGCCTGATGATTAAGTAAAATCACATTAGCTTAATTTATGTCGACTTTTAACAGTGTATTTTTCTCTACAGTATGTTCCGATCTCTGCTTCTTTAACTCATTTTTTTTTTCTTGCAGCATTTAGTGACAAACTGTGCTAAATGCTATGTGTCGACCTACCACTTTGCCCATCATAATTTGACTGTCAACGCTGGAGACAGAGGAAATGGGATGTGAAAATGAGCGTATTCGATTGAGGTCCAACAATGAAGGTTACAAACAGCTGTGAAAAGAGACAGAAGCGAGCGAACACACAAAGGCTGGGTGGACGAGCAATGTTAAAGGATATTTTACCATGTCCCTTTGGATTAGGCCTGGAGATTGATATCTTCCAGTCAGATGAAGCCCTGACGTGAGTGATCCGGGCCTTCCATCATTGTGACATGCAGCTCTTGGCTAACGCTCATTCGTGTTGATGGGCACACCCTTCGCCACAAGGGCCTTGGCTAACATGCCCACCTTACTCCGTCCCTGTGTGTGTCTGCCTCACTCCACCATCTCTGTTCTTTTATTTCTATTGCCCTTCTCCCCTGTTTTCTGTCACCATGTCATGTCCAATCACTGTACGGCTGGGCAGGCACTCAGTTGGATAGGCAGGAAGCAGGAGCCCAAGGTAGGGAGCTGCCTAACAGGCGTCAGGATGGGCACTGAAATGACTCTAATAATGGCGTCTCCATGTGGGCCAGACTGGACAGTCAGTTAGCAGAGCCAAGACGGAGAGTAATAAGTGTTTGATGTCTGCAGGCAAAGGAAGTGTGAAGGAGCATAGCCAACCCTGGGCACTCTGGTGAGACAGGTGCAGCTAGCCGGGCTCCAAAGTTGTAGATTGTGGAACAAGATGTCAGATCGGTATTGATATGTCACACTGCAGGTCACGAGGCTGTTTGTTTAAATGAGTGTCTCAGGGCGGTAGCAGCCATGCATTAATTGATGTCTACATCAGATCAGAGGCTAGAGGACAGCCTGATGTGTCTGTCGCTCAGGGAAAGGTGAAAGCTTCAATAAGCAATTGTCAATTTACCAGCATTACCAGTGAATAAAGAGTACAACATGTAGCTGTATCCTCAGTCCATGTTCATATGCATGCGTAAAACTCCAGCGGTGCCAACTCTTGTGGGTAAAGTTCTCGGCCATCTTTGATTTGATGGAAATTGCTACTGACAAGCAGCGAGGTGCCATTCTGTCTGCTGATGCGTGAAGTCCATCATTGTCTGTGTGGTTGAGTTTAGTTAACATGACACTTAGCGACTGACATTGCTTCAGAGCCGGCAAAACACTGTCATTGTCATGTCATTTATCTTTTGCTAGCCAATTTACAATGTGTTCCTTTCTGAATGCCTCACTGAGCACCTCTTGGTTTTTACAGCCGGCGTGAGTAGCTCGACAGAGCTTTGATGCCCTGCGAGTGTATGTCAACCCCTCAAAACATTTTAAACGCCGCACCTTCCGCTAATAAAGCCACAGCTGTCCTTTCTGCTGTGGCTATCTGGTAACAAGCTACTTCCCTTTGAACAGTTTTATGTGGTTGTAATTGACCTGACAATGGGGTTCATTATGCAGTCCCTTTCATGCTGTTTTGCCTGATAATTATTATTTAATGTGTTCAGATGGAGAGCATCATTAATTCATCCCTTCCTCCAATGTCAAAGAGATGAACAGTGAAGTTATCACTCTCTGGTGATTAATATTGCGCTCTTTTGTTATTGAATCCTGTCCCAGTGATTAAACCTTCATTGAGTGACTCACCAGCCGCTCTTATTAACAGCGCCATTAAGGAACACAGTCAAACCTCTAATTGGAATTTTTACTTTTTTCGTCTATTTTGGTCAGAGGTTTGAACCACTTATCTGTGCTTTTCTTTTAATTAGAAATCCTGGGTGTAATGAAGAACTCAATCGATCAGTGTCAGGTCATGCAGTGTGCATGGGTGGTGATTTGTGAGCCACATATTAACTGAGAAAATGAGCGCCTATGATTACTTGCATCATTAGTGGCTTCTTGCGCCCTTAAGGGCAGATGAACTCTAGCAGTAAATAACCTGCTTGTCATTGTTGTGCTTAAACTTCTTTGCTTTTTTTCTTGAATCATGCAAGACGTTTGTGTTCTGGCTTGATAGTACTGCATGCTCCATAGACATTTTTGACTTTGTAAACTGACATACATCCACCATCATCTTATCTCCAGACTTTAGAGCTACTGTAAGAAATGTTCTTCCAGGCTGTGTGTCAAATATGTCACAAAAATTAATTTCACATATTTTTAATTAGAATGCCCACAATGGCAACATAGTACTGAAGTGAAATTGCTTTTGGTCCAAATTCAATTCCCCTTCTGTCCTAATGGAGTGAAAACATTGTGCGTGGTAACATGCAAAGCATGTCTTAAGTTTAAATTGAATGAATGTATTACTTAGTAAAGCAGGACTTGATTTGAAAGGTTTCTGAAACTACACCAGTGAAACATGTTGGTGGCATCATGCTTTGGAAAGCTTCTTCCTTAGAAAACCTGGTCAAAGTGGAAGAGATGAAGCTAAATACAAGGTGAAGAACTGGTCAAAATGTTTATCTATAGAACTGCAAAACTGGCTGGACCACACTCCAAAAGACTTGCAGCTGAAATTGCAACAAAAAGTGGTCTTGTATTGCCTTGGGGAAGATCAAACGCAGATGTATGCCACAGTTTTCAGATTTTTATTTGTTAAATATTTTAGTGTACTCCTTTCCTTCCACTTTTATGTGCTGCTCTGTGTTGAGGATGCAGAAAAAGAAACTATTTGTTAATGTTGCTCTTCAAAAAGCTTCATCGAGCAAAAATCTGCTTTCTATTGATTAGGGCTGGTTGAGCTACGACTCCTCAGCCTTTCTCAGACAGGCTATCAACCTTTGGCAGCAACAAATCTTTCAACTTCTCATCTCATGTATGCAAACTCCCACACCATTTATCCTCCCTTTATTGGCATTTTTGTGTTATTTTGTGACCATTTTGCCCACTTCCTAAATATTTGTGTAAAACACTTTAGTCTATTTAAAAAATTTTTACCTTCTAATATTTAAAAAATTTTACTTTTACCAACAATACATACAAATATTGTGAAACAACAAGTTAGACTCAAATCCTCATCACTTCAAACGCTGAATGCTAATATAATAAAAAGTGCCATGTTCTGTATGTCTAGGTATTGGTTTAAGCTGCAGGGTGTATTACAATTTATTCCTGACATGTTTGAGAAGTACCAATGTTATAACCTGGATAATGTTTCCTTTCATTGCCCCTTCTCTCTACATTTTCCCTTGCCTCTCACTCAGTGAAAAATGAGACGCATTTCTCTGATAGCCTTTTGTGAATGTTGAGTATTAATGGCTAATGAATTACCGATGAACATTGATGTAAATGAATCTCCTTGATGTCCCAGGGTTATATGGTGGCCATTTAAAAGTTTAATCAATACACTAAAGTCGAAAACATGCAGGCGATGTCGTTGAATGGACCCAATAAATGATCAGGAGGTGAACAGTGGAGGTATAAGCCCTGGGCTTGGGTCATAATGGCAGCTATTTATGTTCAATGGCTTAAATAGTATTTTTAACTGGTTAGGCCAAATAAACATTATTAAGCTTAATTAATACGGTCAGACTCACAATAACAGACAAACTGATTAGAGCAGTCCATTGCCTGTATCATGGTGATTTTAGCACAAGCTCATTTGCAGCACCTGTCTCATGTCACCTTAATGCTGAAAGTTACTTACAGCTGATTTATTTGAGTTTCAAAAAAGAGACTATTATAAGGTTAGCATTTAAAATGTAACAATGTTGACCTCCCATTGTAATCAGTGTGCATTACTTGCAGCTATTCACTTTGCTCCATTTATTTCGTTTGACTCTGGCTTCATCTTCCTGATGCACAAAATCACCATCATATCAAGTAATTAAAAATTGTATCTGCCTTTATGTTGAACATGATGACATGAAATATTTGCTAATAGTACTCACACAACTGCACATCTACATTGTTTTTAAATGTTGTACAAAGTTATGTGAGGTTCAGTCCAGTATCATATTTCTATACACTTCAGTTCCTCCAATCTGTTGTGAAGCCATATTTCCACAATACCACTGCTACAATTATGCAAGTGCTAAGCAAATAATGCATCAATAACTAAATAATTGGAGTAATAAACCTCCAGCCCAAGATGGTGACAAATATAGATAAAAATAAAAAACACACTATGCTTCCACCACTATTATAATTTTAGGCCTTCCTTCCACTGCACAGACAATATATTTGACAAAGCAATATCATGAAAAGCATACTTCATGTATGTGACGTGATTTCATGTTTTATATAAAGTGCTGTATTTGTTTGAATTGCAAAGTTCCTGAATAGCATTTTTAGATATGCCAACATATATAGCAAGATAAGATGAAAACTTTATGATGCCAATAATATACGATAATGTTTACCCACATTTCAAAGGTGCTCTGGAGCTTATGTGACTGTTTATATAGTTTAATTTTTGTAGACTGATTAAAATTATGAACCATCCTAAACTAACGATTGATCCTGGTGAAAGTTGTCTTTAAGGAAATTGGTTGTCTGCAAATGACTATGTGGTCCAAGTATGGGTCGAAAGAAGGGAGGTCAGTAAGAAAAGCAAACACTTGGACACAATCAGAAAATAAAAATAATGAGTTGAAGACTCCAAAGAACAGAGAGGAAAAGAGAAGTGTGTGCAGTCAAAAACAAAAAAATGGGAGGACAGATTTGGAGAAGGGACAAGACAAGAAAATAGGAGTGTGCAGAGCAAATTCATTCTGAGAATAGATAACCTTGATGTTAAAAGCTACATCCGTTGGACATGTCTTTCTGTGACATATTGATGGCCCTTGAAAAAGAGTCGAGCTGATTTTGTGCAGGGAGCAGTCATTAAACCCACTCCATCTCCCATCTCTCTCTAACACCCCTCTTGTGAGTGTGTGCTGATTAAATGCAAAACTCTGGAGCAGGCTTTTAGAAAATATGGGAAGGAATTCAGACAGATTCATGCATGCAGATTCATGGAGGTCATACTTTTTCATCTTGTGTGTTTTCAGTGTACAATAAAATCCAAAAATAAAAAAAGAGAAAACTTGCATTTTCAGCGGTTATGCACATCTAATAGAGGGTCTAAATATATTTTATTTTGGCACAAATCTTACCTTAAACCTAAACTTGGCTCCTATTCTACATTTAAAGGTCAACGGACAGAATCAGTAGTAGTCCTGCAATGTTTGAATTTGTACCCAAGACCCCTGTGATATTTTTGCAGTATTGTGTGATGTAGTGACTGCTAAATTACTGGCCCGATGTGGTTTGGAAGTGCCTCCTGGGCAGTACAATTTTATCATTGCTACGGAAAACTCAGATGGAAGGAGCAGCTTGGACTTTGTTGATACTTGTCACTTTCAGGTCAGGTAGCAGAACTCTAAAGGCCAATTCATGATGTCCATGCCCACAAGGGTCAGAGTGACCTAAATACTGTAATCTGTCCTATTTTGCAAGAGTCTTTACACTGCAGACCAAGACTGGTAAACTTCAGAAAAGTGTGCAGTACAAAATTAACTTCAGTGTGTTAGAGAAACCAGCCTTGTGTTTGTTTGACTTGATGTACAGTCATATTTTATGAAATGGAATATATGTTTCAATAAGGTTTGTTTGTCAGATTAAAAGTACCTATACAGGTAATAAACATACTTTTTGTGACACTATGTTGTATTAAAAATTATTTCAATGGTCCAGCCTTAAATTTGTTTTCATTAAGCTGCAAGTGGAAAACCATAAATATCAAAAATAAACTTGAAGACATTATTCTATGTGCAATGTGCTTTACTAAGTGAATCGGGTTACCTAAAAAGATGATTTTTTAATTTGTTGAATTTGTTCATAATAGATCCCTGCTTTTAGGGAATTTGCCTTTAAAAGGTGTTTCATTTTCTTCAGATGACCACAACCAGAACAGAACAGAATGCTTGCAATAATGTTAGGAGAAACTTTTTTTTTTGTCATAAAAGCATCTACATGCACACTGTGCTTGCTTTATTGTAGTCAGGAACAAAATATCTGCATGCTTAATCCTTTAATCCAAATAAAATAAAACCACAATAAATTCTATTTAATACACCAGTTTGAATAGGATAAGATAGCCACTTTGTTTATTTGTACATTGTCACATCCTTTGAACTATTGGCATTATCTATTTGCATCTTACAAACAAAAGAAACACTACAGATTTAATTTGAATATGGTAGAAAACAGGTAAATCTTTCACATTTATAACAGACAATATAAAGTCAAGTTCACATTAGCATCTTTTTCAATGCATGACACCCAGAAAGGAGCAAAGGTAATCTTGCAAAGAAATAGTCTGGAATCATATCAGAATTTTCTATTTAATTTTTGTTTTGCTGTTGACATGTAAGGTTGGAATCTTGGTTAATGCTTCACAGTTTTGCTCTCAAAATGGTGATAATATAATCTAAAATTTTAGTCGGAAATATTTAAAAACAATATTTTCCTGTAAAATTAATTACTGTAGTTTTACAGCATTATTTTTGCAAATAAATCAGAAAACAAGGTCAAAGAATTTAACAATTCCTTTGTTAATGTCACAAAATTCATCCTTAATGCTGCACCTGCAGGAGATAAAATGGTCTGAAGGTTTTTACATTTTTAGTGGCGCTAGTTTGACTCAGGAAAAAATTCTCTTGTTTTAAATACAACAAGACGTGTAGTGCAAAGCTGTGACTGTTACTCCACCAGGCCATTATGGAGGCAATAGCCTACTCATAACTTTGTTAATCTGTCACATCAATGGGGGTTCCCACTGTTCTCATGGAGAGCAGAGTTTATGTGCTGAAGTTGTAAATATGTATGGGAACATGACAGTGTTAGTGATATGAGCACACCCAGCCATGGCTTAAGATACACTGAGGATACTGTGGAGTGCTGAGTTTGGCATGGTAATATTTGTCATTAAGTATGAGTTCATCAGGCAGAACCCCAGGGGCGTGAGCGTAGCCTCCGAAGGCATTATGTAAGCGTGAGTTTGGCTTAGTTACTCCCTTCCTCGTTTCCAGCAGGCCAATCTTTCTCCTGGTTTCTCTTGTAATAAGTGCAAGCTCTCGCTGTGAGGGGGAAGAAAGCAAGCTGGAGTGTGCTGTTTATGCACACAATGCGGCACTTAATGTAGTGCAGAAATGGAGAACTGTCACATTTGTGCACTTCTTCACCCACTGGGAAGCAGACAGCAGACCCTGATCTTTGTTCTTCCATTTCTTCTAATTTACTCCTCTTCCTCTTTATTACACACAAGCGTACATTAGCGCTGCTGGAGAGAGCTACAGGTCACTCATCGTCCAGACCTTTCCAATTGGTGCCAGAGAGCTACAAAGTGTGGCCTCTCCAATCATTCTCAGTACCCATGGGCTGAAGTTGAGTTCAGCAGAGTGTGAAGGCTTGTGGGGCCTTTACTTTAGTTCCTTCATCTGTGAAGGTTATCTCTGAAAGGCTTTGGTTGCAAACCTACAAATATATCCCCTCTAGGTAATGTCTTATAGGAGACTTGGTTCTGGTGCCTCAGTGGGTAATCTCTTTAAGGGCCCTACTCCTGGAGAGAGTGAGTTTTTCGCTGGGTACACTGTGAATATGTGAAAGACCCTGGCAACCATTTGATCTGAGTGCTGTGAGATACCCTGAGTCCTGTGGTGTCAAGCCCAGTATACAACCGTGGCACCTTTGTCCCAAGGCAAATCACGGCAGCTGGAATTCATCCCCCCACTTCCCCTATACTTCCAACCTCCACACTGTCAAAAAAAAAAAAAGCATATACACACTCATGCGCACGCAAACACACACACATGTATACATCTCTCATACACCGGGGGAGCAGGCAGGCATGGAGCTGGTCTTGGATTTTATCGGAGGTGACAGCTTCTCACACTTCAGTGTTTGGATCACCTCAAGTAGCTGGGCTATGAGGGGAAATGAGCACTGCTCCACTACAAAGTCCAGATTTAGATTGACTGAGCTTGTCCCCGGGCCTGTGGGCTTCTGCTGCTGCCGTACTGCTCCTCCGCCTGACAGAACACCCACCACTGCTGCAAGGGACTGGTGTGCTGTGTGGGTTCCTGTGCATCTCTGTGCACCACATATGTGCACTTGTGTGTTGTGTGTGTGTGTGTGTGTGTGTGTGTGTGTGTGTGTGACTTGGTGGAGCCTACTTTGAAGAGTCAGAGAGAGCGGGGAAAGAGAGCGATGTGTCAAGTTTGGTTAGAATTGAGGGTGGCATCAGAATATGCTTGGCACTAATATGGCACCAGTATCTCTGTCCCCGTTCCTGCTTTCTGTCACTTAGTTGCCATTCTCTTCCCTCTCTTGACAATGTCTTTTTGGATTATCTGATTGGACTTACCACTTGGAGCGTCCCTCATCCCTCTGTGACACTGCCTCCCCCATATGTCTCTCCACTCCTGCCTTGTCTCTGGCCTGCCTCCTTCCCCCTCCTCCTATAATGCGCTTCATGTCTATTTAGAAAAGCTGGTGAAAGCCGTATCTGTTCTGCTGTCAGAGGATCATTGACAGCACTAATGCCACTTGTCCTTGCCTCATTTGGAAAGAGATGACACTGAGGTACAGCCCTCTGCACTAATCAAGACGGGATGTTAGTGTTTGTGACGTTGGCACCACAGCAAACTGACCACAGAGCGTTTGGGCCAGCCATCTGCCTGAACAGCACCACCTCTCTGTACAACAGAAAACCACCACAGACAACCTTCAGTTCTATAACATTATAGGTATGTAGATAGGGGCCAACGACGTAGACGCATATACGAGAGCTTAAGTTTGTATGTCTATTTAACCTTTTTAGGTGTAAATGATTACAGGTTCAGCTACTTACCCTCATCTTTTGCAGCTAATACATAAACGTATTATTCTTGTTTCAATACTGAACATAATTACACAATGAAAACACTTTGAAATTACTAATATTTTATCTTTTTAGTCAGTGAAATATATATGTATACATATATAAAAGAATTATGAAAGAATAGTTTACCTTTGTAAAAAAAAACTTTGGGTTTTCCTTTTTATAGTATGTATTAGAAAAAATAACTAATAATTTTAATACTGTATTAGATATATCTATTTTTTGTAAAATAAATGTACCTTAGACAGCTAAGATAGCAGCTACAACAACTGAATGGATTTTATGTGGATCATAGTTGATTTTACTTATACCAAAGCAGCATTGTGTCTGAGCTCTTATGTGTTTGGTTTAGGTAAAGTAATTTTCTCTATACAAGAAGGAGAAATGTTTGTCGGTCCAAACAGTTTTAAAGTAGATCTACAGTGTTTCGGTGCTATTGTCTCCTGGTGTCAAATGACCGTTTTTCATTTGTTTTGAGAGAAAGACTTCCTTTAACTTTGTTTTGTTGTTGTTTTATTTTTTTACTTGCTTTCTTGTCATGACATCTGTACAACTTTGCTGCGCTTTATGAAAATCAAGCAGAACTGTAAAATAAGCTGTATAAACAGCATTCAAGTGGGGGGGGGTTTCTGCCTTTCTTTCGCAAGTAGTGATGAATGATTCATATTAATAGCAGAGGCAACTTTATATCACAGAGAACAGTCTGCTAAATCAGTTTTACTGATATTTTAAAACAAAGAAAAGATGATTAACTGTCTTGTGTTGCTTACTTGGAATCAGCGCAGCCTTTTTTCTGGAAAATGTGGCTTTTTATCTCCACTCTGAGATTTCATAAATGATGCTAACATTTTTTGGACAGACAGCTCATGAAGAGCTTCAAAGAATAAAACATTGCAGCTCTGCTACAGTCATTCAGCCTTTCTGTTATCTGCTAAAAGGCTTTCTCTCTCACTTTTTGCAGCTCAAAATGACAAAGTGTCCTTTTAATTGACTTGCCACACCACATCCACACTGAACTTATTGTCATCATGGACAGCAGTGCTACATTTGTGGCACTCGCTGATTGGAGAACAGCTTTGAGTATCTGACCGGTCGGTCACCAGACAGGCTGATCAAGCTCAAAACTTTGCAGTTCTGGTCATGAGTCCATTTCTCTGCTTCTCCAGTCATGAATGGAGCTGCTATAGAATTGCTGGCTTAAAAAGATAATCCAACCATGATTTACACCTAAACTTTGTTTTCTTCTCTTTTTAGGGGTATTCGCCAAGTGTCGCTACATCTACTACGGCAAGCACTCAGAAGGCAACAGATTCATCCAAAACGATCAGCTCTGATGTCCACAGGATGCTCTCAGAGGAGTCGTGTTTTTTTTTTTATTTATTAAAACCACTGGGGATTTTTTTTTTTATTCCGATCACCTAATCTACTGCTGGAAAACAAAAGATAATTTTAATCCAAATATTCTGTTGTACTTATGCATGATGAATGCTTTCTTGTTCATATTAAATTTTAGAGCCATAGTTTTAGTCTCCTCTCCTGAGCCGAAACGACTTCTGTTTTCCTGCTTGCAGCTCAGAGTCAGAGATGACACTCCCACTGACATGATTGCCTCTAAGCATCAGCTGCAACACAATTCTCTCACACACACACGCACACATACGCACACACAAGGAACGTCTCCCTGCCTTATTGTCTTACACACAGCGAGCAACAAACATATCCAGGCAATTGCTTCCTTTTCTTTGACACCAATGATGGATCACTTGTCCACAACAGCTACTAATCAAGGGTGAAGGGGGTGGCGGTCACACACCTGGGCCCTGACATGGACTCATCTTCTTCATTCTTGATTTCTCTGATTTTTTCTTTTTTTCTCTCTCCTGCGCTCGTTGGACTTAAACTGCTGTTTAAGTCATTAAGATAAGAGGTGAGAGAAACCGGTGAAAGCAGCAATAGCTGAGAATCGGTGTCTTCAGTAACATGCACAGCAGCATTCCAGATTTTGACATTGTTCTAGACAGTGAAATTGTGTTTGTGGGAGCTGTAAATAGGTTTCTATTCTTATTGCTGTTTACATGTTACAGAGCATTGTGGGATTACATCCTCCTACACCATTTGATATGTTTGGCCCATCTGGAGCCCTAATTACCTGCATGCCCTTCAAAACATGAAGCTTTGCTCTTTTTCTTACCATTATCAGTTCTCCTTTTGGCACCTGCTCTGTTCTCCACTAAATCTGTTGAAATTTCTGCTGGATTCACTGTTAAATTGGAAGATTTTTTTATTTCTTTTTTACAATTTTTACTAAAACAACTACCTTGGTGAGGATCCCCAATAAAATAATTCATGCTTTACATAAATTGACGTTTTTAAAGATTTAGGCACCCTAGTCAAATTATTTAACAACTGATCTCCAAATTCAACTCTGTAGCAAACAGTAAGAAGCTACGGATTAAATATCTGTAAAAACACGCCTATGCAAAATGTTCATAAAATGTCACCAGCATTTCATGTTTAAGGTTGGTGCAAGCACTTCATCACCATAAACACGAGTGCTTATCTAGCTACTGACTTGTGCAATGTGCACAGTTCAGCACACATGGTTTATAAACCCTCAATCAGCTTAAAAGAAATGTGACAAACATTAATGTTACCAAAAAGAGAGATACAAAGTGAACTTATGTCTAAACTTGGCTAACAATAGCTAACTAGTTAATGTTATCTAAGTGAAAAATTATATGAAGTGAAATTATTCTCTAGAGCGAACTAAAACCATTAGCACAAACCACTGACTATTTTCTTGTCACACAACATCTTTTTCCATCTGTCCATTTCTGGTAGAAGTTTAGTGAAGTCTGATCAGATTGTTGTACAGTTCAAAATGGCGGCCTGTTAAGACTGATGAGACTCGTTCCAATCTTTTTTCTAACCTAACAAGTTAAAACAGCCCAGCTGTGAAATGTCATCAACTTACAAAGTAACTGAGCTGCACAACAGGTAAAACTCATCAAATGGAGTGTAAAATTTATCTTTGGGATATTTTTCCAATAAAAGAAAGAAATGTCAGAATGAAATCATACTTTACTACCAGATTCTCATAATTCATTTAGCATTATTGTTCTTATTCCTGTTGAGTTTTTTTCCTACTTTGTCATAGCCTTTGTTTGTACTTACTGTGATTTTTTTTTTAAAATTTGTACTGCACTTTCAGATATAAACGAGCTGTGAAGACATACACTGGAGTTTCTAATCGACTGTCCTGCTTATGTGAATATTCTTGTTTTTTTTATTATTACTGTTAATCTCGCACACTGTGTTTCTGGTACGATGGCTTCAAGGGAACCTTCCAGATGAAGATTTTGAACAAGCGCTTAATTTCTAACACCTGATCTAAGAAAAGAAATATATATATATATCATTGCCGTGTGATTAAAAGGGCTCAACTCAAATGTGTTGAAGTTGTGTTGGTATTTATGTCGACTCCTGGACCGGTTCATTACACTGATACCTAACAATAAAATATTATTAGTTTTGCATAAAGCCTATAAAATGGATCAAAGGTTATTTCAGTGTTACTTGTTAATCCATCTGAAATTAAATTTCTTATCATGACTACATTTTAGTGCTGAAAAGAAGAACAAATTTGTGAGAACATTGAGAGGTTTAATATCTGTGGGGCTCGAAAGCGGCCATGTTTATGTTCAGTACAGCATGTCACTCATCTACAAGCAGATTAAGAAAAGGTCAGAGATAGCCTAATGCAATGTTTGTTCACAATGTCTCTCTTTGTTTAGTTCCCTGTTTTTATTAGCTTAAACATTTGTTCCAGTTTCAGAGACGTGTGTATGCGTGTGAGGACAAGAGAGAGTGCCTTCCTGCGTGTGTTTATACACTTCACAACTTCCTACAGGATTGTGTGACCATATTCCAGATGACATGCTGCTCAGGAGCCTGGTCACTAGTGCTGGCGCTTCAGAATGACAAGGTTTATTTGTCTGTGTTTTGATATGCTCAGAGGAAACTGGGGCTGACAGCCGGAGGAGGCAGGAAGAGGGGAGCCACAACAAGTCCCCCCCACCCTCCACAAAACACAAAATGTCATCCTTCCCCTGGCTGCAGCATGCACCCAGCCATCCTGCTGAAAAGAGCAGACATTTAAAACTTTGTGACATGTGTCACAGGCACTGCCATTGAGCCTGTGCCACTGACGGAGCTGGAATTGACAGGCTCCGAGCCACCGGAGCTGGCTGGGGGACACACCAAGTTTGGTGTGTGTCACTTCCCATCCTTGTCAGGGACGCATCCTGAGCTGCCACACCAACACAAACTGCATTACAGGGTGGGTGGGGAGTGCCAGAAAGGGTTGACATATGCTTGACGTGCGCCTCTGTGCATGTGAAGGGATGAATGGGACGCTCTGCATCACAGACAGTAGATTAATTAAGGTATGAGCCACAGATCTACCTGTAGGCAATGACCCCCGTGATCCTCGGCTCTATTGCCGCTGCTGCGTCTTGGGAACTTTGCGGATGAACAAATGGCACACCACTTCATCACTGCAGATCACTGACATTCTGATACAGTAACCCTGGAGGCTCAACTCCAGTGCCTCAGTGTGTGCATATATCCGTCTGAATGTGTGCACTTATATAGATGGTCTAACTTTTAAGCTAATTATTTAACGTGTAGAATTTTGCAGAAAAAGATTAATACAATTTGTCATAAGGCTGTTAAATAAAATATGGGAAAAGTGAAACACTGTGAATACTGCCTGGGTGCACTGTAATTTTAAAATATTTGTATTTTTTATTTTAACAGGTGTCTCTCTCACTGCTTCGTTGGAAATGTACAGGTACAATCAAATCTTCCAGGTTGTGGGACGGCAGTATCCGTACAAACAAAACCTAATTAAAAGAGGAGTCTATTTATGATTGGGCAATATTTATTTAAATTTGAACCCATGGCATCATCCCTCTGTGTGTGAGTGAGCAGTATGGGCCTTTTTTCTTTTCTTTGGGATTGGCATGGGGCTTTCACTGGTCACAAGAAAGGTTGGATTTTTGATTTGTTTTAAGCTGATAACCAATGAGCGCTGGTCAAGAATAAAATCATGCATTTCGGTTCACTGGCTGATTTTCTGATGAAGCTCTACATTATGGTGCACTAGATTTTAAAATGTTCACCGCTGTAGAAATACCTTAAGTTCTAGGAATAGTCCATGCTATGTTGGCTTTATTGAAGCTTGTGGAAAGTAGTTTCAGAAATCCGCTGTATTAATAACGTGTTCAACTTTGTAACTTTTTTTTATCACGCAAGGCAAGTTTTTTTTGTATAGAACATTTCAACAACAGACAATTCAAGCTTTTTTTTTACATATCATGTAACAACATACAAGCAACAAAACATTAGAGTTTCTCAAATGTCTTTAAAAACACCATAAAATTACTAGATTACTAGGGATAATTTACATTCTAGTTATAGTGAAAGGCAACTCTAAGCAAATGAGATGTTAACCTTGATTTAAAGGAACTCGGCGTTTCAGTGCTTGCAGTTTCCTGGAAGTTTAATTCCACATCCTGAAAAGCAGTGGGACCTGCAGTGAGAGACAAATCACCCCATCAGCAGCGATCAGCCCACAGCCTGATGATTGATTGACATTACTCAAGTTAAAGAAGATGGAAGGAAAAAAAGACATCTTTATGAATGACAACTGTCCACCGTACAGAGGAGCAGCCCTCCTTGCTTAAGGAACATCTTCTTCACTTTCTCGTTCCTATCCTCCATCTCTCTCTCTCTCTCTCTCTCTCTCTCTCTCTCTCTCCCTCTCTCTCTCTTGCTGACATGCAAACCCTGTCTCTCCTGCACCTGACTGCATTTGGCAGCACGCTGCTGTCTCATTTGATCCAGAGAGGCTTGAGGGGGAGAAGTGGCCCTTATTTCCGGGCCTGGCTGGTCCTCGATGAGTAACATTTGTCATTCAAGGTTGTGCTGTTGTAATTAGCTTGTCAGTGGACACCGGGCTGAGCTGGCTCTTTCTGCTAAGAAATATGGACAGACTGACACGGGACCTGACAGCCAGTCGATAATGTGGCAATTAATGTCATAAATAATTCCACTGCCAATTATATCAAAATGGACCCTGTTCTTTCACAGGGCCTGCTAGTCCCTTATCATTTCCTCTGATAAGGGGGAACACCCATCTTCCTCCTCCCTATAATTATTAGGCTTTTTATATGTAAATATAATCTCACTTCTCTAAGTGTTTATAGAACAGGGGTGCGCAAGTACCTGGGGAGAGACAAGAACAATAACATGCTAATGCAGTGCCTCGCAAAGTATTTTTAGACCTTGAAATTTGAACGTATTTTATCGAACTTTGACGTGCGCATACATGTGAAATGGAAGAAAGAGTACTGCTATGCATATAAAAACCTGAAAAGTACAGACTTTGTGTGTTTAAAATCAAGCGCGGCCAACTTTCATCCAAATTGTAATTAGCGACTGCAGCTGTTCTTTATGTGACTTAATCTCAGTCTAAATACAGCTGTTCTGGGAAGGCCTCAGAGGTTTTGTTAGAGAGCATTTGTAAACAAACGACGTCAAAAGATCAAGGAACACGGCAGACATGTCGGGGAGAAAATGATGGAGAAAGTTACAGCAGGGTTTAGGTTGTAAAACAATATCCCAGTGTTTGAACATTTCATTTAACTCTGCTCAATCCATCATCTGAAAATAGAAAGAGCATGAAGCCTATGAAGACATGACAGTCCACCCAAGCTGGCACTCAGGGCAGAAAAGCAACCAATAGGCAGAAGATTCTGTTAACGTGACAACTAATATTTGTGCTCCCCAAATCTGGCTGCCCGTCATGTAGGAAACACAGTAAGAATGTGGATGGAGGTGTTCTGGTCAGATGAGACCAAAATCAAACATTTTGCCAAACATCCAAAATTTTATCACCCTGAAGACACCTTGTTCAACTGGAGACATAGTGGAGGCAGCATCATGCTGTGGTGGAGTATTTCTTTCTACAGTGATACAGAAGTTGGCCACAGATGATGGGAAGCTGCATGGAGCTGCATGTAGGAGAATCCTGTATATAAACCTACAGACAAAGCTGCATTGGAAATATTTCTTAAAGCAGTCAAAGCCCAGACCTAAAACCAAATGAATTGACTTGAGCTAATTTGGAACTTACGCAAACAAATCAGACAGACATGCCCCCGAAACAGCTGGAGCTCTGGTGAAAGCTGTTACAGCAAAGCATTGAAACACGGGGGGCTGAACACAAGTGCACACCACACTTTTCAGATATTTATTTATTTTTACTTAACATAATTTTTCTTCCATTTGGCATTAATGTATTTGGTTTATCTCATATCCAAATAAATCCCCACTCCGATAAATTACTCAGATATTTGTAGTTGGAATATGAGATAAACCACAATTCTGAAAAGGCACATTGTGGGGACCGGCCCCGGCCCCGGCCCCCGGCCCCCGGCCCCCGGCCCCCGGCCTTCACGTAGGTTCAACAGGAAGACCAGATGTCGCTGACATGATCAGCGGTGAGGAAGAAAAACTTTGCTTGAAAGCGTGCACAACGAAATGAGAGGTATCGATTCGAGCTGATATTCTAAAGGTTGCAAAAGCTTAACCAGCAGTGAGAATATTGATCCTGACATCAGTTTGTTTGGTGGGAAAAATTATATCCATTCCCTGTCTTCAAGATGCAGGTCAATCAATTACAGCGAGTGAGAATAAACGATGAGCCCAAACCCACACGGGGTTCACTGCATAGTAAATGTGCGGCGCATTGGAAGGAAGTAAAAGCGGAAAAGAAGGGAATTTGCCCAGAAATGCGTTATTATCCGGCTGCCCGGCCTGCTTCCATGAGCTCATTTGTCTCCACAAGTGACTCACTCACTGTGAACGGCCCCCATCAGCACGACACTAAACTCTCCCCGTGAAAATGTATGAGCAAATAAAGTGAGCTCAGCACATGTAAAGCCCTCCTAATGCATTGTAAAGCAGCTTTAAACACATCAGATGTATCTTCGGCGTCGGGAAGGTCGCCTGGATAGTAATAGATGGTCTATGCCGCGGAGTCTCAAGGTCGTGTCAAATTCGACTACATAATGCATGATTTCCGGTTACTCACACTGGCACCAATCACACGGTGCACGGCCTTGAGATGAACATTTTGCAGAGTAAATCAGCCTCCTCAATGGCGTTTCTATTACCCCTCCATGTGCAGTGACAGAGTAAATGAATAATTCTAAATAATAACACATAGCAACAAATCATATTTATTAGCGCATGAGAGAAAAGCAGCAGCGGCTATAAAATTGTTTTTTTTTGTTTCATGTTTTTTTTTTTTTCATTCTTTCATCTTGCCTGTATGGTTTTAACATCTTTTTTTTTTGTTGCTGTTGGTTGTGTTCAGATGTGTAAACATGTCCTTTGTACTTTATGGAGATGAGGGTGTCACTCCTCCACTTGTCACTGTCCTCTTATTAGATTGTGTGTATAATTATTGTGTCATTCACTGCACGAGAGCTGCTTTCTTTGAATCAGGCAGTTAAATGACCCTGTTAGCATAATTAATTTAAGCATCCTGGGGGGGCGGCAAAGTTGCAGACTCATGAATATTAATTATTGTCAATTTCAGCTCTAAATATTGTAATGAAACACGCTTTTGTTTTCTGTTTGTTTTGAAGTGATACGCTTGTTTGTTACATCAGTTCTTGATTTTTACCTCCCTGCGATGCTCCTTTTAGCCGATTTACGTAGAAAATGGCAAGATAAATATTTCAGCATGCATTTTCATTTGTTTATTTTAACAATCATTGTGCAGGGAAACATTCATAAAATATACAGTTATGTGGCAGAGGGCATTTGAAATATGTATTTGAATGTTAGGTCCTACAGCTACTCTTCATTCAATGCATCAAAGATTGATTTTGAACAAACAAAAATTTCAAGGGAAGATTTTGGAAATATTGGCATGGAGACACTTTTTCAAGAATATCCAGAGGAAACAAACCAAACTGTAACATAAAAGTTTTTTCTCACAATGATTATCTTGCAAGACTCCTTATTTCATTAAGAAGTAAAAGTATTTTTGCATCAACTACTAAACCAATGTAGCTTGACAATAACTGAAAAAGTAATTTATTTCAGTTAAACGAGTCAAAAAGTGAACCTCTTAAAGGCTCCCCACGTACAAGGAATCTATTTCAAGTTTATGGGTTACAGGTAATAAAAACTCCGAAGCTCATTTACCCAGAAATTTTGGCCTACTCAATCACCTGAGAGAGAGACGATTTGACAAAAGGCTGAATATGTTGTATCTCGTTTCCATTAACTTTGAGCCACAGTCATCAAAATTAACCAGAATAACATTCTATGTTTCGCTTTATAAACCCAATAAGTCAAACTAGAAATTTAAACAGGGCCTGTCAAATTGTGCCCGTCAGTTTGAAGCCAGAGTTCTCATGCTAATAATTAGCATCAATGCTAAAGTAAGCAACAACGTACTCAACAGCATGTGGAGAGTCACAGGCATGTTGAGTAACATGGACTTACTCCATTCAGTATGTTAAAATTAGTGTATGAGCTAAAATTTGCTAAATTGTTAATGTTAACATAAATGCTGCTAGTGGCATGTGGGTTATCAACAGCATGTTATCTTATCTCACACACACACACACACATATATATATATATATATATATAACATCCTATGAAACTAATCATGGACCCTCAGTGTTGTGTGACCTGCAGCAAGAGTTTTTCATCCTGTGGTATTACCTGAGGCTCTCTCCTAGGGGTCCTCTGGAGGGCAGCCTTCTAAAACCGCCCAGCTTGGCCTCGGCAGATGACGATGACATATGGAGGAAGTCAGGTTTTGACAAACAGCTGTGAGTAATGGTGGGGAAAAGGTGTGGGAGATCTGTCTTAAGATGTGGAAATCTAGCCTGCCTTCCCCTGGGGTATGGCTAAGAGCAAATTAAATCCTTGAATCATGAATACTCTAGAGGTAAAGGGAGTAATGTATATACTGCTGCCAATATTTGGTTTTCTTGAGATAACATTCAGAGGTTCGGGGCTCATGTTTTAAGAAGGGTTTCTTTATATGCAGTTTGATCTTTCAGTCAATTACAGATTTGACTTTGTGTGGAGTTTCCAAATTAGGATGGACAAAACTTAGGTTTGTTCACTTTTAGCATCTATTGTCATGTGTTGAAACCCAAGTGGTTAAAAAATGTGAACAGACCTTCAAATATTTGGAATAGTTTATTTAAACATTGGGAACATTTGGCATCCTATTGTAAATCAACACATGAAGAAAATTTAACTACACTTGAAAGAGAGAGATGGGCAATATTTAGGTATATAAAATATTGTTTTTCAGTTTGTAACTGAAAACAAATAACTTAAAACACTTAAAACTTAAAACTAAGATAAACAATGCTTTCCTGTTAATCACTATATTTTAGGCTCCACATTTTTATATATTTTTTTACACTGCTCATAGGTAACTGTTGGCCAGCTTTGATAATCCTGGAGCTCATCACCAACTGGATGGTTCAGTATATTCAGTCTGTCTTGGTTTAGTTTCCATTTCTGAACATTTGAGATCATTTTAGAGGACCAGCCGATTTCTGACTCATTGTATATATTTTCCCAATTGCTGTTCTTCTGTGCTGTTTCCAGACAGTACAATTTTACTCAGTTTTCCAGAGAGCAAAGCATTATAAGCAATGTACACAACATTAATTATTTAAGCCACATTAGGTTTTGTTGTTCTTTTTTTTTTTTTTTACAGAATAAGCATCTCTACACTACTTTTATGTGGGACACACCCCTTTCAATTATTTATTCAGTTGTAGACAAGCAGCATCATCCCTGCCATTGTTGTTGGGCCTTTTTTATTTCCCACATGTAGACGTAGTTACTATTAAAAATGCTAACTGATTTGGTAAGTGATGCTGGGCTGCTGATACTCGAGAAACAACTATGTTTTTGAATTTGCCTGTGTTTCTCATTGAGCTTCATTAAATGCAGGTCTGTCAATAAATGGTTACTGAGGACATATAAAGTTTGATTGTTTAGCACTCTCGTCTCCAACCTAAGGCAACTTCCCAGTGTGTTTTGCAGAGTTTTAGATCATATCAGACACTTCTCTGCACCTTAAAAAAGGCTGGATGATTCAAACATTAATTAGTACTGAATTAGAAAACCTTATCGTGGGTTCAGCTGGTGATTCAAGCTGCTTACGTTGCACTTATTGTTCTTTTGGACAAGTTTCAGCTGTGAGGTCACCATGACAGATGAAGAGCAAAGGAAGTTGAGAATAATTTCAGTGAAATCGTATATGAACAAACACTTCAAATCATTTACCATTCCAAATATGCTTGTGGAAATGTAATGAAGTAACAGAAAACATTGATCTTCTCACAAGAGTTAGTTGGAACGTCCCTGAGCCAAAGCTTTATTGGTTTTTATGCTTCTCATCTTAGCATGCGTAGAGTTCAGTTGTTAACCTTCACAGTTCTGAAATGATTTATGTTCTTTTTTCTGTTCGACGGGCTGAGAGGCCTAACCTTGTCTGTCTTTCCAAACATATTGATCAGCTTGTGAGAAGAGATAGGTCATGAGACCAAGTGCAAAAGCTTAGCTACAATTAACTGTCTTTGCTCTAATAATATGCAAATATTCCAAAATAGGAGAAGTTTCAGACTGTATCTTTATTTCATGACTGACAGTTACTGATGGCTAATAAAAAAAAATCACTATAGTGTTTGCACCAGCTTATTTAATAAGTCAGTATGCTTTACTAAAATGAGGATCTGCCACATGCAAGTCTAGCAACCTTTGACCTTTGTCACATTCTACCATGTTACAACTACAAGCTATAATGTATTATGTGAAAGAGGCTTTCTGGTCAAGACTGAACCTTTTGGCCTAAATGCAAAGCACAATGTGTGGCGAAAAATCCACAGAACTAAAGAAAATCTGTTAGAGGTCGAGTTACGTGTCTGTCAGGCTCTGTTTTGTAAGAGACAGCAAAAACCCGAGACTGAGGTGAAGATTCAGCTTCCAGCAGGAGAACAACTGTAATCACAACCAGAGCATCAATAGAGTAGTGTAGATCAAAGCCTATTTGTGTATTAAACTAATCTAATCAAAGCCCAAATCTAACTCCTCTGGAGATCAACACCAAAGTGTGTGGTTGCTATGTGACGAATGATGCAAATGTGAATAAAAAAGTTCAAGCTGTGTACACAGATATTAACACACTCACTGTTATTGAGTGTGTTAATATCTGTCTTTTGGATAAAAATAAATAAAAATCCTCCCATTAATGATAGGAACTTCACCAGAAGAAGACATTCGACTCAAATTACAAATGGCAGAGTCAGGCAGAAAAAAGGAAAAAGCCAACCCTTGTGCCTTTGTTGTTCTGCTTTAATTCTGTTAATCGCCCCAAGGTAAAGATTAGCTGCTCTTGCCAATTTAATTCAGCCTCAAATGATGTTGCTACAAGGTCACTACTTCTTTTCTTCATCTCTTATTCTTTCTTTTTACTCTTCCCCTTCCTTCCTCCTCCCTCTTTCCTCCATCCCACCTAATACTCTCCCTCATTTCTCTTTCTTGGCGAGCAGGATTGAGTTGTCATGTAGTTCTAATAGGCAGCACGGGGAATCATTAGTCCACCCCAGCTCCCTGACTGATGGGTATTTCACTCCAATCATCTGAGTACAGTGCGTGTGTTTGTGTAGGTGTGTGTGGATGGAGAAAGAGGGGAGTGTCTGGCCTCCCCCTCCAGCACACACACACGCACACGCACACAACCACACCCACACACACGCTTTCTGCCACGGACACCCCCGCCCACCAGCATTTCGTCCCGCAACGTGTGCCTGTTCTATTGACGGTGTGTCAGAGCTGAGGAGAGATGTCTTAATCAACTTGGACACACTGGGCATTGATTTGACAAGCTGCTGTAATGACCTTCTTGTTTTTGTAAAGGATCACTGTTTATCTGGGCCGCAGCCGATGCACGGAGCATGCCTCATTGTCATGGAAACTATTATCATGGATTCGGAACGATGCTCCGTCTTCAGATCTCTCCCCTCCACTTCTCTGTCACATAAAGAAAACAAATTGTAACTTTCACACGACGCTGCAGATGTTGATACAGTTCGAGGTGGCCTGCATGAGTGTTTGTTCGTGATTGAGATGTTTAACGCTTCGAGACACAAATTGTCAGGGGTCAAAAGGGAGATGGTGTAATTGGTGTCAACATCTTTCATGTCAATGTTATGGAAATCATTACAGACGGAATGGATTGGCTGAGCAGGCTCAATACTCCCTTGACGGACGTTACATTCACTTGCCTCTGAGCTCTTTCGGCAAATGCTATTAAACATTATAGCTCATTGATTTACTAAATGACCCTTGAGTACATCTGAAACTTTCAGCATGAGTCAAAAATTGAATTTTTAAACAAACATGGTCCTGTGCGAAAGTACTCAAACCCATTAAAACATCGTCAAATTTTGTTAGAATTGCAATCGCATACTTAAATGTCTTTTACTAAGATAATATGTTACACCGAAATATGCAGAACATAATTTTGAAGGGTAATGAAAGTAATCAATCATTTTCTAAACTGTTTTACATTTAAATATCTAAAAAAAATAAAGTAAAACATGCGGCATGCATTTGTGGTCACCTCTCTGAGTCAATACTTTTCTGAAAACCTTTTATTGCACCTTTTCAAATGCATTCACCTGCGTCAATTTTAACACACGAAGATTCTTTATTCCAGACTTTTATTCCATTGTTGCTCTGGTTGTGTGTTTATGGTGTTTATTCTGCTGAAAGATGAACCTCAAGTCTCAAGTCTGTTGTAGTTGTTTCTCACAGGATTCTCTGTATTTAAATCCATCCATTGTGCCATGTCTTCTTGAACAAAATCACCTCCACAGCCTGACGCTTCCACTACCACGCATCACAATATCACTAGTGAGTTCAGGATTATGTGTCAAATGTTTGGAGGCAGGCCAAGCAATTTTTTTCTAAATGTCTGCTGTGTGTCATACGTGTTTTGTGTCAAAATGCACAGAGGCTTTCTATTACTTTCTTTTAACAATCTTGCAACTCCTCCATAAAGGTTTTTGAAATGCTTGTTTTGTGAAGTGCTCACCTACAACATGTTTCATAGATAGTTTCTTTAATCTGAGTTGCAGATTTCTGAAGCCCACTCACAGCTACGCAAATGATGTCCAAGTCATGGCAGATAGTAAAATTATGGAGTGAAGCTCAGCTGGGATCCATCTACCATTCAGTTGAATAGCAGATTTTGTTTAGGGGTAACAGAGTAAAAACCCTTTATAGCATTTATTAAAAAAAAAAAAAAAGTTAAACACATTCTCTTTTCTTCATCAACTTTATAATTGCTGCCTTGTGGTAGTGATGTAATAAAATTATAAAATTACATTTGTAAGGCACTGCAAGCAGAAATATTTTAAGCCATAAGTTTATGGCTGATTGGTTTAAGTCTCCAATGTTGAAGGCGAAGAGAGACACAATCCTTTCCGTGTTTAGCCTGGCACTGCACCACATGGCTCACGACCACAAACTCTCGTTCCTTTCCTTAAAGAAGAAAAGCAGACGAGCTGATTTGTAGGGATCTCAGGTTTCGAATGCCGTCAGCTTCTGTCAGGGCAATCAGCAACTATCAGCCTCCTTGAATGGCCCCGCAGCAGACGGTAAATATTATTGGCATCCTGACACCCTCTCGCCGCAGCGAAGTGTGTAAAATTGTTAATAAGGGACATGATGGGCCCACTGCGTGCCGTCCTGAGAATGGAAAAAGCTCACTCTTGTTGGCAATTATCTAAATAACAGGATGAGGCGAGTGAGCACAGGTGATTTAAATCCTCAGCTGAGTGGTGGAGAGCTTTGTTTTGGCAGGAAGGAAGTGAAGGAAGGTCAGCGGGGTCGCATGGTAAATGCCGTCCTTGTGCTTTATTCATGTGTAAAACTTCTTGTAAAACACGCAGAGATCCTTCTAGGCACTGTTTGTTAAAATTACAGAAGATACAATTTATGTACAGTACCAAGGTACTTTAATGCTTGAGGGCTATTCAGCGTTACATATAGTAGTAATCTCCAAGATAATAAAAAAGCAAGGCTAAAGGTTGTTGGAGGTGTCAGCTTTAAGTGCGGTTGCTTGTTTACTGAAATCCGCTGTGAGAAGTTATTTCAATGCCTCCTTCTGAAAGTCTCAATGTGACACTGTGATAAGGCAGCCGCTGCTCTGCTCTTTGCATAGAACAGGTTGGTCATTATTTCTGAAGGCATACTATCTCCAAGTTGCAGCAGGACGCTTTGATGGCAGAATAAAGTACATAATCGTAAATGTTTATGCTGGTATTTTTCACTGTATGATTACATTTTTATGGGCCGTGCTCTGATAGGGCTTGTTTTCCCTGCCACCGGCAGAGAAATGAGACGGGGGGGGGGCCCGCGAGGCAGCATTTCTCCTCTGCTTTATGGCGAGGGAGGATGCCTCGAGGAGGGTCCTGTTCGGCCTCGTTCGGTAAACACACTGCCGAGCTAAATGGCTGATCAATCAATTTCAGCGGGATCGATCTGCATCAGTTCTGCTTGCATGCGCACACCCGGAGCCACTTTATTGTAAATCAATCATTTTGAAAACATCTCACAGAGGGGGCCTGTCCTCACTAACAAGCCATCAATTCCAGCTGCCTCGTGTAGCACCCCCTTATCAGGCCCACAAATCAGCCGCCACACTAACATCTGCTCCATTTTCATCGCATTCTCACCCCACCTCACTCTGTCTTTCAGACTTGCTCTGTCCTCTCCGCTTGCCGGATTTTGATGGTGTTGTCTGGCAAGAAGCGAACAGGAGAGGCTGAGAATCTTCACCACACCACTTAAGATAACCCAAGGGTAATAGTGTTTGCACATTTGAGAGAGAAATGAGGACAAATGCCAGGGTGGGTCATACGTTCTCCTCTTGAGCAGCTGTTTGACGTTGGAGTGTGAAATCGCACACTTCAGCTCAGGAGTATAAAGGAGGAGGAGGAGACCAGGGTTCAGAGACGTAAGAGATGTCCTCTGATTTTTATATATATTTTTTTCATTTTATTCTTTTTCTAACAGCCAGGTCATTTCAGCATGCTTAAAGGATTCCTAATGAGATATGGCAGTTTTGGACATTGTAGAATAGCTTTTCAAAAGTGTAGACACCTCTGTTTATATGGTGTAAAGAAAGGGAACCATGATCAATCATGTCAAAACTTTACCTGCAATGTAGCATGTGTTCATACTGCAAAACAAATCAGGTTTGAGAATAACCTGGATGATTAAATGCAACACACTAAAAGTATCACTTTGTTGCAAAACATTTTGAGCCAATTTTAGCTCAAGAAAATTGAGCTAAAACAAGATGTAATTGTTGGATGCAATTATACCTTCAATTATAGTGAATTTGATTACCCAGAAGTAAAGTTTACCTGTCATAGTAGAATTTTCCTCATTTGTATCCCTTAGGGTTAGGGTTAAAAAATAGAAATTACCTTAAAGGCATCAGCCAGGAGAACTGCACTATTTCACATGCAAAGCTCTGAAGACAGTCATTGATGAGTTGAGAAAACAGGACAGAAGGATAACAACACGTAAAATGCTGCAGACATTTTTACTAAAACTTTTGGAGCATGGCAAGCTGTTTATTTTTCCCAGAGGTGGGTAGAGTAGCCAAAAAATGTTAAGTGGCACCAAGTCAAAATGTGGCTGACAAACTCCTACCTAAGAAAAATTAATGATGAAATTGAAACAAAGTGCTTAAACTTAGTTTAATGGAGGGCAGTGGATTATTTAGCATTTTTTTATTTTAACGATACATCGCGTGTTTTCAGGTAACACATGATATATCTCACATTATGAATGCTTTAAATATGTGAAATGTTTTGAAATGAAGAAATGCTCTCAGTCTCAGAACTTTACATCACAATAAATGACATTTTTAACAGAAGTAAGTAAAGGCTACTTCCTTACTTACTTCTGGGAGTTACTGCAAGTACAAGCAGATTATTTGAGGTGCAAATCTGCTCCTGCCACCGTTAAATGTCCTTTAACTTTAGCGCTGTCTAATGATACTCTTATCGCTGCAGGCTTTGCTTTGACATGTTATTGCTCTTGCGTGGCGAAAAGAGGATTATTTCCTCAATGAATCATTTGCTCCTTGAATAACTGTATCTGCGGGCAGAAGCAACATTAAGAAGCTAAGCATCCTGATGTAATGCACATTCACAGAACTGATAGCGAGATACCTCCGGTGATGTCCTTTGCTCATCTGTGGTTGTTGTCTCCATGCAGATATATGAGCCAGCGTGGACAGAATACTACTCCCACCCATCACCGTGCATGCCCACCTGATTGACAGCCTGACAGGTGAACGTGATGGAGCAGCTAATAGCATGTCAGCAAATATAAATCAAGAATAACGCCAGAGCCAATGGGAAAGCGGATTGGTGGTGCAACCTGAATGGTGGGGTCAGCAACTTTTGGCAGGGGGAGCAGGAGGAGGATTGATAAACTACAGTGAGCATTAATCTGAGTCTGATACTCAAGGTCAGGGTCTCCTTCTGCAAATGTCTTCCTGCGCTGTTTGTGCAGCACAGACTATGTCCTGATAAGACATACAAACACACACAGGTAGAACTATTTCTCTTACCAAAATCCTGATTCAAGCCGCTTAAAAACAGGCATATTACAAATACCAAGTCCTAGTGTAATACTTCAGTAATGCCAATGTCATGCAGACAAACACCAATACTTTCATTAGCTTTGTGTACTGTGTACAACTGACAGGGCTCTGGATTAATGTTCATGTAAAAACGTTTCCAGACTCTTGTCTCTATAGTTTTAATTCCAGTCTACTGTTGGATCAATGGGGATAGCGGGAAATGAAAGGGAGTAGAAATACAAACGTTTTAACATTTTCTATTTTTTTCCCCCCAGACTGTGGAGAAACCCTGAACTGGTGCGTATGTCATCATCTGCCGTATGGATTAAAGACCCTGACAATAAGTACTTACTTGAAATCTTGGTAGCTTTTGAGTCCAGTTTAAACACAATGTCAATATTACATCTACATACCGCTGTATTATTGAAAAAACTCAAGTTCTGCTTTGACGTGAAGCAGTGTGTGTGACACATAGATAACTTGGCTTGTAAAATATTTCAGTGAAGGTTCCAGTTAATCCTTAGTGAACACAATTTATGTAAAAGGTTGTTCTCCTGACCACTTTGCTTTGAAATATGTAAAATTTATTAACAGTGTTTCAGTCACTTGAAACAAGCAGATGACTAAATCTGTTTTACTAAGAACTTTAATGTAAAGGTTCAGGGAAACTTTGGAAAATAATCTGATGGATTTATAGAAGTTTTTTGCAAGTGCTGCACATAAAAACAAGCTAACAATTTTTGAACTGTTCCCTGGAGGGGGAGGCCCATTATAATAACTACGTAATTCAATCTGGTGCCAGCAAAAAGCAGTGTGATTTTATGTTTGGAACAAGATGTAACATACGCTGAATAAAAGAATTCACACCCCTTTTTCCATAAATATATATATATATTCTGTGCACCAAATATACCTCTATTCATTTGCAAATGTTAGTAAATTCCTATACTATGGTCCCTTCTGTGTAGAATAAAATGGAAAGAAAAACTTTCTGCCAAGAAAAAAAAGACAGAAATCCAAACCTTAGAACACAAATACATCCATTTTAATTTGAGAAAATACAAAAAGAAACCATGTACAATCTATGTACAAACTTTTTGTACAAGACAGAATATTTATCAGCAGATTATATTTGACAGAGTCAGGTAGATCAACTCAGCACCATCAAATAATCCGTTTATCCTTCATATCTAAAACACATCCAAACTAAATAGAATGCTATGTCAGACTCCTGTATGCTGCAATGACAATATGTCAACAACTCCTACCTGGGATAATCAACAGTAATATTCTGAAATCTTCCTGAAATGATAAAAAGCAACATTTATTTGGACAAAAGTGCTGAACGCAACTTTAATGTCTTATTAAGACTTGAGACCTACCTCCGTTCCCCATCTTATATATCATATCTAGTACAATCTCCTGCAAATAAATTATACCCATCTTTTACGACAAAAAAATAAATAAAATAAAATAAAAATAAAAACAATAATACTGAAAATAAAACTAATGCAACATACCACATTAACATATTCTTTGATCTCAAACTGAAGAAGTTGAAAACCATAACATCTACGGACTTGTGTGTGAATCCTTCAGTCATCCATATCTCACTGCACACTGTGACGAGACCTGCAGCAGAGACGATATGCATGATTTGACCTCCGGGGGTTCCAAGTTCCAACTCCTACTCTCTGCTCCAACCGCCTGAATGCCACTTTTCGCTTTAGTGGGACTTAATTCTAGGCCCTTCTTCTGACCTACTGCACTGCCTGGCACTGTACTGGCATGGAGGCTTTGGTGGCTTGGATGTTCTCCATGTCAGTACAAGACTGTTTCTCACAGCACTGGGACTAGACTGGATGACTGAAGGATGCTCGCTCAAACAAAAGATTCATGGCACTTCAAAAAAAAAAAAAAGGTTTAGAGGTATACAATACAAAGACATTGCTAACAGTGTAGGAAGAAGATACATCTTAATCCAGTGTTGTTCATAACGCTGGTTTGAATGACTTGCATGATGGGGGGCTCAGGTAGAAAAAAGCACAGTCATTAAGTATATGGAAAATAAATTCATGTGTTGTCAGTTTGAAGCATTAAATGCCTTAAAGGTACCATGTAAACAAATCAGAAGCAGTTGTGACAGTTTGTGACAGATAATGACAAGCTGACAAAATGGAATGTAAATCTCGGATTATAACAAAGTAAAACCCAGGAAAGCTAACAATCTTCTCTCGTTTGATAATCATTGCTGAATTGGTGCTACCTTCTATCTCGGATGTTTAACCACATCTTACTTTTCCTTAAATAGTCTCTGCATTCTTAAATAAAACCCAAGATTTATTTTTTTTATTTATTTTTTTTAATTCATAAATTTGTCAATTCAGTTTGTGTCATTGTCACATTAATAATTTCTTAGCATTCAGGCTAGCAAATCTGCTATAAACATCCCAATTCTACAAATATTTTACTCCTTTTTTTTTTTTTTAAAGAAATCTATTTGCTAC
Source organism: Poecilia reticulata (assembly GCF_904066995.2). NCBI lineage: Eukaryota > Metazoa > Chordata > Actinopteri > Cyprinodontiformes > Poeciliidae > Poecilia > Poecilia reticulata. The sequence goes on from NC_088844.1 coordinate 15,060,711, forward strand.
AATGTGTGACAATGATGTAATCACAGTTCCAAAAGTTCACTTCAGGACAATGTGTATGAAGCGCCATTATAGTTAACACCCAATAGACAAACACTTAAGCTCGGATCATTTTGTTTGAGAAAGACGTGTGCTCTATATCATGGGTTGAGTTTACACAAACATATTTAGCACAATATATATTTTTTTCCATATTCCAAAAGGGTCTCCTATGTTTGGAGTTACTTTTCCTTTACAGTCTATAGAGAAGAGAATCACTGCAGTAAACAAACAGCATCTCCCAGGCATATGTATTTATTTTTATTAAATTATTTTGTCTCATGAAAACACTAGCACACTGTGCTGTAATTTTCGCATCTTCTTTCCCCACACTAGAGACCTAATTTAGGTCAAACATGTTTCTTGAAGGTCAGTTAGTTCTGGCCTGGACACAGTGGGAGCAACTTCATCTTCTTTTGACTCTTCACTCCAGTTGCTGAATTCCCTTCCTCTCCCCCCTCCCCTCCAAAACATAATTCACCTCCACTGACCCTTACACTTGATTTCATAGACACAATGCACCTGAACTATGCGTAAGGTGAGCTCAAGTTCATTTCCGCATGCACTCAGTGGAGCCGAGCTGTGAGTTTTGTCTGCTCCGGAGCGATGCAGTCTGTTAGTTAGAGGGTGCAGCAGGTGACGGAATTAAATAGATAGTGAAAATAAATAGCGCTTTTTAAATATTTTTTTTAAACTCAATTGATATGTTAAAGATTTTGAATATTCATCTTCCAAAGCAATTCCTTCTAGATTATTTGTTAGAAAAATAAATAGAAATCAGTTATGTTTATGGTATAAAATTAAGTTTAAATATAGAAATCCACCACCACATTTCTAGAAGGTCCACAACAGCTGGATTTGGATCTACAGGCGTAAGCAGGTCAGCATTAAGGACACAAGCACATCTTCAATGTCCTTCAATGCTGTCTGTGGACTTGTTGCATTTCCACCAACTATGGTTGAGTCTTACAGGATAGAGCGCAGCTGGTCTACTTCTGAAACTTTTGAGGGATGCGACATCTGGATTGGCTGCAGAGAACATCCAAGCTCTCAACTGCCTCTGCGCCAACCCTGTGCCAGGCAGTGTCTCAGATCAAAGAAGGGCCTATTGATGCCCACTATTATGCGCTATGTGGCATTTCCTGCTACAGAGACCAACTTTAGGGTGAAACAAGGAAAAAAAACATTCAGAAAAATGCAGCACTGTTCTTTTTGATCCCTAGTCTGCCGCAGATGCCACGGCGATATGTTTAGGAACGCCAGTCAGCTGCCATTCATTGCTAGACCAACCATAGTTGGGGATGTTTCATTTCAACTTTAATGCAACTTGACTAATTGTAGATCCAAATCCTCTAGTTTTTATCATTGTTAGTAGCTTTACTTTAGTACTAAGATCATACATGCAGTTCCCTCCAGGCTGCACCAATGCATACATTGGTGCAGCCTGTATGCATTGGTTAGGGTGGATGCTTTACACTGACACAGGAGAAACAAGTGGCTGAGATGCACACTTTTACACACTAAACTTAATGGATGACGGATAGCGCAAACACTATAGTGTTTGTGTTATCGGTTATTGTGTTATCGGTGGCGGTTTTTAAAGTGGACCACGGCCCACTGCGCAGGGCAGCAGAATGCCACCAAGCTTTTTTGCGCAGCGTAAATAGAGTTAAAACACACTTTACAAATGTCTGATGTTGGTAATTTAAACATTTTTGTTTGATCTCGACTGGATTTGTTGAAAATCCAAAATTCCTAGGCTGAATTTGCTGAACAGTAAATGTCTACACTGGACAGAAATTCATTGAATACTGCTGAAATATTCTGTTCCATTTTCCTTCTATTCCTCTGAGGATCCAGACGAAGGGGCTTGCCTAGGGTACCATTTGTATAGGAACCGCCACTGTGTCCTATAAACAGGGATTAGGCACACATGTGAGGTTGAATGTGAATCTCAGCCTCGGTATTTGACATATCTGCAGAAAACACATGGGTACAGAGTTGTCTTTCAAGGAAGCATGAACCTTCATTGCACCATTCTCTGAGTTAATAGATTTCTGCTTTGCAAGGTGATTATGTTCTGCAGGGCTGGAATGCTCTTGCTCAAAGTGATGATTCAAGGTAAATCTGCAAACCATAAGTAACAACATGATGGATAACAACCGAAGAACAAGATTAGTATGCATCCAAAGCCCAGCACCCCTTCCCTTTCTTTTCTTCCTCCTTCCTTCCATCCATATGCAAATCTCCTCCGAGACAATTTGCTGGCGGGGTGGGGTAGGGGGGTGACGCTTCCAGTTGTTCTGTCAAAAGAAGCCTTTTTTTTTCTGGTTTTAGTGCAAATAGAAAACAGAAGCAGACAGAAGATATGATGACGATGAACCCAGCTGTTTTTTACGCGACGCATCTGGGTTGGATCTTTGGGAAATGATATTGTCAGCTTATCGCTTGAATCCTCATTCTCCAATAACTCACCACTGCCTTAATCCATGGTCTTGTGAAGAAGTGAACTATTGCAAAGAATAACAGGAAGTACTTTTTTTTTCTTGTCAATTCTTAAAATAATTCCAAAAAAAGTGCTAGAGGGAAGGGGCTGTACAGTCCTTATTTGATTGTCATTATGTACATCTTTATGGATACATTTGTAAATTAAACAGAGTCCAAAGTATGGAATTAACATTTAGGGTATACACACGGGACGTCCCTTGTCCGTGTTTCTGTCCAACCCTTGACTGGAAGAAAGAGTGAAGAAAAATGTGTGTCAGTCTTCAATACCCCCATCGGTATTATCGTCACATCTCCACTGGTGATCTCAGTTCGTCTCTTCAGACAGAGCGCACAGATGTCTGGCGAGTAAGCAAAGAAACACTCATGCCCCTGTTCAGCATTCATCTTCAACTTCTCTGATTGGTGGAATCAGGCTACTGGTGGATTTGTATTGGTTGACTTGGTTGGCCATGTGAGTGCTCATGGGCTTGATCTGAATGTTCCTTGGGTAGGCATTTTCCGGTTCATCTGTAAACCATTTCTTTTCTAAAGGGAACAAGGCAGAAGAGGAAGAAAACGTCGAGTTAGCTTGGAAACGTTTGCAACGTCAGGTTACTCACAACCAAAATGCCTCAGTTTAAGTGAGATCAGTATTGGCATGGCACTGTTTTGCGGTTAATCTCAAAGTGTAAGGTATGAAAGCCAATTTGAAGTTCACACAGTGGCATACATTTTCAATACATCTTTGAAAGCATGTGAAAATATCCATTTTAGTTGGATAAAAGACAGTAATAATATTGTTGCTTCAGTGCTACAGAGTGAAACGTTTGGTTATGTGTACAGGCTTTAAGACATCCATCTTTAAGAGATTTTGGTTTCCACCAAAATATAGAACTAAGAATAATGTTTTAAATTTATGTAGCAAACCTCTTGCTTCAAGAAGTTTAGGTTGTACCATTACAGAAATGTATGTATTGTTGTAGAATATTGTGGTAAATATAGTTGTTGCAGAGTTTTCTCTGTTTTTAATGTTTGTCACATAGTCCCAACATGTCTGTGAGCTTTAACATATTGATCACCAAGATCGACTTAAGATATCGTAAGCAGCAATAAAAGTCCATCCAACTGTTTAAGAATATCAAAGCCTACAAAACCATTAGAATATACTAAAAGTGTTTACCACTACACTTTCTGAGCACATGCCACTAAAGCAGAGAGACTTGAAGTCATTAGAAAGACCTCCATTTCATGCTGTTTATAAATTGGGCATGGTCAGGAAGAATTTAACCTTGTATTGTCTTTTGTGTGTGTGTTTTTTTTTTTTTTGCATATAACTAGCTGGAAGCAAAAAGTAATAGTATACCGACACTGTGGTTAGTTAATACAAAAGAAATCAATTGAGAAAAGCTAGTAGGAATGGAAACTGTTGAAGCAAAATATAGTTTGGAATAGTGTTGCTTCTCAGGGTAAACAGCCCAATTTCTTTTAGTAGGTTTTCTGCTCTAATGCAACCAATTACCATGGATAAATTATTTCAACAGCTTCTACTAAGCCTTGCAAAAGCCCTTTGAAGCAGGGAAACCTGCTACACTTGCAAAATAGTTTGCCTCAAAGAGGTAGGCCCAGAAACACTGATCAACATAAGCTTATCATAATCGCAACTCTTTAATCTAAAACCAATTTGGAGTTCACAGATTTAACAAAAATATTTATTGTTTTAGAAACACATTTTCCATGTAAGTACATAAGTACATTTCTGAGGTGAGTGAGGAGTGCATTGCCAGTTGTCAGAAGTTTGTAAACCCCTTTCCACTCCTCACATCTCCCTTTCTGGTTTAAGTTGCAACGACAAATTTTAACTTTCCTAGGTGGAGAAATGTGTCTGTCTGTGTGTGTGTTGGCTTGCATGTGAGAAGATTCATTTGTGAGGTTGCGTGTGTCTGCGCGTGCATCAGCAAGTTTAAGGCTGCAGGGCTGTGTGTTAGAGCACAGACATTTGATGTGCAGAATCGTGCCCGAGGTGAAGCAAGATGTCTGCCATCTCTCTCCGCGGTCCTCTGTTGATACGGTAACTTAGTGATGTCGCCTCTAACCAGCATATCAGGTGAACATGGTTACAAGGAGGAAAGTTACAGACTCATATCCCCCTCTTTAATATAAACTTTAAATTGGTCACACCTCCCACTTTCTCAGTGTGACCGATGGCACAGGGCTGGACACACTTTCTTTTAAATTCTGTGAAACGGTAAGTAAATTCACTACATCGGGGAGGGGGATATATAAATGAGTCTGACCTACATGTGAGTTAACATGCGAGTTTGTGCAGCTTAAAAACTTGTTGCCATTCTGTGCTTTAATTAAACAGTTGCTAGAAAAAAAACAGTATCTTACAACACTGCATGGGAACATATGTGTGACATCTTAAAGCCTGCTACGAGTCGTCTGACAGCATTCAAACAAGAGGGAAGATGCACAGACACACAGACCTCTCACACAATGCAAATCATCCCAAGTTCAAACAAATCATAAAAGGGGGCATGAAAAATAATGTTAAAAAGAATGCATTTCAGAGAAAAAGAATACTTCGATCATCAACTAAGGAAAACACAAAAAAAGTGGGGAGGGTATTGTCTCAGCCTCATGCAGTGTGGAGATGGGCCTGGTCATGGCAGGTAGGAGGCAGGAGCAGCAGCAGACATTTTGCTTTCTACATGAAAGCAAAGCTTAAACTGAGGCATGGTTTGCTCAACATCTGGAGAAGAAAAATAAAGGAAACAAACTCCCCTCGTCATAACAATATCCGCAGGGGACATAGTTATGAAGCAGAACCCCAAGTAAAAGTTGCTAAGTCATGCAGAATCGTTAACTTGCATACCTTGGCCCATTCTATTCATCCTTGTTGCACTTCAGAAAAAGAGGTAAGTATTCTACTGTAAGTAGGTAATATTTACAGTCAATACACAACGGACAAAATGACTAACCACTCTATTTAAAGCTTGCATGTTGTTACTTCTGCATTTGGGCAGTTTAATACATCTTAATTTCAAGATGTATTGAGAGCATCTCGTCTTCACTTTGGTAAATTCTGAGTGTAACCAAAACAAATCTGCATGCTTTTAGTATCTTGTGTCACGGTTTAAAAGTTCAATTTCATATCTCAAGCATAATATTTTAGGGGAGAAAGAGCGGAAAATGAATACAGCACCTTTCACATTTATCTGCACCGCCTGACTTATGGCTTATAATAAATTAATTTCTCGCAGTACAATAGACACAAAATTTTTTCAAAAAATTCAACATTTAACACTGAACATTTATTCAGTGAGTGGACAGAATCTCAATCTACGTGAGATGCTGTCTGATCCAAGACACTGCAACTTGGATCAGAAGTTGCAATGTCTAATTTTAGTGTTAGATATTTTATGTTTTAAATTTAGGTTTTTGAGCTGCTGCTCCCCACTGAGGTAGATTACATGGCACATTAGGCTCAAGATTAAATACTTTTAAATGTTTCCAGACGTTGCCAGTTTGTTAAATATCCAAGTCTCTGTCCTCAGATATTTTTTCCTGACTTTGTCCTCTCCACTGGTTGAATCTCATCCATAAATTTCTACTGTATTAACTCAAATTGGAGCTGTAGACTTTTCTGTTGCGATTTCTGTCGTCAGTGGCGTTATGCACTGATGCCAAAGTTCAGCAGTCCAGACTGAACAATGTGGGAGCACTCGGCAATGCTGTTGAGCAGCCTTTAGTTCAGTCCCATGGCGAATTTTTTGCAGTCACAGCTGAAAAGACACTAACGTACAAAAAACTATTTAACACAAATCATACAGTTTAAAAGATAACTGCATAAAATGAATGTAAACTTCTAAATGTGAAGTAAAAAAGAAATCTGAGAAAATTTTCTTACATTTTTTCAGCATTTAAAAAATTAAAAATAATTCTAGTTATACCAAATGACCGAATATATAAACATTTTATTCAAAATTAGTGCTTTGTTTAAAACAAGACTATGTGTGATTTAATGCAGTGTATGTTAACATCTAGTTTAAAATTTTAACAAGCAGCTACAGATAAGGGAATTTTTAGATACTCACCATTTTATAAGATCAACACACTTGTGCTTTACTTGAATCAGATGTTTTCTAGTCTTTCCAATTTCAGGTTTTTGGGTCACTTCCGTGTTTATGTTCCAGGGAAACTAAGGAAGTAAAGCACTACTAATAAAAAATTATTTATGCTGTAAGCAAATATATAATCTGATTAATTTGCAAGTTACATTCATTTTAAAGGAACTGGTTAGGTCCAGATAATTTTGGCAAAAGTACTGAAAACAAGCATATCTTGTTTTCCAGATATGAAAACTTTACTCAACTTTTTGTTAGTGTGAGATTGTCCTACTTCAATGAAGTATACATTTTTTTTAAAGAGTTATTATACTTTGTTTTACCAGGGATACTAATAAATGTGGAGGGTGCTGCAACAGAAGTAAGAATCCTATACTAAACTTGAAATCATTTTAGAACTGACTTATAAAAAGAATAGGAAATAAAAGCCTTGTTAAACACGGACATGCAAAAAAGCACAACAGATGCACCATGATTGAGAAAATATCAACACTGCTAATGGTGAATGATCTTATGAATAGTAGTATACTGTATCTAAAAGCCAGATTTCCTTTATTCTCAGTATATCCCACTACACATCACAAAACACTACAACCATGATCTAGGAACTGATCATGTGAACAAATAACCACTAAACAACAACTACAAACAGCACAAATACACCAAGTTAGACATGAAACAGCTACACAGAACAGGTAGAGCCAACAACATACTAAATGTTTGTTATGATTACATTTTTACTATAAGCCTGTTTCCAACAACAATCAGTGTCATCCAAGCAAGAAGTTAAATTATATGCAATGCCAAGAATCAATAAGAAACAAGTGTGAACCATTTTTCTAGCAGTTTTATTGATTTTATGTTTTTTTTTTGTCCTGTTATGATCGCTATGATGCGAGAGTGAAAACTGCATGCAGATGATTGTGAAGAAAAGTAAAAACAGCACAAACCACACATTACACTGCATCTGTCATCACAGCCTGCACACAAATACACACAGCTAAAACACACAGGTCACGAGTAAAACACTTAACATGCAGATCGACAGCACACGGCACACACAAGTGGCACCTACTTCTGTTTTTCCCTCGCCTCTCTGCTCTTACTGCTGCGGTTCTGCCGGTTGGAGGGAAGCACCGAGTGCACAGAGGAACTCTTTTTGCTGGAGGAATGGGAGGAGTGGGAAGAGTGGGACAAGCTTGTCCGCGACTGGCCAGCGTTGTGGTCAAACTGCATGAGGCAGAAGATCAGGTCTGTGGGCACCAGCTCAAACTCGTACGGGGGGTTTGTGATCACATATCTGGCCAAAACGAGAAACATCGGAAAGGTTGATGCGCGACTCATTTTATTCCCAATGACGATGAGCTCTGGTGAAGAGAAAGCTCCGACACTGTACCGTTTTGTGCACTGGCTTGGTGTGCCGAGATGAGCATCTCTTAATCTGTAGATCCCAAAACACAGCATGTTGTACGTTTTCAGGGCTTTACAGAACAAGTCGCCGTAGCAGCCACCGTCCTGTAACAACATGCAACAAAAGAAAAGCATGTCAGCTAATGAACTCCTTCATTGTCAGTAAAATTAATCAGCTCTTTATTTGCTTTTTAATTCCAAATGAATGTCAACTTTTAGCACTAGAGACTGCAGCAATCAACAATGTTTGTGCCCCAAACCATAATTTATTCTAGAGGAAAACAAAAATATCTGCAGAACTAGAAGCTCTGAATAACAATAAAACCTTGTAAAACAGGCTGGAACCAATTCACTTGGTGTTTCCTTTGCAGCACTCTTTGTCCTCTATCAAAGTGTTCTCCGCCCACCGAGGCCTGCTTTTCGTGATTACTGTTGCTCGCATAGGATTAAGGACTGCGACAAGCAGAGGCGACCAGATGCGTGCTGCTGGGTAATGCCAAAACGTTGTCATTTCCGCTCAAAGCATTTGCTTACCCCTAAGTCAGCAAACGGGCCGTCATACAGGGCCAGCTGGGCGACGCGACACCTGTCTCTGTTGGCCAGCGTCTGTGGTGTGCTGTAGCCTCCTCTGAGAGCGTTCTCCTCAGCCAGCAGGGCCTCCAGCTCTGGCGTGGCTCCTCCCGTGACTAGTGTCCGGATTAGTGTGAGGATGTTATCGTTGAAGTATGTCTGGAGAGAACACAGATGGGTTTTCTGTTAAAAAGAAAAAAAGAAAAAAAAAAAAAACTCCCCCCGTCACCACTAGAGAGAGGTGTCAGATGAGAAGGGAATAAACCGACAGCCAGTTATGCTGACCTTTACCATGTCTCCTTGCAAAGAAATGAAAAAGAAAAATGAGCTGATGAAAACTTAAAAACATTCCCTTGTGTTAAGTCTGACAACTGAGAAATAGTGAAAAAAAAATTAAAAAGCTTCCCTTTATTTTTTAGGCCACTCTTTGTAGCCCCCAAATCAATTTTGGGTCTTAAATATAAATTATATCCGATTCATATGCTCCATTTAAAAGCCCAGTTTTCTTAGTTCCCAGTCCAAAGTACAACATGAACGCCCATTGAAGTTTAAAATTTTGGGCAACTTTGAGACATACAGTGCTGTCCAACCTCTGTTTGTGAATATTTTTTGTACCACCTAAAATATTTTCTGACTATATAAAATGGACTGAAAAGACCATAAAATGTAATATCTAAAATCGAGGAATTATGTGAAGTGTAAACTTTTAGTATATTTTAAATTTGGAACAACTGAAAACTTGGAAAAGAACGGACAACGTATACAAGCAAATGTTTAAAGCCAATAGTAATAATTTAATGCTGCCAGATCATTAGTGTTGCTTGTTTCTATGATGTTACACGTTACAAAATAAATAATTGATCATTTTTGGTGATTGCCCTTATTGTCAGCATCAGTATTGAAACATTGTGCAACAGATACAAATGCCAGATCCAGTGAGTAAAACAAGGAAACAAGCCCAGCTTTAGAGTTTGTGCAGCATGCAAATAATCAAAGAACAATTTAACAGATATATTAGTGGATCTTGGTCTCAACTGAAAGTGCGTTCCCAGAACCGATCTTACTAAAGGCCCTATTGGGCCAGCGAAGACTCTATTTAATTCATAAGTCAGTCAGATAAAAAAGTTTGAGTTTTCCTTTTAGAACATTATATACTTCAGAAAGTGGACAAGCATTTTCCACTTACCGGCTATAAATTATAGAGCTGGTATTTAGCTTTGTATAACTTAGCATGGATTAGCTTGAGTATATTTCTGAAAGTCCTTGCCTGTTCTTTAACTTCAAACCTCTTAGACCTTCTGCATAGCTCCTTGAAGCTGCTTTTAGCTCAAGGTTAGTTGGTCAAGAAGGTCTTACCTTTAAAGAAAAGGCATAAAACCTTCCATTGATGGACAATGTGTGTTAATCAATTATTAATTCTGGATCACATACAGCAGCCTTGATAAACCAAAACACTTTTACTTACTTTTTAAAAAGGACTTTTACATAGTTTTTTTTTTTCCCTAAATACAAATATTTCTCTGATTTGATGGTGTCCATGGGCATTTTGCACACCAAAAAAGCAAAAGTACTTAAACCGTCACTAGTCTAGTGTGAATGCTGTTCTACACACTGAACAATATCTCCTTTTTCTTCTGGGACACCAGTTAGACTGGCCTCTATAGGTGTCTGGTTCACTTGTCCTTCAAGCTGTTCAGGCCCGGCTTTTTCCTCGCGCTAAGACAGCCGATGTCACTCGACAGCGAGGCCAGAGTGGCAGCGCCTCTCTCTGGGCCCCTGACAGGCCTGCAGAGCTTCATGATGGATGAGCAGTGTCCATTAGCCGGCTTCACCTCTGACCACTTCTAGACTACAGCTGACGCCTGTTTTACTCCCTGCGCAGCTCAGCACCTCTCGGCCCCCTAACCTCTCATTCAACTGGACGACTGCAGGAATTAAGTCATCACACCAGCAAATGGCGAGAGAAAGAATTATGGTTGGTCGTGAGATGGGGGGGGAGGGGGCAGAGGATTTACAGAAGACTTTCCTCCATCTCCTTCGTAATTTTATCTCCACTGGAGCGTTGCTGTTGTCAAAAGATAGAAGAGGTTTCATTTGGTCTGTTATAGCCAAGCTTGTGTCATCACTGTTGCGGTTAACCTTCAACATTCATTTAGAGTTTAAAGATCTAATGAGGTTCTTGAAAATCTAATTTATGATAGTCATGTAAAAAAAAATTAGTTTTAGACATCAATAGAACTGGCAGGTGGATGTGACCAATGTGCTTAACTGATTCAATTACCAAAACTCTTAAACGCTACATAACGTTACATCTTTAATCCAAATTGTATTTATCTCTTTCCACATTTTAGACACAAATAACTCACTAAGAGAGTTTGGATTTCTTTTAGGGTTTTGCTAATTTATATATTTTTTAAAAACAACAAAACAACAAAAACAAGTTTTCACAGCCTTTGCTTTCTACTTTGTTGATCCACCTTTGGCAGCAATTATATTTTCTTGTCCTTTTGAAAGTGATGCCTAGCAAACCTATCTTCAGGCAGCTTCTTCCATTCTTATACAGTTCTTCTCAAGCTCCTTTCAGGTTGGATGAGAGATATCTTTGCACCTATTTTCACATCCCTTCATGCAACCATCCATCCATTATCCCTCCCCAGATTTGTGCCTCAAGACAAAACCTCTCGACTCTGAGGTCTAGAGACAATTCATTTGATTTCATGTTTGGTGTTTGATCTCTGACCTGCACTGTCAAGTGTGGACCTTATACAAACAGGTGTGTACCTTTATATATCAAGTCCTGTCAACTGAATTTATCACTGGTGGACTCCATTTAGGCTGTAGAAACATTTCAAGGATGATAGATGAAAACAGCTCGTCAAAATATTATTAAGCTAAGGCTATGAGTACTTATGTAAATGTGATTGTTTCGCTTTTTTTATTTTTAATACATTTCCAAAAAAACTCAGTGGAAATAGACTAATCTAATACAGCTGGGAGTGTAATGCAACAAAATGTGGACAAAGCAAAGTGCTATAATACTTTTCAGATGCACTGGAAGTGTCTAATATTACTACCTGTAATGACGTTTTAACATGTGTGTCACTTTGAAAGGGCTCTCACAAAACAGTACAAGCTCCAACCTAAACTATGCAGTGAAATGTTAAATCACAGCACTTTTGCAGCACGTTGAAAAGCTCACCGCACTCATCAGCGAGTCGAGTACACTGACAGCGAAGGCGGTGCCGCAGGCGAAGGGCTGAGTGAGGTACAGCTCCGTGTCCGGGTCGTCGTCATCGTCTTGGTCCAGGAACTGAACGTTCGAGTCATTCACTGGGAGACGGGAAGAAAAGCTGAGTTAGACAAGGTCAAAGTGAAGGCCACACACACCAGCATATCTGAGAGAAATGTATAACTTTAGTTTATCTTGCTTTTGGGTGTAAAAGGAAAAGACTCGGGTGTGTTAAAAATTGTGTTAATTTGTTCAAAAGTGATACTTTTCAATGGCCTAAACACTGTGCCCTGAATTAAAAACAGTAGAAAAAAACCATCAAAATGATCAAAACTAAATGAACAAAGACAAGGTGCAAAGCATCTTGTCTTTTTTGGCAGTAGCATAATCTCACATAAAAAAAAGCTGTTAATTAGCAACAACTGTACAAATAGGCAAAATTAAACTATTTTGTTACATTTTCGTTTCCTGTCTTATGATGAAAAACACGCATCACCCTTACTTTAGTAGTATTAGTTTAGTAGTAGAAATATGTCAGTGTCCGATCATATTTATACCCCAGGAGAACAAGAGATCGTAAAATAACATTTCATTAATATTTTGATGAGCTTTAACAATTGAAGATTAAATAAAGTGTAAAAGGTTGAGGTTCAAATGGTGATTAATGGTTTATATGACTAACTTTCTTTAGCTTACTTTCTTTACTGTAAGATCATGCTGCCGCAACAGAAACATGAATTTCTTTGAAAGCATTTAACAAATCTCTATCAGTGGTTTCAGTAAATGTAAATGGAGCTGTATATCTAATGGTAGCTTAGTGCTTGAATGTGAAGGAATGTTTCCTTCACATAACATGCAGGACATTCTCACACACAGCTTCAGAAGTATTTCCTGTACATCATTTTCTTCATACACAGTAGTAACCATTGCAGAAGGACCCAGTCAGTTTTAATGCATTACATTTTGTTGTTCTTCACAACGCCACTCGTGCAATATATCGTAAGCATCGTTGCTCTCTGCAGTTCATTTAATCAAGAGGGATCAAATTTAGCAGGATGTTGCCGGTGAAATCGCTTTGCTGAAGAAAACTTCTCGTCGTAATTTACTGCAACTTCAACAATGGCTATTACGTCACATTTGGACATCGTGCACTTATCAAATCATGCTTTGACTTTCAGAGTTTTCCTTGATGCATGTGTTTGTCACATCATCATTGCTGGAGAAACTTACATGTTTACCTGTTCCCTGAAATTCAAATGGTGCGTCAGGTAACAACACAGTTTTATCACACTGACATCAGGTGTAGATGTGGTCTGCTAAGTGAAATGGTTCAGCGTGAATCACATCACAGTGTGTTTTGGATTTCAGGCTGAAGTGTCGTCACTGAAGGTGAATCACAATAAACTAGAATTTAAACTAACAGTTGAATAGTTATTTAAGTGATGTAGTACTTTAAATCAAAACATATACATTCTTTACACACAGATTTATATATCTTGCCAATTTTGGCTTTTTTCTAATGAAAGCCAAAAAATATGTCAGTCCACTGTGTTTTATCATAAAATTTGGGTCAATATCAATATCCAATATTAGTATTGTTGCTATGGTGCATATATATCAGATATATTTCTGATCCTTGCAACACCTTTCAAAAAAAAAAGAAAATCAACAACAACCACAACACTGACATTCCTTCTCGTCTCCGGTTAAACAGCTCGCAGTCCTCCCCTACATTACTATCACTATTACATGCCAATGAAAACACCTCATGGCCAAACCCTTCCCCTTCCTGCCAAATGAACATACGCAAATGACAGCAAGATGGAAACAGATATCAGGTATTGATATTGGCCCAGTTTTACTTGTGCTAGTTTGTACTTCACCAATGTCTTAATAAGTGATTACAATTGGTCAACGCTGTCGGTAACCCCGATTTGTTGTGTGTCCCTAGTTATTCTCTGTAAGATGTAGAGCTAAAATGTTAATCAAAGTGACAATGAATCAACTGGGTCTTGGTCGAAGGAGTGGCCGATGGAATAGGGTAAGAGGTGGGGCAGCCCAGTGTGCAAGAGTGTTTGGAAGAGGAACGGGAAGTGGAGTGGAGGTGCAGGGCAGCATGTTGCTATGAAAACAGCCACAAGGACAGACCGCACGTGATCAAAGGGCTAGTGATGAATTGGAAACACAAAAAAGGAGGGCAAAATCATTAAAAAAAAAAAAAAAGGGCCGTCAATTTCAACTAGAATAAAGAATAAAAATATTTTTAAAGTGAAGCCATGGGAGTAACGAGGGCCTTGAGTGCAGCCAGATAAATCAAGACAAGCTGATGAGGAGGCCAAGCAGTGGAGCAAGGGATCTGACGGCAGCAGAGGACAAAGGCTCAGCTTACCCAGCTCAGTTATCATTTGTATGCTGGTTCCACTTTTTTTTTCCTGACTGAGAGAAACCAATGGCAGTAGTTTGCCAGGTTTAGCTAATGGTGATGAGACAGTGCAGAGAGGGGGGAGAGATGCTGTTGTTATTGGAACACTTTCAAAGGCTTTTTCTAAAAAAAAAAAAAAAGTCAAAGTATTGGTGTGTCGACTCCAGAATTACGCTCATGGTTCTCCAGTGTCTCTGGATTAAAGTGCATACAAAGCCATAGGTGTCACAGCACTAACCATTTAAAACCGCAATCAGTTTTACCACGGTAGCACAGAACAGGGGATAAACAAGGTCTTATCCACCAACAAACCTTTTTCACACGGCATGCAAGGAAAATTGATCATGCACCTTTGATAGGGAGTGTTTTTATGTTTCAGCTTTAATCTGCTCCTGGCATTGTACCCTGAAGATATGACAGTGTAATTACAGCACCTGGTTCCAGCGTGACATGAAGGCTCTCTCCCCTCTTGCTCGTTCCTCATCTGTGGGACAATGTTATCACATCTAGATTTGATTCTTGCAAGAAAGAATGCGGCGGCGCAACGCCAGTACTTGCTACCATTTAAGTGAGTGACTCCAACCTGACTCGGACAATAATCTTTGTGGTCAGAAAGTGTAATGGGAGAACCTCCATTCGGGTAATGGCCGGGTTGCATTAGGTAGCAGCTTTCTCTGTCTGGCCTTTTCTTAGTTGGCCTCACGCTCTATTGCTCCCTAATTGGGTCAGGGGAGACAAAGTAGCTGGTCTCTGGTGTTTGAGAAGGCCCCTTAGAGATCTGAAAGTTTCATGAGTCCCCCTCACCAGTGGGAATACAACCAGTGGCATTGTTATTAATAAATGGACATATTTTGCAACCCAAGCACTTTTTGTCCTTCTACCTTTTCTCCCTCCTTCACCCTCTCCATCTGGCTGAGTTTCTCTTGTCCATTAGTGAACAAATTGCAGGAGATGGAGCTTTTGTCCTAAAAGTGCCGGCCTGACATCTTCAAATCAACTTGTCGTTTGAAAGCAACTATCCACATCGAGTAAATGTAGGGAAAAAAAACAAAAAAAAACCTTAAGGCAGACTTGAAGGGAAGCAAAAATTCCAAACGACGCATTCCTCAGTCAATCTGACACTGAATGAGTTGGAACTTTTGATAGCAGGATGAGGTTGTTGAACTATCAGCTCTGTTTGTCAATGTCTGGGAATGAATTATGAGCTGATTTGAGGTTACAAGGTATGGCATGCGATATCTGTGGGTGGAAACTGGTTTACCTAGCTCTGTGATGATGGGGATGTTGGATCCGGTGGTTACCGAAGCCTGACGCACAAAGCCATGTACTGGACTGCTGTCTGGAGATGACCTGTCCATTCCAGGAGGCGTGAAACCTGAAGACAGAAATACATTGTTACAAAGAACAACCAAAAACTCATTTAACTTTTAGCAAACTTTTTGTTTATCAGGCTATAAACAGTGGCAAATGTAAAGGGTGTATCTGTGTATTATTTTCTTTTTTTCTACATTAGGGAGGCTTTACAAACTAGTTGGGTTTATTTATGAAGGTTTTGTGGCAGATGGATAAAAGTGGATAAAAGATAACTGGATTGTGTAAAACTTTTCAAATTACTTACTTATTATTCACACGTATATCATAAATTTTAAAAATTTTAAAAATATATCAAGGCGCTTCTATGTACTACTTTGCCCTGCAGAGTAGTGCCTCTTTGTTAAATTACAGTCAAGATTAAGGGGAAAAAGGCGAAAAAATCTACTCCAACTTTAAATGTATTTTACTTCAAAAGAGTCATAAGAATGAGCATGTCACCAAGGTCTCTATATTTATATATTCTGCTCACATCAGCTCACCTAGCATTTAGTTTTTTATGTCCCCTTTCTGCACAATTTGAGAGTGTGGATTAGGAGGAAGAATAAAAGAAAAAGAGCAAAGTGAACAAGGTGCCTGCTTAAAAACTGATAGTTACTGTGCTTTTAGGGGTCAGCAAAGACAACTTTAGCATTCACATCCCTCCATCTATGGGCAGACATAAATTTTATATGTTGTTCATTTTGTTACGATAAAATTGGTGAAGTGTATCCTGAAAACCTTTTATGGTGCGGCACAGAACCATGAAATACAAGTGCAAGTGACAGCAGTACGAATTCACATGACTTCACATTTTTGCATTTTCTCAAAGTGACAAGTAAACACCCTAAATCTGTAATGCTATATGCATAATGCATCACCTGTGTTTTGACATCCATCATTTAGTGCTGACTACAGCAAAATGTCAGCTTATAGTGCCAAGGCCATGGAAACATAAGGCAAGGAATATATTCAGGTCACAAAGTTTTAAAAGCATTGCAAATTCAGTGTGCGTGAATATGTGTGTGTGTGTGTGTGTGTGTGTGTTCTTTTCTTGTCAAAAGTCTCAATACGCTGCTCACATTACAAAAGAGAGCTTTCAGGCCTTTGCAACGAAAAGACACCGAGCAGTTTAGGACGGAGTAGAAAGCACACACTGAACCGAAGCCTGGTTGATCCCAACTTTTGTTAAACCAATTATTAAACAAGGTCTGACAATGCGAGTCAGCCAGAGAGCATCAGCTCCAACATCACACTGTCGAAGTCCATAAAGCTGAGGAGTGTGATACAGAGTTTTGGGGGATTTCTTTTTTGCATTTTGCCTCTTAAATGCTGCTCTAACAGTTTTCCACAGCAAACATGAAGACAGTGCAAAGATGTAGGAAAACAGCCTCTGTTCAGTTGCAACTCATGCGCCAGAAAGCGATGCTGGTGGGAAACACGAGGCCTACTGCTGTGCTTCTTTCAAAAACATGTTAGGGTTACAGCCTAAAGCTGCAACTCAGTATGAGCTGAAAGGCTCCAGAGAGCTGGATGTCTTTATTGAGAGTTAAATATGTTATCTTGTCTGATCAACCTACAGTTCGGCTAAATTACCTGAGAGAATTTAATCTCAACATGAAGCATTAGCATATTAACCTAAAAAATATTGCATCCCCAGTATATAAATCAAGGCAAAGGTCTGGCTCTGTTTCTGGATTTCAATTGAATTATGTTTGTTTTTCTAGGATTTTATGTATTTTATGTTCTTTTATTAAATTAATCCAGCAAAATACACCACCAGAAAGTTTTAAAAGCAGTTTCATTACACAAAATCCTCTCCATTACATTGTTGTTCACAGTGAGAGGCTGTAAAATAGTGCCTTTTGAGCTACAATGTACAATAGACAAGCGAGATCTGGGTTACATACCCCCGTATCCTTGTAGCCCCGCGGGCACAGCTATGCTCTGTGGTTGACTACATTCTACAAGCAGCCGTGAGAAGCTCTCCCCTAGGAAAGCACGTGTTTACTTATTCATTTGCACCTTCCAAATTCCACAGATAGCGTCTGAACGGGAGCGACGCCAGAAGGAAGGAATCCCTGAACAATAGCGGCATTTGGGTATGTTGGTGCATTTTCTGTACTTTGCGTATGCATGACTGCATGTCACTGTGAATGTGTGTTCTCTTAAATGGGTAATTCGTGTAAGACACAATTATTGATAACACTCGACTCCATGCATCGATCTGGGGAGGGAGAGACTGAGACCAATGAGCTTTTGCACGGAGGTGGCTCTCAGTGAGTAGAGCTCCCCAGAGCAACGAGCTCCGAGGTTCGCCTTCTGCTTATTGTTCCTTGGTGGCACTGCCACTGGAAGCTAATCACTCACTCACGGCTGGGAAAAATAGCACCACTGGCATAAAAGTTAAACATGTGGAAATGTTCCTTACAAAAAAATAAAGACAATTCTGGTTTGTATAATAATCACTGCAGTGCAGAGAAGTACACAAATCATTTTTACAATTAAGATTTGTATTATTGTTGATTATATGTTTTGTAAGGGCCTTCTTAGAAAATGTGATGGTACCCCTCCAGGGGTTGTCTTTGAAATAATTAAATCAGTAAACAGACAAATTGTTTTCAAGTCTCTTATAACTAAAATAACCCTTCTTCATTAAGGCTTATAACATTGCATTGTTGCGAGTAATAAATTCCAGTTTGCCAGCTTTTGGTATTTTGCAGCACTTGACAGGTTTTTATCTTGGGATGCTCTCAATTTAATTCTACCATCTTCTCTGACTAAAATAATTAAAACATCGCAACAGGATGATGCCGTCTACAATGTGTTTCATGATTGTCATCATATGTTCAGGGTGTTCTGCAGTGCTTCTTTTCTCCCACATATAACGATTTGTGTGAACTCTGAAAGGTTCAATTTTGGTTTCATCCAACCAAAGCACATTCTTTTACATGTTTGGAATATCTTCTTCGTGGCTTGTTGGGAACTTCTAATTGGACTCCACAGCAACTCTTGCCACTCCTTTATAGAGACTAGATTATTGGAGTGTGTAACTAATGGTTGTTCAGTCAACAGATTCTCCCTGTGGATCTCTGCAGATCCTCCTGAATAATGTGCCATGAATAATGCTCCTCTTTCCAGGCCTGTGAGTTTCATGTAGATGTCCATGTTTTGCAAGATTTGCAGGTATGCAAATATATTTCTTTTTTCTTTTTACTAACTATGGATTACAACTCCATGATATGTCTGCAGTGTTCCTTTGTCTTGATTATTCTGTGTCTTCTCCTATGTTCTTCAAGAACTGGTTTTATGTTCAAGCAACACACAGAAAACAAAGCATAGTTACTAATTATGGGATTTCTAAAAGCAGATTTTATTTAGATTTTATGTAGGGACAAAAGAGTAAAGAAAGTTGAATACAATTATGTATTATTTAGTGTTAGTCTAATTGCAAAAAATTCTAAGCAAATATAGTGAAGTTTGTCATTGTCATGTGATAAAATATGAAAATGTTTCCACGGCGTTCAATCCAAAGAAAGAGTAATAAAAAATATTCTATGAGACTTGAGTCAGCATCTCTGCTGTGGTGATGCTCGCTGCACTGAGATCAAGGTACGGCTTTCAAGGTAAACATAAACCGAGGTTTACCTGTGGGTGAGTGTGTCTGCACAGATTGCCTTGGCATGAATCCGCGTGTGTCTAAACTGGTGCAAACACACCCACACAAATGCGGAAAGCGTGTGCCCGCATGTGTCGCTGTTTTGTCGTGACTAATGAGGAGCAGCTGATTTGGCCTGCCTGGTGATTTGTACTAGCTGCTTAATGATGATGAGGCCTGATGGGATGCCAGGTTCATATGTTTGTCTGCAAACATCAACAATCTGTTCCAGACGATCTGCCAGACTCCGTATCAGGGGGGAACGACATCAAACGGCACAGTCATGTTGATTACATCATTAAAAAGTATTATCAGAGAGGTTTAGGAGCATTTAATTACCAGAGAAAACACTCAAATTGTCAGAAAATTGCACAACATAAACTTTAAAGAATTGACATAGCAATCAACACAAGATTTTCAGTGTGCGCGTCCTCACGAGCGGCACTCATGTCAGCCTATGGATAATACAGTAGACTTGCAGAGAATTTTGATTAAGAACATTTAGCACTCTCTATTCCTTCCAGTGAGGCTGCTTCATCCCCTCCCCGTCTTTTCCTCTCCTTTTTCCATTCTTGACTACCGTCTTCCCTCCTTGCCACAACCTGTCCCCTTTGGGCAGCAGTGTACATGGAGTCTAATAGGACGCTCCTTACCTTGGGAATTAGCCTGTAAGACCCCAATGCTGTCATCAAACTGCATAGACTTGATGTTGAGTGATGCCAAGATGCATTCCTTATCCTGCAGAGAGGCATCTTCGATATTGTTCTGATTGGCTGACAGTATTACGCACATGTCACAGAGGTTGATGTTGACAGCCCTTAAATCTGCCCGACTTAATGGTGTACCCTTCAGGGTGAGGAGAACACAGAGAAAAAGAGCGAGACAGCAAGAGAGAGAGCAAGGGAGAAAAAAAAAACGGAACAGAAAGACATGGGGGAGAGAAAAACAAATTTAAGAAGTGAGCAGAGTGGAGCTTTGGGAAATTAGTTAACAAGTATTTTTTGTTTTGAGGCAATGACATTCCACTGATCTAACCAGGCATTAGAGATTCATAGACATGGACTAATATAAAGGCTAGCCTGCGCTGAGGGCTGTGTTTGGGATTCTGCTCTGATCATCAGTCAAGCCAGGCCTAACAAGCTCCAAGGCACCAAGCCATGCCATCTGTGATGGGCACTGCAGCTACAGCATTCATAAACTCCACTTTGGATATGCAGGATGTGTCTCTCCTCAAGATGAAGGAGGTTTACTGAGCTCTCATGGAGTGATCTTTCAATTGAGAGACGTGTGTGATGGAATCAAAATGACAGCGGCTCCTTCAAGATTTCAATATGTGTCTAACTGGAAATATTCAAACTGAGCACTTACAGGTAAGATGGAGACCTTGGGGAAGTTGTGTAAAGTCTCCCACTCTCTCCGAAGGTAATCCAGCGAGCCCACAAAAACTATAGGCTTTAGTTCATGGTAGTGAAAATTGCTGGCTCTTAAAGGCATCACCAGGTTTCGCAGCCCCACCAAAGCGGACGAGACATCCCCAAATATACAGACCACTACATGGCCGCTCAGCACAGTCATGGAGGCTTCGCTTCGAGTCTGCAGGGAAACAGAAGGGCATGGGTAGATAAGGGGAGAGGAGCACAGAAAGGAACAGGGGGGAAAAAGGTGTTCCAGAGAAGAAAGAATGAGACAATGCAGTTGTGCATGGATGTTACTTTCACTTGTAAAATAAGGTCCGAATCCAAATCTTGAAATTTGGCTTCATCACCAAAGTTTAGCATCAACACAAGACGATGTTTAGCTAGGAACTGTTCCAGTCAGAAGGGAGTAGTCTTAGAATAAAAGAAATTGCGTTTGTTTTGTAGGATATAATTCAATCAGGCTGAAAAATGCAACATCAAGCTCACACCTTGTAAAGATAATACCTTATTCTTAAATAAAAATAATAAAAGCCTGTTTTAACGTCTGTCACCTGTCACATAAACTCCATGTGTGTTTTAAAATCATATTTTAACTTAAATTTGCTTCTAAAGTTCAACTTTGCAGACAACACAGAATATGTTTAACACCAATCAGGGATGATATTATGACCAATGACAGGCGAAAAACAATGATTACCTCATCACTACGGTGGCAGGTGGGACACATCACACAGCTGAATATTATAATCTGACGTGTTAGAATTATGAAATATTGACAAGAGTAAAGTTTTCAGCAACCTTGTTAATGGCTAAATCAGAGAATCTCTTTTATGGGTTGTTCCCAGTCTGTACTGTCATCCCAAGGTAGAAACAGCAGTGAAATGGCAAAAGGGTTGATTTTGCATGAGCTCCAGCTCCAGCAGCTCAAATTACTGAAGTTAGAGCGAAACGTTTCAGAATATATGAATAAGGGGCTCAATGTGGCTGTGGTGTTCAAATGTTATGCCTGAACGGTGTGGAATAAATATAATAGATTTAACTTATAAAGAACAAAAAATCATTACATTCATAAAAGTTTTTAGGAACCAACTTCAGCTCATGCAAACTTTGATCCGACACCAAAGTAAATCTTTAAAACCAGCAGGTTCACTCAAGTGTAAGTCACACGAAAGAAAAACAAAACAAGTTTAGCATTAGTCAATTAAATATCAATGAAGTATCAGTGAACATCTGTGTGTATGTGTGAAAAGATTGAGTGGACTTGTACACAGGAAATTAAATTAAACAAACTCACCTTGAAACAACAGAGAGGCAGTGAAAAAAATTTCAGTACAAGTTAGAATATTTTTTTTTTGTTACTGCAGTATTGATCGGAAATGTTTGCTCCCAAGCAAAAATTGTTTATATATCTACACACTACAGAATTGCAGCTGCAGAGCTGTGAGCAGAGCACACTTACCAGGATGACTTTCTCGATTTCTTTGGAAGGGCACCAGTGAAACATTCCCGTCGAGTCGTACCTCTTGACGTTCATGTCCATGTTCTCAATTTGTTCATTTCCAGGAATTAGGAGGGGATCGTGTCGACTGGAAAACAGATAATGCTTTTGTTTAATGCAAAGAAAACTAATTTCCAATAATTCTCTATACTTATGCACTTGAACAGTAAAATAAAAAAAAAAAAGAAAAACTGCCGGTGACAAGAATTGGCCAATTTGTTGAAACCAGATGGACTCTAAATAACTTGTTTTTTATGGAGATTATGTTGCATGTGCCCTAATTAAGTGCCATCAGGTCACGCTGACAACATTTACATTTAGTATGGAAGTTGTTACTGTGAGAAGACTCCAATATTTTGATCTGTAAGATGTTCAAAAATAAACCAAAGAGCTCTTAGGAAGGAAACTATATTTTCTATGGAGGCATTGGAGTTGATCTTCCAGGATACAACAGAGGGTTAGATGTCAGCAGCTATCTGTAAGTAAACTGTTTCACAGAAAGGTGTTATTAATTTATTCATTTATTACCTGATGCTGGATTTAGAATTTTTTGTCTTTTGGGAATTTCACAGCATTTTTTTTCTTTTTTTACTATTTCACCATTATTTTAGTAAGAAAACTCTTGAATTAAAATTGGGGAACCCCCTGAGGGTTACACCATTGTAGTCTACTGTGTACTAAACAAATAACTAAAATGTACAGACAATTAAAACAGCATAAAATTCACATAAGAATAAGTGAAATAAAAGAAAAATTAAATAAGTTGCAATTAATGCCTCTTACAAACGAATAAATAAGATATGATGTAATTGTCTTTCATTCATTTAATTTCACTTTTTTGTATTTGCAGCGATGCAAAGAGGAAAAGCCCTGAACGTTTGGTATGTTTTGGAGAAAGCATTGTATTATTTTAGTATACAAATGTTATTGTTAAAGACTGGTATATTTTAAATACGTGGACAAAGAAAACAGTATTTAGCTGTTATTTTAGAGAAATTGGAACTGGTATCTGCTACAAAATCACAAATTTGTGCATTTTTAATTCTAAATCATAAGGGCCTCAATGACAAAGTATCATTAACCCATCTTTTCTTCTTGCTGTCAAGAGATCAGAGGCCTTCTTTGCTCATGCTGGAAAGGAAAAAAAAAAAGCTTGAGCTTTACAGTCTTAATGGCATGACAATGCAGGAGCAATTACTGGCTTTTACCCTCTTTTTCAGTTCCTGCTGCCATGTAGGTAGCAAATGCTCAGACAGGCTCTGATTTTAAATATTTTAAGAATTTGTCTAATCACATTTTGCTCTCTGAAATGATGACCATAAATGTTTTAGCATCATGTCACAAACAAACAAGCTTAATCCACACCAGTGGGTTCCTGAGCTTCATCCAGTGTAACACTGACCATGAAGGGGCAACAGTTGCAACCAGTCTACTGTCCTCTCGTTTATTATACCAGACACGTTCTCACTTTTTCACAGCCGAGATGCAGAAGTTATTGTATTTACTGTGTAACCCAAATAAGGAAGCGGCAAGAGCAAACTCCTAAAACACAGAACCGCTGAGAGACAGACGTGAATATTATGGGAGAAAACGTCCCAAGAGTTTGACATACATCTCTCTCTCACTATCACTTTCTGTTTCCTCTATCAACACTGCCATTCAATGACAAGGCTTTGATGTCGTCTCCTCTTTCCCTCCAACCGATTGGAGAGAAAGCAGGAGTTAAATAAAAAAAGCTGTCAATTAGCCACCCTCTCTTTCCAGCCCTCGTTCCCCCTCTACCCCTCCATCAGTTAGAGCAGGTGATAATAACACTGACAGCATTTAGTGTTTTTACACTCAGCCTGAATCTTTCATCCAGAGCTGCGTGTTGCGCCAATCAACTCCGCCGAGCGCCCCTCCACCCCTTCTCTCCTTCCGTCACTTCAATCTGCTCGGCTCAGCTCGCCTCCTCACGCGGGCTGACTAGCGCATGCAGGCGGGCTGCCGCTCCACCTCGCTCTGCCAAGACAGCTATCTTTCACAGAGCTGTCAGCGGTGTGACTGGCAGCCTGTCACAGGCTCCGTGCACCTCCTCCGCCTCCTCCTTCCCCCTTCCTCCTCCGCGCCTCGGGCTGAACCTACCACAAGGCTCCGGGAGAGCAGACACTACGTCTGTGCTACAGGGCCACGCCCAAGGGATATCAGCTGCCGAGGATCCTGTGACATCCTCTGATAGTGGAGGCGTGTTGTCAGTCATGCCCCGTCTCAAATGCTTAGAGGTGTTAAAGCCATGAGTAGTGTAGTTCATTATAATCTCATTCTATAGGATGATGCTGCTGAACAATACTATTTTAAGAAATAAACACAACCCTTAATGCAAATTTGTGATTGTTAACTTTTTTTTTCCGCCAAGGACATATTTGTTTAGTAACAAAACCAAACTTAATTCCGATATCAGATTACAAACCAAATACTTTTTCTATTTTGTCTTATTCAGGGTTGAAATTTTCATGACCAAATTCCATACTTTTCCAGACTCAAATTACCACAATTCCTTATTGTTTTTAAACATTTTAAAGTGTTAATACACAAGGTTTTTTTACATTTTTTTTTATTTTATTATGAATTTACAGAATATTTTATTGAGCAATAATACAAAACTAGTAAGAATGGATGGATGGGTGCTCAAAATACTCAAATCAACTTCCATGTCAGCGTTTCCAAGCAGCATAGGATCCTTTAAAATTTTTCAAAAACACTTTTAAGGAGCACAAGCAGTAATTCCCTTACACCCTTTCTCCCTCCAGTACCTCATGCCCCGTTCTCCCTTTATTTCCAGCTCTTTCCCGCTGTATACATTTCAAACAGAGTTGAGTTATTCCAGTGCATCAGTCTGCAGTCACAGGCTGGGGATGGGCGTGCTCCCCCAATCCCTCCCTGCCAGACTATGAAGGCAGCCTCTTGCTTTGAAAATTTCCCCATCATGCAAACTGACAAAGGCATACTTTTCAAAAGCCCACAGCCAATCTGTTGATCATTATTTATTTACAAAGACCTTCAGGCAGCAAGTCCTATAAAAAAATAAATAAATAAAATACTTGATACGTATGCTGGCTCTTCTGCTAGCTCGCTATTGTGTTTTCCCTTGCCTTGATTGGTGAATAAAGTTTCCCTGGGGCTACCTCAAGCGATCCCTCTTCATTGTGCATTAAAATTCATCTCATAAAGTTAATCTGTTATATATATATATATATATATATATATATATATATATATATGTATGGTATGTTAACAGGGGCATGGGATTACAATGGATAATGTGATGTTCTGCTACGGGCAAAGTTTTAAGAGAAAAGAAAATCTACACATATAACAGAGGACCTGTCATGCCAGTACCCAAGAGCCAGCAGTATACAGAAGCCCCCCTAAAGCAGAGAAAACTTTGACACCACTTTGAAGTGTTTTGGAAACTGAGTAAATAACTCGCAAGGATTATTATCACTGTGAGATCAAAGCAGAGATGCATATATTACATGGCAAACAGGGACCATCTCTTAAGCAGAGCGGGATGAGAAGAAAAGGTTTTGTGCTTTAAGTTAGGCAAACTAAACAGCCTTTTAAACAAGCAGTTAGCTGGAAATGTGCCAGTGTCTTGTTTTTGTAGGGGTTTTTTTCTTCTTTTTTTTTCACCCTCTAAGCAAGGGCATCCTAAAATGGTACTCCGTTGCAAACTAGACTGAGGGGTATGACTCTATGTCGAGCTAATGGTTTGGCAAGTGTAAAGGCTTATTAAGTCCTTGTTTTGTGGAGAACTGAGGGGGAGGCAAGCAGGCAGGCAGGCAGGCAAGTATGCCGGACAAAATCACACAGGCACACAAAAGCAGAAGGAAGATCGCTGCCTAAGGGATCCTAGGAAAAAACTAACATACAAAGAACTATGGCAGAATATGAAGACAATACAGAACAATAAGGCATCTGTAGATACAATAACAACAAAAGATATATACGTCTTTTCGCTTTCGTGTAAACGTTTTATGAGTTAATTTATTATTTTTGCTCTAACAATTAAAAAACACAACTAGTGTAGCAGCATACATGAAAAGAACAACAGTCAGGTAATATTTTTAAAAAAATAAATATGAAATTTAAATTGCTATAGAGAAAAAAGTGTAGCAAACTGATTCTGTGTTGTAGCTATATTACAATTGTAGAGTGTTTAAGAACCATTATTAAGAATATGCTTGAGAAAGTTTGAAGCAAGGATTTCATTTTATGCCAATGTTTAGCGACAGCGCTAAGCTCAAGCTTGCTAACATGCTAGCAGATTTGACAGCTAGCAATCTGAGCTTCTTTTAAGTCTGACGAAGTCATTTCTAATTAACACAATGTCTTAGCTGTTTTTCAGGTAAAAATGTTCCATGCCACATTGTTAGAGCAGATTTAAAAGGTTCGTCCAGCTTTAACTCTAAAGAAACTTTAATGCCAAAGTCAAAACATGGTGGCAAGCTGCACATTTTAAACCAAAGGCGTCTGCTGCCATTGCATAGCACGTTTTAGCTGTTTACATGCCACCTTGATGGAATAGTTTAAGAATACCATTTCTGTAACTATTTAGGCATTTCATACATAATTCTCACGTTTTTGTTACGGAACTTGTTAGTCATGAATATTACCTAATGCTAAGGAGGACCCAACATTCATCAAACTTATGTTTGAGAAATGTTGAAATAACTGCATATATATAAATAACTGAAACTATATTCTTGTAAATAAAGAGTATTTGGTATTGATCAGTTTGTAGGTTTTAAATATCTTAAGTAAGGTGATTCTGGATGAAAAATTATACATGCACAGCATTTGTCTGGTGTTTTAATTTTTTTTATTTTATTTGTTCTTTCAAATCAAATTATATAATTGAACACAATATTTTGAGTAAGCAAGTTAAAAGTGTTATTTAATTTTGTTGATAGTAAACCATTTAAAAATTGGTTGGATTTTGATTAGATTTTTTAAATCTGAATCTTTGTTAGTCAAAAATATTGATTGAAAGCTGCCCAGATAACAAGTAAGTAAATCGGTACACATTATTTTATGGTTAAAGTCTAAAACAAATGTACTGGTGTAAGCTGGGGCTTGCTGCTGTGCATCTGACACAGCCTCTCAGTTAGAGGTGCACAAAAAGAAAAAAAAAAAAAGATTAAAAAACACTGCCCCTTTTATCTTTCAAAATCAATTAACAGCAGTTTAATTCCACGGGACAGGATAAAAGGAAGGTAATATCCAAATTCATATTTGATTGCGAGGATACATCTTGCATATGGCCTTAAGTACCAGAAACAGTACTCACAGGGGTTCCCACAATAGAGCAGTAGCCTGAGGGCAAAGTAACCATGCAGGTCTCTCTGATTGGTTGCCGGTGTCATTAGTGCCAGCATTGTTTAAGTAGTACATGCGGACCAGACTGGAGGAGGTGACAGCTGGGACTTTAAAGCCAGAGGAGTTTTCAAACGGCTCCTCACAGCTGCTTTTCATGACAGAAATATTATTTCAGCTCTGTCATTAACAGCTGACAGCATGCCACCCTTAACAGTCAGAGCTTAACAGGGCACTTCTCCTCTCTTTTTTTTTTCCTTTTGCCGAGTTTCTTACCTCGCTCTTCTGCCACTCCTAATTTGCCCCCTCCCATCCATTGAAACTCCCACCATCAGCAGCATCTCTGTCAGACACAAATTTTACCCACCCTTCTTCACTTCTATCCATCCATCCATCCATCCATCCATCCATCCATCCATCCTTCCTCCCTCCCCTTTTCTGTTTGAAGGCTGCAAGGGGAATAAGATCATTGTCTCTTACCTCATCATTTTGGGCGAGCAGTTGGGCGAGTTTCGCATCCCCCCATTGCGCTGCTTTTTTTTGGGTGAGAGAGTAGACGGATGCTCATCCTCAACTGCAAATACACGGGCAGAGTGTTAGATCGGGGAAAGGTGGCTGGGAAAGTGAGTGATGGACCGCACATAAAAAAGTAGCCAGCTAGCAATCAGTAATTGCAAACAAAATTAAACACTCAAATAAAATTAAATATTGCATTAATAAAATCTAAACAGAAGAAAAGGAAACTTAATGACTCTGTGTCAAATTGAAGATATATAGAAGAAGCATTAGTAACAGATAATGATAAATCTGATAAAACCCAGGAGAGAAAATATGTATAGTAAACTAAAATTGACATTGAAGGCAAACATCCTAAATATGCCTATATTTACGTTTCTTTTGAGGTACATTAATGTACAGAGAAAGATAAACATCTAAGTGGACCTCAAGCACTTTATTTATGGTTTCTGGCCAAACATGTCGCTTTACAACCACAATATTCAGTGTATTTTATTGGGCTGAATATAAAAGACCAGCAGAAATGTACCAACTGTGAAGTGGAATAATATACAAAAAGCTTTTACACACATTTTCATCCCATCTAAGGGGAGATATCACCACATCATGATGCTGCCAGCTCCATGCTTTACTTTGGGGATGACGTGTTCAACTTAATGTACAGTGTTGCATAATTTTATATTTATGCCTGAGCTTTGGATCTCTGCAACTCCTCCAGAGTTAAAATTGGGCTCATGGCTACTTCTCTGATAAATTATTTTCTTGCAACTTCAGTGAACTCCTACACATCCTCCTGGCAAGTTTGCATTTCTACCACCATCTTTCCATTTACAAATGAGGGAATTGACAGAGCTCTGTGAGATGCTAAAAGCTTGAGATATCTTGTATAACCTAATCTCGCTTTAAACTTCTCCACAATTTTCTCCCTGTTACGTTCCTTGGTTTTTATAAAACAATTTGTTCAATGATGTGCATTAATAAAACCCCTGAGGCGTTCACAGAACAGCTGGATTTATACTGAGATCTAATTACACCCAGATGGATTCTATTTACTAACCAGGTGATTTTTTGAAGGCAGTGGGCCGCGCCGGATTTCATTTGTTGCCCTCATAGCAAAAGCAACTGAATACATTTGCACTCCATGGTTTTCAGATTTTTATTTTTGAAAAATATTTGAAAACGTGTTACTTTTTTTTTTCTATCGTTTTGCAACTATACACTGCATTGTGTTAGTCTAGTACAAAAAAATCTAACAAAGTGCATTCAACTTTGTATTTTGAAAGAAGGCAAAAAACTTCTTCAAGGCACTTTTACCTTCAATAATATTTACCATTATAAGACTCGTACTATCACTGTCAGTGGGGCACAGACAAAAGCATCAACAATGAAATAAACGTGTTGTGGAAATGAATCTTAAATTCTTAAATTTGATTTTTGAAACATAATTGCAGGTCCTTCTGCAGAGCACCACTGCTCCTCCACATGTTTATCTCCAAGATAAAAGAGGATTTAGCGTTCAGCTCACATAATAAGGTGAAGGAACATTAACAAGCTATGGATTAGTGGGCTATAAATTCTGAAAGCAGCTTGTAAATGCACATTATCATTGAGTATAAGAAAGTCATGACTGGTGTTATACGTTTTAATGAGATGAATGATTTCTGTTGAAGTTCGATATGTGTGTAAAGCTTCAATGCATTCGCAGGACGCTGTTCTACAGGCACTTTTCTCCTAGTTTCTTGTCAGCTATGTTTAGCTTTGTTGAAAAATTAAAGTCTTTTAAAAAAGAAAAAGAAAAAACTAAATAAATAAAAAACTCTTTTGGGTCTCAGAGCCAGAGTGCAGCCAAGACCAGCCGTCTGAAGATTTCAGTCACGCTAACAGCAGTCTGATCTTCACTACTGTCGCCTTGTAGTTTTCAAGAGCTTTCAGGCAGGCATCCACATACTCCTCTCCAATCTGCGCTCGCCAAGCCAAGTTCACCGTCACTTCAAACCCCCATCAGTCCTTTGGTTAGAAATCAATAACACAGCATGATATTAGTGCAAATCGATGTGAACGCTGCAGGACGCAACTGTTCCGAGCATGTAGAATCGTATTATTATTTGAACACCTGATCTTGTGCAGCACTTAATTCTTCTGGTAAAAGATAAGAAATATGACTTTGTCATTTTATGATATTTTGTTTGTGGAGATGGACTTTCAGAGTATCGAACAACTTAAGCTGTTTTCACTTTGTAAATAATTATTTCTCCTTAAATATAATGCGTCATTTTCCCCCATAGTTTCTCCTCTTTGATTTAATTTTATTTTAAGCAAAAACATTCTGCACTACCTTTTGTCCATAAAGATTTGATGTGATGTTTTTTTTGTTTTCAATTATACATAAATAACACTTTAGCATGTACATTTTTATAAGCTTTAAATCACATCCTAAAAAGGTTTTCCCTGAGGTTTTTTTATCCTCAAAGATCACCATGTCTGCAACATTTCTCAAAATAAATTTAAAAAGTAAATCTTTTTTGGTGAATTTGTTTTAATTCTTTTAATTGTTTTCTAGTAGCTCAAAGGTCAACTAGTGAGATAACTATTAGATTGGGAGACAAATCCGTGCAAAACGGCACGGGCAACGACAGCTGCATCGGCAGTCGAGTGAACAGTCGTGTAGCAAACAAGAAACGGGAGAGGTGGAAATACGGAAAGATGCTTCCTGGTAAATGGGGACAACATATAGTGCCTAATGTGACTAAGCAGCATGGAATCAGTGTGTTGGTAGCAGCATTTCACCGGCAGACGACAGGCCTGGATCGGGGGCTGGCCATCTTCTCTACAAGACCTGAGATCTCGAGGCGTGATGGCGCAGGGTCAGCCCCGGGTCCCAGCTCCTTAGGGAGCGAGCAGCCTTTACAATAATTAACAAGGGGGATGCTGGCTGTTCCACAATTGACCAGGAGGTCTTAGTTGGGGTGCAGAGCATTAGGAGGGAATGCATTGGAAATGTTGGAGACAGAAATGGAGCTGGTGAATGTAATGATCAGCTTTAAAAGGATCGTCTCACTACATTCGTTGCTGTTAAACGGGAGGAAAAACTGAGTGCAAAAGCCTGTGTTGGTCTCTACTTATCGCACTTATTACAAGTACGATTTTACTTATTAAAAAATTGTCCCAATTTATATACAGTATAAGAATTTCAAAAAATATGTAAGGTAGCTGCAATGATCAGTTTGCTCCTTTTTTTTTATTTTTTTACTTATTTTAGTTTCAACTAAAAGCAGAAGCACCGAGGTCATGAGATAAAAGCAGTGATCACATCTTTTTCCCCCTGAAATTGGTGTTGAAACTCTAACAGAAATGTTCCTAGTGACATTTACTTTGCATTTAGTGGCAAACATGAATTAATTAGAAGCTTCTCAGTTCTGTTTCTCATTTGTGCTTCTCTCTCTGCTAACACAAAGCAGAGACACGACTCAGCTCAATCCAGTCAAATCCAATCAGGCGTTGTCATTTCAAGCATAATGTGTAAAACAGTGCTTTCATTTCGAGAAATACGAAACTGCAACTAATAATTTATAAATATTACTAATGCAAAACCTTTTAGCCATTAAAGATTTATTGCTTTCCTTTTGGGTTATGTATAAAGATTAATTTCAAACAAAAAAATAAAATAAAATAAAAATCTTTGTTCTATTCCCAAACAGTATGCTTACTTTCGATTTTGCAAATGACAATCACCAAGTCTGGTGACAAAGTGACATATTTAACATGATCACATATAATTTGTATACATACAGCTAATGTTCATCCGGCAATGTGACGAGAGACACACGCACAAACATACATATAATCTGACTATAACTGCAGTCTTGACCTGTACATCTGAATGTACTGCAGAGGTCACAGCACACTGCGAGAAGACAAACGAGGAATGCGAGTAAAAGATCTGCTTGCAGAGTTGATTGCAAAGCCCTTTTCTTCTGTTTGGTACAGAAAGATGGTTGGTTGTTTGGGCGAGAGAGCAGGCTTGGGTGGCCCCGGGCAATAAACAGACGTTTATCCCAGCCGTCAGCTGCCGCCTTGATTTACAGGGCGCCACCGATAGCTCCTGGATTCATCTGGCCCTTGTCAAACACGTGCAGCGTTACATGGTGCTTACCCGCCCTGGCAGGTCCACTGTGCATCCTGAACAACCCAGACGGCAACTGTCCCTTCTTGAAATGCTAATCGCGTGATGGTACTGTCCTGCATGCAAACCTTATCAGATCGCCGTGTCCCAACGTAAACTGGATGATGAGGTGGGGGGGGGCATCAGTTAAAAAATGTTTACTTTTCCACGTGAGCAAAGCTGGCTTTGCTTTAAGTGTTAGCTGCATGAACAAGCTTTGTTCTTCAACTGCGTCGCCACAGCAATGGGATTTCTCTTTAAGCCATGCAATTTAGTGTTAATGCAGTTAGAAATACAACTGATATTGATGCAATTTCTTTTAGTTCTGCTCAAAAGGAAGCCATTATTTGTTTTCAAAAGGAAAACAAAAAATGTTTTAAATATCAGTGTGCCTCATAAGTATAAAAAATAAAAAAAACATAAAATGTTAAACATGACAATTAGTCTTTAAAAATAAAACTTATTCTTATCTGATACAGTGACAAGTAATTAACTTAGCAGTTTTATACTACAGATTTACCTAGATTGCAATCAGCTTTGAATCGAACGCCAGCCTCTTTTTGGCTTCCACTGTTCCGTGGTGTTGTAGCGCCATCTGCTGCTACATGCAGCACAATACAAAATAGAATAGAAGAATAATTTTTCATGGAACTACATTCCATGCCATTCAGAAAACACAAAAAAAAACTTATCTCTACTATCTATAAACACCAAGAATGCATTAATTTATGGTTGATATGTGATTAGATAAAGTAGTTACGGTTATGTTTACTGGTTTCGTGAAATATTTAACATGACACTTTTTAATTTCAGCTTATATCTACAGTTTGGCTCCTTGTACGACACAAAGACAACAGAATTACATTCTAAAGGAATTTGGGACAAAAAGCAAACACTATCTGACGTGATGAGGGTGGTTACAGTCTAAACACAAAGCTAGAGCAGAGTGGAGAAGGGCAGAGAACACACTTACGTGATCTGACAAATCCATTATACTTATATTTAGCTGAGGAGACTGCAAAGACAAGTAGCAGGTCACACAGAGGGACACATCAACACAAGAGTGGTGGAAATGATTAAACCAAAGCGAAATCAGATGTGTTATGATTTAAGAGGATGAGGAAAAAATAAAAATAAAGAGGAGACAGAATGACAAAATTCAAATGGCAGTGCTAAAAAGTCAAAGGTTGATGGCAAAACAAAAATGGAAAAAGTAATCATAAAAAATGCACATTTATAGTGAGTCATGCCTTTAGGAAAGTGTATTAAACTTGTAGAAAGATGAAATGACGTCTAATGGTAAATTTAATAAAATTTCTAAAGAGATAAATGTAACATTATGCATATAGTGCAGGTATAACTTTTTTATATATAGACGTACTGTATATATTTTGTAAAAGATAGAATGTTGTTACATGTGTGTTTAAAAGTGTCAGGGATTACTTAGTTTGTATTCAAGACAAAAAAAAATACACAAGAAGAAAAATCATTCTGTATTGGATGGAGATCATGCTACACCCAAACTGACAGAGCGCTGACTTCTTCACACGTGCAGTCCAGACGGCTGGCACAAACACACATTTTAAAAACTGGGATCTTTCCAAATGTGAATTTAATGCTGCACTTCCAATCTTGAGAAGGACGGACCATGTTCTCCGTTTATGTCCGTGCTGTTAATTCTTCAGGAATTACCGCTTTTAACCTTGACCGGCAAGATAGTAAAAACTGGTACTTCCTCAAACTGCTACTGCAGTGGGCACTTGAACGGAGCGCAGAGCTGCTGAAGATCCTTGCTCTTTTTTTCCTAAACTATCCCCCAGCAAATAAAGGTCACAGCGAGGGCCCAGGGCTGACCTATGACACAAATCTTCAAAACAGGGACCCACAGTGGCCCTGGCATCTGTCTCCAGCAATCTGCCTGCACCACATAGGCGGCAGACTAACTGGCTAGCATCTGGGGCGTACTGCAGCATCATAGGATGAGGGGTTGTGGGGGGGCAAGCCTGCCTGGTGGACAGGAGCTGTCAAGGCAAGTTTGGTGACAAACCAGCAAGGCTGGGAAACTGAAAATGCAAACATAATTTCTGTGTCAAAACAGATAAAAATCCTTTGGGATGAGATGTAGATTCACACACATGCTTAGACACAAAGATTAAAGTGAATGCACTCATAATGCGCTCTCCCACACGGGCCTGGGGGCTGTAGAAACGCCTTAAAGCATCTTCATAGCCCAAAGTCCACAGTCCATGTCCATGCGTCTGCTACATATGGGCTCCTTTCTCTTTTTTTAAACAATCCATGTTGGAACCATTTCACATATTTTCAGAGATATTTTTTTTATTATTATTTTGGTGACTATCTGCTCACAAACAGAAACAATATGTGAACAATTAAGAGGAAAGCATTTACACAAAAGAACTCAAAATGGTTATTTAGGTTAGATTTTGATCCCTTTCATTCATAATTTTTTTTTTAAATTGCTCTAAGTCATCTATGCTGCATATACAAAAAAACTTTAATTATTTTTCTAATATAGCTTCATATGTCCACACAAGTGAACAAGCGTAAAGTCAAATAAATAAGTAATACTCTATATAGGAAGTCAGGATTATAAAACAACATAAACTGGCCACATATTTTACTGTGTTGTAATATTGTTTGGTAACTTTTTTAATCCCATTCGTCTCTAAAGTCAGCAATTTGTTTCCACTCTTTAGACCCTCTCTATACTTTCCTCTACTGAAATGTATATTTTAACAAACAATTCTACAGAAATTACCAAAGTATCGTTTAACACACTTAACCTACAGGAAACTGGTAACAGAAAACTTTTTTTTAAATCTGTTAATTCAACATAACTACCTCTCAGGGTTTATGTCATGTACTGTATGGTTCCAATGTTTAAATCGGAAAGACGAGTAACCACACAACTGAATTAACCTACAACAAATGTTGAAGTTATAAGAGAGTAGTAATAAATTATGTTGATATAACCCCATTATAAAAGGCTCTGTGTGTGTGGTATACCTGCCTTGAATTGGAGCACCGGCTGTACCAACTAAAAAACTCTGATCCAATTCATCAACTTCAATGAAAGTCTCTAAAATCAACTTGTGATGAACAAAGCTGCAGTTATTATAAATAAATCTATCTTTTCTTCTCCATTTAGTAGGAAGGGGAAATCCAACCACCCCTGTTTGACAAAGCCCAGTACTCTCCATCACTAAAGTCTTTCTTTGTTCATTCAGATTTAAAAAGGGAAAGAAATCTAAGACAGAGGAGGCTTTCCCTAAATCCTACTGAGGGTTGAAGGAAAAGTGAGATCAGTAACCATGTAATGGCCAGTAATTGGTACCGAGGGATATCAGCACAGGCCCAACTACAAGAGGCCAAGCCAAACTCATCATGCTGTGTTTGACACTAATCTAGGCTGAGTCGGCAGACGGTGGGAGAATGTTGAAAAGGAAATCAGATCTGTACGTCTGAACCCAAGGCTTTGATAGCAAGGCTTACTGCTGCCATGTCTAATTGACAGACAATTTAGTATTTCCACGTCCTCTTGGTAAGTAAAAAGGAAAGGAAGGTCTAATCGGGAGCTGGAGTCCTCTCACCTTTCCTCAATAAATCCAACATCACTTTTAACTTATTTCACTGCTTTGCTTTTTTCTGCTCTTTTTTTTTCCTTTCGATACAAAACCTCATTTTCTTACCATCCAGTATTTATTTATTTTTTTTCATTTACCCAAATTGTTTAGTCCTAATGTGGAAAGTGTTAATTGTGACCCATTAAAAACCATACGCAAGTTATCAACAAAAAGAACACTCAAAATGCAGGCTGAATGAGACATTATCAATACAATCTCATAAACTGTCTTATAAATGATGAAAATTACCTATATGTGTGTCAGATACACGCATCACATCATTAAACCCTATAAAAATCTCCTGAAAACTTTTTTTTTAGTTTGTTTTTGCCTTCTATCTGAAATTTTGGCAGTTTTCTAAAGTACTCAGGTCTGCTTTAATTAGTTAACTTACTGGTCAAAAAGCGGTCAAATGTGAGATTTTTTTGATTATTATTATTCTCTGAGATGTGCCAAACTAGCCACAAGGCAAGGAATATATTTTGGTGAATATAGGAACAGAAGAAAAGCCTGAACCATTAACGAGGCCTTCAAGGAGTTCAGGAGCAGCATAGTGTGTGGGAGGAAATAACTTTCTTCAAAGTGCGCTTTGCACTTTTTCACTTTCTAGAAGCAGTAAATATGTGGGGGAAAAAAGCACAAAAAGAAGTCTAAAAACAAAAGCACAGTTTATACACTGCACTTTTATTTTACATTCCTGGACCAGAGTCTCTAATAAATAATTTTCTGCCCTGCTTCTTATTTTAAAAAATTAATTCAATATTTGCACAGCTGAACAAAAGATGCAGAAAAATGTTAAAAAGATAAAAAAAATCTAACCAAAACATTGTATGAACTTAAAAGTCTCTTAAAAACATCAGACAATTATGCAACAATCAGCAAATTACAGCAATACAATCATTGCGAGTGAACCGCCATCGATGTATGTGCAGAAGTCTTACCTTGAACAGTTAAAAAACATTTAACATCACGCTTGAGAGGTGACATTTTCACAAAACTGCATGACTGACGCAGCATGCGGTAGCCATGTATCTAACACCTACAGTACTGTACAGTGCCACCACAGAGCCACACCACCACTTACATTATAACCACTCAAAACTACCATTTTGAAACATGATGCCGCAATGTAGAGCAACAAAAGTAGCTAATGTGTAATCCTAAAACAAAATTCACATCGGCCACAGCTTCACAAACTATGGTGTCACAAAAAACAGGTCACGCCACGTAGACAACACACAGACACACTGAACACCTCCGCATGAGAAAGAAAAAAAAAAAAACAAAACTACACATCACAGACATGTAACGGCATGTGTTGGGCGGTGTAACTTACAGGCACGTAAAGTGGTTGCGCAATCATGAACAGAGACAGAGGAAAGTGGGTAGGCCCTCTGAAGGGTGTCCATGTTACTATGTACACTGCCTGACATGCAAGAGCAGTCTCGCTCTGAACGGCCGCAATCAAAACAACATGCCAGTTTCATTCGTTTGTAGACGGACATCTTGGCTACAGTCATGTTTTGGGATGAGAGGAGAGGAAAAGCAGCAGGTTAATGGCAAAAGGAGAAATATTCATTTAAGGGGAAGTTGGAAGGTAACTGTATCAGAAAATGCAAGCCTTAGCTACCTGCTCCACAGACTTGAGCCCCGGTTTACGTCAAAATGCATTTTTGAGATTGCAATTTACTAATTAACTCATCGAATTTAACTCAGTTTTGCTGTTTGACAAAGTTGAAAAGTTTTCGTAATGTATCAATCGGATGGGTTCTGGAAAACTTCCTGATTCTTAAGGAGGTCAAGCTGTGTGCTAAGGCTGAAATAGGTTCAAAAGACAAAACTATGTAACTATGGGAAAGAGAGGCAGAAAACAAGGTGAGAGTGAGGGGGGAGGCATTCAAGGAAAAAGAGGCATGAGCAATATTTTCAGCAGCAAACCTTATATGTACATTCTTTCATACATCTGTACATCTTCTATCTGTTTGCCTTCGGAGCGGATCACGTACCTGTATCCCATCATGCAGCCGGAGGCTGTGTCCATGGCATCACACTACTCTACTTTACTAGACTGGTCACTTCATGCTTTTTCCAAAGCCTGCAGTTTCACTGCTCCACTCCCCAAAGGGTGTTCAGTCTGCTGGCCATGTTGATTGGTTGCTAATCTATTGTATAAACATTTAATGGATTACTTTGGTGTTGTTATGCTGTGTTAATGAGATCTGGTCAACTCTGAAGGGAGAAATTGCTTTTTTTTTTTTTTTTCCCGGTAGAAGGAAAAATCAATGATAAAGTCAACCTGTTTAACAACAGTTTAGAGCTTTGTTGCTTTTTATGACTTGTGGTATAAGTTAACTAATACCAAGTGGCTTTATTCAGGTACAAACTTATTCAAAGAATTGCTTGTATTATTTGAAATGTCACTTTTGATTAGAGCTGCACCAAGCAATCTGCTGAAACTGTCTGATTTTAGACCCTGACCAGAAGTCAGAAACTCTATAATCTAATCTTTTTTCTGATCAATGATTTCCTCATTTGAGCACTGCCACATTGCAGAGAAACTCACTGTTCGCTACTTTAATGTTGCAAACTCAGAGGAAGTTATTTTAAAGAAAACTGCATTACATCAGGATCTGTATTTGGTGTAAAGATGTTCTATAGCAACAGTAGTCTCACATTCAGTGTGACCTCACCTTTGTTTCCAGTACAAATAAACAATGTCTGCTCACAAGAAGGCTACAAATAGATACTTTGAATACTGTTCTTATAACTGCTGATACCAAAGGGAGGTAGTCCATTCAATTCGCACTCTAAAACCAGAATTTCTGAGTTTGTAATCAGGAAATCTTATTAAAAAGACCCTTAAAGTAGGAATTAAGCAAAGTCTGACTTCCCAGGCAAATTGAGAACAGCCTAGAATTTGATTTGTATTGGTAAATTACATTATTTGTTACATAAGTAACATTGCATTACCTTAAACTTATTGATGACCAGTCAACCACAGATGAATGGCTATGAGTTGGTCTGCATTGTATGAAACCTTGAACCCAAGGGGGAGCAGTGAAAATCCCCAGAGCTGCATCTGTAGATTGCTGTGACTCTGGGCAGAAACAGTCCATGATCCCCATTCTCTCAATGGAGGGGTGCAAACAGACAGCACAGTAATACAGTCTGGCACCCGTGAAAAGACACTTTCAACATCCATGACCCATGACTCAGATTGGAAAAGCAGATCTTGAATGAAGCAGTAGGTTTAAAATACTCGGCAGAAGGCATCAGGGACTGTTTTATTGAGTAGCATGCACGTATGCTTCGTGAGCATATGAACAGCATGCAAAAAGTGCAGTTTTGCTGTGAGCAACAAGGAAAGGAGATAACTGTTCACATTAATGAACCAGTTCTGGGGGGAGGCATGGGCAAACAGGTGCAGTGAGACTGTAACATCATGCTGAATTTGTTGAAACTCAGAGTTTTTGCATGGCCACTTGGTACACAGTATATATAAGTAACAATGAGGATTTCTAATAAAATGGAAAGGGAGAGATGGGGAACAAAAGACACTCATACATGTACTCACTCTCACACACACACCCACACGCATACACACGCACGCACCCACACACACACACACACACACTCTGGCAGTGTCTTTCACTTCTGACTTCACAGATAACCAGATGCTGGTCGAGGACCATGAGCTGTTCATTATAGGGCATCTCTGACTGATGATTCAACATAACATAAACTGAGTTAAAATGTCTGCATGGGTGTTTGATAAGTCCCTCCCTTGTACAATTCACCGGAGGACATCACATTCAAACAGAAGCATTCGGAGATGATATGTTGAATATAAAGGATGTCCCCAAGAGAGCAGCATTCTGATGTAAATCCCCTCCAAAAGCTTTGTTTTTTTATTGTTCAGCAAGAGTGCAAGGAAAGTGATACAGCTGGCTCAAATCCTTTGAGCAATGAACGTATCATGTAAACATAAAACATCAAAGAGTACAAAATGATGCAACACATTAGGTGTGGTTAAATCTGTAAGACATGTTCAATTTTTGATGACATGTATTTGACAAATCCACACATCTATCCTTGTATTTTTGCTGAACAGCTTTCAGGAGATTTGAGTTTCCTCCACAGACGACAACGTTTACATTTAGTATTGTACATGACTGGAAGAGTATCGCCATCTAGTGGCAGCAGAATGCTATGACACTTATTGTTTCTGCATTTCTAAAGGGCTTATCACCCAGGGCAGCGAGTCTAAAATATAAAGAGCCCAACGACTTTCCAGATTTGAAACGTGCAACACTGTCGCAGCGGCATTTCAAGTCTGAAGGGAGAAGATGATCTTTGAAAACTCAGCCAGAGTTGAGGAAATATGGGGGCTGAGATCACAGGAAAAAAGTGGGACAAGAAAGAGACCAGATTGTTTTGATTGTGTTTTGGCAACTTCGCTTGTTAGGATTTAACAGAACTTCCCACATGGACAATTTCTGCTCTGTGGGAGAAAAAAAAAAGGACAGCCGCACAAATGTCCTTTTGAAAGAAAACAGGTCAATTTAAATGTCACCAGCTCTTGCCTGTATACAGTTACACTTTGACATCTTGTTTTTTAAATTATTTTATTGCGGGATAATGACAAAAATCTCAGCGCAGATTGGTTTCTACATAAAGAAGATGAGATTAGATTGATTCTCAATTTGTGACCAAAAACGGCAAAGGTCGATAGTCACATCCAATTAGGTTGAACTTCATTTCTTTTCTTCTAAGCTAGTCTGTGTGTCGGTAAAAGAAAATAAGAGAAGCCCTGTTGTTGGTTTTAAGTTTGATTTATGCTCATTCGCTTTGGTCTGGTCTGAGCACAGTGTAAGAAATGAGAGGCGAGGAAAGGGATGCAGAAGCTACACTGGTACATGCAACATAGATACAATATACTATTGGCTAAAGAGGAAAAATATAAAACACACTGCACTCTGGGTAATAAGACACCCATTTTTGTTTTACTCACAATAAATCACTACCAATGAGTAGTTAAAATAAAGAGGTGTTTTCCAATGGCAGCAGGGAAGGAAATACATCAAAAGTTTGTCACTGGTCATAAAGAAACATGGAAACAAAAACAATAAAGGACAACAGAACATGATATACCAGAACATACTGCAGGGCAGGGTTCCACAGCAGAGAAGGAACTGATGCCTCTACAAATGCAACTTTTGGAGCAACTTACATAATATCATTCAAGATATTGTTGTGTCCACAACATATTATGAATCCTGATTGTTTTTTCTACTTGAAACATAAGTGGCAGATAAAACAAAAAAAAAAAAGCAAAAAAATTGAACATTTTAAGAGTGTATTTTTAATCTAGACAAATTATGGTGTCCGTCTATGACAGCATTTTAAATTATCTAACGTTTACCGTTTCTTTTTTGTTCTGCCAATTTTATAATATTAACAAGTCTATTTACGCTACATCTAAATAAAATTTTACACACAAAAGTTCTGCACCGTATGCTGCCAATGGCTATCATGTACAGCACCCTCCACGTTTTTTCAAGATCCCTTGTAAAGGTGTATAACAATCTCTAAATCAGTTCATATTTTATTGTGATAACACAACGTCACACTGAAAAATCCTCCATCAACCTTGTTTATCACAGCTCCGGTTCTTTGAAATTCGTCAGCATCAATAGTTTGAGTTGACATAAAAAATCTTTTCATTTAACTTCAGTTTCTTAAACCATTAAATAAGCCTGTTTATCCTCACTGAATGGTGTGTGAGCTGAAAGCTCCAGTGTATGATCGGTAAGGGTCTGGTGTGTGTGTGTGTGTTGGTGTGGCTCTGCACCAATAACTGGCCAACGTCCTCCTTGTTTGTAGTTTAAAAACAATCACGGCAGAAATAACAGCTGCTTCAGTGAATACAAGTCAGTTTATAAAATTAATTTAGTTTTCAAATATTCAAAATGGTTTAAAGAACAGGAGTACTGAGGTGACAATAAAAGGGAAGTTTGACTTCATTGATGTAACACAGCAGCACAAGAGTGCTGCATGAGTGTCTGAATACAATATATGACCCCCGGGGGTGAATAATAAGCTGATAGAAAAAGTCCCAATAAGTTGGTTTTGTTACTGAAGGTTGCAGTTGGACATGGAGTCTGTTTGCAACATTTTCCTCTGACATTTACACCACAATCTGAAGTCACATGTGATTGTCTAATACTGTGCCTGCCCATGTTAATGCAGCATATCATATCATTTATACATATTTTTCAACCACATTTAACTGTGATTCTGTCAACATTTAAATAAATCATTTTCCATCCACAAAAAAACCCCCAATGCAAAACAGCAAATAAATGGAATTCATTTAAATGGAAAAGTCACACTCACTGTTAAAACATTTTAAATAAATTGGTTTCCTCAAGTTCCTAATGACTGAAATTAGTCCTATTTTAGTTTATTTCCAGTTCAGTCTTATCATATTTGAC
Organism: Poecilia reticulata; assembly: GCF_904066995.2. Classification (NCBI taxonomy): domain Eukaryota; kingdom Metazoa; phylum Chordata; class Actinopteri; order Cyprinodontiformes; family Poeciliidae; genus Poecilia; species Poecilia reticulata. The sequence goes on from NC_088844.1 coordinate 15,103,087, forward strand.
ATTCACAGCATACAGGGTATTAAGATGCTTTGCTGTTTAAGTAATTAAACTTGTACACATTCACTGTATACACATTTGACTTGTTGGGAGTTGGCACCTAATATGTGGGTATAATTCAAATTTCAGTTTCGTAATTTTTATCAGAATTTTATTTTATGATCTGCAATAAATGCCAAATTTGATTGTTGAAACTAATTAATTAAAATAAAGTTGATTTTGATTTTTGAAGGAGAGATAAGTCAACAGTCATCAATTGGTGGAAAGAATGCCCTTCTATTAATCAAATAGTTAAGGTTTTTCTAGTAGACATTCCTGCACTTATGAAAATCACTATTCATCTGGCTAACTCAAAAAGCTTATTATTTTTGTCTGTCCCATATTGAAGAGTGTCTAAGTAAAAACAAGTTTGATGTAATATCATATTTACATTTCAGAAAAATCAGGAACTCATAAATAACTGAAGCTCCTAGACATTGAAAAAGTTAAAATTACATAAAGAAGTTTTAGTTACATTTACTTTATAGAAAATATGAGTATTATGCACATGATTTTAAGACTTTTACTCCTCTAAGTGTGGAGGGTGATGTACATGAAGTTCTTTAGAAGAGTAGCTGATCTCAACAATAACTGTTTTCATTATTATGTAAAATGACTTGGTAATATTACATTATATCTGAAGATATTTAATACGATGTAGAGCTATAAGAGTACAGATTGCTGGATATACTGCTATTGTTTCAAACATTACTAAGAAAACTTGTTCCTTAAGTCTGTCAATAATTACATTTTAAGAGCTACTGCAATTTGATATATTGTTTTTATTACTCTTTTCCTTCATTTTAACTTATTCTTGGTGTAAAGTCGTTATTTGTTACTTACACTCAAGGAAAGATGCACTGTGACGACAACATTTAAATATTTACCAAAAGACAAAGAAACTGGACAAATGAGCCTACCATAATGGATGATATGGCAGTTCAAATGGGACCCATATCAAACACTTTCCTATGAGTATAATGGTATGATGACATAAAACACATTAGCACTGAACAGAATAACAATGGCACAATGAGAGGCTTTTAGATTTGTGTTGTAGAGACCTGATGTGCTAAAAAAAGAGACAAATAAACCCACAAGTTGGTTTAGGGATGGGAGGACGGGGAGGAAAAAGGTGCCAGTGGTGTCCAGTACCAGGACAGATACTCACGTCGTTTGCAGCCACACTTTTTGATCCTTTTGGGGTCTGTGATATCATCGTGACAAGCTTTGCAGTAGAAAAATGCTCTAAAAACGACAGGAAAATGTTAAGCACTTCAATTCCTCAATCCCTAGGTTCGTTTAGGGGGTTTCTTTTTCGTCAGAGATGCATAATTACCGCTTTACTTCTTTGGCATCGCTAGCAATAAAGAATCCCAGTGTTCCCTCCTGCAGCTTGACGTGATTGCCTGGATTGATGAGGATGCTGGGAAATCAAGGACATACAGACAGAAAAAAAAGGCTTGTTAATGACCAGACATTACTCAGATCATGCCCACAACATGCTAATCAAGAGGAATGGTACACACACTTGTTAAGGCTTTCAATCTGAATGGGACAGTGTTGATATGAACTGAGTTTCATCTTTCTGTTTACTCCACTCTAATTTAGTGGTTTCACGTGTCATGTTAGTAAGAACAGGTATATCTCCTTGGCTTTAGGGCAATTTGTGTATATGATACTCACACAGATGGACAAAATGTGCAACAGTATGATCGGACACTGAATTTTAATTCTTTTCTCTCTCACAAAATGATACTGGATTGGTCAGTGGGTGAGAAGAGGGACAGAGAGGTACAAGTAAAAGGGACGAGGGCAGAAAGAATTAAAATCATGGCCATGGAGTGGTTTTAGTCTCAGCACTCAAATACAGTCATCTTGGCAAAACAAAATTTATGTTATGATGACCACTGAGACACGACTGCAGTATAGAGAATGTACAGTTATAGTAATTGTTTCAGTTAGTAATTGACAGCAGGATGCAAGGGAATGAACAGCTCTTTCTGTCAACTTTTGTGAAAATATATTCGAGTAATATACAAAATATGTTATTGGTTACAATAAAAGATGAGAAAAATGTAAATAAGTCCCATTTAAAGTAGTAGTACCGTTTAAATTAATATAATTAAAAATACAAATTTAATATTTATATCTATTTTTCACTAGAATAAGGTTGCATCACAGGATATATTCTAATATAGAGTTGTTTTTTTTGGCGAGTGGGTTCAATTCAAAACTCTTACAGTGATTGGCTGTATCATTCCCCATTAATTAGACTACAACACATAATACACATATATATTCTGTAATCACATACACACACTCATACACACACACACCCACGCACATACACATACACGCACATACACGCACACACTGGTCATTAATGGTTACCTGAAGGCAACAATCATCAATGATATGGGTGTCAACTAAGGTTTTGAAACATCGAACCAACGACCCTTTAAAAATTACTCCGTCAAAATATAAGCTCAGATGACAAATTATTTTGTTTGTTTTTTTTTGTCTCTCATACATTTTTTTTAATAATAGAAAAAGAGGAGATATTTCCTTATTGTCTTGATTTACATTAATAACTATAGACACATGTCAGGCAGTTGATTTAAAAAAAATTAACACAAAACAATCTTTCCTCTGAGCTCTAGAGACAGTAACATTGAGAAAATAAAACAAACATCAATCAGCCATAACATTATGAACACCCACTTAATATTGAGGATATCCCCATTTGCCAGTAAAAAGGCTTCTTTGTCCTGGACACTCAGATCTTTCAAAGGAAACATCTGGAGGTGTCTAGTACAAACATTCTGGGTCCTGAAGTACATGTGGTAATGTTTTTAGATGTTGTGGTTGTCCCGATTTGCAGATATAGACAAATGTTTTGGCGTCACTCGTAAGGATGTGTAAAAAGCCTTAAAATAAATATCTTTCACTTTGGTAGCATTACCTTACACTGGTAAAAGTACAAAAAACTAATAAAATGTCTATATAACAACCATAAGATCCCATCTATGTGCCAACCAATCAGTACTTTGGGACACACAGAAAAATACAGTGTTGTCCCTCAACCATTGAAATAAACACGTAAAGTTGAGAAAACTCCACAAAAACTGAAAACTACTATTGCTCAGTTCTTTGGCATCTAACAACTGGATCTGAATTTTTAGTGAAGCAAAGAATGAAAATATGAAAACACACATGTTCACCATAAATACGATGGAGAATCTGTGATTCTAAGGGTCACTTTGTCTTTCAAAGGCCTTGGAAACATTGTTAAAAGAGCAAATACCCCATTATAGGAGATATAAAATTAAAGCTTCCTTAATTCCACCAGACAACTGAAAACAATCCATTACTGAGTGTTTCCAAAGGATAACAAGTGAATAAGTCAAAGAATTACTTGAACTTCCGTTGTCATCGCCATCGAAATAACAAAATCCTCTTAAAGGGGGTAAACAGAAGATGAGAGGGTAAAGAAGAACAATTAGTCTAGAAAATCTCGACAGAGGAATACTCCAAGTCCCCTCAATTCATATGCTCCAACCTTGTGAAATGACACAGGTGAAGACCGACAACTAATCTGTTCTACAAGCATCAACAGTGGAGTTACAATGGGGTGTATTAAGTCTGAAGGCTTTATTCTTCCAAAATGTGAGATTACACTAATGAAACAAAGGATGAATTGAATAGTAAACTTTTTATACATTCCTGCTGGAAGGCGCCAAAAATATTGTCTGCATATCCTCAGATCTTCCATTAATGTAACTAAGAAGTTTGTAAACTCCTTACTCTGCTTCTTTTTTTTTCTTTCTTTTTTTACCTTTTCAAGGCAGTTTATGCCTTAAAACACTCTATAAGATATTGCTGTGTCAAGAGAATCATTCAGTCACAGATGATCTGTGCTACTCACCCACTTTATCCTCAGGTAATCATAACTCTATGGCTGATTATATATATATATATATATATACTCTACTCATATCCGTGATCATATTGCACCAGTCATGCAGATCGAATTGTTATATCCATGTCTATGATATACAGTCCCTCGTATGGGATGGCCCAAGAGGAGTAGACAGGCAGTATCTCTGGCATGCTATGTAGTAAAAAGTACATCTACTAATTTAGCTAATACAGTTCCACAAACATTGCTGCCCAAATCTGAGATTTTACAGGCGTACCAATCCATGACATCTTTGCGAAATCAGGTACAAACTGGTGAGAGTCAAAGTTACAAAACCTCACATTGTGAGCAACAAGGCAAGCATCAAACATCTTATGTGACTGCATGCAGTTACCAAACAGCATGAAGAGGACAAGAATCAAACAGAAAGGCATAGCCACCGCAGTACAGGTATAAGGACAGGTACGTAGATGCAGACGGTTGCAGTAACTTCTGTGCAGTTGGATTGTTTCTCAAACACCAAACTGACAGGAAGTGACCTCACTTAGGAACATCTACTCAAGAGACGCACAAGCATGACTGTACATGGTGGCTGAGACGCACATGGAGAAAACAAAATGCACATTCACCCACAAAGAAAAATCACCCTCTCAAGGTAGTCACGCATACTCAGACGCACAAACATGCACAAATGGATACACATGTCGCACAGAATATGAAAGGGTCATGGAATGCAAAAGTGAATTGTGGTGCTTGTGAATTTAAAGTTTAGTTTTGATCAATCTACAGCTATCCAAATTCAACAGCTCCATGCTTTTTCTAGAGTGCGGCATTATCAGCATTAAGAAGTTGATGTGAGATTGGTGTTAAATCCATAAAAGCAAAAAAAAAACATGCTGCTGTGTCAGCCACTGTCTATAGCAATGTGTCTATCTAAAAGTTAACATAAGCAGATCAGTGCTTATCAACACCACATCTGATCCGACATGTTTGCACATAAGCTAAAACACTGATTCTGAGACGAAGAACCACAAAGTACTGCTTTGACACTGATATAAAAACACCAATGCGTGGAATGCTGATCTTCTCTGAGAAAACACACATAAAAAGGGTTTCAACTGAGCAACACTGAAAAAAAAAAAAAACTGAACGTGAAGAAAAAAGAAAATCAATTAAGAAGGTTAAGGACAAAACTGAAAAAAGACCAAAATCGAGGTAGATATGAAGAGGGTGAGAGTTTGGCCTTTGGTACACCGACAACAGCAAAGACAAAGAAACAGCACTTCTACAAACATTTCCAATTTATCTATCCTCTCTCTCTGCCTGCAAAGAAGTTAGTGCATTAAGCACAAGGGACACCAAAGAAAATCAGAAAAAAAGAGGCCTGTGACATAGTGTTTGGAAAAATATCCTTGGGGGGAAACTCCCAAAGTCTTTAAAGTGGTGGAGATTGGGTGGAACTTTGGAAGTAAGATAAGGTAGAGGGCATACCGCTTTCGGCTTCTGCAAACAACAAGAAAAAATCTCAAATCAAACAGTTATCATTGACATAAAAAGAAGAGGATAATGTAACTGTTGCTACATAATTCTCTGCATGTTCACTAAATAGCCCTTATATGGCAGCATTTGACGCCGGTCCGAAGCTGAAGTCTTTGCTCCTAAAAATGACCTTATGATTACTTTAAAAAAAATGTAAAGGTTCTGTAAAGATAGATTATCTTTAACAATTGCATAGTGGCACATATTTTGTAGGCAGTTCATGGAAAGGCCAGAGAACACATAAGAAAAGAAGACCATGATGTCATTAAACTCAATATACAGTGGCTATCAAAAAAAGTATGATGATGTTAAACACCCAAGTTTTAGGATAAAAATAAAGTCCATAAAAATGCATTACTTTTTTTTTTAATACTTTCTATATGAAAAAGGGACAAGGGGTTCAAATGAAAACAAACAAATCTGTGAGAGGGGAAATGCAACAAAGTAAAGCTTCAACAAACTGGATGCACATGTGTGACATCTTTAAAGTAGATTTTAGTTTTAGTTTTTTTGAGTTCACAGCTCCCAACAATTACAGTCAATTTAACTAACCTATAATAATGTTATCTAGTGCTGCAGTTTGCAGAGAGGCAAAGGAATCAAAAGAACATAAAAGTCGCTCCAAAACAGATAGAAATATGATGCAAAAATGGTCAGCCCGGTTGAAAAAAGTTAAAGAAGCTTTAACTTCTGGGCCACAATTCCAAACAACACTGTGCATCACAAAAATAACACCACACAGAAACATGGTGGTGCCAGTGGCATGATCTGGGATTATTTGCTCTCAGATGAAGGTGACATTCAAGTCAAGAATGTGGAAATTATAAACTGGTATTAATACCAGTCAGTTTTTGATCAAAAATATAATACTTTGTCAGACAGCTGCAGGTGAACATGAATTTTGTTTTTTAGCATTACAGTAAGTCCAAACACACGTCCAACTCAACAAATGATTGATTCACAACACGTCCGTCTATGAAGTAAGTATTTCAAAGGTTGCAGTATGGGATGCTGATGGACTCCTATCAAACAAATGCACATGAATACAGATTATTGTAAGCTCTTATTTTACTAATATGTTTACTTTACATTTTTATATTAAACAGGGTTGTTTGTATTTTAGTTGATTTATTGGTTGTTTCTCAAACTGAAGAAAACAAAGATGTGGAATAATGAATCGTGGTAAAAAAAAAAATTAAATCACAAATACTAGATATTTTAACAAGGGTGTGTTCTTTGAAAGCCACTGTAAAAGGGATCTGTTTAAAGTGAATCAATTCGAAAGAAATGCGAGCAAACAGCATCATGTTATAAAAATGTTAGTATAAAATGAAGCACTAATGTCAAAATGAGCATTTCTGTAAATGGACATTATCATGCAGCTTTGTCAGAACACACACACAAAAAAAACATTTCACACAGGCGAAATGGGGAGGGGTGGGAAGGATTTGGCAATTGAGGTAACAGGGAAAAAAAAACACTTTGTGTTGTCATGTAGTATACACTAAGGCAGAGTAGGCTGTAATCAAACACTCTCAAAGGGAACACTATACAGTTAACTTTGGGAAACAATGTGAAATTTGATTGCTCAGCGTACTTACAATGTAAATCTGTAAATGGTATTGATTACAATAGGAAGGTTTTAATGCAACCACTTCTTAGTTGTCTAAAACTATTTCTCAATACAATTAAGCTCAAAGATTTTCATGTGTCTAGCAGTTTTAAATTAATCTTTTTAGTGGCCTAGTCAGACTCCTGACTTGAATCTAATAGTCTGTGGTGGGAGAAAAACTTAGAGCTCATCACCAAATATAAATAATCAACTTATCAGTAGAAATAGGCAAAAAGCTGGTTAGCAAAGTTTCCATTGCTGTAATGGTAATAAAGATTTCTCTACTGATTATTAAAAGGCATATTACAGGAGTTTATTGTGTAAAAACAAACTATTTTTGAGCTTAATTTCATGTTATAATGTTATCGACTCATAACAAACATACCTGGTGAGTTGCTTTGATTCTTTCATATTTGAAGAATCTTTGAATCTCCAGTGGCAGATATTTACGGGTGCCTAAATGCTTTCTGTCACAAAGCACCGCCTATTTCCACAAAGCTCTTCCTTGGTTCTCCAGACTACAGGCTTTCAACCCACAGCACACACTGCGTGCCTTCCCACTCAGTTCCACTAGACTAGCAACTACGACAATTGGCAAACACCTGGTAAAACTGCAAGTCTACTGAGATTGTCATGCAATCTAATTGTCAGTCCAACACTCTAGGAATAGTTGCCAACGACCTAAAGAGGAACAATATCATGAAGACAGTTAAAGGTCGGAAAGAGTAGGGGCTTCTTAAAAAGACAGAGGCCAATTTTTAAGGAGTTCAATTTCTTTTAAGTTATGCTTGATATGTTTTAAGTTATGCTATACAGCATTTTTATAATAACTGAAGGTAGCCTATTTACTCGATTGTGCTATAAAATTCCAATACACCTGGAAAATATATAATAAAATACATAAAACCCTCCGAGTCATTTTTGACATATTTTTTCATAATATGTAAATGAAAAGCAGTAAATGTATTTCAGATTTCCTACTCCTATTTGTGTTTTTGTTGTCTATTGAGAGATGCCATTTCCAATCAGAATGCGACTATTTCAAAATCAGTTTCATTAAGTCTGAGGACACATCTACTACAAGACTATCCAATGATTACAGCTGGAAACAAACCCCTAAGAAGTTTAGTTACCACACAGATGTGACAGAAACATTCACTTCACAAACCTGCTCTCTCTCTGCTCAGACTTGAATTCAATGGCAATAAGCAACAGCTTCAACTTCACATAGCACAGCCTGGAAAACAAAAACACTGGATTAGAGAAGAAATATACAAAAGCACTTGATGTTTTTGAGCATTACATGTCTGTTGTCATTTGGATTTTTTAGAAAACACAACTTTTTGCAAAGAGTGATACTCACTCGCACACAGTGGGGAAGGAGAGGCCTACGAAGGCACTGGACAAATACTCTGTGTACATCTCATTAGCCACTCCTTCTAGGTAATACTTCTGCCATGTGTCCTCCTCAATCTGAGAAGAAAAAGCATGGAAACCCCATATGTGGATTTTAAAAAAAAATATGGTAAGAAAAAAAGCAGCACTGTTTCCCTTCCAACATCTGTTCAATGTGGACTGCAGATGTTCTCCTGCAAAGCATCAGCCAGGTCATTATTAGATGATCCATCATCTTTATGACATGAAAACGGGTCTTCAATAGAAGCAACCACCATAGTGTTGGGCCAAAGAAACACTGAACAGATTCCAGATGAGTTGTTACCAAAAAAACACAAGCCAAAATGACTGTAAACACTGCAATGAAAGCCTTCCTCTGCACAAGTATGGTGAAATTCCCACAGACCTGGCCCATCCGTCACCAGATAAGATATAAAACAGTGGTTGTGTTAGCCTCATCTTCAATCATGTCCAAAAACCATCTCCAGAGTACTGAGAATGAAATCTGTGACACTTTGGTGTGTTCAGATGACAAGACGAGTAAATCTGTTCCTGTGAGTTACCTCAATGAAGGACCTCATAGAGAAGAGATTGGCCAGCATGGTCGACAGGCCCTGGGCCAGACAGCTCTGGGCAATGAAACCAGCCTTCAGCTCAGCCAGGCATATAGCATCATCACCTTCCTTCCAGTTCCAGCTGGGAATGTTCAGCAGATGGGCCTTCAGAGCAGGAGAGGCAGAAAGGTCGTAAAACAAAGAAGACCATAGAAACGTTTGGTTCAGACACTGCTCAAGGAACAGTTCGTTTTGGCAAACAGCTGATACAATCTGGACATTTATACGATCAATTTAATGTTTGACTTAACTGACAGCTAGAAAACTGCCATTTTATACGAACATAGCCAGTTTAGCTGGCCGTAGTAAACTGTAGCAAACGCCCAAGATTATTTAAAGGGCTCTTTCTATATCTAAACATCTTACGAATGTGAAAATACAAAGCACACATGGGACAACCAACAGCTGGTTAGCCAACTCAAAACAGCACAAAGCCTGAATTTCTATTACAAGTGCAGAATCAAGCTATAAAATATATATTTTTTTATTTATAATTTGTCCTCATTGAATATACAATTAACATTAAATCAATCAAATACATCATTCTAAAGGTGCAGTATTTTGTATTTTATGTAAATAGCTGAAGAAAATTACAAAATATAAGATTATCCTTGGGCTGATAGTACAACATCTTAATTTTAATATAAAAAACAAAAACCCAGAATTCTTTTTATTTTTTAATTTTTTTTACATATTTCTGATTTCACTTGTTTCTGCCCTCACAATTACACTGATACTCCAGTCTAGTAGGCATCATAAAGCACCGGGTTTGACTGCCAGCCACAAAGAAAATGCTCAGTTATATCACATATATATTTGGTTTGATTCTGTCATATAAATTTATTTGAGCTGAACTGATAAATATTGCTATTTAATGTGATAATCAAGTTTGATTAATTGCACCAGTGCACTCCTTTAAACTCATATTATACTCTGCTGTAGCACAAACTGTATGTGAAAATACTCTTGATCTTAGCCATTCATCATATCAGTAAGTGCTTAAGTGGTTTTCAAAACACTACTTTGCTCCTACAGCTTTAAAATTAGCAAATAGTTTTTAAATGACCATTGTTAAAAATGGTCATTTTTAGCAATGGCCATAAAATCATGACAAAACATTGTCATGATTTTAATGTGCTATGGAGCTCAAGAGAAACACAGTGAAATCTTACATACTGATAAGTGTTTTAACACTTACCTTATTGTGATACTGTAGCATCTGTGTTATTATTCTGATCTTGGGATGATAGTTCTTGATGGATATGACCCTTGAAGAACAACCGCAGAGATTCACCATCGAAATGTAACACATAAACAAATTATTTCGTACCGATTTCACTTTCCACAGGACATTATACCTCATGATGTTAGAAGCGTCTTCAGCATCAGGATCTGCACAATACTTGTTGGCCAAAATTAGACAGGCATCCTGTCAGGTTCAAACACTAGACATTTCTTACACACTGCAAAAAACAGAGACAAAGAGTCAGTGATGAGTTTCTTACTCGCGAGGAGAGTGCGCAGAGAATGCTTCAGTTACAATCTCCGACCAACACTCTGAAGTTTCTCTGCTCGCCTCGCTCTTTTATTAGATCAGGAATGCCCTAATTACATGGAGCTAAGGGGGGGGGGAAGTATACTCTGTTTGACACAGCAAACTCTTATCCATATAAGATAACTTGAACAGCACATTCTCCTCGAGGTCGTTGGGGTGTGTTCTTGTTCTGCCGCTATCTTCTGCAACACAAGAAGTGAACGAACAACAGACAGAACAAACTTCTAAAAGTGGCATAACACTATAAGCTTCATATAAGAAAGATTAAATAATAATTCTAACATTTCCCTCCTGTTTATGCCATTTTTAGCCAGATCTAGTCCTTACTCAATAACTTCTTTCGATTTTCTATTGGTAATTCATTAAGTGGTTCAAAACAGGTACACTCAGAGGGAAAAGGACACATTCACACCTTACATCATTAACATTGTATTTACAAGTTCAACATAGGAACATTTGAGTCAAGATACAAGTCTGGAAAGTTGAGAGACATTTCATCTTCTTCATCACTGGACTCTGCATCTGTTACATTTTTATTGTCGTCAGGAGGAAGGAGAGAATACAACAACATCCACACAAGGTCAGTATTGCTGCAAACACAGCTATGGGAATTAAGACAGAGACTATTAGTCGTTGATATTGGCCGTATATATTACCCAAACCGTCCCACATTTCTGTATCAGCTCCAGAGTGGTCTTTCATTTTTGCTGTTTAGGGCCCTCAACCCATCCGAGGCCTTTGTGAGGCTGCCATCTGCAGCGGGGTTTGTTGGGGACAAGGGCGGAGCACTGCTCCCCAAAAAGGGCGCAGACCCCACCCCTCTCAGCCAACAAACATGTCACAGCAATGCGGTTTTGGAAAGCCATCAGGGAGGTAGCTGACAGTTGCTCGTGGACGGCTGAGAAACCTTGCTCTGTTTTGTTACCTAACCTCTGGACATTGTAATGGATGTAGTTTTATTCTATCAACATTTTTATTTATAGTACACCACCACCAGATGTCACTACGGGATAATGGTTTGAAATACCGAGTAACGTTTACTATAGTCGAACAATTTCCTGAATTCTCATTCATTTAGGAGCGTTGCTGGGACCACTCTCAAAGTGGTCGTGGACCCATACATATCACACAGTCCCCTTGTGGAACTTTTGCAGCTTGTTCTATCATTAGAAGCCAGTTATTGCTTCGGCTGGTAACTCCTGTGGTTATTCTAATTAGCTCATCTACATCAACATCATCATCTGCATTGAATATAGTCATTACAGAACTTGCGAGTTTAGTTGAGTGTGGGCCCGCCACCACTACGCCTGGGGAGGAGTTATTTGACTCTGTGATGTTCTGGCACAGGGAAAATCATTTTATAGGGGTCTTTTCCACTTTTCTCAATCCACAAAGAGAAATAGAAACAAGGAACATCACTTTTGAAAGGAATCGGATTGTTTGTGGTGTTTATGATTATTTTTAGCTCTTTATTGATTTTTTCCCAGATGCATAACTTTAGCCCAGTACTGTGCTTTGGTATTTATCTTTGGATTTGGCCTCCAGCTATCCCCTGTGTAGGCGAAAACATGTTCCCATTGTACACTGCGAACAGCGTCCCGTGACGCCATGTACCAATCATAACCTGCCCAGGCATTTCCTGGGTAGCCCCCAATATTGATCTTATTCAGGTCTAGGGAAACACAGTTGCCAATCTGGATGCATTAACACACAGGTAGATTTCATCTACAACCTCTTCACCTGACCCTTTACAGGGATTTTCCATGTCCCTAACTTTGGACACCACGTGCAACTCTTCCCAGGTGGCATCCATACTTCTCGGTGTTATGTGTTCTTCTCTTACTTTTGTTTCATACCGAAATAACAGGAGAACTGCAATGTTTATAACTGCAGCTCCTACACCAAGGATCACCCTTTTTTTTTATTTTTATTTTTTTATTAGTGGTCATCATGTTTTATGTTTTGATTCCCTTCCTAAAAACCCCTCGGCAGAGTTGTGGACTATCTTCACCGGTTTGAGACAACTGTATACTAGAAATACAGTTCCCTTTGTACCACGGGCTTCCTCTGGGGGTCTAACTGAAGGTAGGCAAAACTTTGTTCCTAAGAGAGTTATTTTAGTCATCATTTTGTATTATCAGTTTACAATGTGCTAAGTGGATCCATGTGTTTCTTTCTGCTATCTTAACTGCAGTTCCTGTGGTCAACAAGACCTGATAGGGACCTTCCCACTTTGGTGATTTTCTCATATAGTTTTTTTCATATAGTCTGCTAAGTTAGGTTCATCCTCTGCTTCCCATTCATTCTTGAATAATGGAAGTCTGTACGGTCTCCCAAATAGTGTTTCATAAGGTGTTAGCCCTGATGTACTAGTGATGTTTATATACATTTTAACTAGGTCCAAACACCGTGTCCAGGGCCTTCCTGTTTCTTCCATACACTCCTTTAATCTATTTTTTATAGTACCATTCATTTTTTCTACCAGTCCTGCACTTTGTGGGTGGTAGCTGCAGTGGTTTTTTTTTAAGTTTATGTGGAAGGCAGTTCCTATGTTTTTTACCACTTGGTTCACAAAGTGTGTACCATTATCACTATAGATTTTTTCTGGTATTCCATATCTGGGTATTATGTCTTTACATAGGGCTTTTGCCACTGTTAGGGCATCTGGTGTTTTAGTTGGGAACAGTTCTATCCATTTTGAAAATGAATCTATGATCACTAGACAGTACTTTTTCCCTTCACTTTGATTTAGTTCTATAAAGTCCATGTGTATACTCTGGAAAGGATAGTTAGGTGTTGGAAACCTCCCTCGCTTTGGACGTAGATTACCTTGAGCATTGTGCTTAGCGCATATGAGGCAAGCTCTACAAAAATTTTTTTGAATATAGATTAAAACCATAGGTTGTATAATGCTGATTTACTAATCCTACCATCCCTCCTGTTGAGACATGTGTTTTCCCATGGCTCAATATTGCTGCCCATTTATATAGATTTTTTTGGTAGGATTGGTTTTCCTTCTGGTCAGATGTATAAGTCATTTTTACAGTTGCTCCACTTTTTATCCAGGTTTTTTGTTCTAGTGTGCTTGCTTGTTTTTGCATGTCTTTCAATATTTCATTATCGATTTGTTCTTCTGTGGACCACAGTACTTCTTTTTCTCCCATTGCTGCTTGCTTAGCTGTTTTATCTGCAAATGCATTTCCCAGTGAAACAGAATCAGTATTAGAGGTGTGTGCTGCACATTTGCCTATTGCTAATGTTTTTGGGAGTTTTACTGCTTTTAAAAGTTCTTTTAGCAGATCTGCATGTGTAGCAGGTTTTCCTGTAGAGGTAACCATTCCCCTATTTTGCCAATATTGTGCGAAGGTATGAGTTGTAGCAAACGCATACTGGCTGTCTGTATAAATTGTCACATCTTTTCCTTTCATTAGTTTGCAGGCTTCTGTTAATGCTATTAGTTCAGCAGCCTGAGCCGAGAAATGTTGTGGTAACGCCGCAGCTTTTAGCACTTTGCTCGATGTTACCACAGCATATCCCGTTCTAGTTTTCATCTTATCTCCATGCTTCTGGGTCAAAACCGAGGTCATAAATTTATCTCTGCTATCAACCATTTGGACAAACGGCTTCATGTAATCTGGAAGAGCTAGTGTTCCACTTCCCACTAATTCTTGTTTTATTTACAGAATGCTTCTTCACTTTCTGTGGTCCAACTCAGTTTATCTGTCATTTTCATTTCTGTAGTATAGATTAGTGCACTCAGAGGTGCAACTATCTCAGCATAATTTGGCACCCAACTTCTACAGTAGTTTGTCAGCCCTAAGAATGACATCATTTGTTTTTTTTTTTTTTTTCTGTGGCTTTGGAGCCTGTAGTATTGCTGTTTTTCTATCCTGTATTACTGTACGGCCCCCAGATGCTAGTTGGTGACCTAGATACTTTACTGCTGGCTGTACTAATTGGAGTTTATTTTTGTTGACCTTGTGTCCTTGTAGTAATAAGTGTTTCAATAGTGCCAGAGAGTCTATCAAACAATCTTCTTTGGTTTTTTGATGCTAGTAGAATGTCACCTACATACAACAGGATTTGGCTCCCTTTTGGGGTTCAAAAGTGGAGAGGCTGGCTGACATTCATTGAGAGTAGATTCCCCTTTATCATCAAAGTCACCACTGGCCTGTATCTCTCCTCGAAAAATAAGTACTCTTAAATTCAAAATTTCCTCTTCCCCTGTTTCAAGATCCTTTCTTTCTCAACATCATCTAGTCATGCTGATTGTTGGTGTTGGGAACTTCTACAGTCCTTTATTAGATGGCCCTCTTTTCCACACTTCCAACAAGCTCGAGTTTCTGGGTGTGGACCAAATCCTCGCCCCCTGCTCCGTCCTCTCCCACGTCCTCTGCTTCTACCTCTGTCCCTTCCTCCCTGGTAGAAAACCTCTGTTTCCTCCCCTTGGAAAAAGGTAGAAACCGGTGTGGATTTCTGTTTTCCTTTGGTCACTTTTTCTGCATGTAAGGCATGGTTAATGTAGTCTCCGAGTGTACTATTACCCATCCCTATGAAGTGTTTCAAAATCCATCCATTTATTTCTGGTCTAGATCCTGCATGTAATACATTTTTTAACTGCTGTCTGTAAACACCCTGCTCATTATTGTCCTCCTGTAGTCCACTATGGGTTTTAACACCTTTTCCATTCTCACTCTAAAATCATCAAATGATTCCTCAGGCTTCTGTTTGCATCTACCTGTTTCTGTATAGTTAGCCTGTCTATGGTACCTAGCTCTGATCCTGGTGAGCAACTCTCCCACTTTAGTATTCAGGTTTTCACTCCCCTGTTCCTCTGTTACTGGAGGGTCGCGTTGTCTATTTAAAGGATCATAATTTCCCTTTACATGATGCCAGTCGGGCCCTATAACCTGCATCCAGACCTGTTGTGTTTCGGCACCGTTTAGATAGTAGGTTTTTCTAAGATTCTCCATGTCTCCAAACATTGTTCTAAATCTTCTCTAGGATGTGGAATGCCACCTACTGCTCTCCTTATATATATACCTGTGGTACTTAACCTGCCATTAAAATCGTACTGCTTTACCCAGTAACAAAGCGGTTTTACTGCATCCTCATTTATTTTTTCAACTCTTTTCCATCCTTACTAGACAGGTCTTCTAAGACCTTCTGTTTATGTTTGCTTCCCCCTTTACCCATTTTGAACTAAATTTAGTCCAGTGTGGTCTCAACACCTGCTGTGTTCTAAACACTGGAAAATTTCAACAGGATGGTGATAAATAGATTGTGGTAAAACTCACTTCAACTCAGAGAGCGGAGTTTTCTTGTCTACAAACATCCACAAAATCTCACCATTTGTTCCCCGTTGTTTTGGTATAAAACTGTTTATCTAGTGATATTCAGTTTTCATTCACTCACACACACTTTCACACTTTTAAGTAGGACGCTCCTGTCCTTCGCGGAATTTAACTACCTAGTAGAGGACTCCCGCCGTCCTTTAGCAGGGGACGCCGCCGTCCCATACAGCATTTAACTAACTCAGAGAATTTAACTAACTTTTTCGACGTTTTAATGATGTAATGTTTATTATTATTATTATTTTTTCTTTCTCTCTTTCTCTCTGATTTTTCTGTTTTTATTTTAATTATGTAAAGCACTTTGAAATGCCTTGCTGCCGAAATGTGCCATACAAATAAAATTTGATTGATTTATTGATTGATAGAGTTAGGGGAGTCTGCCCTCCCGCGGACTTTAACTGCTTTTATTTTACCTGATAGTGCCTAGGATTCTCAGGGTTTTAATTTCTTACCAGAGGACGCCGCCGTCCCACACAGATTTTAACTTATAGTTAGAGGAGTGTGGCATCCGCGGACTTTAACTGGTTTTATTCCAATTTTTTACCGTTCCCATACATACTGGTTTTAAACTGAAACTACTCACTGTGTCTCCAGTCTCTGAGGAAAACCGTCAACCGTCGGACTCCAGCTCGTGAGAAAAAAGGACCAGTCCCGGAAAGGGTCTTAAATGCTGTGCACAGACTTCCTGGTTTTTTTTTACTCACTCGCTGGAATCGTCTGGTGTATCGGAATCCGGCTCGAAGGACCAATTAAATGTCAGGTTCAAACACTAGACATTTCTTACACACTGCAAAAAACAGAGACAAAGAGTCAGTAAATAGTTTTTACTCGCGAGGAGAGTGCCTCAGAGAAGCTTCAGTTACAATCTCCGACCAACACTCTGAAGTTTCTCTGCTCACCTCGCTCTTTTATTAGAGCAGGAATGCCCTAATTACATGGAGCTAAGGGGGGGGGAAGTATACTCTGTTTGACACAGCAAACTCTTATCCATATAAGATAACTTGAACAGCACATTCTCCTCGAGGTCGTTGGGGTGTGTTCTTGTTCTGCCGCTATCTTCTGCAACACAAGAAGTGAACGAACAACAGACAGAACAAACTTCTAAAAGTGGCATAACACTATAAGCTTCATATAAGAAAGATTAAATAATAATTCTAACACATCCGCTGACTCGATCTTTGTGGGAAGAACCAAATAAGCAAATGGTTTTAAAACACAATAATGGCAAACAGAATACATATTTTATCCAGTCTTTTGTTTTTACCACCATCTGTTTTTGAAAGCATGTTATTATTTTTTGCAAAATGCCTTTTTCAAACTTGAACGGTATGCAGAATGAATGCTCTCTATTTTCAAAAACTCAATTTAAAAGTAAGCTTGATCGTGGCTGTCTGAGTGTTGTTTGGATTTTGAGGGATTTGGTCAGGAATGATACCTTTACTCGGGCCAAATCATGAGGGTTGAGAACCGATCCCTGGTAGAACTCGACTTGAGTAAAATGGCGTTTGAACAAGGCTTCCAGCTCAAGATTAGGGGAAATACTATCATACAGAGAACACAATAAAAAGGATTAGAAAATGTGAGGACACCTTCTATAAAGCATAACATTCTGCACTGCCCTACATATTTGAAGAAGGAAAAGATGAACTTACTTATGGAGAAAAACAATTTCTACATTGACATCATCCCTGTCCTTGTGTAGGAAGTCTTTGAGGAAGTTGGAGACACTTTCGAGGGTAATATGACCACAGACCACAATGTGCCTGAAAGGGGGGAACACATCTTGAGTGGCCAGCATAAATCACTGCAGACACTGGCATGTCTCCCAAAGAAAATCAGACAAACCAAAGCAGTACAACATTAGCTCAAATAGAAAGTGAAAAAAGGCCTCAACCTCAATGTTAAGTAATGCATTTTCAAAGCAAACCAGTAACTGAATTATATCTTTGTTGCCATGTGAGTGAATCCCCTCACCCCCATTTAATGGAAGAAGTTAAATTCAGTGCAATCAAATACTTAACTCTGCACCACTACAGAAAATCTAAGATATAATCACAAATCCCACAATGCTTGGACTGTCATCCGTTCTCAATATAAAAACTGTCACTTCAGCCAAACCAGCCCTTTGTGAGCAGAAATGATTTTGACAAAGACATATACATCAATAACCCCGTGCTTTTATACAGCGCATTACTAAAACTCTCAAAATGATTCAGAGGCCTGTGGCTGACAGAGACTCTAAACAGGACCAGAGTATTTGGCAGCTCCTTGGCAACTTTCAGCATTATGACTGGGGAATCTGACAGAAAATGCGCAGAGCTGATTACAGCCAAAAAGGAGACAGGAGTTGCTTAAGATGGTTCTTAGGGTTAAGGCTGCGTCCCTGTTTTTCCTCTGAGTACCCTGCGATCAAGTGAAAAATGTTAACTGCTTTAGAAAGAAATTGAAATATTGTTATGTTTGACCATGTGGTGCTTCAGACAATTACTTTCTTTTTTTGTGCCACAAATCTAACCTGCTAAAGCTGTCTGGGGCTTTATGCCCCTGGTAGGGTCACCCAAGGCAGACAGGTCCTAGGTGAGGAACCAGACAAAGCGCAGCCTGAAGACCCCTTATGATGCACAACAACCTTGGATCTAGCGTTCCCTCGCCCGGACGCGGGTCACCGGGGTCCCACTCTGGAGCCAGGCCTGGAGGTGGGGCACGATGGCGAGCGCCTGGTGGCCAGGCTTTTACCCATGGAGCCCAGCTGGGCTCAGCCCGAAGAGGAGACGTGGGTCCCCCTTCCAATGGGCTCACCACCTGCCGGAGGGGCCAAAGGGGTTGGGTGCAGTGTGTAACGGGCAGCAGCTGAGGGAGGGGACCCTGGCGGTCTGATGCTCGGCTGCAGAAGCTGGCTCTTGGGACGTGCAACGTCACCTCTCTGGTGGGGAAGGAACCGGAGCTAATGTGCGAGGCTGAGAGGTTTTGGCTAGAAATAGTTGGTCTCACCTCGATGCATGGCTCTGGTTCTGGAACCAGTCTCCTTGAGAGGGGCTGGACATACTTCCACTCTGGAGTTGCCCACGGTGAGAGGCGCAGGGCAGGAGTGGGCATACTTGTTGCCCCCATCTCGGCGCCTGTACGTTGGGGTTTACCCCGGTGAACGAGAGAGTAGCCTCCCTCCGCCTACAGGTGGGGGGACGGGTTCTGACTGTTGTCTGTGCTTACGGGCCGAACAACAGTTCAGATTACCCACCCATTTTGGAGTCCTTAGAGGCGGTACTGGAGAGTGCCCCTCCTGGGGACTCCCTTGTTCTACTGGGGGACTTCAACGCTCACGTGGGCAATGACGGTGAGACCTGGAGGGGTGTGGTTGGGAGGAACGGCCCCCCCGATCTGAACTCGAGTGGTGTTCTGATGTTGAACTTCTGTGCTCATCACGGATTGTCCATCACGAACACCATGTTCAATTATAAGGGTGTCCATATGTGCAGTTGGCACCAGGACACCCTAGGCAGCAGTTCGTTGATCGATTTTGTCATTGTTTCATCTGATCTGCGGCCGTATGTCTTGGACACTCGGGTGAAGAGAGGTTGTAGGCTGTTGTAGGCTGTCCACTGACCACTACCTGACGGTGAGTTGGCTCCGGTGGTGGGGGAGGAAGCCGGTCAGACCTGGCAGGCCCAAACGTGTAGTGAGGGTCTGCTGGAAACGTCTGGCGGAGTCCCCTGTGAGACGGAGCTTTAACTCCCATCTCCGGCAGAACTTCAAACACGTTCCGGGGGAGGTTGGGGACATCGAGTCTGAGTGGACCATATTCCGTGCCTCCACTGCAGAGGCGGCTTATCGTAGCTGCGGCCGCAAGGTTGTTGGTGCCTGCCACGGCGACAACCCTCGAACCCGTTGGTGGACACCTTCGGTGAGGGATGCTGTCAAGCTGAAGAAGGAGTCCTATCGGGCCTTTTTGGCCTGTGGACTCCAGACGCAGCTGATGGGTACCGGCGGTGAAGCGGCATGCGGCTCAGGTGGTCGCTGAGGCAAAAACTAGGGCGTGGGAGGAGTTTGAAGAGGTCATGGAGAAAGACTTCCGTACGGCTTCAAGGCGATTCTGGTCCACCATTCGGCGTCTCAGGAGGGGGAAGCAGTGCAGCACCAACACCGTTTACAGTGGGATGGTGTGTTGCTGACCTCAACTCGGGACGTTGTGGGCCGGTGGGCAGAATACTTCGAAGACCTCCTCAATCCCACCAACATGCCTTCTGTTGAGGAAGCTGAGCCTGGGGACTCTGGGTTGGGCTCTCCAGTCTCTGGGAACAAGGTCGCCGAGGTGGTCAAAAAGCTCCTCAGTGGCAGGGCCCCGGGGGTAGATGAGATCCGACCGGAGTTCCTTAAGGCTCTGGATGTTGTAGGGTTGTGTTGGCTCACGCGACTCTGCAATATCGCATGGACATCGGGGGCAGTTCCCCTGGATTGGCAGACTGGGGTGGTGGTCCCCTGTTTAAAAAGGGGGACCGGAGGGTGTGCTCCAATTATAGGGGGGTCACACTCTTAAGCCTCCCTGGTAAGGTCAATTCAGGGGTCCTGGAGAGGAGGGTCCGTCGGATAGTCGAACCTCGGATTCAGGAAGAGCAGTGTGGTTTTCATCCTGGTCGTGGAACACTGGACCAGCTCTACACCCTCAGCAGGGTCCTGGAGGGTGCATGGGAGTTCACCCAACCAGTCTACATGTGTTTTGTGGACTTGGAGAAGGCGTTCGACCGTGTCCCTCGGGGGACCCTGTGGGGGTTCTCCGGGAGTATGGGTACCGGGCCCTTTGATACGGGCTGTCAGGTCCCTGTATGACCGGTGTCAGAGTCTGGTCCGCATTGCCGGCAGTAAGTCGGGCTCGTTTCCGCATATGTTATGGTTTCAATTTGTTTTTTGTTCCAAAGTGACCCTGTAAGTCAATTAAATATATTTTTTCTGAATTCTTACTGCATAGGAGAGGACCACCCTTCAACTAATATTTTGTCAGAACACCTTCTGGTTATTTTAAGCAGTCTTCTGGAGTTCACACCTATCATAAATTATGTTGAATCTGATTAACTTGAAATAAAGGTCAGCTGTCCTACTTGGATTTTAGATTTTAATATACAAGAGCAACCTTGGCTTAAACCCATAGTTTGCAGACAAGTTGCAAAGGATTAAAGAGACCTCTCTGTATGAGGGTACAAAAAAATCCCACCATGGCACAACAGGGAAAATCGTGAATAAATATAGAAAATACGGGACAATATTAGCATGGCAAAAAGTAATTGGTTAGGAGACTGCCAAGAGGCAGACAGCAACACTGAATGTCAATGTGGCAACAACTTACTGTATTCTCCACAGATCTAGGATAAACAGTTTACTTTTCTCTCAAAGCAAAACAACCATTGCAAAAATGCCTGGAAAGCTTGTCGAAAAACATGTTATGATCTGATGAAACCAAACCAAAACCTTTGGGCCAGGATTGCAAAATGTAACGTCAGCAAAAACAACAACACTGAGTATCAACAAATGAACATGACTTCCACAGTAAAATGTGGGAATGGTGGCGTCATTCTCTTGGGTTACTTTATTATTATTATTATTATTATTATTGAAATTGGGGTTTTCACAAGAGAGATGAAATTATTAATACTTCGAAATACCAATAAAATAACATTTACTTCTGACCCAGAAGCTTTATTGTCTCCAGGTATACATCACAAGCCATGTTAGAATTGTTTGGCGACAAGACAATTAAAGATTTTTAGTAGGCTGGGTATGCGCCTGAACTAAATTTGACAGAGAATATTTGGGGTCTCCTGAAGAGGGCTATGGACAACACAGCCTTTTTCATTCCAACCTTTTTTTTTTTATTGGATAAATTGTACTACATAACTAAAAATACATTTTGAAAAAAAAAACAAAAGTATTATAACAGAGTGAATGGCTCTGAGCAACAAA
Source organism: Poecilia reticulata (assembly GCF_904066995.2). NCBI lineage: Eukaryota > Metazoa > Chordata > Actinopteri > Cyprinodontiformes > Poeciliidae > Poecilia > Poecilia reticulata. Next base: position 15,125,066 of record NC_088844.1, read on the forward strand.
ATGCAATACTCTCAGCAATGAGTATCCTATGAAGACCTGTACAGCAGCCTGTGTCATGACCATGGTCTTTTTCAATACCTGATGTGCCAGAAGACAATTGAATCTCTTCAGTTAAAGTGCAGTTTATTCAGAATACGTTGGATAGATATTATGATCTGTATTAACACAATGTTTTCCAAAATAAAATTTACAAAAGCCATTTTGCTGTCATATTTTTGCACTGCGTAAAATCTTATCACCTATTAATCTACCATACTGCTCTTATGCACAAAAAGGAAGCTGTGGTGAAGATATTAACTTTTAAAGTCAAGACTTAAAACTGTACAGAACATTACTGAAGTCTGGCTCAATCTGGCTTGTTCAAAGGAAAATATATTTAGTGGTGTTAGATGAAAACCATATTCAAGATCACTAGGTCTTCTGCACTGAAACATATGGCCTTGGCAGGACTAAACTGCAGCAGACTTGGCAAAGCAATGTGACAGCCATATTAAGAGAATGACAGTTCTGGGATGTTGTGGGACAAAATGCTCTTCACAGATGTTGCCTCTGACCTTTACCAGAAACTAATGAGTAGTCGTGATCAAATGGTTGGCCAGGCAATTGTGTGGTCTCACTAGCTGATGAGCTGAGATGTCTGCGAGAAGCTTGCTCTATCTGGCACAAGATGTTTCGCATTTCTTAAAAAGTAAAAAATAAAAAATAGGTAGTGTTCCCTTATTTGAGTAGCTGCTGTATTAGTTCAGTAAAACTATACAGAAAAAACTATTTGATTGAGCATAAGATTAGAAGTGCCAAATATGCAACTGAAATGATATGGGTCAAGATTAAATTGCTGTAAAGGCCACATCCAAAAAGAATGTATTTACATATAAACAAAAGCATTTGCTGCTGTTTTTCCACGACTAGGTCACCTTAGCATGTTAGTTGCTAAGACATTGATAAATTAAACATTATTTCTCCACATTTAAAAATATTTTTCCCACAATCAAACCAATATTTAGTCTTGAGAGAAATATTTACTTGACCAAAGTCATAGATAGTGTTGTATTTTTCACTTTCCATTCTCCAAAAGGTGGGTTCAAATATAACAACATTTTTGGGTTACAATCTGCACTCGCTATAAGGCAGCAATGTATGTTGTCTGACCAAGAAACAACTTTACTCCCATCTAATTGACATGTAATTTGCAGTTTTGCTGAATCTAAAGTGCCTTGCAAAAGTATTCATGAACTTTTTTTACACCTTGTCACATTACAAATACAAACCTCAAGGTATTTTATTGGTATGGTTAAAAATCTAAAAAGCAATCATTCATATTCAGTCCCCTTTCTTCTGATGCCCATAAACAAAATCCAGTGCAACAAATTTTCTCCACATGTCACCTAATGAGAAAATAGAGCCCATCTAGGTTTTCTTTCATCCAAGCATATTCTCAGTTTGTTTTGTAAAGACATAAGAGAAGGTCAGTAAACAAACATTATCAAAAGACTAAGAAACACAACGGAAAGTTTAGGGAGAAAGCCCCAGAAATGCTTAAACATCAACCATCTCCAGTATTAGGTAAGCCATTTTACGAAAATCCAGGTTATATGGAAGAATATTGAGGAAAAAAACATTGCTGAAAGAAATCTTTAAGTCCTGTTACCACAAACATATGGAAGAAGTTGTACTGATTAAAAGTGACCACAATTAAACGTTTTTATATCTACAGCCAAAGCATTTGGTGTGTGCAAAACCAGCAAAGCACATCCCTCTAAACACTAAACACACAGCCATGAAATGGTTTAGAGTACAGTATGTTAATTTGGCACACTGATCCATTCAAAGTACAGAAACAAATCTGTCTCAGAATTTGTAGTAAAATGTGAAAATAGATTTTTGCAGACTCTTTCCATCTCCAGATAAATTTAAGTAATTTGGGATGAAGAAGCGGCAAAGAGATTAGTCTCTAGATGTCCACAGTATACCACACTCAAGCTGTAATTGCTGCAAAACGAGAACCTTTGTCACACTTTGCCAAAGCTTGACAAATACAAATCACATTTTGCAGTTTTTAATTTGGACTGCTTTTCGTTGGTCTACCTAATAAGATCCCCCAATAATACACCACAGAAAGCAATTGCAATGTAATAAAGTTGTAGAAGGATGAATACTTTTTTAAAGCCCTGCATCCTAAAAACAAAAAAAAATAAAAACAACAAAAAAAGATTATTGACACAGTTCTTTACGATAAAACGTAAAAATCCAGAAACTTAAAACAAAGCAAAAAAAAAACAAGTAGCACAAACATTTTAAATGCAACAGGGTATATAAATTGCACATGCACACAAAGCATGCACATAGACAACATCCCGGGATGTCCTTGGAGGAAACAAGGAACATGAAATGAACAAACACAGAGCTCAAACATCAGCAACAGAGGACACACTTAATTGCTACTGCTCTAATCCTTAAGTCAGTGATGAAAATTTATGTAAAGCCTGCCATAAAGATGTGTCATTTTCAACTTTAACTCAATGTTAAGTTTTCAACCCGCTTTCAGGAAACTGTGACAACAATAGGCAATACTAGAACTTCTCTGACGGGCAAAAGCTATGTACCTTAGGATGTAACGCCTTTCTCTTTTTGTCCAGAGTGAATATGTCTCAGTCTGAACAATTCGAATGGATAACCCTTTATTTTTTCCTCCTAAAGATCCCTTACAAGGTTCAGCCAGGATTGAAATCAGTTTCCGTGCCAAACCGTCGGCTGAAGTCTGGACTAATGGAAACCACAGTCTCATAATGGAAACCACAGAGCCCAAAGTACAGTGGACTCCAACAGAACATAACCCTTGTCATTACTACATCAACATACGAGCTGTCAGTGTGCTCATGGATGTATGCTACGGTGCAGCAGGAAATTTCACCAAAGCTAACATTAAACATAAATCTAACATCAGGAGTAATTCCAGCTTCCAAATAGCCTGAAAGGTTTGTTTTAAATGACAGCAGAGCCGAAACCTTGGTTGCTTTTGGAATAATTTAGAATGTATCATGATCTCATCGATTGAAAGCTCCATAATCAGTCAGTTGCAATAATCTCCTAATCTCATTTCCAGCTTGCTTTTCATGTGTTGACAGCTGCTGTATGGTAATGTATGAAAATTTAGGCACTACAAGAAAGCCACATGACAAACCAATTTTTGATAATAGTCTGTTCCTAAACTTATCTAAATTTGTTCTGCAAAACTCCAGGGCTCCTCGGAGCTTGCGTGTTTTGGGGGTATCTTGTGATTATTACCATGTGTCTGACCAAAGGGAGTGACGGAAAGTAGTGCAGCAGGAGAAAAATAAAGTGAGAGGGAGAAATGATCCTTGGTTTTGACAAGGGCTTCACTCAGCACCCTTCTGCGAGTGAGGGCTGAAGTCTCTGGCTAAACAACATTTCATCAATCTTATCTCAGTGACGGGCGGATGTTGCAGAACAAAGGCTTTTTTTCCCTCTCCCTTAAAGCCTCACTGTTCTGCTGACTCTACAGATTGTCCACCACTGAGAAGAGTGACTGAAATTGATGGGAGCAACAATGGAGAGGAGTGAAATAAAGAGGGAAAAGGCAAGATGGTACCATGAAAAATTAGCAGAAAAGAGAGAAAAAGAAGAGGACTATCTGTCTGCTCTGGACACACACAGCATGTTGTTTAAAAAATACATTTTTCGCTGGCGTGCTTAAAATGTGTTGTATCGGTCTAAATTACTTTTTGCCATGACATCACCATCTCTTTTCAGTTATTTCTTCATAGCAAACACCTGGGCATAAAATGTAATGCTTTAAGAGTGCCCCCAAGTGGTCAGATAAGTACTAGTGGAATTACTCAGAAAGCATGGCACACATCTAACATGCTGGGGCGCCACATGGCTCACTGATAGAGCAGGAGCACCGTTTACAGAGACTACAGTTTTTGACATAGTTGTTCCCAGTTCGATTCCAGTCCCCGATTATTTACTGCATGTCTTTCCCTTGCCATTACTCCTGTTCAGCTACTGTTGAGTAAAGGTCACTAGTGACATAAAATCCCTTAAAAAAGCGCAACTAACATGCTAAGGTGACTGAATTTTCATTAGTGCAGACAGAATAGGGTGGCCTGAGCAGATAGTTGAAGCTACGATTGAATTAAATATAAATTTCTGTTACAGAGGTGCAAATATGCATGATGTATAAAAGCAGCAAAGTGTTTGTTGTGGAAAAAATTATGCATGCCCTGGTGATTAAACTGTGTGCGCTACAAATGCCACTGAAATGAAAGGCAGATACCCAGTAGTGTGATGGGGCTTAAGGTTTGAGCCACAAAGGGAAAAGAGGAGTAATGTACAATAAGCATTGTGGCACTCTTGTACAAATAGTAAACTGACCAAAGAGTCACACAGACTTTACAGTCAAATTCACACGCACGGCAAAATTCAAGAGACAAAACGTCGACACCACACAGACACACACGAGAACCGAGGACCGAGCAGGCAAAAAAAAAAAAAAAAGCAAGCAAAAAGCAATTGAGAGCCTCCAATGGGAGCGAGGCATCCAGCATTCAAGGGTGTGGGAGCTGACTGAAGATCAGGGCCAGAATAATGTCAAGCACGGATGATGCAATGTGCTACAGCAGTGACAAACGACGGCGATTAGGGCTTTTTCATCGGGTTTGCAGGTAATGAAAAAGCGACGAGACGGCAGGTCGTAAAGAACATCCCAGGTATGATGCAGCTGAGGAGAGGATTAAGGCATGCAGAACTAACTCAGGCAAAATAAAATAAAAAAACAAAAATAAAATATAAAGTAGAAGAACTTATATCCTGCAATGGTCATTGAGATTGATGATGCTTGAAAAGACCACCAATAATAATGCACTTGCAGATGTTTCAGTCTTTCTATGCTCTCGTGGGAAAATCCTTGAAAAGTGGATAGTAGGGATTTCATGACTCTTTGCTTCATTTTATTTATTTATTTATTTTTTTTTTAAACTGAACCCCTTCATGGATGCATTGGACATTTGTATTGCAGAGAAGCACCACAGGTCAGCGTGTTGCAAGACTAAAACGTTTAGCAGTCATGAAAGCTCTATTGTCCAAATTAAATTATAGCGCAACACAAGATGTGTTGAGGTGGACAAAAACAAGAAAAATAAACAGCACACGGATGACTTAAGGAAAGTGTTGAATGAAGGAAAGAGAGAAGTAGATTCAGAAAAAAAAGGTAGGTAGAAAAAGAGTGGAAGAGTGAAAGCAAGAGTGAGGGGGCATGAACATGTGTGTCCTGATGGCCAAGGTCTCCAGTCACGCAGTGTGACTTAATCTAACTTTATCTTACTATTGTACTCAAACTATATGAACATAAAATGTCACGTTAACCAGCCCCTGATATCCTATAAACTTAAAACAGGGGGTGCACTTTAGTCACACAACCACACCTTGTCTGGATTTCAACTTACTTTCTGCCTCGTGTTGAGTTATAACTCCCTCCGTATTTCTTCCGATTAAGGATGAGAGCAGCAATTTCTGGCACGTAGCGAGCAAACATGGCCTACATGCATGGAACAGAAAAAAAAAAGAAAAAAAGGCATGCAGAGAGGGTTCTACCGCACACTTAAAAACAGCAGAACCATCTGGAATACTTACTTTCTCCCATTAACCGCACTATAGGAACCACCATATTTCTTGCGGTTTCCTATTAACTCTATGATTTCAGGGACGTAGCTGGCAAACATGGCCTAAGGAGGAGATAGAAGACAGATGAAGAGACTAAAAAAAGAGACTACTATGCCAAAGAGTGGGTAGTGGAGAATGTGAATCCAATTTGTTTCTTTGTTTTTTTTAGATGGGAAATGTTTTGCTTGCTTGTATCTGTAGAGATTCGCTAAGATTCATATATATGGGCAAAATGTCTTCATATGGAAAAATATTTTATTGCATTTCATGTTTTAAGCCCCACTATGTTACGATTCTTCAGACACAAATTTTGTCACAGCTGAATAATTGTCAGTCTGTGATGGCACCAAAAACCTCTCTCTGGGTGGCAGAAATTTTAAATTGAAACCTATGTGCCATGTTTTGTCCAACAAACACAGATGATCTGGCAGGTTGATTTGAAAAGGCCCACCTGATGGTTCACAGCTGCAAAACACATCAAGACTCATTTGTTGGGCTAGAGAATGAGCTGGATGCATTTTGCAAAGTTACGCAGCTTCGAAAGGTATCCGGGTTGTATTCAGTAGGAAGGCCGTCATTAGGTCAGTCATTGTTCATTTATCAGTAAAAGCTTAAAAATATTCCATAAAACTATTAGGAGAGGGACATGCATGAGAATTAGGCTGATCAGCTCAGACAACTTTTAAGTTTGACTGGCTCTAATTACTGACTGGACATTCAGAAATGTAAATGTAAAAAAATAATAATAAAAAAAAAAACTACCCACAGCACTCTTTGAGGTGGAAGTTGTTATTGTATCTTAAAGATTCAAAGCTAGCGATTTTTAGGATACAAATTAAGTCAAATGAAGAACAGCAATATTAGGAAAAACTGGGTTTTTAACGAAGGGATGACAGCAGAAATTTAAGCATCCTGGGAAATGAAAGGATATTCCTATTCTATCTATTCAGGCTGAGAGTTAGACAGCATCAGCACGGACTAAACATTTCACTCCTTCACCTTAAGGTCATACTCTTAAGGTTTTAGTCAATTTCTTTCACATCAATGCTGACATTAGGATATAACATGGCTGCTCTGAATTAACAAACACCTTTATTTTTATCTCTTCAAATTGTTTTCCAATATAATACTATTCATCTGTTGCCGAACATGTAGTTAGCCTTTCAAATTACACATTTAGAAAAATGCACACATTTTAGCTTGCATTGCTAATAGCAGGCATGTTGGTCACTGAGCATATTGATAAAAAATAATAATAATAATAATAATTTTTAAGTTGGAAAATGGCTAGACTGTGCTTGGACTTGTTCCCAGCACAAACAGCCACCGGCACTTGGTCCTATTAAATTTCTGTCTGCTTCAGCTTAATACTGAAGCAGACTTTATAATTTATTTCACTGCATTTTTATTTAGAGAAGAGCTTAAAGAAGTGAAAAATGTGCATGGAAAACACATTCTTTGTCTGTTCTAGACAAGTTCTAGATCACAGGCGGTTTTGCCTTGCAAATTACAATTATCAAATTTTTTTCTGGGAAGCACCAAAAGCAGCCCAAGTACCACCGCAGGTGCTTTTACCACAGTTTAAGAACCACTGCTCTAGAGAATACACACTGCGGTGAATGTTACGTTAACTGTGCTTATTGTACTAATTACTCATAAAGGATGTATACAAAGTTTCCTTTCCTAATCATTTCATTCATTTTACATTAGTAAAAGTGTTTTGCAGCAACTACTCTCTCTCACACACACATTGCAAGTCATCACTGGGCTGAATAAAAACAACACTGTCATTATTAATGACCACTTAAATCAGGGAGGCTACAAGTAAAACCGATAGGTATAGTTTTTAATGAGAAATCAGGTCAAAGCTTAGCAACAACGGAATTTGGATATCAGACCAAAATGTCAAATTGGATCATCTAAAGTAAGTAGTAAAGTTAGGGGTTTAATTTGATCTATGTTTCTAAAACTGCTCCAGATTGGAATCATTTTTCAGCCACTGCTGCTGACAGAAAGCATGCTAAGTTGCTTACATAAAGACATCCAGAGCTTTCAGCTCTCTGAAAAACACACCATCTATCATCATGGGCACGAAGCTACATATCGTCACACATGTGTAGGCAATATTTAAACTGTCACGGATCCAAATTCAGAAAAAAAAAAAAAAGAAAGAAAAACTAACTGTGATGAGGGTAAATCCTTAACCCAGAGGCCCTCCAGCTGTGTGCCGGTGCTCATGAGTGCTTACAGGTGTGCGCATTCTTGCATGCCTGTGTTTACGTTAATGTCCTTGTGGCAGCCCAACAGGATACTAGATTGTAAAGAGGTGAGGGAGGCGGAGGGGAGGGGGTTGCTGTGGGACCAGTCAGGCTGACCTGAGCCTCATCTCCCTGCCCCTGTGTTTGTTGGAAATGTGGGAGTAGACACGGAAGGAGGGGTGTCCTGAAACCGCAACTGCTTTTATAAGAGAATAATATAACAATATTATGAAACAGAAGCATATACTTTAATCCAACAGATATAGGAGGGACACATAAGGAGAGCAGACAAAGAAACACCGGGACCTATAACTAGAGCAGACAGGATACAGTAGGCTGAACATGAGGATACTGACAGATAAATAACAAGTACAGGTAAAGGCAACAGAGATTAAATTATTTTAAAAACATACTTTGTTAACATATCATAGTCATGATTTCAAATAGGTCTAAATAATCTATTGAGGCAGGATATAAATGTGAGGGAAGGGCGTAAAGAAAAGTTTGATTTTACCAAACCACCAAGGATGAAGAAGACCATGAACAGGCGGCCCAGGGTGGTTTTTGCATAGACGTCCCCGTAACCCACTGTGGACATCGTCACCATCAGCAAGTAGACGCATTCCCAGTAAGAGAGCGACTGGGAATTTTCAAAGTTTTCCCACGGATCCCCTGAGTTTTCCACCTACAGTGGAAATGGGAACAGAAATAGTGCAGTTGATATAATACTCATCAGAGTATTATTCCTAAACAAATTTCTTAGAATTGAATATATTCCGCCAGCTGGGATATGTCTTTTTCATCATATCAAGCTTTGACTACCACCTAGTGGTGATATTTTATAATGCATGGTGTGTTGCTGAATGAGTCTGTTGAATAGTTTATAACAAATTAAATAAATTGTGTCAATTTCTTTGTTTGACTTGTTAGTGGTCGGCAGCATTTAATGAAAGAAACAAGATAAATAGGGAAGAACAGCTTTGAGCCATTGTCATTATTTACATATTGATTTTATCTCTGCACAGCTATAAAGAACATTAATTACCAAACAGGGCTTCAAAATAACACCTGGTGAAAATTTCTGTTGCTCATATGTCAAAAATAATTTTTCTATGAAGTGAATAAGATGATTACTTTGCCAAGTTTACCTACCAGATGTATAAATCCAGCCGCCGTGAGCCACGTACTTATAAAGATGGAACACAAGTTCACCAGCTTGATGGAATTGCTGGTTTGGAGACAAACAATCAGACAAATTATAGAGAAACACCTGACAACAACAACTGGTTCCATACGTCCAACTGGCCAATCAAAATTAGCATAAATAATAATCAAAGAGAAAAGATATAAATTCTTAATGTAAAAGCAAAATACCTTTTAAATACATATGTAGCTTTTAACTTTAATGTTATATTTGCATGCAGAGAAATGATTACAATTAGTTCTTAAATATGTATAAAAGTTGAGTCAATATAAGATGAAGATTATTGGATATAAACATTAAGGTGGTAAAAATTGAAATTATTGTTTCAAGTTTTAATACATAAAAAAAAATTCCTTACCTTGTTTTCAAAATATTTAGGAACTGTAATATTTCTGAGAACTGAATCAGTCTGAGTGCTCTCAGAAATCTTAAGCCTGTTTGAAACAGAAACACATACAGAAAGGGGGTGAGAATACAATGTACAACAGAAAGAAAGAATTTTAAGGAATAAAACTAAACTTCAAAATGAAGGGTTTGGATAGACACAAACGGCAGAAAATGATTTAGTCATGGCTGGGAAAATATTCATACAATGACAAACGTTAGTAGGGGTGTTATGTGGAAAAAGACTCCATGAAGGACCAGCAAATCATCATTGTTGTTTGCTGTAACCGCTCTAATCCCATGAGAAATGTGTGTACATCTTTAGGACCAAAGTAAATTGCTGTGATAAGAATTTCCATTCTGCACAATCAAAAATGTCTGACCATTTTATTAAATATTTATCAGACTACTAAATAAAACCACAGCTCCAGATTGCACATACGTCAGTGCTCAGGCTCTTACCCCAGTTGGAGAGAATGTGCATGCAGGACCAAAGTGTATGGTAAAATCCAGTCTGCCCTCTCTTGTCATCCTGGCCATGATGGCTCTGCCTCACCCTATAGCCATTCTGAAAGAGCTCTCCGCAAGACTTCTTTCGCCTCCAAGTCTCCTGGAGGTTCTCCAAGTTAACATCGCAGTGCGTGCGGCGGTAGATGAGCAGTTTAGGAGGAATCATCGTTTCAAAACCTTCCAATTGCAGTCAGAAAATTATTTGAGAAAAATTCTGCCTAGGTTTCTGGTAAAAAAAATTATAAGAAAAATGTCCAACAAAAATCAAGGGGTTTCAGACTGAAGAGTTCTAAAAGCAAACGGTTATCATGACAGTCCAGTCTCAGAATGTCTATGTGATCAAAATGTCAGCTCTATAATAAGTGTTTTTTTTATTCCCCTCTCAGTTGTGTTACAGTGCCCTTAATCCCCACTACACAAACCGATTTACCTTTCTCTAGGCCCCTGTCAGAGCATTACCGTTAACTCCTGCAGAGCTCTCTCTCCCTCCATCAGCACACAGCTGTGTTGCACCTAATTTTCAAAAAGGTCTGCATCCTGCCAAGGATTAGCAGATATGAAAAATAATTCAGAGGGGGAAAAAACAATAATCCTTATTCAAAAGGGGGTGTGTTCTGCTGTCATTGTGGCATTTCAAATCAACTCTAATGGTGGAGAAATCTACAGTGGCATCATATTATTATTATTATTATTATTATTATTATTATTATTATTATTATTATTCCCACAACCCTGCAGGCATAAGCTGGTGTAGACGATGGATGAATGATATAATAATGGTGATAAAAATTACTAACAATTTACATTTCTTATAAAATTTTTATTGTGAATCAAAACTAACATCTATGAACACATTTTCACAATTAGAGATGTTGGAATTACAAAAAACTGCATCTCAGCTGAGGTATATTTTTATGCATTGTTTGCATGGAGTGTTTGTACTCCCCATCTCCTTTTATTCTCATATACAGATGATCTTGTTCTCACTTTGTCCTTGCTGCTTTATGGCAACGCATGGCTCAACATTAAATTATTATTATTATTATTATTATTATGTTAAAGGAGTTGTTTAGGCGTTGTTGCAGCTCTAGGGGATATCTGTGGATTAAAAATCTCCTGATTATAGATACATTTTCTGTGAGAGTGAACATGTTGCATTGTATATTTATGATGTTGCAAAACGCAAATAACACTGTAATAAATAAGATTTTGTCAGATTATATTTGTAACATTTCAATAATAATCGACTTCCTAGTTGGGAAATAAAATTAAAAAAATGCAAATACAGATTTATCGCTTATAAGATTAATTAAGTATTTAGGAATAAACTAATCAGTCAGTCTGTTCCTGCCCAACTACAACTTTAACAGATATGTTGTTGTTTTTTTTCCCCCAAAACAGAGACTGCTGGGAAAATTAATTTCAAAGAGAGGCAGTCTTTCAGAATGTAAATCTTTATTTGCTTTTGATGTACTTTACATAAAGATACATAAATATGGGCAGATTTGTTCTTTAATATATGCAAATTAACTCATTCTAATGTGGGGCAACTGTTTCAGTGCAAAGAGCTGCAAAGCTATTTGCTTGTTTGTACTATTTTAGGAGCAGATCTGTCTATGCAGTTTGAGATTTTGACACTCAAATTTTGGTAAGAATAAATTTACCACTTTACAGTCAACAATGTAGCTTTGTGACTTTGCTCCTGTGTGATTAGCTGTACAATTACATGTCCAAGTAACTTTACTCTGTGGTGAAAATGATCACAGCGTAACAGAATGGTTTTACTGAGGCAATTTTTTAGCACTGACTACCGCCCACTTTTTATATATATTCGAGCTATTGAGTTTATTACTGACACCAAAACTCATCGGTGTGAAAGTCTCTCAGTCAGCTATTTTCATTAAAGAGTGTTTAAAATTAAATTTGTGTTTAAAATTAAATTTAAAGTTTGGTCAGAGGAAGCACAAAAGGTGTAGGATGATTTTAAAAAGGAAACTGATGTCATGTCTAGTGTTCAAGATTGCTACTTTTAAAAAATGAGTGAGCACTGAGTAAAAGCAGGAAGCAGCAAGGTGCTCTAGTTCAACTTTTAAATGTTTAGTTTATAAAAGGAAGTAGGAGGCAGTAGTTTGTTGATATTTGTTGTTAACAAGAAATCAGAATAGGCTAAACTTAGAAGAGATTGGGAAGAGTCCACAAAATCCCTCATTAGTACAACGAATATATTTTATTTTTATTTGAGTAACTTATGTTTATTTAAGCTCATCAATGGGCTGATATGATTACAGCCATGTTCATATTTATCTAAGAATATTCTCATCTGCAAAAATGTCCTTCCAAACTAGGACTTAGATTTCTCTAAATTAGTTCCACCACACAGCAACACTTTGGTATATTGTTGTTTTTTACTCAGTTGGTATGAATCATTTGTGTTTGTGTTCCGCTGTGTGTCCACGTATGTCAGCAGTAGTTTTTAATGCCTTAGACACTCCATGCTCAAAACTCACTTCTAAAGCAGAAGCAAATAAAAAAATTAAGAAACATCAAACACATAAATATAACAGATGTGCGTAAAAGTTCTCACTAATATGATAGTTTACATGCATTAGCATCCACGTGTCTAAAAAAAACATCTCAATGAAATTCCCTTCCATTGAGTACATGATTTTGAATGTGAAAATCTCTTCAACACATGCTAAATCTCATTGCACTGGCAACTATCATGAACACACACACACACACACACACCCCCACACACACACACACAAGCACGCACACACACGCACACACACACACCAGCTCACATGATGCTCATTCAAGAAGGTTTTTAGGGACTGTGCCAATGCTTACTTCATTGAGGTTTACAAGGCACGGTTCAATCTCTAAGTCACGTGTTTTGGCAGAATTGTTTTGTCAATCAGCAGTCTCATCTGGTCTAATACTAACAGTCAACTAAGCCAGGCTTAGAATGCACGATGTTGAACTGCTCTTACCAAGCAAACACAATGGCCACTGGTTCTTGTTTCATTCACAAAGAATACAAGAGCAACAAATATCAACATCTTTGGGCTAAGATAGCAGTTATAACTCCAATGTTTGCCCTTTATATGCTTACTGCCAGTAGCTTATAGGACATGCAGCATAAAGCAGTTGCACTCACGACCCTGTCAGGCACATAAGCCTCTTTCATCACCATAAGGGATAAGAGAACGGTCTACTAACTCTCCACTAGGAGGCAACAGAAAGTAGGAATTAAAATTGCTGCCTCAAAACTACAACACTTTAAACTTCAACACTGCTTTTTCACCCTGCAGTAAACAGCTGAATATCAGCAGACAGATTTGCACAGTCAAATATTTTATTTATGTTTTAAGTAATTTATTGTAAAAGTAATTTCATGCTGCAGATGGGGGAGAGTGTGAAAGCAAAGGCTCAGTAGCCACGAGATCTATGAGCATCCTTCAAATAACCACATGCTTATCCCACCCAGTCTCTCTCTCTCTCTCGGGAAAACGTGGGTTAAAGTTGTTAAAGAAGATTAATTTCTCTTCCTGTAGAAGCAGAACTCTACATGCTCTTCTAACATCAGCCCCGCATCATTATTCTCTTAATCAACATTCAATTTAAAGGAGCAGAAAAGAACAAGCACTGAATTATGAAACATCATATATTCTTCCATAGGGTGCGTAATAAGCGGATCTCCGTGTCAGGGGTGCAGGGCTGGATCTCTGGCAGAAGCCTTTTGATAAGCACACCTACAGCAGACTTCACATTCAGTTTGCAGAGTGTACAGAGAGGTGATGTAATTGTGATGCATTATAAAGACTGTGTGTGTGTTCTCTAACGGTGTATGGAAAGTAATCTGGGGGAATTAAAAGCACAAGACCCGCCCTACTAACCACTCTGACTTCTCCTAAATAAAACCTGAATAGAAAGCAGTACCAGTTACAGATTAGTACACTTGAGACCTGTCAGGTGTCTGAAAGCGAGCACACAAAGATAAAGTAATTGATCTAATTTCCTAAACAATAAATCCTCAATGTCTTCAACTCAAGCACATTCTGAATAACACACAAACTGAGTCTTAGACCAATTAATTGTCTTTTTTTTCCATTCACAACATCACCACTCCCTTGTTATTTCAGAGTTCCTGGGGGATATTATAAATGCTGTCCTTGACTGATTCAGAATGCTAACAGATAACTTTCAGCACAACATCAGTATTCTGCAAGCTATCAGCAGCCTGTTTGGGTACGCCAAATCCCAGTACTGCTGCACACAGTTCATTTAAAAACAGTCCTTTTGAATAGTTTATGACACGTACTTAAGGACAACAGCAGGTAGCATTATTACTGGGCGTAATGTGCAGAAATCCTTAAAATTAATTATATTTTTTAGCAGTATAATACACCGTTACACATCTTTCATTGTACTGAACAGTGGTCATCAGATGCTTTTCCACAAATTTCATGACAGACTTCCCTGAAGTGGTTGTAGCTGAAAAGCTCATTAGTCTCACCTGTTTGGTTTGATGAGTCAAATTATTTACAGTAATATTAGAAAAAAAAATTAATTTAAAAAAAAAACTTGTGTGTTTACAGTTTTTATAGTAAATATGTATTTCTGGAGTGTTTCGTAAGAAACTGGTTAACTTTTCACTTTTTACTTCAGTTGTCCAACAGTTGGAGATTGGTTTTACTTTCCTTAGGATCCTTCTTAATGTGCATAATGCCAAAAAAATAAAAAATAAATGTTTCTCTGACAATGTTTGTTTTAAACAACTTAATTATTTCCCTGACTGTAAATACAGGATGGAGAAGTTTAAAAATAAAGTTCATGTAAACTACAGATTAAACATGAATTCATTTGGTACATTTGCATTTCAAAATTTGTTCAGGGTTTTAATAAATAAAACACCAGTGATTTTGTAACAAAAAAATAATAATTTCTGGATTTTTGCAATGTTTTTGCTATCTTACAGTAGAGGATGAATTTCTTTCATTCTTTACCCTGAATGAAAATGATTGAGGGGGATTGCTGTAGGTCTAATAAAATAAATATAGTAATGCTTATAAGACACTGCCAAAGGGCAGTGTCTTATAAGTGGTCTTATAGTGGTGGCAATAAGTGCACAACCTATTGCCACCACTTCTAAATTATTCACCTATTTTTTTCTTAATCTTCAACAAATTACAGACAAAAATGTCCTAACAGAGGTTAAGATGATTATTTATTCTGTTGTTAGCTTTCCCTTATTTTTTTTTTTATTTATTTATTTTTCTATTGTCTTCAATAGCTTTCCCTTTGCTAATCTTTCTGCTGTAAAACCCTTTGAATAGGTGGTGAAAAGCAGGACTAATTTTAACCCAAAGGGACTAAAATCGTCCACAGGATTCTCTTTTTCTGTCAGGAATTTTACACTTATTTTTTGGAAAGAAAAAAAAAATATTACAGCTTTATTACTTCCCCAAAAGAAATATATTAATTCCAAAATTCCGGCACAGGAATTTTTAATATTCAGAGGTGACTCCTCACTAAAACAACATTAGCTAGTGGCCACACCACTGTTTCAAATTTTTGCATCATCTTCATCAAGACCCTAACACCCACAGCTTCCTTTGGCTGAGATGAGGACACCTTACATCATGAGTATAAGAAAGACAAAACACTCGCTCTCTTCATTCATTATGCTGTTTTTCTTCTCTGTGAAAATGCTTGACCATTCCTCAGAAAACTCCAGTTTCTGAAGCAAGGCTTTTAACTATTTTAATTTGATTTCTATGGTCAATAGCAGATTAAATACTCTTATTTCATCACAAGAGAATTTTGATGCACACTCAGTTTCAAAATTTGCTAAAAACAATATACAAAAACGACTGTCACCTTCTATTTTCTTTACTTTATTTCACTGAATGAACAAACTCCTACATTATTGTGCTGATTTGTGAGCTTTTAGCTTTTAATAAAATATGCAAAAAAAAAAAACTATTATGAAGTGATTTTGTTGCTGGATGTTGGAGATTTTCAAATATTTCTCACTTACGCTCCATTCCATTATTATTTGTGGACATATTTAGAATATATGTAGCTGAAAATATGAAAGTAGGCATGAAATAATTTTTTAAGATTATTGTATATTAAACTTATGAACCGACATG
Source organism: Poecilia reticulata (assembly GCF_904066995.2). Taxonomy (NCBI): domain Eukaryota; kingdom Metazoa; phylum Chordata; class Actinopteri; order Cyprinodontiformes; family Poeciliidae; genus Poecilia; species Poecilia reticulata. The sequence goes on from NC_088844.1 coordinate 15,141,262, forward strand.
CAGTGCCAGCATGGTCCATTCATATAACAGCATGACCAAAAACAACACCAAATGTTCAGGTAAAAGCACCCTGCCGATCAGACAATGTCAGTATTGGCAAACATTTAAATGTAGATGCTGTGATCATAGAAGAGCCAAAAACAATTCCTGGATTCGAGCATCTCTGATTATCAGCCTTGAGCTTGTTTTCAGCGTCTTATCAAAAGTAGACACAAAGTGAACTAAAAAAAGAGCAGACTTGGAAAGAAACTCTTTTCTCTGCAGTATAATTTAGGTCACGGTTCTCTGAACACAGTGGGAAAAGTAGGTCGTTATGTAATGCAGGTTAGGGTGTTTTCCAGTCTGCTCATGCATGAGTGAGTGCAGCAGTGTATACTGGGATCACACATGCCTTTGCATTTTTCGTGTGGGTGTGAATGAAGCCATTAGAGGGCAGTTATTGACTGCTGTGAGGCATTACAGGTGCAACTCCTTAACAAAACTAGATAATCTAAAGCCACACACACACACACGCATGCAGAAACAAGTAAACCACAACCCCATTCTTTCACTCCCATCAATCCATTTCACTCTGCTGTGTCTGTGTTAGCTGAAACATCAGAGGAACCTAGCCCTGTCACTTCTAATGATGAGGGAAAGTTGACTACAGCCTCGAGCAACAAGGCCTCAGAGACATGCCCCCACCAAAGGGGAGACAGACGGGAGGACCGGGAGGCTCAGGGAGAAACGTGGAGGTATGGAAAAAGAAGAGGGCATGCAAGGATAGAAAGAAAAACGGAATGGGGAAAACAAGATTTGCTAAATCTCACCATATACATTTAAACTTACCAAGCCAGCTTCTGTTTAGGTACACAGAGACGAACACAGGAGGAACGGTGAAGAAGTCGACCACTGAGTTGACCTCCAGCCAGAACCACAGCTTGTCATTGGCTGCTATAAACTGCCAGAAAAGAAAAGCGACAACAATGCTAATCAGCATAGCGACTAACCTACTCTTACTTAAACAGCAACCACAAAAAAAGAGCCCAGTTGTTTTTCAAACTTGTTTGTTTCTTCAGCAACGATGAAGAGCTATTTAGACGACAAAAGCTTTGTCACATTTGCTGAATTGTGCAAACCAGTGGCAGTGTAAGCAGCTTGTGCGTTTATTTATCCATTCATTCAGGATGTCGAGCTTGTTTTTGCACAATTCGATGGCTGCTGTGGTCATTACAATAGTGCCAGTTTAAAATGTAGAGGCACTTTATGTATGATCCAATGTGGAATTCATATATAACAGTGATTTTAACACCAATTGCAGATGATTTACTGAATTTAAATGTGTACTATTACAGACAAAAATATTTAGAACTCAGAATTATGTATTAATGAGGACTGTAACAACACAAGCTTTTTGAAGGATGGTAAAGATTTTGTGTAGAACAATGGCAGCATTGGCATCTCCTCTATATTAACTCTACAACGTTAGTATACGGTGTAGAGCGCCTTGAATTCAGTTATTTTACTTCTTGAACATCACTCTATGTCATTTATGTGATAGACTCCAACAAAAATAGCATGGTTTTCAAAATATTCAATTAAACCCCCCTCCATCCTCTCCAGCTTCCCCCCCATTTACTCTGATGGCCATAAATCACATCCAGTGCAACCACCTAACTAATAAATCCAGCTGAGAGGCTCATTGGAGAACAACCAGCATCACAGAGACTGAAGAAAACGGCACATGGTCAGTGATAATGTTGCGTTGTGTAATACAAAAATATCCCAAGCTTTTAACACCTCACAGCTCCCTTTCGTTCCCATCACCCTGAAATGCAAATAATATAGAGCAGCTGCAACCTACCAAGGAGAACACAAATCAGAAAAGGAGTCAAAAGCCCAATTATAACTCTGAGGAGCTGCAGAGATCCACAGCTAAGATGGGAAATATTATCATTATAGCCATTAGTAGTACACACCACAAATATGGCCTTAGAGAATAAATCACCTATTGTTGAAAGGATGGAATAAAATGAAAGGTTTTAAGCTTTACCACAGCCCTGTGAGGGACTCAAAAAAGACTGGAAAGTATCTGAACTGATCAAATGACTTACAAGTCACATGTGTTGCTGTTACAATGAAATACAATAAAAGTTCAAACCTAAACACAGTCCGTCCATTCTGATTGAGCTTAAGCTATTTTTGAAAATGAAGGGCAAGGGCGTCTCTCTCTAGATGTTCAAAAATGACTCCCCAGACTTGCAGCTGTAATTGTGGCAAATTATGTTTTGTTTTTTTTTTATCTGAGGGGGACTGAATACAAATGTACCCAACACTTTTCAGATTTTCATTTATGAAAAGAAAATCTGAGAAGCACTAATAATTTTCTTTTGACTGAAGAACGTGTGCGTGTCTGCTTACCCGCAAGCCAAAGTACAGGAGGAAGAAGACGTTGAAGGCCATGTCGATTTGTAGTGTAAAATCTTTGTAGAAGTTCTGGCAGGATTCTATAGGACTGGAACACAAAGGCAGAAAGAGAGAGAAAAGAACATCATGCTCAGGTCAAATGCTCATGAACCGATAACACATCTCTTCTACTGTACACCCAAGCTGAGAGGAGCTTAAATAAAATGATGCTGACAATGTCAAATTATGATGCTCATCAAATGCAGATTAGAAAAAAAGTGTTACAGTCTTATGAGTTACTGAGCAACCTCTGGTTGGTACAAGTAATTTGATCAAAATGCTGATTTCAAAATTTCATAATTCAATTCCAGACTTCTGCATATCCACTACTTGTAACGGTTGCTTGCATTCGATCCAGAGAGCCAGACGAGGACTGGGAGTTACATGAAAGCCTCATTGCAGTGCCAATCACACACAGATGAAACAGCTAGAAAAGAACTGAAACTCCAAGCTGCTTTGATGCAACAGCATGGATGAATTATTTAGTTCCTGTCAAACCCAAATATTATAAAGGATGTATCCTCAGCTAAAGAGAATCCAGGAGTGGGCTTTAAAAAAAAAAAAAAAAAAGGAAGCTGGAGAAGAATTATTTGTAATCCGTTTGTTCTCTCCAAAGATGTGCCTTTGTAGAAACAGAGTGGTGATTACCCATTAGGAAGTGAGTGTCTAAACACAAAACAAGTAATCAACTCATTCTATTGTTCCTTTGGGTGTGGGCTCATTGCATTTTGCTACAGAGTAATGGGGGAATTCTGCTCTTTCAAAAGCAGCAATCTGCTTAATTCATAGACACCTAAGAAAGTCCAGTCAGTATGTTCAAATCAATCTGTGCTGTTTTTTTTTTTTTCTGTGCTAACAAGACTAAGAGACAGAACCAAGTTCATACCATAATATAATTTACAGAGGTAGAAGATAGGCTTAATCTTCATATTAAAATCCCATTAAATCACATGCTTTATTAAAGCAGCTGAGTTCATTATGGACAAGAATATCTCCTAAACAGGACAAAAACCAAATAATTTATGATAGAGTGGCCTGACACAAGTGTACTAACTAGTAAGACCTTCAGAGTAAAAACAAGAAAGAAAAAGCAATCTTAGCATCAGTTGTTTTTTGTTTTTTTGTTTTTTTTAGACCCTAAGGAAGGAAAAAAAATGTATGTTTTCATTCACATCTCACTATGCACACATACTAATCAATACACTCAATACAATACTGACAAAACATGGCGCAAAAAGAAAAATTACAAAATTACAATAGCACCAGAGTTAATTTTAAGTTGAGATGAATTTTTCCTTCTCACCATCCATGCTCAGGTCACAGGGGCAACGGATCCAGGAGGGAGGCGTCGACAGAACAGAACCAAACATGGAGAAGCAACATTACGTTTTTTTGCACCACGAATCTGACACAGACTTCCAATGAATTGCAAAACAGCCAAAACACTCCTTTAGATCAAGGCTGAAAACCTCTTGTTCAGAGTTGCCTTTGATTAAAAATAAATGGAACATTGATGAATATATTTGATTTTTTTATCTGATGATTATTAATCCTGACAACAAAGTACATGTATTCCAATTCTTCTTCAGCCTTTATTTAACCAGGATAAAACTCTTTGCGATCAAAGATGGCTTTTACAAGAGTGTCCTTGTAAAACAGTAAGTTACAAAAAAAAAAAACAGCAAACATATATTCCAGTGGTCTCAAGAATGCAATCAGAGTTTACTTCTGATCAAACCGAAATAACTCATGACTGCATTCTGCAGTTTTGTTTTGTTTGTTTTTTTCATTACGTTGACAATGAGTAGAATGTGTAGAACTACTTTAAAAAGTTGATGGTCAAAATGAGAATAGACTATTATCCTAAGGCAGATTCATTTTTTGACCAAAACCACAAAAGTATTATATCTTGAAGGGCAAATGACCAGCAGCCACTGAAAAACTAATCAGATTGGCAAAATGAAGATTTTAAAAAAGAAGTTTAACACATGTAAATAAAATGTGTGGTTAATTTGAGCAACTGGTCTTAAAGTTCACCAATAACAATAATGAATTGATTTGAATTGATTAATTTAAAATCTATTGAGGCACAATTTCTGTAAACTGATTCTTGTTCAGGTTCAAACATGCCTCAGATCAATCTACTCTCCACCTATATTTCCTACTAAATTATAGTTAAAGCTGTACTTTTCTGCAAGTTATTTAAAATACATGCACACGGCATGTATACACACGCATACATACGCTCACACATAAACACCCATATCTACACAAACACACAGATGGTGAATACTGAAGACACCATTTGGAGTGGTCACTGCTGTGCTCCCCCTCAGGCTAAGGTCTGGCCTGATTCTGAATAACTGCTAATCTTAAGTCATGTGACCCAAAGCACTCTTGGTAACATACAGATAATGGCAGAAAGCAGAAGGGTCCCTAGGATTGAGGGAATCTGCTTTTCTTTATAAGACCGAGTACACACATTTAATTTCAGCTCTGTACATGTTGCCTTGAGCCTTATCATTAACAAAAGTACTTGGAAAAGTACACAGTGGTTTCTCTGTTATATTAAGATCTCAATGGAAAATGACAACCTCATCATTTCAGCATGTGGGTGTTTTTCACTGCTTGTTATTTCAGAGCAGCTGAGTGTGTTTCAAACCATTGACATTCATAGTGTGAGCCAAGAATAAAAGAAAAAAATAAGAACCGACCCAATTTTTAATACAACTCCACACTCAGATGAGTATATACAGCTCCAGTCAGGAGTTATATTAACTCATAGACATGAGCGTCACAGTAATTTGGGGCTTTTAAGGATGCATTTGAACTTTTTTTTTATTTTATTTTTTTTATTTTTCACACACATACAACTTCACAGATTTTGGAAAAAAGAAAATGGGTTCACAACTTTGGCTTTTTTACCTATTTTATTTTATTCATACTGGGTCAAAGTAAACAGGCTTAAGTAAATACATATCATCATGAAGGCTAAACTACCAGAAGATCTGGAATAAAGATAAAGATCTGTAGGGCACAGCCAGGAAACAAAAAAATGGGCCATTACTTCATCTTCCAGCACAAAACGTATGGTGAATGTATACAACTGAGGTCTAAGAACGGTGGAGGGATTACAGATGAAGCACAAGGGGGAAGAATCAATTGCCTTTACGTCTCTTTGTATGCTTAAGCATTATGAAATGTTTCATGGGAAACCTAAGTGCTGTCCTATTGGAAGGGGGTGGGAGTATTGTACAATGTTTTAATACATTTAATGAAACTGTTTTGGAGCCGTTTGTTTTTTTCATTATTATTATTTTTCAAAACCTTAGATGCTAGCAAGACTTATTTTACATACATTGAGGAGATGCTGCAATCTGCGAGTCTGCCACTAGATGTCAGTAAATGTAATAACCTGCTTGTTTAAATGGGGGTGAGACAACGGTTTGTGTAACACAAAAATACACTTACAAGGACTTAAAATCCAATAAAAAACAAACAAAAACAATACCACCCCTGAAAATAAGATGCGGGTTGTAGTTATACAATGAATCAATCAACAAGGTTAAAGCAAATGTCCATAAGTGATGTTTTTAATTTCCACTCTTCACTGGAAACGTGATGCACGTTGCACACAAATCAGCTGCATGCGAAATGTAGCTTTATTTACTGGGCTTAAATTACGTCATAGGTGTTTTGTGTTACTGCATTACAGGGGACAGGTAAGACAAGACATGTTGCCAACGTGTGATTTCAATGTCACTTTACACTCTACAATCACAAGGGATCTCTGGCAACACATTGCCAGTGTCCTACAGAAAATAGATCTGCCACAGTTCTTATTACTCTTTAAGTGCTGGCACAGCCTGGGGTTACACCATTCTGTCTGACAGGAGGAGGACACCAGAGAAGGGAAAGAGCATGGGAAAGGAAGAGCCCTTCAGGGCAGGAGATCTAAAACTGATTTAAAAAGGCTAAGCACATCTGTACTGACAAACATCAATGGAAGAAGAAGATCCAGTGTCCCAGTTAGCATAAACAAACTTTTCAGACACCCATGTTGTTTTAGTCTGGAGCATGGGCATCTATTTTAGGATGCACAATTCTTCCCCATCGTTGTGTCCTCCGATCAAGAACACCAGAAAACGCAGCCAGAAAGGTAAAACCCATTATTCTCAAGGGCAACAGAAGGTGTTGACGATGACGTTCCAAAAATAGCCCAAAACACCTTCAGTCAGTCAGTGGGAGCCAGTCCTTCGTCAGCCCGGACATGACCTTGGATAGCTGCAGGAGCGACAGAAAGGCCGTCCCTCGAGCAAACAACAACAACGCACTGCTGCCCACTTGACTAATGCTCACAACCATGGTACAACACACACCAAATAAGTCATTTCTGTGCTGCACAAATGTATTCCTGCTCTACTAATCTTGCACACATTTTTAAATACTGAATCAATTGTTGAATTTCATTCTTTCAAATTGGGAACATGCAGAAAAAGTCCATCATACAAATATGATTATATTTAGGATCGTATGTTTGTCTTTCATGTGGTGTTTTGAGAAGAATGAGTCTTGCTCATGTAAGACACAATGAAAAGAGGAGGAGGTGAAGCTGAAAAGGAGACTAGATTTGCACTTAAATGACTGATTTAGGTCAAAGTACCATTACTAAACTAAGAAACAGTTAAGTGCCTACAAGGATAGTGGACAAAAAGAAAATCTTCCAGGGACGCTAAAAATAGATGACTCCGTTTTTATGTGAACTGAAATGGCTCGCATCCCACTACAGACATTTCCCCTACCGAGTCATTTAAAGCACTCTGTGAATGAAAATAGCACATCACCAAAACAAACACAGACATTATGCAGTGTGGCTAAAAACAAAACAAAAAATTATTTAGTAGACACAGCAACTAACCCTTTGAGCAGCAAAAAATTACAATGTGGATTGCTACACATGGAAACCCCATGCACACATTGTCCTGTTCCATTTTTAGTCTGACCTCCGGTAATTTTATCAAAGCAAAAAATTACTTCAACCAAAACAGCTGAATCTGTCAATAACACAAATGTATCTCTGTGAATTAGCATATCATTGAATTAATGTGTATCTCATATTATATAAAATCACTATACACAAAGTGGGACATTTTATTGAAGTTTTATTTCAGTGAATTGTGTAGTTATGACTTGCAGTTTCTCACTCACAATAATAATTTGTGTCAACTAGTACTTGAAGAAATTATCCAAATCAGATCATTTACATCTTGATTTCTGCGATAAGATTAAAAAATCTTCTCGATAAGTAAACACACCATACTGAATAAAATAGGTCATTCAGAGAACAACACTCCTCAGTGTTAATGTCGTTACTGATTGAAAGAGTTAGTTGTTTTCAATATCAATTATGCCATTAATGTGTCAGTGGCGTGATTTTAAACACTCTACCGTTCAAATAAACTATACCTGAAAAATATGTTTGTGCAGGACAATGAAGAAAATTATGTACCACACCAAGCAACAGGCATCCAATAATATGGAAATAAATAAAAATACACCAAGTAAAGCAACAATGGAGAAAGCAATATATCAATGCATATTTAAACAAAATACACAAGCAACAGCGCACATAATTGTAGCGCTCCTGTACAGTTTTTAAAAAGCCTTACAAAGTTCTTAATGGTACGTGTTAGTGAATCCAGGTTTGCTGTAGGTATTCCATTTTTAGTCATTTCATTTTTTTATCCGTGAAAGAGCGTCTAAAAAACTTTGCACCAATAGGCAAACAATTGTAGCTATGTTATAAATGTTCATGTTGTTTTGTTCTTTTGCTCACAATGATTATCACCAGTCTTCTAGTCTGGTGGGGTGCTGCTGTCCGTGGTACTGAGTTGTCAGTTTAACACAGTTATAAGTTAAAGAAGTAGAAAAGTTTAACAATTAAACCACATGGTTAATTATGTATTAATCAACATAATTTAAAATTACATAACTTAAACTTAAAATTATTATCTATAGCATATTAAAAGGTGGCCAGTGTAGAGGTAACAGGGGTTTTGGTGAAATTTATCCAACAACAAAAAAATTGAAGGCAATGATGTGTTGATCAAGACCTGATTGTATAATTTTACATGGATTTCAATAAGTATCATTCACTGTACATGGTTCACTGTTATGCAGGAACTGCAGTGTAGATGCACCATTATTGGGTAAAGCATATCTAGACTGTGGACATCCAAAATCAGTCATGCTGTTTTAAACTCAATGTGAAAAAGAAACTCACCACTGCTGTTCAGATACAGCTAAATGATTCTCTTTGCTTCTCACACTGAACTGAATCACCTCTAAAGCATCTGCTGCCCCCAAAATCTCAGTCACTATTTATGTGTTTTATGGATCATCATTATCCCCCCCAAAAAATGATAAGATAAAGGGATCAGAATAAGCAATACCTTTGTGTTTTCTTGCAAGGGATTGACAGTAAAACAGAACAAATGATATCACCTGTAAATCAATGAAGTATTCCATGAAAACATTTGGTAAAACCTCTTTGTCCTTGAGAGACACAGAGGTTCCAACATAGTAAGTGAATGCTGTGATTTTTCACAATAAATGTCTTATTATCCGTTAATTGACGCCCAATTAGTAGATAAGACATAAAGCTAAAATGAGAAAATAGCTGTTAGCTAATAAACTGCTGGCATTCAGAAACTACACCTAATTCAATTAGTCATCAATTTTAGCAAAACCTTCCCCTTCCGTGTTTTTTATAAATTCCTGTCATTCTTTTAAAGACTAAAATATTGCCCTTCCCACATCTAAATCCTCTCAGCACCCAAGACGGAAAGGTCCTGCTCAGGGTTACCATTTGTCGTCAGAAAGTCTACAGAGCACGTCTTGCTCCTCTGCCATATTTCTCACCTTACTCCATTAATTAGTCATTAAGTGCTGTTTCTTTTTTCAGAGCTGTCATTGATCTCACACTACTGGTAGAGTTACAGTTACGAGGTGCTGCCTTTAAGGTATCTTGAATGCATTTTTTAAAAATTACAAAACTACTCCTGCCATTTAACTTGACTGTGCAGGAGCGTTCACACACACACACAAACACGCACGCACGCAAGTCTGCATGTGTGGCACAGTGAGATCGAGAGGGGAGAGAAATAGAAACTGAATTGGAGCAGGAACAAGGGCATCCCTTTAGGAGCAGCCTGCAGAGACTTTGTCCTACATTCCTCTTTGTTTCATGGGAGCACAGAGGAGGAAAAAAGGACGGATGGAGGATAAAAGATGAGCCAAGGTATTAAAGCAGATTCAGATGTGGGTGGGTAAGGACGCACGATCCTCCCATTGAAAACGCTGTGAAAATAGAATCGGTTTGGCAAGCGGAGTGTACTGCAGAGGAACAGAACAGGCAGTGTACTGTGATAAGCAACCACATTGTGAAAACAAACAGTGGGAAACTCATTTATATTAATATTGCATCTTGAAAGTTAACAATCCCCTCATTTAAAGTTTGTCGATGTGCTCTGGCAGAAGGCTTTCCTGTGTTTTTTCTGCAACCAGGATAGCACCCTGCAGAAAGGTGGGAACAGTAGGGAGAGTGGCTGTGCTCTATTGAAGTAGGAATACAAAATACATATTTATATTTAAATATATAGAAGCCAAGGTATGAATTAATGCCACTTATTTTCCCCAAATGTCTCTTTCTTCAGCACTCAACCACTCCCTCCCATTAGTGTTGCCTTTTTTTCCAGACAATTTCAAAATGATTTGCACTTAATCCAATGGCTAAAATAGCAGATTGGTTGTTGGTAGACAAACCATTGGAGGCTGCCTGGTCCAGGAGAGTGTCCGCCTTTGGTATTTGGGAGAGTAATTGCTTCCATTAAAAGAGCGACCTATAAATTCGTGCCTATTGATTGCTCAGTCATTAACATTTAATAGCAAAGGAGGCTGAGTGGGGAGAAGGTCGTCTGTGAAGCAGTTCACCTTGTGAGTATGAATAATACTGAAAGAAATTGTGTTAAACATCATTTTCTTATTTGTAACCAACCAACCTTTCATAAAAACGGTCAACATGACACACATTGGACTGTTTAACAGGTGAAAATAAAAATGTTTTCTGTGCGCATACAGTCGATTATATCAGAAACTTAAGCTGCTGTGACGGAAGCAAGTGTATAATGCAAGCTTTGGCGTGTTAGTGATGTTTAAAACCTCCAGGGTGGGATGAATCTCTAGTTTCCAACACAGAAGCATGTGCACATCCCAGTGACAAGCTTGACCTAATCACTATGATGAGGGGCCTCGTCGCAATGGGAGCACAAGAGATCAGGGAAGTGCCTCTGGGTAGCCCAATCATACACCCTGTAACAATCTAGAACCAAATAGAAACATTACAGACAGAAATCAAAGCTTTATGTTAACAATCATCACTTTCTGTATATGTTAATTGCTATATGTGGTACATTATGTTTTCAGTCATCCATCTTTGTTGTATTTTTGTGTATAGGTAGAACTGCCAACCTGGCTGAACAGTCCACCACTGCTCTGCCTGTGGTTTAATTAATGGATCGGTGTAACCATGTCACCAATCATTTAGGATTATTGTTCATGATTTAGATGAAAAAGATTCGACTCAAAACATTTTTAAGTCATTGTTTGATTATTGGAAAGTAAATTGAAAGACTTTCCCAAGATTGTCAGGAAGAAATATCACAGACAAATTACAACAAAGGTAGAGCCACAAACAGACTGAATAAAACAAGTCAGGATTTATTCCGAGGTACAAAGGATGACTATATTCATGCTAAGAATAATTTTCCACTGGTGCTAAGAGATAAGACTGAACAAGCTGGATTGTAATTTAGATTTATTTCAGCACATTTTAAACAGCATCTCTCTGTGCCTTTGACTAACTTTCCTCCAGGACATAATTTCACAGCTTAAAGAGTCCCAATTAAAATGAAAACACACCACAAAAATGCGCTTATGACTTTTATTGCAAAGTCCTGCACGATGTCTAAGAGGAAAATAAATCGGATGACAAAAAAAACAAGCAATTTTATAGACCTAATTTATAATTTGATAATGTTATGGTAATTAATAAGAAAAAACTTTAATAACTACAGATTATGCATTAAAACCTATAGTTTTGCTTAGAAAATTCAATAAAGCCAACTCCAAAGTACAAGCGGTTATATTTTTTAGATACCTTAAGCAAACCTGTTGCCCTCGATCTGAAAAGAATTGAAACAGGTCTCAATGGCTTATCGTGATGTTTTGTTGTAACTCTCAAAGTTACAGTTTTCTTTTATTTTGTTGCAGCTCAATATTAATCTAAATTCTTATACATCCTTTAAAAATGCTTTTTTAAAAAAAATAATAATAACGTGACATAGCAGTAGAATTTTATATGATTGACCATAACAGTAGTAGTGCTTAGATGTGGCATTCAAACTACTTTTTACAGATAAAAGTGTCAGAAAAGTGTGGCAGGCATCTATATTTATTAAAAAATTTTTATGGTAATTGTGCCCATTCTTTTCTGCATCGTATCTCAAGCTCCATGTATCATTATCTTCTAACGGTGACAATATTTACTCTACTTTTTTTTTTATCTACTCAATAAAATCTAAATAGAATATATTGATATTTGAAGTTGTCCATCCATCCATCTTCTTTACACCCTTGTCCCTTAGTGGGATTGGGAGGGTTGCTGGTGCCCATCTCCAGCTAACGTTCCGGGCGAGAGGCGGGGTACACCCTGGACAGGTCGCCAGTCTGTCGCAGGGCAACACAGAGACATACAGGACAAACAACCATGCACACACACACTCACACCTAGGGGCAATTTGGAGAGGCCAATTAATCTGACAGTCATGTTTTTGGACTGTGGGAGGAAATCGGAGTACCCGGAGAAAACCCACGCATGCACAGGGAGAACATGCAAACTCCATGCAGAAAGACCGGGGCCGGGAATCGAACCCAGAACCTTCTTGCTGCAAGGCAACAGACCAACTGTGCCACTGTGCAGCCTATTTGAAGTTGTAATGAGACAAAATGCTAAAAAAGTAGAAGAGATATGAATATTTTTGCAAAGCATTGTATTATGCATATTCATAACACGAGCACGGCATGATAGCAGAGTCTGTGTTTCCTCTGTCTCAGTCAGCCTACTCAAGTGGCTTCAATGGCAGCAATTACAGTCACACTGCACACATTCTCTCACCACCTATTACAAGGAGTTAGAATGAACAAAATGATTTAAGCATCTCTTCTTAGCTGCTGTATTCTGACTTTCCACACTGTGGCACACACTGCAGAGGTGACAAAGACGACAGGTCGATGAACACAGTGAGAATCCTAAAATCCAAGCTATCCCTCTAAGAGCTAGAAAATAAGTCAATATGTTGAAAAACTAGCTGCAATGGGTATGGGAGAGACGCCAGGACTGCAATCTGTGTCTGGGCGAGCGCCAGCAAGGGATTCACGTAAACTGACAACATCCAGAGTCCTGTGCACACACACACACACACAGAGCTGCCTTTGCAACATACACACCGAGTATCCCTGCTGCCATGGAAACTGATAGGCCTCCCATTGACAAAACCTCAAACGCATATGGGTTTACGATAGCATGCATCCCTTCTGTGGTGAGAATATGTCCTTTAAATCTTCAGCACACATAAATCTATTTGTAAATCATAGTAGATCAGTTCACTAGGTAAGAATATAGAATGAGTAGTGACTTGACTCTTAGAGATACTTACTCTGAGGAGTCTATAAAGTATATTCCGAGGGCTCCAATGCTGAGAGCAAAGACTAACACCACCTGAGGAAAGAAGGACAAAAAGGAAAGATTACTTGAAGTACTCAGTGGCATTAATCTTATAAATATGCTGATTAATGTGGTGGTCAGTAAAACAGTTGTGTTCAGCAGCATCGAAGATAATCCACAACAGTAGTTACAGCCTCTGTAATTAGATAGTACATTACCTCTTGCTTTACCTCCTGTCGGCTGTTGGACCCTAGACATTTCATAAAGCATGCACTGAATAATGAATGCCCCCTATATGTCAGCAAATACAGTCTATTGAACCCAGTCAATCCAGCACAATGAGAAAGCAAAAAATAATAAATAAAAGGGGACACACAGCTGTCAGAACAACTGACAGAAGGTGAAGCTACAACAGATGTTTAATATGTTCAGCGATGCTTAATTCATAGTGTTTGGGGATGGTTGACAAGTATGGAACAGCGTCCATAACATCCTACATTCCTACATTGAGTAAATCCTTGGATTGTAGAAAATTTTAACTATGCAGGAAAGTTGAGCATGTGCAGACGTACCTCTATTACCAGTGAGTTTAACTAAGAAGCAAGGGTACGAGAAAGTATTCACATATTATCTTGTTGCAAACTTAAAACTCAATCTATGCAAAAAGCAGCCTCTAATGCCATCATATGCAAGGACTGTGCAGCAATCCCCTCCAGCAGAGCCATCTTGCCAAAATGAGATTTCACATCCCCATCATCATTGCAACCATAACAATCATCATCTTCGCAACAGCTGAGCAGTGGAGCGACACATAATGGTTCCTCCCCAGCGGCCCTTCCTCCCATTCAGCCATCTCACAAAAGAAGCCCACTGTCCCCTTTGATTGGGCCGTCCATTATTGATGATGAGAGCTTGATTACTTTCATGCGGCTCTCCTTTGTATTCATTCAATGCATTGTGGCCGATGTATAAAATAAACACCAACAATCCTACTAAATGTTTTATGGTTTGCCACTTGGACTGAGGATGGTAGCAATAAAACCTTTTGAACCAACGACATCAATGATGGTCTACACAAAGAAGACAATGTGAAGGCTCAAACAGGACACTGTTCTAATACCAGTCATATTTCATAGGAGAAAGTCAGATAGGTATAAATAGACTAGAGGGTATGGTATAACTCAAATACCATATATATAAAAAAAGAAACACCAAAGTCAAGTTGAATTAACACAAACTGAGCATTGTTAATGAGTTCTGTATGTTCCGGAGTGTCCGAGAAAATTAATATATTGCTAAAAAAATTACAAATCATATAGTGGATTCTCTATTGTCATGTATTGTTACTTTCTAATATAACACTAACTACCAATGGTGCCAGGGCCACGGTGACAGTGCAAGTACTCAACAAATTAAAAACTGTTTCTGTAGTTGCAACCTGGTTCTCTACCGGGCCTCTACAGAACTTGACAATCTGCTGAGATAGTAATTTAGCAATTTGATTCAGGTGTGTGGGAGCACAAATCCATCTTTAAGATGTAGTCATACGACCTGGTTGATGCAAGTCTCAAAAGTGAAGATAAGGGCTTTATTTAAAATTCACACCCTGTATCTATGTATGTTACTCTAACTATTTATTACCAAGCCAGCAAATAAAGACTGTCTATTGTCTCGCCACAACACTCCTTAACTTCCACATTTAAACAGCTTTAAATTGCTATATTTTGGAACTCTACAGAAAAAGGAAAGTGTGACAGAGAGGCACACCAAATAAAAACAATGCAATTACAACACTGCAACTGGCTGTCCTTTAATTACAACATTAACAACACAAATGGTAGCATTTCCTTAACGAGTCTTTAAACAATGGGATGCATTTCATCATCTAGTTCATTATTTAAACCGAACTATGACTAGGTAATCCCCACTGAACAGAAATTTGTTTGCAGTTTAATATTCATAAACTCTTTAACAAAAAAAAAACCCTTCTGATGAGTTGGATGTATTTTTACACACTTACAAAGTGGAAACATAAATCAGGTAAAATTTTTATAAAAGGAAATTGTGCTGCTACTGTGGCAGTAATTGAGGAATAAAATGTTAAACAGCTTTCAAATTTTACAGAACCTGTTTAAACAACAAAATCAAACCAAGTCTCTGGACATCCAACAACAGATTTATGTTTTCTTAGTGAAGCTCCACGTCAAACATCTTTAATATCTAAAGCCATAATTTTAAGGATAACACACAAATTGACAACACATTTCTTTAGGACATTACATTTTGGAGCACTTAAGAGAAAATTAACATTTCCGTGAAGATAAGCTTCTACTCCAGCAGCGGAAGCAAAATAAGGGTAGGAATAGAGGGCTGGAAACGGGCCGAGAATTGAACGGTTGTTGAAAAGCCGAGCAGATAACAGTGAACACCACCAGAGATGAGCTGAAGAGATAAGAAACACCGTGATCTTAAACTGACCCAGTTATTCAGCTGTTAACAGCCCATCCACCACCTTCCACCCCCTCTTCCTTCTCTCTCTCTCTGAAAGGGTTAGGATAGTTTGTTTCAGAAAATCAAAACCCAGCATGTGTTGAAGTGTACTTGCTACCACAGTAATCACTGCTATTACTTTAAGGTTTATGAATTAGAAGCGTAGAGGTTGAGAGTGAGTCATACTTGTTACCAACTGCAATCATGTCAGCAGTACAGCATGTGACAGATGTGATGTCTGTGTTTCCTCTTAAATAGCTGTGTAGGTTTTCATCGGTGTATCCCTTTCTATATTTAAAGCGCTAAGCTATATCTGTCAGATGTTTTCCAAGGTGCACTTTAGCAGGCAATAGTGGAAGAGTGCAAGTATAAACCGGGCTGCGACAAATGTGTGTACATGTGCGAGTATGTGTGTCTTAACTTTAATGTGCGTGGGTTTCGAGTTCCAAGTACTGCAGGCCTGCTAAAGACGGCAGCTCTCACATGACACCGTCAGAATTGTAAACACATAATAATTTACCCACCTAAACACGCGATACTCTGTGTTTATTTGACAGTCAAAAGAACTTTATAAGCACACAGTGGCTCGCTTGTGGAAGTGCCTTAAAAGTGAGCCAAAGTCTTACACTCGACTTCCTTCTGCGACTGGGATCATGTCTGATGGCAAAGAGCGCCGGCCCAGCGACAAGAGAGCCGCAGAGTCTCAGAGACAGGTGATGCAGGCTGACAACTTACAGGATAATCACTTCACATAAGGGTCAACCACCAAGGTCAACGCACCACTGAGTAAAAATCACTCGTCCTCTTCATATTTCTGTTGGAGGCAGATTGGGGATATGAAGCGCGTGTTAAATGAAATGAAATACATAGGAAAGCAACTTTTTAGGGTTACTGGGTAAAAATGACATTAGAAAAAAAGGTTTCTAGTTTAAATCGAAGCAAAATAAAAAACTTGAAATTCTGTTTCAGACGTTTTAAATTAAACATGGAAATCCTCTATAGATAAGGTATTGACTGATCTTTTAACCCAGCCCATTTTCATAAAATCTGAAATGCTCCTTTAATGATGATATAATTACCAAGTAATTTTATCATCCCAATTATGTTTTATGATTTTCACAATGTCCGCATAACCATCATATTATTTCACTCACTTTTATGAAACCAGCAGGCTCAAACGAACATAAATATAACATTCAACAATAAGTGTTTTATTTATAAACCATTCATTTTCATCATTAACTAACTCATCCCTTTGCTGTCAACTAGAGGTGTGCCAATCGATCGGCCACCGATCATAATTGGCCGATTTCCGTGAAAAAGTGTATGATCGCTGATCGCCGATCACGGTCTCTTGTTGCCGATCACACAAACCGATCACCTGCATCTCATTTCACAGCCTGTCTGTGCAGCTGGTCTCCTCTTTCCTTCACACTGCGCAAACGTGCAGCAACAAATCCTAAGCGATGTGAAACTATAACGCACTGAGTGAATGGGGAAGTTTGCGTGTTGCAGAGGAAAATTGAAGCACGTCAAAATGCATCAACACGACGAATCTAATATGGCATAAAAACAATGCCATACTTGACGGAGTTTGGCTATGTCGAGGCTCACTGCAGTAAAAAAGACATATGGAGGATCAGATAGCAGGTAAAGCAGCGCACAGCTACAAACACTCACCCGGATTAGCATGACGGTCAGAAAGCTAAACAAATAACCCACAAAATTATTTAAATCATCGAGCTGCGATGTAAGAAGCTGGTTCTGTTCTCGCTGTTGAACCGCTGTAGCAGCTACCTGTAGCTCCTACGTAGCTCCGTATATTTCACAGACCGCCGCTTCTGCTCCACCTGGTAGTGATTCTCACACTGAAACTCTACTTAAAGCTGCAGCATCCAACTTAAAAAATAAATTTTACATATGTATTAAAACTTTCGCTGTCCTAACATGAGACAGATAATCTCTAAAAAATAATAATCTCCTCCCTGCTCTGTATGTTGCAAATTACTCCGCTCAGTCAGAAACAGCCAATCAGAACTAGCAGTAATCAGCTAGCCGCCATGCTAACAGGAAGTTTTCATTCAGTAACTCTGGATTGTTTATTGTAATGGAACCTGTTTTTGCCTTTGAATGTTAAGTTTTATACTTGAATTTTTTGGTAATGTTGAGAGGTTTTATTTTGACTCTTTTCATTGTTTAGCCTCTTCAGAGCCTTCATATGTTTTCAGTCTGTTAAAGATAGTATTACTGATAGCAGGACAATTTGCACAATGCCTGTTTTGTTTTTTTCTTGGAAAAACTTATTAAAAACAAGTTTTTGTCTAAATTAAGGTGAATTCAGGGTTCCTTTTTCCACATAATGTAACCGGTAGTAATAATAATTATGCGATCGGTATCGGTGATCGGCATCGGAATAGGCAGAAAAAAATCTGATCGGCACATCTCTACTGTCAACAAGTCCTCGTGCCACCGTTTTTAAAAGGTAGTAAAATCATGTAATAATCATGATTATGTGTATAAAGAAGTCTTAAATTAGTGCTGTGCAAAAATTATTCACCAGGAGGCTTCTTGTTTGCCATCAACTCAGGCTTTATTAGGATGAGAGATTCCCTGAAAATGAATCCATTAGGCACGTTGTTTTACACGACTGAGTCAGAGTATAATTACATTTATTTGAGCCATAAGTGCCATAAATGTGCTTTTTACTATAATCTTTTGCTGTATTAATAAACTGAGAAAAACTGAAATGAGTTTTGTGGTGTACTGGGAATTATTTATATGACAATAAAGGATTGTTTATAGTACTAAACCGTTTGCTGCTACGTCTCTAACGACTATATCCGTCTAAATGTTCCTAGATAGATACTCCTTTCTTATTCACACTAACATCAGCAGCTGTAAACACGCAGCATAAAAAACGATCTTATTGGCAGGCTGCTTTGTTTGGTGAGATCAAAGGATTTGTTGTATTTGTCACATCGGCACACACCGGGATGCATTCTGGTTTCAAACTCGCATTGAGCCTCAGGTCAGAAATACAGGAGAGATTTGACTGAAAGTATAAATACGCAGAATGCATGAATATTTTAAAAGGCCACTGGCTGTTTGAGTTGTAGCAGATGAAACTGTAATGATTTTTAACCAGTCACAAGCAAAAAATAAAAAAAAAATTAAAAAGTTACTTTTTACTTAATTTAAGACGAACAATGTTTTGTTTTGTGTCTTAGTCATTCAAGTTGTTTTTTAAAAGCTATACAATTTTTATCTGCAATAAAGTATTAGTCCTTAATTTATAACTACGTATGCATTTTCACAATACAGTTTACAACTTATATAAAACACATAGAAAGACTTTGGGAAAATTGTTAGATCATCGGTTACATTTCCCCATCATATTTCTTTCACATAATTTCTGAGATTACACAAACAAGTCTCATTGGAACCAGGTTAGGAAATTACAAAAAAAAATAAATAAATAAAATTCTGCCACCAGCACAAGCTTGTTCATTAATTCAGCCTTGCTTGGTGCCACCAATCTAAAGAAAAATATTGCTTGCTTTTAAAAGCATGTCTGATGCTTTAGCCAGAATATATTTCAGAGGTCTGCAGCCAGGCAAAATTCTGTCTGAGCCCTTTTACTATTTCTGCTTATTTATGGTTTTTTTATCTGCAAACTTTCAGCATGTCATGCATCAAACTTCAAAGCAGGTTTTAAACAAATGAGGGCTGCAGTGCATAAATATTCATTCCTAGTTTTTATAGATTTTACTCACAATTTACATGACAGTGGAAGAGAAGAGACGCAATTATCCGAGCTCACACCACAAGGTTTTTACTGCAGTGCACAAATCTGCATGCACTCCAAGGGTTTGCCTTTATAATTTGCACTCCAGCATCATCCATCTTTGGTTCACTGCATAAATAAGGAACTGAACATACAAGAAAACCCAATAACATGTCATTGCATTAGTTGAGAGTGTAGGCCTCTCAGGGACATGTCAACTAATGAAACCCACATAAAACTTTAATGGCACATATCCGTCCATACTGCAGCTCACATTGTTATCTCCCCTTTTTCTTTGGCTCAAATGGCAGGGGGGTGATAAGCAGCTACATGGAAGTATATATGATCTGGCAGTGTGTCAAAAACACACACACTCTGTATTCTAGTCTGACACTATATAACTCAACCAGAGCTGCAGTTTCCAGTCTTCGAATATAAAGATGCAGAGGCTCAATTCTAATCACATCCAAGCACCATAGACATTGACCAAAAATGCAAAGAGAAATGTGAAGTTTATCATTTTGGTGATAACCAAAAGACTCATCAGGGTGGAAGAGTTCATGGCAGGAAAAGGCTAAGGTGGTTATTTTTTATAGAATCATAGAATTTAAAAAATAAGGCAGGAAAAGATATCTACAGAAATATGTCACCTTTTCATTGGTTCACTCTGCATCTTTGCCATTTCATGCTTTTGTGGTTTTAGTCAATTGGTGCCTTTTCTAGCCTGCCGTAGAAAAGCCAATAGTTTGAAAATGTGAACAAGCAAAATATCTGCAGGAGATTTCAGTAGATACAAATAAGGTCAAATGAATTACAGAAAAGTTTCTGATTAATCTTTTTTTTTCTTATGTTTTTGAGTTTGCTGGATTTGAAAACATGGAAACCTTAGTAATAATGTGTGGTTCTAAATTCTATCAGGTATTTAAATGTACTTAGCTGATTGTGATGCAAATGGAATTTTAAAAATATATCTATAGCTAAATAAAAAAAAACATTTGTCTTTGGCATAATTCAGCTAAATAGTGACTAATCTCTCACACACATAGAGGATCATTTCCTCTATTCCAAATATAGATAATGAATGACACTGTGATTCAAACTGCTGTTGCTAAGTCCAAGCAAAACAAAAAGAAAATCAGGGATGGGAAATCACCTTGTTGCATCTCAAATTCAGATTTTAGATACTGAAACACAAAATCCACAAAACAACTGCATTTGCGGTGTTACATTTCAAGACAGTGGAAAGAAATGGAAAGTTCTCTCCTAAGTCCTCACAATACTGAAAAGTCAACTTCACACCGACTGCCAATAACCAACCTCTGAACAAACCCTCTAAATCACAAAAAAGACTTTCATTAAAGATGCATTCCTTCATTAATATGTTGAAAATTTTATATTATTTTAAGAAACTCATAATTTTCTTGTTTTGTTTCTAATAACACACAAATATGGACTTCATTTGAGTAGTATTTACACCAAGGTGAGATAAGATGTTGCAAAAAATGCAAAATATTTTGTCAAGGTTGCCAGAAAATAGTGAAGGCAAAAATTTAAGATGAAAGTAAAATTAAATATAGAAGCTTTATAAAAAAAAAAATTAAATAAAAAAAAAAACTCTCCTGCACTGAAATGTCTTCCTCAACTTTCATTCCGGTCATGGCGTGAACTTGAAGCTCTAGATCTCCTGATACATTTCATCCGTCAGCTGCTTTTCATTTCAGTAGCTGCTATGTGTGCAAGTTTATTTCTATGAAAACTGAGTTTTTATATCTTAGATTTCTCAGGTGAGCGTGGAGGAGGAGGAAGAGACTGAAGGCCTTATATAACGTAGAGAGAAGCTGCATCACGCCTCTTATCGCATCATCTGCCCGACTCAGTCCCCGAACTCCTTTTGTGTTACCATCCAAGGTCGTGCAGACATCATCTCTGGAGATGAAGCCCTGCGAATAAAGGATTGCTGGAAGGACATGAACCTGTCCTTCATGAGGCAGTTTTTGTCATTCATCCATAAAAGGCATACTTTGCAAAAGAAATAAAAACGAAAAAGTAATTCAAGCCATCTGAAAATGCGGCAAAAGTAAAATACTAACTTGTTTTTGCCTTTTTGCAGAGGTCCTGATATCTGTTAATTTATTTCAATCTATAAACCGTAAATAGCAATCAAAGAAAGCAACCAGCTCGTGAGAGGAGACCACACACAAAGACAAGATGGAATGAGATTTAGATTATTACAAATAAATTGATCGTGTATATACGAGGTATTTTGCTTGACAACTTTGACGATAGTCAAAACATCAAAAAAAGCTAAGAAAATACTCTTTGTGTCTTCACAAACGGAATGTTTGAAGTGCCAATTTGTCTTAAAGAAACTCTAATCTGTGTAGAATCAAACTAGTTCAGGTTTGATTTGTTAAATTGGTTTAGATTTTGAACTAGATGTGAATAGAAACAGTGTGAACTTGGCATGGGTCAGCATTCGACACCAATACTTTGCAAAGTTAAGCAGTCCTACATGCTAAAAATTTAGGTTATCTTCTGGTTAGCTCCTTCTCCTGATATTTATTTTGACATTTGTTAAGATCCTAACATCTCACTCAGAATGCATTATAAAGCGTAAAATTAGTTAACTTTTTAAATCTTTTTGAAAACAAAACCTGTTCATGTAATGAATTTCATGTGTTTTTCTTATTTTTTATTTTTAGTTTAACACTGTGACCTCACAGATGGAAGATTTCCAGTCAAAACTGGAGATTTGCATTTGTTTCTGAGTAGTTTGCACCATCTCCTTGTGCCTTTTTGGATCGTCATTCCCCCAGGTGCACTGGTTTCCTCCGACAGTTTAAAACCCTCATGTTGGATTAATTGGTAATTCCGAATGTAAGGTAGGCGTGAAAGTGTGTGTGCACGGCTGTTTGTCTCATTTGTGTTGTCCCTGGTGTCCTGTATATTGGCAACCTGTTCAGACAGAACCAATATCTGTTCACTTGTGACAACTGGGAAGGCCCCAAGGCAGCATTTAAACAGGAGGAGGTATTAGTCAAAAAACCTTACCATGCAGGAAAAATAAACCTTTTATAAGATATTTAATCAAATTGAGCCTTGGGAATTGTCTTCTTGCGGTTTTACCCAGATCTGTCATATTGTATTTTATTCAGAAAAAAGTATTTCTCTATATTATTAAAGAATGTTAGTCATCACAAAATTAATCGCTATTGATCGCTGAACTACACTTGCTTCCAAAATAATAAATAGTTCGGTTTTTACATCACAATGGGGAAAAAGCATTTACTTTCATTCAAAATCAAAAAGCACAATAATGTTTGTATAAACAAGATCTTGTTTGGTTAATGGAAACATCTGAAAAATTATGAGGGCCTCCAAACAGAGTCTTACAGTTTTCTTCTTGTCACTCTTCCAGCAAGGGGAGATTTGATTAAAGCATGATTTATAGCTTTATGCTAACAGATTCTCTCCCATGAGCAGCAGACATCTGCAACTCCTTTGAAGTTAACATTGGGCTCTTGGCTGCTTCTCTGATTTAAGCTGAGCTCTTAGTAGGTTTGTAGTTGTGCCATGCAATTTTGTAAATGGTGATCTGTGAAAAGTAAAAAAAAAATGTGGACGTTGCTTTTATAACCCAACCCTGCTTAAATCTATCTAAATCTTTGTTCCCAATCTACCTGCTTGCCGTTTCTTCTCTAGCGTTCTGCAACAAACAACCATGCGATTCACAAAACAGACCATTTAAATGTTCCATTTTAAGTAAGATTAGTGAGATAAAAAGACTTCAAAATTTCAGAAGGACTGTCCCCATACTTGATCAGCTACCTCAGGGTGTTGAAAGCAGTTGCAGCACCCTACCTGGTCCATATCTGGATTACTGATCTGCAACAGATCTGGGCCGGATGTGGTCCACAGGTGCAATACAAATACTGCATTTGGCCCAGATGTGGCACAAATACAGGAGTTTTTATTAGATTTTCTGCCTGATTTTGCCCAGACTCCAACTGAATCAGAGCCAAAACAATTTTTGCAGATGTCAGGAAGGAAGGCTCATGATCCTAGTCTGGTGTGGAGCTGGCTCATGTGTGTAAAAACCTCCTCTGACTCTTGTGCAGATCTGGTGACTTGTAAATGCATTTGGCCCAGATATGAAAACTGTCCAAGACCACCCCACCCCATCATCACCGCGTGCTCAGCCCAGACGCAGTAGTGCAGCACAGGGCAGGAAAGGCCCAGATCTGCATTTCAGTGGCGCGGTGCAGGTTTCCATGACAGGTCATGCACAGGGTGCAGCGTAGCAGATGAAAAAGTATACAATGGACAAGGCCTATCAAAGCTATCATATTACGCTGCTTCAATACATTTCACAAAAAATGATTTAGTGCAGTGGATTGTAATCGTGTTCTGAACACAACAGTTCTGAGACCATCTTTGACAACTTATCGCAACCCTACAGTAAATCCTTAATTTATTGACGCTAGTGTAGATGCTGCTCAAGTCTATTTTTTTTTAAGTCTTAATTTATATTGTAATAAAATATTACAATAGGGGATTGCAAAGGGGATTGTAGAATTGTGGTTTGTATAATTCACAGGGAAAATGGCTCTAATTAGTATTCATTGCTGTGCCTTTTTGAGTTACTGTTCACCACATATTAAGGTTGGCATTTTAAAATGAGTAGCTGTAGCTGATTGTACTACAGTAGGTTTGCTTTTTCTAATTTACATCTAAAATGTATTTATAAATTAAGTTGTACACCATGGATGTAAATATTTTCTCTTCCCTTTAAGCCATGAAAAACTGAAAAGTATTCCTGCAGAATTGAATGCATGCCCTGCCGTTGTTTTCTTTTCATCAGAGTCTTACTGGTGGAGGTTGTCATGTCCAAAGTAACCACTGTACACCAATTGGCTTCAAGATGCATTTTCATGTTCCGTTGCTTTCTTTCAGCCCATCCTCAGATTTTACTCTGCAGAAAGTTTGTTGCAGTGTTCCAAAGTGCAAACTGTTGTTGGTTTTAAGTAGCCTGTCAAACTTGCACCTTATTGGCTGAGACCAATAACACAAGCACTTGAGCACCCAAACAAAGACAACTATCCCTGCTGGTCAGTTTTACTCTGTTAACAAGCTGACTTGGAACACAAAGCATTCTAAAATATCAAAAACTGGTATTTAAAACATGGTGTGATTTCTTCTTCATTCAATTAGTATGTTTTACAAAAAATAAACAAAAACTCACAGAAATGTATGTTTTTTATTTTTTTTTTTTCACAGTTTTTGGTCTGAAGACTTGTTCCTGGTTTTACTGTGGAAAGTCACATATTTACTCACCACACTATGAATATTTGTATTTGTAAACAGTTAAGCGCAACTTTGTGTCAGTCTACCATATAAAATCCCAACACAACACATAGATGTTTGTGGCTGTAATGAGACCAAATCAGAACATTTTATGAATACTTTTGTATGCAATTAATGAGTACTGACTTTGGGAACTAAAACCTAAAGAAAAAAGCAACATAGTATCTTACTGAAACATCCTTTCTTTCATCTCTGATCACAGATCTCCTCACACAATTCAAAATTCCATGTTGCTGCACTCTAGGAAATGGCTCCCTTTAACCTTTGAGGCCCATATCAGACAAATGCCCACATACTGTTGCACTTCGGTAACACAGACGGCAATTGACAGAGGAAAAGGTGGAAAGGGGGTCGTTATGAAGGAAAGCCTTTTGGATCTGACAGGATGACAGCTCCTAAAATGAGCACCTGTCTGTGGGAGATGAACAGAAGGTCTGTGGGGATCTGTTCTATACACATAGGACAACCTGTCTGAAAAATCATCTCTAAAAGCTTCTCTACGGCACCTTTGATTCTGAAAAGAAAATATTTTTTTTGCCACTCGTGCAAAATGAAATCGCAACGCCCACGCATAATTCATGTGAAATGTGTTGATACCAGAGGAAGGTAGGCCATCCTTCCTCACAGCAACACCTTTGAAGGGCGGTCTTTTGAAACATAACCTTCAGGGAGGGGAGGCAGGGAAGAGTGGATATTAAAAAAACGAAAGCAAGGTTGGCAAATGATGGAAGGATGAGGGAATTATTGGCTAGAGCCCCTCACCTCCAATGAGACATGGGGAGCATTAAGAGGTGGCGGGAATGTAGGAGAGCAAAAAAAAAAGACTGGAAGAAGAGGAAGAAGCTTCAAAAGATGGAAAATATTAGAGCATGTCCTCGATGGCGCAGCAAGAAATTAAATGGCACAGCATGTTCACGTCTGCACAATGCATCTTCACCTCACTATGCGCTTGTGAGTGCATGCATATCATGTGTTCAAGTCTTCACCGTCACCATATGTTCAACCTCTGACTTTGTCTTCTTTCAGGAGATGGAAGGGCGGAGCCTCGATGGGATTTATCCAGCACAGAAAAGATGAGCGAGTGCATGTGACCAGCCTGCAAAGAGCTTCTGACAGAGGGAAAATTCTCCACCGTCGCATTCAGTGTCCAGCTGTCATCTAATAGATGAAGTTGTAGATGGTTTCCAAGGGAAACTGCATAATGTTAAACGAAACTTGCTTCTACGGCACTGAGTTACCACAATGTGTTTAATGCACATGTGTAATACCCGGATCAGACTCCAGCTCCAACATGTAAAGTTGGATAGTCAGGTCATCCATTATTGACGTCTTTAAGAATTTTTGAATCTCTAAGATTTTATATAAAATTCTCATAAAAGGATTTTGATATTATGTTAAATTCTGTCACAACTGTCAGATAGTACTTTTAAACCCTAAGTCACATTGGGACACATGCACATTTTGTTTTTAAGAAGAAGGAAGATACAATACTATTAGAAAAATGAAAATCTAACATTGCCTTACTTTGCATTTTACACCGTAACTGACATAATTTCCCTTCAAGAAATTAAATTAGACAAATGTCATCTCACCATTTTATCGCAGTAGAGAGGAGATGAACTCTCTGCAGGACTGTGTTTTTAAAAAAAGACAGAAATTATGCCAAATACCCACAATACATCTGAAACAAGTTTAATATAGCATATGATATACGGTGACAACAAAAAAAGGACAGCCATTAGATTACAGCTATTTAAAGAAAGTCCCTTCAGATTTCCCAGATATGTCCCACATATAGGCAAAGGATACTTGAACAGTCATTCAATAGCAGCTGCAGTTGACAGAAAAAAATATGTGGTGTACAAAAAAATGTATAATCAAAGTGTAGTAAAGCAATAACAAAAACTCTCCCAGTTCTAGGAATAGATGAAGCCATGCTGGCACAAGAACTTGAAAAATTCATTTTTCACCTTCCCTCACCGAAGTAAAGCTGCTGGGGGAAAAAAGACCTCAAGACCTCTCCTTAGCCTTCCATCAATCAGGGAATCCTTCAAGTTTTAACACCGGGTATGGCATTTGTATCATGGCATTTGTGAAACAAGCAAGTGAAACAAAAAATCTGAGATAATCCCACTGCTTTAATCTGGAGCAGAATATCAATGTTATCAATTCATGTCTGTACAAGTGTTTAATTCCAACCAGGGAAAAACAGATAAAATAAGCATTGCACAAGAAGATTTTCTTTGTGCAGCAATAAAAAGGACAACATTTACCTCGACTCTTAAAACAAACCCACACCATAATAATGCAATCATAAAATGTGGATCTGGCAGGATAAGTAAAGACAGTTTACTTTCTATATACTAAAAGGCTGTGTTTAAGTAGCTGTATGTGGTCTACAGACCATAATATATTCAGGTCACTGCACAGTTGGGCAGGCAGCAGGTACTGCCACACAATCCCATTATATACGTTAAATTACAGCATAAATCACTCCTGCCAAAGTTAATAATATCAAAACT
Organism: Poecilia reticulata; assembly: GCF_904066995.2. Lineage (NCBI taxonomy): Eukaryota > Metazoa > Chordata > Actinopteri > Cyprinodontiformes > Poeciliidae > Poecilia > Poecilia reticulata. The sequence continues at coordinate 15,168,650 of NC_088844.1, forward strand.
TTATCACACTTTTGCCTTCTCGATTGCCGTTCTGTCAGTGCAATTACTTTGCGTGATGCATATTACACAATTCAGCACAACCTTTCATTTCTTCCCCTAAAAGTCTTAGTGCCTTTGGCTGCCATGGGAACAGCAAGGCCTTTGCAAATATGGCATTAGGAATATTGCTCCACTATAAGGTTGAAAAAATGTGCTTCCATTTAAGTAATCAAACTGTGTGCCTGCCCTATATTCCGCCTAATTTTCTTTTAAAACTACCTCAGAATGACACCAAAACATCCCCCTACAGACGGCTTGCTTCGTCTCTGATGAGATGCAACGGTGACATGATCTTTATCTAATTAAATCAGGGTTTCGTTTAATTTCCTGAAGGTTAATGAGTTTATCATCTGTGTCAAAGCCCACTTTCTCCTTTGAACAATGCAGCGATTTCAGTTCTGGATGAAAGCCCAAGCGCAGCAAAGAGATCACGGAGACGGAAAGGCTGCATTTGTGTCCTTGATTGTCAAACGTCTCTCGAAAAGAATAGCAGCATCTCGGTGTGTTCTGCTTCTGTTTGTGATCTGCTGCATCCAATCAGGAGCCACACACACACAGCCTACAGGACTAAATAACACATGACTGATACCTTCACCCTTTAATAACAGAGGGAAAGGTGTCACAGTAAGCCCCTCAGCAGCTGCTTTTACCAAACAAAACCCACAGTTAACTGCAAGGAGCAAATATAATTAAAGGAAATGTCATACTAAGTTTCAGTGTTATTTAAAAAGCCTTCTGTGTATTTTTATGGTTTTAGGAAACTGCAGCAGCAGAGGAACAAAAAGGTAATTTGCAAATGGTTTGTGGCCAATTTTCCCACTCTAGTGTGTATTAATAGATGAATTTGTGCTGCAAAGTATTTCATTTGGTAGATTAGTCTGGGTCCCACAGCTAAAAGTAATTCAACACCATTACAAAAGGTATTTCAGGTTCATTCATTTTAAGAATAATCTAAAACTCATCTTTCAATCTTTTAGTAACTCTGAGATTGCAATTCAATAAGATTAGACTCCAAATTATAATAAAGATACAGCATGGGGTTTAGAGAACTCTAAACCTGTCTTTTATGGTTTTTGTGGACAAAAACCATAAACCATCATCAGTTATAGCCAAGTGAAAAAAGTGAGAACGCCTCATTAAATATTCAATTCTTTTAAAATAATTTTTTGGCTGTAGCTAACCTCATTTTTAAGGTACATTGAGAGGAAAGTGGGTTGTGAGAGAGGGAGAAAACAAATGTCAAAGGGCCAGGACTTAACCTTGTGATGGCCATGTCAAAGACTGAGGCCTCCGTACATGGGCCACTCGTTCTACCACGTGCGTCACCATGGCACCCATCTCCTCAAAAAAATTCCTCTTTTAGTAGGCTTATAAGGAACAATTATTCACTTTAACCCAAAAGTATGAACTAAAGGATTTGTCGGTGGTTTAAACAGGACAAGCCTCCTTCAAAATGTTAAGTACCAATGTCCAAAGCATTTCAAAGTAAGAAAAAAGCAGGTTTTCATTCTCAAAGCGTGTCTTTCATTCTCAAAGGAAAAGCACCTGTTAAATGCTCGTATGGTACTGACTTCACACAAAGTCCAGCTCATTTTACATTTCCACTGACCATGGCATGCTGGCTTGATTGACTGCTGACCACCACACAAACAGCCATATCAATACTGAACATCCAACATGTTCCTTGGTGAAAAGTTCATCTGTCTGCAGCCTCAAATGCAATTTACGTGATTAGAATTGTTATTTAACTGACTTTATAATTTAATTATCCTATCCAAGTTTATTTTTGTCATGATTTGAAGGGAAATGGTTTTGTTTTATCACATTGGTCTCTGGATTTGTGCTATTTTAGGTTAATTTTGGTGAAGCTTTTCTCTTTCCATGCTCATCTTGTCCAGTTATTTTCCTATTCGGCCCTTTATAGGGTCCCATTTAGTTCTGGTTCTGATTTGAAGACTTTGCAATATGTATGGGATAAACAAATTAACATATAAGGGTAAAACTACTCCATTTAAATTTAATTTATGTAGATGAAGTATAGGTGTAGGTTTAAATCTGGACTATGTATAGATTTTATCATTGACCTATGTCTAAATGAAGTATGTGTCTGGGCTAACATTACCATAACATCATATGAAATCTATTTAAAAAAAAAAAAGAACTGCAGCGTTTATTTTAGCTTAGATTTTAGACTTACACGAGAGTTTTCATCTCAAATGACACGATCAGGATGATTCCAGACATCTCAATTGAATTATAACTCTCCAAAAATATACCTTTGAAAAGGTGTCTATAAAGAGAATAACTACCAGGAGAGAAACAAAACAGTGAACTGAGGGCACAGAGCTCATTCCATTGAATATGAGATGTGAGATGTTGCCTCGGTGATATGCCACTTGTGGGAATAACTGAATGCAACGGGCCAAGAGAGCCAAACATCTACAGCAAAGTAATAAAACAGGATAACAAAATGGAGACATTATTTAGTCTTCAGAGGATTGCTGGTCTGGCCTTTTAGTGCCGTTGTCAGGTGGAGGTTTAGGTCAGTATTACCTCAGCTAAGAAGTCCTATAATATCTCCCTGCTGCACTTTGCATTTAGTTTATAGAGACGGTTATGCCAAACTATACTACACTAAAAGAAAATAAAAGGTGTAAAGTGATATGAGAAAAATAAGTTGGAGTATCAAGTCTCTACTTATGGCAGATCCACCATTGTATAATGTATGATCAACAAGTTTTAAACAGGTGCATCTGAAAACATTTTAATGTCATTGTAAGGTTATTTTTTTTCAGCAACTCATACATTATTTACAGCCTTCATATCTGTCAATTTTCATAACCATAGCTTACAGATAATGTGAGCACAGGGCCTTAAATAATACAGAACTATAAAAATAGATTTTTAACACAGAAATGTCACCCTAGTGAAGATGATGTCGATTCTATGCCTTTCCAACCATCTCTTTCTCTCAGTCTTCTCACAGGGAAAGCTAAATGTGAAGTGGTCACTTGACCTCAGCACAATAGTCATATCATGTTTTCTATGGAAAAGTAAAACACGTCCAATATTGTTCCTGGTTCAGGAGTTGCTTAACACAACACATTTCGTAGTTGTAGTCTATATTTCTATATTTTGGATTCATCCAGGGTGTGCTTTTTGAAGAACCGACTCTGATAAAAGCCTGAATTTTGTGAAACACCTCTACGTTTTTAGTAGGCATCGTTTTCTTCTTAAGGCTCTGGCTTGTTGCTTGCGTTACCACATGTTTTCCTTCTACTCAGTTTTCCACCAGAATGTTTGGACGCGGTTCTCTGTGAACAATCAGATTATCCTGCCTGCTGAACAGCTGTCAAGTCGGCAGTCTTAAAAATCCCCGATATTGGTTATTATTCGATGTTATCAAGTTAACAAAAATTCATTTTTGTATCTCTCTCTAGCTTTTTAAAGTAAAATAAATTTACTTTGTGATTCAATTTACATTTACTGAGCTGCACCTGCAACAATGTTTCTAATCAGAATGATATTTAATGATTGAATAATTTAATAACATTTCCCTTTAAATCACCCGGGATGACATTTATCCATCTCATCTAAATTATGTGAAGCATACGTTGTCCTTTTCAGGTACAGACAATTAATTGTATATCGCATATTATATGCCGTTAAATACATTCTGCTTGCAGGATGCCAGGAAAGGACAGGAGAGGAGAGAATGAACCGAGCCAAGCTTTACTGCTTCTGGTCCTTCTTTGATGCACTGAGGCTTTGAAGTCAATACTGATGTAATTTAGGGCCGGAGGCAAAGACAGGCCTACAAACCATTTAATTAGCACCTTGCTATTGCTCTTAATAGGAGAGTGAGGGAGTAAAGAAGCCAAAAAAAATGACCTCCTTTTCTCTGTGTGACTAACATGTAAGATTGGATGTTGTTAAAATATTTAACCAAACTTTAACAAGTAGAACCCATAAAAAATAAAGGTGGTAGAGGAAATCAAGTATGTTTATTGTTAAGACGAGATAGAAAGCTGAAAAGGGGAAGAAAAAAAAAAAGTTTGCTGAAATACAAACTCCAGACCCCCTGCCAGTCATGTGAAAACCTTCTTCCCTTCCTGTGTCTCTTACATCACCTGGGATAATACCTTAATGATCTCATGGAAACTGAGCAGTAAGTGACAGCCTGGTGGAGGTTGTGTGTTTTAGGGACGCACTGCGGCCATCCCATCCCAGGAAACAGAATCCCAGTGGGGGTAAACGGAAACCTGGCTTAGCAGATGGTCCCCACTGAGCTGACTCCTCTGATAAGCAATTAGAAGAGCAAACAAAACACAAGCGGGAAAACACATATTCAGGTAAAAAAAGAAAAAGAAAAAAGAAAGTGAGAACACACTGGGTCTATCCTCAACAATACAGGAAGCAGAAAAACAGGCAGAAAACTATGCAACCCAGCAGTGTTCCTATATCAAGTTAGCACTTAATTACTAGCCTGGTAAGGTTCTCAGCAGCACAGTGAGAGGGTGTTTGCTGCTGAAATAAAATGTCACATGACAGCTGCTTTTGCCTTTCTTGCGTTCGGCTTTTACGGAGAGAGGAACCACGCCATCCATCTTCCACCGTGGATCTTGCTGCAATAATAACCCGTCCACCTTATAAAGCAGAGGTTGGGATGAAGTCACCCCCATCTCCACTGATCCCTGCACTCCCACACTCACGCTTTGTGTGTGACTCAGACCTGCTGATGTATAGATGATGAGACAGGCTGAGAAGAGGAGGCTGTTGCTGCACCACACAGCAATCGACATGCACCATTGCAAGCCTGCATCCAGAAAATGTGGAACGTTAATAACGCAATGCCTCATTAATCCCCTTAGGAAACATTTTTAGTGGTCCGTGTTCCAGGGAAATGCAACACCCCAGGATAGACATCAAGGTCATTTCAGTGTCATTCTGACTATTATGTGTGGTTTCAGTTTTTAAATTTAGGATATTATACAATATTTATTTTGGGATGTGGAAAGCTAACCTGGCTATTAATGTTTAGAATATCGTTTGTTTCTATTAAAGCTACAATACAATAAATACTGGTACCGATATAAACTGGAGTACAACATGCATTGAGAAACATCACATTTATGAAGTCTCAAACTTTTGGTGCCTTCCTGTTTTGGAAAATATGTGCATATTGGGATCAAGGGCGTAGAAATCATGGTGTTGTGCCACTGTATTATGTCAGAATTGGTTTTGATACCATTGCTGTGATGTGACTAGGCCAATTTCGTTCCTGAAATCTGCGCACATTCCCTTTTATCTACAGATAAAAGCAAACGTACACTGGGATACTTAATGTCTCGAATTGAAGTACACAGAGTTGGAAAGGGTTCCTGGACATTAGCCATCGGAATTGTTTTTATGACGTGATGAATCTAAACAGAACATGTTCAAAAAGGAAAGCTCTAAGCTACTGAACAGATGTCAAAGCTGCCGATTCTTTAAAGACAATGAAAGGGTCATACTTGCTTAAACACGTCTCATGACACTGATGTGTGGCGCACTTTGTAGTTCAATAGATGCTATGAGTGCTGCCATGTGGTCAAATAATTATTAGATGAATTAATTAAAAAGAAACATGCTAAAATTAAAATGGATAAGTCAACATCACTTCCAAACATGGCATTGGTGCATTTTTTGTTACTGTCCATTTTGTGCTGAAAGAGCATGCAGTTCCATGTGATGATAATTTGAGACGACAGCAATTTTGTTTCCTTTAGCTCATATACCATCCGCTGTTATTAGCTGGTTTCACATGTCTTGTTCCCCAAAATGTTTTGCTATTTGTGTGATGTTTTTGGGGGAAAGACATGTATGAGAAAAAAGTTAATTACAGTGCATAAACCCATTTAAAAAAAAACTGTCTGTGCAGAAAAAAATTATATGGATTTAAGACATACTAAAAATAAACATACATGTTTTATTTTGTGCATGTGGTAATTAGACCAAATTTCTGTTGCAATTTATGTACCAGATACTAGAATTCATTCACACAGCTGTATGTACAAGTCAACACACAATCAAGCACTATTATACATTAGGGATAAAGACCATGTTATTTTTTTTATTTTTTTATTATAAGTTATTCTTTACATATGGTGACAAGTATATTATTTTTTGCCCATTCGAATTTGCTGTGATCTGCTGTACACTAACTAATATGATTCTACATATTATACTGCAGTGTCCTATTTTTTCCCCCCAATAAATTCCATTACATTTTCCCAAACAACTATGCATTGGTCAATACATAAAAAATACAAAATAAAAAAATATATTATGATTTATTTATGGAACTGGGGGCAATGCATTCTAACCAAAAAAATCATGCAAATTCTGGACGTGCTAGCTGATTTGTGTTTGCTTTTTTTTTTTCTTGTTCCCGTCTTGGTTTTTGCAGGTTGGTTTAATAAATCCCAAGAGTCCAATTAATATGTGATTTTATTCATCTTCTTATTCACTTCTAAAAAGAATAGTAAGAATTTGCAAACCCCTAATTGCTGCCCATTAATTACTACAAATTTGCAGAAAAAAAAAAAAAAACAAGGAGACAAGCCTGTCTGTCCAGCAAAGCACTCAGCTACACAACCATTATTATTATTGACCTGTAAGGCCCTGTTCACGCAGAGACAGTTTTCAGTGAAACTGTGACATTTTTGATGCCATCCAGGCTAGTGTTTACCCAAGTCTAGTCACTGGAGTCTCTGACACAGGAACTTTTTGAAGCCAGGTCTCAGAATGACTGTTCGAGAACACGTCCGGCGGAGGTGTGAAGAACTCCGCAGGTTTGGCAGCGCACATGAACAGACTGCAAGGTTTGTTCTACGCATTCAAGGGTAGATAGCAACAAAAAATGAGAGGTAGCCTAGTGCTATGCAGTTAGCATAGATGAATTAACGAGCACTTGGTTCATTGAGACACGTTACTGCTTCATAAGTGAAGTAGGAGCTGAGAGTAAAAAGCACATGTGCATTTCAAGTACATGCTTAAATTACAGTGCCACATAGAGGCCTGGCATGACAACAGCAGGTTCAAGGTAACTTGGCGGTCTCATGTAAATGTGCCCTGAGGGCAAAAATATTCTAAAATATGTATGCTCAACCTACATATAAAAAAAGCACTTTTAACTTTAGCATAGTAACCAAATTAATTATTTTAACTAGTGTTTTTCAATGAGATTTAAGAAATGTGTCTGGCAATAAGAGTGGTGTTGGGTATGGGAGGATTCATACGAGGTCCTGATCCATTAGTTGTGAGTCATATCAGTGGTACTGAGTCATTCAATACTCCTTGCAAAGACCTTACAAGGTAGCCATGATAGATCAGTCAGGGAGAGGTGACGGAAAGCTTCAAATGGCAAATACACGAAAGTCTGCAACACCCCTTAACTGCCAACATGCAGATCTGAAACATCTACTGCCCGACATCTACCTTCACTGCCTTTATCTCTGAGTCACTCTGTCTGCAAAAATAGTCTTAGCTTAAAATCCATCAACTACTCTCAGTTGGTTGATAATACTTTAATTTTCTAACAGCGTGGACTTTTTTTTTTTTTTTTTTTTTTTTTTTTAAGAGTGATGGTGGACTTGCCAAATAATAAGCTAATAAGATTTTAAATAAATGTCAGGGCTACCAGCAGCAGAGATGTTTCCAAAAAATAACACAAGTAATTTGATTTTATTTAATCCGATTTGTGAATATTTTTAGAATGAACGTGCCCAGGCTAAAAGAAACAAATGAATGCAGACTGTCGCCACAGAGTCTGAGACACTTTGCTTAACAAGTCACAGGGCAATTTGATCTAATAAGGAAAAGACTAGGCAGCCAGCAGAGCAAAACATCACTTTTATGTCAACTCTCTCAACCTTTTACTCTGTGAAACAGTTTGGAGGTGGTTGGCATAGTCAAAGGGTAGGGGTCCCTGCAGTTAAGGAAGATGCTCGTAGGCCACTGCGTTTTTAGCAACAGAGGCACAGGTGGCAAGTGCATGGGTTAATAGACAGGGGAATGCAGGAAAAAAAAAAAAAAGCAACAATGAGTCATCCCATGGAACGCCTCAGAGATATGACAGGCGTAAAGGAGGGATGCAGAGAAAGTCATTCATGAGGACAAATTGAGACCAGCCATTTCGGAGATGTAAAACTCCCCAGTGCTGTGCAATTTAAAAGCACTAAAAAGCTGAAAGATAAAACGTAACGTAGACATGCACTGCGCGGTATTAAGCCCGTCTTCTGTGATTTATTCTGCAGTTAAGAAATGTAAGCTTGACAGAAGGTTTTCTGATAATGAGGTGTGCTGTGTCAGGACACCGTATAGGCATGCTCGGATGTGCGCCACTATGCTAGCCTGTGGTGAGAAAGCTGTGTGTGAATTTCTAGCAGATGAAAGTAGACAACACGATACCAGGACTCCCGGTTTGTTCTGAGACTATGACACCCTGTTTTTCCTCTCATTGCCGCCTCCAGTTCCTATTAAAATCTTTCACCGTTCAGCTTATCTTACTTACGTGGCGGCTGCCCAGAAATACGACGAACCTCAAAAGTCGAACTTGTGTGGAAAGAAATTCTTTCATAAATTCTGGATTTTAAACAAGTGATATGTCCTAAATGTCTTTAAAAGCATAATAATTTGAACTTCACATATTGTGAAGTTATTATATTGATGCTGACTGGGGGCTGTAACGTGTAAGAGGCAGAAGGAATCAGGTGTTGACCTTTTTCGATCTAATCTTGTATTACAAACATTCTAAAATTATTCCAAAAGGAAAAACAAAAATAGAACTGCTTTGACAGGGAGAAAAAAAAAAAGTCCCCAGATTTCACTGAAACATTAATAAAGATACCTCAAAGTGACAACAGAACATACTGGTAGGCCAGATTTCTATTTTATTATATGGTTTGATGCGTTCAAATACTCAAAGAGCGGTATTCATCAAGTAACTATATATTTATCACAGAAGAACCATATGGAAATTAACTAAACATTTGGCCAAGTTTGATGTTTTTTGCACTGTAATGTGAAAAAACATGACAGTGCGAAAAGTAATTTGATATTAAAATGACCCTGATCTTACAGTGGAGCTACCTTCAATATTTTCAGTAAAAGCTGGTGCACAAAAGTTTAAACACATTATGTTTATGTGTATATACTTCCTGTTTTGTTCTTTTTATTTTGTTTGTTCTGCTGCCATTCCTGATGTGATTGCAATGGCTGTAATTCCCAATTACAGCCAAAAAAATAAAGTATAATAATAAATAAATCTTCAGATCAAGACTTCCAAAGGAAAAATGCCAGTGTGGGTCCTTACCTGGTAACTTGATGTTACAAACAACAAAGACTTATATCTTTATATATTTATCAATATTAGCCAACTCTGGGGTGTATTTATCACTATTAACACACTACTTTAACCGCTTAAAATTTTCCACTTTGAATAGTTTGCTTTGACGATCAACTATATAGCGTTTTTATACTGTAAGAGTATTACAATTGTTCTATAACAAAATTACTAATTTATCTGTTTTGTAGCTGTTATTTTGATCTTCAAATGGTTGGATTAATATTTCTGATGCATCGGCCGTTTCTTTTGCCTTTTCTCCCTGCAAAGTCATTGAATGAATTATGAATTGCACTATAAGAATACACTTGTCTTGTTTTGCTTTACTATTTCAACAGTTTTTATCACCTTTTTTTTTTCTTATGCCATTTTGTCCTTACTTTTAACACTCTCAGCTCACTACATTGATTGTCGGTTAACTGCTTTTTATCAATAAACCTTATAAATTTACTTTTTTATCATGTTTTTAAAAGTAAGTTTGATTTTATTATGTCACAGTAAGAAACTGTGACGTAATAAAAATAAAAACCCTACCCATTTAAATATCAGGTGGTAGCCTATACACCAATATTTCTAAGGTTCAATGGTAGTAGAAAAAGGGCATGGCCCAGCCTTATTGCAATGGTTACCAAGGATTTGATAAACTGAGTAACTTGGTACATTTAGCATGTGACAGCCAATCAATTTAAACTGTAATAAGGCCAAACACAAAATAAAAAATCCTACTATTGATTTCTGTTGCCAATATGCTTTTGTTTCATCTTTGAAAACAACAAACGATGTGCTAGCTCCTTTGAGTTCGTTATCCATAGTGAGCTTGCCAAGCCTGCACCACACCCATTTCTAACCCTAACCCTAACTCCTTCCATCTCCCTCTGCCTGCTGCAGGGCACGTCTGCTGAGGTTCGCCAAGCATAAACAGCAATTCATCCTCGTGAAGACAATTCACATCAATGCTGAGAGGATTTTTATTGACGAAACAGATGCATTTTGGCAAATGACCAGCGAAGAAACTGTGCAGCAAAAACAACAAGGAAAAAGGTGAGAGAAGCACAAGACGTGGAGGGCCTGAAAGGCAACAGTTTCTAATGAAGAAACAGGAAGGGACTGGAGGAGATGTTTAATTTAAAACCTGGATTTAAACACAAAAGATATGACATAAAATATCCAAGAGTTGTGAATTTGGTGAATTGCAACCATTTTATATCATCATTGAGACAATTTTTATGTTCTTGTGATACCACTTATTTAGTGAAATGGACCATTCCCTCTTGTAGGAAGAGGGAATGGAAATCGTACCAAAGGATGATCTGGACATGTTGACATCCACCATATCCTCCCTGATGTAGATCTTCCTTGCCATCACACAAGGAAGCAGTGTGTTTGAGATGTGTATTAAAATTCACACATTTGAGTTTAACATTTAAACTCAAACTTATCACAAATTTACACAATCATGTCATAATTATTTGTATTTTCCAAACTTCTTAAAGGAATAGTAATCTTAGTTTTTCAATTTTAATTAATAAAAGCATCTCTAAAAGATCATTCTGGTATTTATCAAGCAGAAAATTTTTTAGTAAATCTAAAAGAACCAAAGTACAAAATATTACGCCTGATTTAACGTCAGAGTACGAAAAAGTTTGATCTTTTTCACAGTGTATGTAAATATCTGGATTCAATTCTAAAGAAAATATGGTGTGACATTTTCCTCACAGAGGTAGACACACGTTGCAATGACATAAACAATGCCAGGCTGAAAAGTGTGAATGACATCTGTTCTCTGGGCAGGGAGGAAGGCAATCATGGGGATGTGAGAAAACATTTATTTTCACCCCAACGGGATGTTTGAGGAAACACGGAAACAAAGTTAAAAAAAAAGACACACATACCATTTCAAAATGGTGCGTAATCTCTCCTTACTGCCAAAGCACACAGATATGCATACACTGAGCAAGTTTGCATACAGGAGCTGATAACAGAGCAGGAAAAAAATGCTGGCAAAAGCACACAGAGAGGGGAAAAAGTGGCAAAGAAAAATCATGTGCCCTGTCAGAGGTTTTACTGCTCAACATGACTGAGCTGGATTTTTGTCGTTTTATATAACAGTGATTAGAATGCTTTCACTTTATTTCTGTAAAGACAGACAGATGTGTTGCATTCATAGTGTTTCCAGATGATAGGGGTCAAAATGCAGAAGGCCAAGAAGTGTGAGGGTGGATGGGAATAGGCAGAGGGATGACCACAGGGATTAGAGAGCGAGCCGTGTGAACAGATGGTCCCTGGTTGCCACCCAAGATCCCATTAAGAAAGATGGCAGGACTGACCTATTTCTGGACCCACCATGCCGTGTAAATCCGCTGTCCATAGAGATAGGGAGAATATCTGCATTCAGGGTTTGTAATCCTTGCTATTTTTCTTGGACATTATAGGATTACATGCATTGTTACAATACCAGATGCAAAACATAGAAATCGACTTGGTGAGATGCTAGGATAATGTGGCACACAAATTCAGCTGTCCAAGTAGTCACTTCCTTCCTCATACACTGTGCCCTTCAGTGCTTAATGAGGTCTTTTGATAGAGCAACTGGGATGACGTGGCTGTCAAAGAACCGATGAGTTATCCATTTCGAAGCCCTCCCACCTACAGAGAGGATGGGCTTTCCTTTCACCCTTCTTCCGAAAGCAATGGCACTGTGCGGACAGCTGCCCCGGCAAGACGCAGAGAGATACTTCCTCAGTCGCAGGTAGTTCATCTCTACCAGCGACCATTCACGATTAGTTGTAGCAATAAACTTTATTTGAGAAATATTTCTTTTTGATGTAAAGACAATACAGTAAAAACACTGTAGGCTGTTTGGTTTTTAGAAATTGAAAGAAAATGTCACACGGATGTGCACCTTTCAGCCAAAACTGCATTGAGTAACATCGTCGAGCCTTTTTCAATTTGAATGGAAGTGCGTTCAAATTTATGACAATGTAGAAATCACAAGGGGTAATGAAGATGAGGAGAGCCAAATGTAGAAAGAGGAAAGAGTCGGCCGAAGAAGCTGGTGATTTTGTTGCTTCTGCCACCTTCAGCTTCCTACATGAAACAACGAATGACACGTACCTCTGGTTGGACTGTGTGATCCGGTCAGTGGTTGACGTGCTCTCAGGATACGTAGCAGGTGAAAGGGAGCATCATGGCAGCGGTGAGGCAAAAGTCAAAAACCTGACAACAGTTATCAAGTGTTTAGAGCCCGAGATGATAAACAGCTCAGCAATAAGCTCGCAAAGAAAATGCTGGTTTGAGTGGCGTGAAAGGCAATTGTGGCAGGTAGAACAGGCTTGCGATCCAAAAGTTGTGGGTTCAATTCCAGCCTCCTCCCGCCTTAGGTTGATGCACCTCTGGGCAAGACACTTAGTACAAAAAGAGGTTCCAATCTCTGCAGTGGTACAATTACCACTGCAGTGGTGATAGCAAAGTGAATAGCAAAAGCTGAAGTCCTATTACGAGTAGTTATAGTAGCAGCAGCAGGAGAAAAGGTGAAATGAAGCTTTAAGGTGTGTAAATGTTGCACACACCTTAAATTACAAGGTGTGTACAACATTTACACACCTTGTAAATGTGTGTAAACTTTGAGTACTCAAGGTACTCAAAGTTTACCTTGAGTAAACTTTGTTTACTCAAGGTGTTAAGAATATAGCGTGTAGATGTACACTAATATTGCAGGACAAATTTAAAGTCTATGTATCTATCTATCTAGAAGTTGTGTTGTACTGCATGGTAGGCGTAAAACGAGTATTCTCTCTCAAGAATGAGAATTAAGAATGAGCTAGCAACTTTCACTCCCACGCCTAGACAACTAGACTCCCTTCTGTTAGGGTTAAGCAAAGATATTGTTTTTCTATTGAAAATCGATAAACATGTTTTGAATATCAGCAGGCTGTTATTCTACTCAGCCCTCAGGCATTGAAAACAGCACGACAAGCCCTCTCACCCACAAACTAACAGGGAGCCGTATGGCAATGACTGAAATATAAATTCTAGTACTTTTCCAGCTTTGACAAGTGAAAACTTCGACTGCATATTTTATATCCATTGCAGATTGTTTTGAGATGTAAAAACAACATATCTAAGAGTAAAGAAGATATATCATCTATCACAAGATATATGAAAACATAACATGTTTGGATAGACGACACTAAAAGTTTAATCAGTCTACTTAATCCATTCCATAACCACTTTTTTTGTTGTGTTTGAAGCCATTTTCCTGTTGAAGAACTCAACTGCCACCAAATAAACCGTTCTGTAAAATGTGAAGCATCAGATGAAAGGATGCGCAGGGAGTGGAGTTAAGAGTTTGTCTGGCTAATGCCAGAGAACCATCCAAAATAAATAAGCTCTGCGTTTTTTTGATAAGTGTAGTGGTGAATTTTCTAGACTGTGCTGCTTTGTATGTGCACAATCATACATTATTCACTTAAAGAAGTTAGCAAGTAGATATTCCTGTGGTTTGAATGTGTCCGGCATCAAACTGTCTGCTGTTTGGCTAGTGAGAAAGAGTCAACCTTAGAGAATAGTGAAACCCGTTAACAATTTCAACATTTTTACACTGTAAAATGTGTTTGCTGACTAAATTACTTACTGTTGCTACAGGAAAGATGCTATGCATGGGCAACTCTAGAAGAAAGGGTTGCAGAGAACTACATAACTCCACACCAAGTGAAGGATTTATATTTGTCAGACAATTCAATTAGCTCGATGGTATACCTGATCTTTCACTAACAGCAAAGTCATCAAGGGAAACAAATGATCAGGAATGGAGGGCTCTGACCAACAGAAACAATCAATCTTTATCTGGTTTTGTTTCTTTTTCCACCAGGGTGGAATGGAGCCAACTGCACATGTCCGTTTGGGAGCAAGGAAGAAACTTATTTTTTGTTTGTTTGTGTTTTTGTCCTAGTTTGCTTTCCCCAGGCAGACAAAGTCCTTAATGTCAGATGACTGAGCACCACCACACAGCAGTTCCTATGGTTACCATCCAGGTTCTGCGTACACAGATACTCCTTGCAAATTCTGATCTGCAGTGAAACACTGACGGAAGAGCAAATTCTTCACAAAACAACATAAAAAATAAAAGAAATCACCTCACCACCCACATGTGAACACATCCACACATGCACATATATACCGAAGTTTTCATGCTCCTACTGCATGTATGGAAAAATACTTTCAAACAAGAACTCGCAGTTGCACACGTTCCACCCACATGATGAACCAGTCACTCACCTGCATGGAGCAATTTTGCAGTGTTGTGCTGCATATCGTTACAGAGGGCACGCAAGTAAACACAGCCTGCTGGGCTGAATTATCAGCTCCACCAGAAGTAGCGCAAATCACAGTAGGTGATACACCGGGATATCTCTAAGCCTAGACACTCCATTTAAAGCAGCCCATGTCTTATTTCTCCTTGGCTGGAACAAACATACTGGTTTACTTTTAATTTGCTTCTGTGTTTTTTGTTGGCGTTTCTCTCTGCCCCTGTTTTCCTTGGTTCCGTTCTCTCCCTCACACTTCCAGCTAACAGAAATATACATACAGGGCAGATTGGGAGCACTCTGTCAGAGCAGAAGATGAAAGGAAGAAGAGAGCTGCGTTCCATGCCAGGAGAGCCGTGTGAGTGGGAAAGTGATGAAAGAGAAGCTCATTTAGTAAATTGACAGCTCCCTTCAGGATTTTTCATCCTCCTCCCCACTATGAAAGGACGGAGCCTTCCTCAACTCTGAACTATCCTCATCAGGCATGAGGAAGCTGTCACATTCCAGCAAACGTCAACAATGACAGTGTTCGTATTTTATCTTAGATTCATCTCTCTCTCTCTTTCTTTCTTTCCAACTCCCACGGCTGTTTCATTCAATCCACAAATGCACAGTGGATGTCTGTACAAAACAGACCAAGTGTGACTGAAAGAAAGCTAGAAAACAGCAGATAAAGAAAAAAAGAAAAAAAACAAATGTTCTTAAACATAAAGTTGGCTACACTATCAGGAAATACCAAAATCCATTGACTGAGAGCACAGTAGTAGCAGTTGATATAATTGATACAATTTGTGTTGTTTTAGTTTGGTCAAAATTGATATAACCAAAAAATTCTCATTTCCCCAAAAGAGGCACATGATTTCACACGACAACACTGCAGACACAAAGATGTAGATGAAGTTGCAGAATAAACAGGCAAAAACAAATATATTGGTGAGATAAGTTGGGAGGGGTGCTACTCCGGACATCACTAGAAAAGTCTTGGCGCTGCACTCTAAACTACACCGACACCAGATCTCGATGGCCTAGTTTCGGTCAAATAATGTCCACGAGTATTTGTACTGGCACACACGTAAATACAAACCGGCAGACTAACCCAAGAGAGGGAGAGAAAAGTTGGGCTACAGCTTGCAGAACTACACCATCAAAACAGCGGAGATTAATCAATGTCTTGTCCAATGTGGCCAATGGATAAGACAAACTTATTGCGACCAAAGAAAAAGAATTCAGTTTGCACAGAAAATAGCCAAATAATTTGATGCCAAAACATTTTACTTCATTCATGTCTGAAGAAGAGAAACCTACCAGAACCCTGCCTGTGAGTGTCTGAGCGGAGATCATGACACCGGCCCAGTCTTTGACTGAAGTCATCCATCCCACCTCGCTGGCTGCTGCCTCCTCCTTCTCATCAGGACCTTTAGTTGTCTTGTCTGCTGTCGGATTGTTGGCAGGGTTATTCACCTTCTGAGCCTCCTTGGGGGAAACAAACAAACAAACAAACAAACAAAAAGAACAAAATCATATGAGTAAAGGAAATGGAAGAAAGTTCATTTATGTTTGTTGCAAGGATAGGGATCACGCCACGTCGACTCCCATCTGCTATCCACCGAATATGCATGTCCATGTACGATTTCACATAATGACAGAATGTGTTGTGCTCCAGCCGAGCTGCACAGATGGTTCTTTATATTAACCGTCCCTAATGTCACGCAGGCATTTCAGCACTCTGTCTTGCATCCGAATGACTGAGCAGAGTTGCATTGCAGTTCGTTGACATGCTATGCTTGGCAGAAACACTGCGTGCAGCTGTTCCTCTCCAGCCATTCACTCACTCCTGACTTGACACTAGCTGGCATTTAGTTTCCCTCTGCTCCTGGCAAAGAAATCTAATGAGTAGATTTCCTTGTGTTCTGAAGCCACTGAAGCATTGAAGTCTTCCCATTGCGCATAGATTCAAATATACCAGGAGGTGTTTCGTGCATAGTATGGAATGCTCTCATTAAACCTGCGGCTGGACCTCGGTGATTGCTTCCGAAGAGAACCGATGGAGCTGAATAACTTTTAAATGTGTGATGGCAGGATTAAAAGTTGACTCACTCAAAGGAGACACAGTAAGCAGACCATTACTCACTTAGGCTTCACATGTACTTAAAACAAGTCTTAAAATGCCACTCTTCACAGCAACAGTGGACAAGTAGCTGTCAAAGCAGAATGTTTGCTCTGTCAACGCAGCAAAATGCCTTCAAATGTTGGACGTCAAATGATGACAGCTTTTTTCAGTATGACCTTCCTTAGTGCTGCATCTAAAAAAATGATGATATAAACTGAAATAAATTGTGCTTAGACTGACTTTTCTAAAAGCGGTCGAGGCCAGAGATTCACCAAGTTGATCTAATCTCTGGGAACATTCAATATTCAGGAAAAGCACAGTAAAAACGTACTACGTCTGCAGGGTATAAGGACAGAGCTGTTACACATGAACAGCTCTGTCCATATCAAGAAGCTCACTGGGTCAAATTGAATTACATTTCATAATGACATGGCATGGACACAGCTGCCATTTTCCTAATTTCATTCCGACCCCATAACAATGCTAATAAACTGGGCCTAAAAAAGCCCGACTTAGTCATCAGATCATTATCTGCTCATGCCGTAGGGCCTTTCTGTGCTCCAGTGGATAATTAATTTACTTGAGCTTTATCAGGGTTTCTGCAGGGTCTTCAATAAAGCCTAAAAAAAAATCTCAAAGCTCAAGAAATATTTTAGTCTACATCTTAACTTTCAGCATGTAATTAGCTTAGGAACCAAAATACAAAATCTCAATGATGCACTACGCTTTGCCATGGATACATTTTTATTGTTGCATATTTATTTTGTTTGGGTTTATATATATATATATATATATATATATATATATATATATATATATATATATATATACACACACACACACACACACACCACAAGTCTGGTTATCAAATAATTTTTTATATCAGAAAAAGATTACCTGAGTAGAGGTGGATAGAGTACACCAAAATTTGTACTTGTGTAAAAGTAAAACTGCTTCAGCACATTTACACTCGAAAGTAAAAAGTAGTCTCCAAATAAGTCAGTGAAGTAAAAAACAAATGGTAACAAGACTATTTAAGTACTTTGTAACAAATAACATTTGATTTAATTTTTTAAAAATTATGCAATTTTGAAAATCATGTATTGAAACAGACCAAAATTTACCTTTATGCACAAAATATTTTAAGGACTTATATTAATCTAATATTATAATTACTAATTAACAAATTCAGACACACAAAACACTTTTCCAAATTCCAAAGACTTCTGAAACCAATACTTGCAGCAGGTGGAACAGGGTAAAAGTCACAACCTCTACTGTGACCTCCAAAATGCAGGAAGAAAATAAAACAGTGAAGCTTTAGTGTACAAGAAGTATCAGTTTAGGATGAACTGTGGGTTTTTATGTCTGGTTTTTGGTTAAAACATGTTTAATCCTCATTAAGTAGTTGCTCATAGTGGGGAGAATATCTAGAACTGTCAAGCAAGAGTAAAATTGTTTTTTTTTGTTTTGTTTTGTTTTTCTAAAGTAAAATATAAAAGCATGGTGTAGTAAAACTACTCCCAAAAGTACCTTTTCCCCCCAAAAAAAATTACTCAAGTAACTTCTTGTAATCATCAGAATGTTTCTATGTCAATGTGAGATGGGCCTTTGTGATCGTTTCCATTTTGGGAAAATGCATGGCTGCCATTTTGGCCAAATAGATTTTTTACTATAAAATTATAAACATTGACTGTGGTTTGCTCTAGTCCTAAATACTGAAAAAAAAATTTTAGACTGATGATCTTGCGTCTTATCCTATTAAATTTAATTAAATGTGGACATGATATGTTGCTTTCTAAGATCTTTTAGCTAACTTGAAGTTGTTGAACAGCTTCCGTTTAAGCGAATTCTTGATTCTACAGCTCTGGACATTTTACTTTTACATTTACTTAGCATTTAACAGGGGGTAATAATACCTTTCTAAATAGAGCCAGGTTGATTTGGATAGCTCTAGCTATGCTCCTGTATGCATCTCTGCTGTCTTTTGCTGCATTTACTCTGCATGCATGCAGGTCATTTTGCGCTGGGATGTGTGAAGTTTCACAGATTAGCTATGCGGGTGTGTCAGACACCATGTCATGTACTCCGTATGCAGAACACCCCCATTAGCATGTGCACACAGCATACACCACTAAGGAACAGAAATCACATCTAGTTTGTGAATTCCAGGTCTGGCTCTTTCTGGCACATGTGTGCATATTGGATGGGACCATATGAATAATGGATGCAGTCACAAATTGATGGCTTTGCAGATCAGAGGAGATAATGTAAACAACGTATTTCTTCCAGTTCATTTGAGTCATCCACAGTAGGCTAGGCTAGGGGGGAAGAAGCACTGAAGCATACTGTTATGGGAGAATCCATCTGCTGGCTATAAATAAACCCCTGTGATGTCAAACTGTTGGGGAAGACGGGGAGCAGCCGCAATCAGAGGATATTTTGCAAGAAAATGGCAGGCTTTGCCCTCTTTTTTCTTTAAAATTACTTTTCAGTGATAATAGTTTTTACTGCTCAATTCGCATTAACAAGATGAATTTAATTCTGTCACTTTTTAATGCTGTCTCTTTTATAGCAGCCCGTTTCTCCTTAAGGTTTTCATAACCAATCAAAAATATATATATTTTACAGGCATAAGTTCAAGCTGAGGGGCAAAAAATATGAAAAAAATCAAATAAATCATTAAAGTTGTAACAAATTTAACTTCTTATTACCACTTTTGGGGGATTTTTACATTGGTAACAGAACAGGGAACCAGTTTTCGCAGTGAGCTGTGACAGGAGCTGCAGGTAGCAGGCTGTGCACGTCCGACTTCCCACCAAAGCAAACAATTTTACCGCACCCCGCTGCTGCGTGAAAAACTACTCCCGACATGCTCGGCAGGAGATCGGGTGGTGCAAACTTTTAGTGACAGACTTACTTCTTTTTTTTTTAAGAGCCCTTCAGAGTGTTTACTGCGGCACGTAACCGCTCAGAGTTTTTACCGCAAGTAAAAGCACTGCTGTAACCAAATCATATGAGACCTAGCGTCACTAAAGTGTCAGTGAAAAGATACCTTTCAGCCCTAAGTGCAAAGTGATTCCTACAGTATCTATCGCTCCTCACTTGCACATTTGACGCACAAAAATATTAAAATGCCTCATTTTTCTTGGATTATTACTCAGGTTATTACTGTCTGTTTATTTATTCACATAATATGAACAAATATCACATAGACAACATCCAAATGACCTCATTGGGTTTTTTTTTTTTTTTTTGCTTTCACCCCTGAACAACTCAGTCCAAAGCACACGTTTTGAATTTCCAGTTTTAAATCTTTATCTAGTTCAACTGCCTACATCAGGGGATCTTTTTATATAACAATACAGATGAGCATTGTTAATATTAGGACTGTTCCAATTATGAGAATAGTCAAGGGAGGCAGGCTAATAATTTGCAAGACGGTGACAGAATAAAAAAAATCCTTGACACAAGAAGAAAGACACAAATTAACTGACAGAGCAAAATCTACAGGACAAAGAAGAAGAGAAGGTGGAGAAGTCATCATGTAGCAATAATGCGAAGATGGGAGATGTAATGATAAGCATGAAATTAAAAGACATCACGAGGCAGACAAATGTAGCAAAAACGACAAAAAGAGAGGGGTAAAACAGCCACTGAAAGTAAAAAAATGGGCAACTGAACAGATCAGAAGGAAGACAAAAAGATAAGGGTGATGTGTAAAACTGAAAGAAGATGGAAAAGACTCAGGAGGTCATGCCCATCTGACCCTGCTGATCTAACTGAAGTTGGCTTCTAGGCAGCTGTTCCTCTGGCTTCCGACCGCATCGCTCGGGAAAACTCTACTCCAGCGTCGTGGGCTATTTATAGCCTCAGCCCATGAGACACGAAAGTATTGAGACTCATAACTTGCCGCAGTTACCCTGTGTCCCTGGGTTACAGGCCTTCACAGGGTCACAAGAAACATTTATAATATTTTATAAACATTTGCTTAATTCATAAAAAGGTCAAACTTATTGATCCATATAGAATGATAAGGCAAAATGGTATGAGATGATCACTACCAGAGCACCTTTTCTAGGGTATTACTGCAGACAATAAAGAAAAAGGGTCAAAATTAATTCAGAGCATAGGAATGTTCAGGTGAACTTTACTGTACTGTAGATCCTCACGCCCAGTGTTTGCCCAGACTTCCATGTGTCCGATTTAAGGATTACACAGACTGTAATCCATCTGATCAGAACAGCGACAACATAAATCCATATCCAAACAAAATTCATGCACAGGGAATGAGAGGAAAGCCAGTAAATCTCCATATGTAATAAAGTGGAAACTGCGATCACTGAAGTGGAGAAAACAAAAGTAAAAAAAATATTGTAAAATATCCAAGAAAGTAGAGTCAACAGAAACAAATCTATGCCAAAAAAACACACACAATGGCGCTAGAGAACGCATCACCACAGAAACAAAAAAATGTTTTAGATTTTTAGTTTCCTGTTAAATATGTTTAGTTTTCTTCGTCAGTGTGTGTTTATGTTACATCCCTGAATTTTGTCACGTGCAAAATGATGGAGTCTGCTTTGTCCTGAGAATGCACACAGGTTACCGTGTGCCAGGATGTGTAAGGCTTCACTGAATGGCTGTGTGGGTGCGTCACACGGCAGTGTGGAGTGTCAGCACAGCACATCATAAGATGGGTAATGTTATTATTCTGTCATTGCAACAGAGTCTGAGTACCACTTATGAAAAATTTATAGCAGTGCTGCAAGTGTGGGATATATGGGGGGTTTCAAGGTTGTGATGTTTATTCATCGTGTCAAAAAAAAATCTCTGCCAGTCGGAATTGACTGGGGATCAAACTGTGTCTCCAAACTATTGTATCAGATGCATGCAGAATAATTTTTTATTTATAGATATCTCTCTTCCGATGGCTATATTTTCTGCTTCATAACTTTTGGCTTAGTAAGGGAGAAAAAAAAAAATTTAAAAATCACAAAAACAGCTAAGGCATAAAATACAACTTTATGGTAAGTCAATGACTAACAATTTTCAGAAGATAAAAATAGTTCATCAATCTGCAGAATGCCATCATTCCCTTCATACTAAACTCGTGAAGATTTGTAGACACAAACTATAAGGTGGGATTTACAATACAGAAAAACAGGCAAAAAAGTCAACTAGTCTACGTCTCTTTGCATCCCCCTCCGGAAAGCTCACCCATCTGCATAACAGGAGGAGAGCTCTCCACCAAATGGTTGAACTCCAATTCCACTTTTTGTCCCAACTGTGACATCCCTTCAGCTGGCAGAGAGAAACAATAAGACAGTGATACGCAAAACCCTAATGTAAGCCTGGCAGCCCTTGCCGTCTAAGACCCACATTCTTTCCCGTCTCTTAGTTCAACCAAAAAAAAGACAAAGCGGGAAGAACAATGCATCTGCATTAGTGTTACTTCCTTACATCCGCAGGGAAACTAAAAGAAAGAAATATCTTGAATGTACAGTCCTGCTGATTCATAATGCTTGACTAAACTTTGTCCATTCATATAACATTACAAACCTCAGCGGGCATGGGTAAAAATAGATTATGCAGTGAATTGTGGGTGACTGAAAGGTCAGATCATAACGATAGATCATTTCATATCACTCTAAAAATGCCTTCTTCAGAGAAGTATAAAGTTAAACAATGCTCAAAAATCTGTTTAATATTTTATGTAATAAACAAGTTCATGCCTCATTAGCTCAATGCATCACAAAACAAAGGTCCTAAATTTTCTTCCACTATATTTCCAGTGCCTTGCATGAGAATTCAGTTACTTCCACAAAACTCATTGTAGTGTAAGGGTATTTTATGTTTTAGACTAGATCATAAACACATTCTTGGTGAGATTCAAGTCTGAACTACTCCCACCACTGTCTTTCAGTATGAGAGTGGTGTGTCCAGGGTGACATGTAGTTAGTTTTCCTAAAGTGAAACTGTCTAAATATGTTTTTTAGAGTTATATCTTTATATTTCTGCCCAAATGTTGACATTTTTTTTTTAGTTTATTATCATTTTGCCTAAAACCGTCTGTTAAATCGACTGGTTCCTATTGGTTGCAGCAGGACGAAGAAAGCAGGAAAGGCTAATGGTGGCTAATGGCGGCTCTAGCTGCTTGCTCAGGACAGACACGCTGCTGACAGAGCGTTGTCGCTACTAAAGTCTCCGACAACACAGAAAAAGAATCATTAGATTAGTCACTAGTTGTTTTGGGGGAAAAAAATCACTTTAATAGTCTGCAACATTGATAAACATAGCAGAAAAGTGGATAAGTTGACCACAGTCCCATCACAGCCCTTCTCTGTTCATCCCCATACTCCGCTGTGTCTCTTGGCTCCGCCCACCAAATTAAAAAATTTGCCAGCGGCGGATTTTAGCTTTAGCACTTTAACTAGTATTTTCAGTGTAGACCAGAGTGTTCAGTTTTTTTACTCACCTGATCAGATGATCTCCTTTCATTTTTTTGGATAAATGAATGAATATACTTTATTAATCCCAGAGGGAAATTCACATTTCAGTACAACCCTTACAAAATGCCTGAGGGTTTACCCCTTCACAGTGAGGGAGCAGGATGGGGGAGGTTAGTGGCAAAACTTATAATGGGACATTTCATAACTTGCTTCTAGCTATGCTTAGGTTTGTGGAACAAAGCCAGATTTGAGGAGTTTACAGCTTCCTGGATGTTTCTCTAAAAGCAGCCAGGATGTGAAAAAGTGAAAACGTTTGTGAAAAAAAATTAAAGACCATTTCAGGGTATAGATCTGGAAGTATGCAGAAAATATTCCTTAAGAAAGACACTGGAAATATTTACCTAAGACAAAAAAGTCTAATAAGTAAAATGATTAAAATGTAGCAATGCATATTTATCTAAGGAGGAAAGAAAAATCGCAGCAGATGTGATGTTATTACACTGGATAGCACTACATTTCCATCACACGTGCACATCTAATAATTGGTTGTTTTTAACTGCCGACACATTTAATTCATTTTCCTCACGTCAACCTGGAGATGGCTTGTTACTACGGTGATACACCAAGCTCGTGTCCGTGTTTTCTATGCAAATTAGGTGCAAATGGAGTACGCTTCAAGTTGGTCCACTTAATACACTGGGTAAATCTGCTTCAAGGTGATTGCTGACATGAGGAGACTTTAGAAGGGGCAGTAATTGTACTGAAAACACAAATTAAAGTAACACACTGTTAGAATAATTCCTGTTATAATTATTATTAGTATCACCTCCAACATCACTTTTCCAGAGGCGCATACTGTACACATTTTTAAGTCCATCAGAGGGAAGAAAGAAAAAAATACCAACATTAGCCTTTAATTGTGCTTCAGCCACCTGAGGCTGATTTCTACTTTACTGTACTCTGATGTGTGAGCAAACAAATATAAATGTAGGACAATTATGACAAACTCAGTTAAATGTGCCAAACCAGAGTCCAAAATGATTTTGCGGTCAGATCTCACAGTCAGGTCTTTAAATTTGACCCCTCACAAGCCTCGAAGCAGGCTGCTGCACATCGTAAGAGCCAAGCGTACTAAACACTAAAATGCTGCTGTGGGTTTTTCAAAATTATGTCCATGTGATAATTTTCTTGTTTATCTGATCACAGCCAACAAAATGGGCTTTATTTCAGAGGAGCATACATGTTGATATATGTGTGCATTTATGGCATTTACTAATTTCCAGTTTGGTAAAATAGAAACTCCAGTTCACTTATCAGCACAGGGTTCTGATTAAGGATTTTTTAAATAATCAGGAGTTAATGTCCCAGACTGAAGCTCTACTTCTGGTACTTGCCGTTTGTGATTCCATCAGACATAATTGCAGATAAAAAACGCCACCTTTAAATAAAAAAAAAGTTCCTTTCATCTGAAGTGGTTGTAAAGCTGCATTAGAGGCTGTGGACATTATTGTGATGATCTAACAACCTGGTGGTGCAGATTATTTGTCATGCAGAACAGAAAACTCCTCAGTGCCTAACAGAAGGCAGCTGGACTTGTCACATGATGTTTCTTCAAGGTGAAACTTCAGATGCCTTCTATTTATGTTTTATTTAAAAAAAAAAATTTAATCTAGTTTTGCCAAAACAATTCACCTTTATAATGATGCTGATAATAAAAGACACTCCTACAGCTCCGGTCTGACTGTGTCATGTAGTAAAAAGAGTTATTCTGATCACAGGAAAAACACTAGATGTTACAAACTGAACTCTATTAAATATTATGCTTAAAGCAAAGAGCACTTTTCAAAACTTCAGAGAGCAACATTTCTGTAACTTTTGTAGAAACACAAATAGCTATGAATGTCAGTGAAATATAGTCAAATTATTTACAACTCCAACCGAAACAGAGTAAACTAACAGTAGGAAAACATGCCATAAGCAAGGTATGAGGACTGTAGGACATTTTTCATGTTTTGGAATAAAATCTAGAGGTGGAAAATATAAAATATACAACGTTTTTACAGTTCAATCAATGGTTTTGCCACGATTTCTGAGAATATTGGAAAATGAAACTTCTCCAATGAAATGACCGTAGCTAAATTCTGAAATAAAAATACAAATTCATTACCTGAAGAGTTAATGTGTTCAGTAGTGTCTGTTTTGAAAGTCAAGACAAAGGTTTAGTTTGTAGGCACTTGGAAAATCTTAGCTAGAAGTTTAGTTGGTTGAATTTTTTTTTTCTTTAAATTCACTCATTTTCAGATTCAGATATAGTCTTGAAAGACTAAAAGTCTAAAGTTGTGCCCCAGCTAAGATGTTAACAGGGATATAAACTGGCAAATTGAATTCTGTGTGTTTGCTATATGTGATCAACAGGGTTTCTTAAAGTTTTAGCCCACAGTAGCAAATAAGAAGCGGGCAAGCAGTGGTGTTCTCACATATCCAGAGACTGGAATAAAAACCGCAGCCTCAGACTCTCTGATGTAAAATACTTAATGAAAAGCCGATGCAGTCTGCCGATGCAGTTACTTTACAGCACATACCTGGCAATTACGTTAGTTGAGTAAGAGACTTGGACTTGTTATCGGCAGGTTCCTGTTACTAACAGACTCTAATCTCGTCATGGGCAAAAAAAAAAAAAATCTAAATTAAAACATCCCCACTCAGGATGTTAATACAGAGTGTGTTCAAGCTTGTCTGGATGTCTGAGCCACAGAGGCTGTGTCAGAATTCATAACTCTGTTATTACCAGCTTCAACGGTGGGACTGTAAGACGCACTTCAGTGTAAATAGTGGTCAGTTTTTAATAATGCAAGGTTTTAAGCATGAGTGGTTATTGTAGTGCAATGTGATAGACGAGCAAGGAGGTGGGAAAAAATCTGAAGCATGAACACGTGCAGCTTTTTAAAGTTTTAAGTCTATGAAATTGATTCCTGGTTGTTGTCTCAAAAAGTACTGTTCAGCAAAAAGTCTTAAAATAAACCAATATGTCTACCATTTTGACAAGTAGCCAAAAACCCTTAATATCTCAATGTCAGACTGTAGACTGGCTGATCTTTGGACTGCTTCATGTAGTCCATAACAGATTTTTTTAATTTTGAAGCATAAATTAACACATCTGATGGCTTAATAATTAAATATGAGGTATTCTGTTCCATGTTGTGTGGAGCAGCTGATTCTTATTTCTCCTCATTTAATGAGCAATTTTGTAGTGCTATTTTCTAGAGTCTGTTAAACACCAGCAGTCAGTGAATCTCGAGAGTAGCACCTCTGACAGCAACAAAACAACCCTATCAAGCAGTCACCTGTCTTAACCTTGATCCCCCAATTGCTCTCAGAACCCCTTAATGAGCTTTGCTTCTGAATACAGACAGACGGCTTGTTTCTCTGTCAATAAGTGACTCAGCGAATAACAAGCAAAGCAGCTGAAGTCGGGGCCCCATTACCTTGCGCACAACAGGCCGTTGAGGCTTT
The DNA here is from genome assembly GCF_904066995.2 of Poecilia reticulata. Classification (NCBI taxonomy): domain Eukaryota; kingdom Metazoa; phylum Chordata; class Actinopteri; order Cyprinodontiformes; family Poeciliidae; genus Poecilia; species Poecilia reticulata. Next base: position 15,195,452 of record NC_088844.1, read on the forward strand.
TTCCACAAGCGGAGAACTACAAGGATTGAAGCCATTGCCCTAATTGGCTCCCCGCTGTCTAACCTGCGCTGATCAATGACGGTGCTCTATAAAGAGCAACATCCAAATATAAATGGGAGATGAACTTATCGTGGAGCGTGGAGGTTGGAGGATCAGTGGAGTGGAGAAGAGATTTCAAATCAAATGTGAAAACGGGCAGATCGGAATCACATCTCTAAACATCTCTAAAAGGTTTAAGTCAAATAATTGAGTACATAGAATAAGTTCAGGTTCATAACGTACTTATAACATTCTTCAAAACATGAAACATTTACTAATCCTTCTGTTTGGATTCAAAAGGAGAGCTGCCTGGTATTTAATGAATCAGCTGCTCCACACAACATGGAACAATCAAAGCACAGAAGTGGGCGAGGCTGCATGATCCTACAGCCTTTGCATAATATATTAATGACTAACTGGTCCTTCAGCGCTACAAGTCGACAGATGGACATGTATGCAACACCATGGCCCATGCAGAAGGATTTTGGTAAACAAGTGTTGGAAATGCATGTCTATTTTTTTTCTTCTGTTAAAAGCAGTTTCAGGCTGCACAGTGGAGCAGTTGGTAGAGCGGTTGCCTTACAGCAAGAAGGTTCTGGGTTCGATTCCCGGACCCGGTCTTTCTGCATGGAGTTTGCATGTTGTCCCTGTGCATGCGTGGGTTTTCTCCAGGTACTCCGGTTTCCTCCCACAGCAGTTTCATATACCAGCACTAGAACAAGCGCAAGTGCTTTAGTCACTTCCATTACTCTCACAGGAATGACTACCCCAAGAGAGACGTATTCTTCTTTGCCATTACCTGCATGGCTACCCTTCCCTGGCTGCAAAGTGAAGGAAAGCAACAAATGGTTTTGAATCTTCTCCTTGGTTCATTGACCCATTTAAAGCTTGGGGTTGGTTGTAGGGGAAGACACCCAGAGCAAAACCACTCCCAGGTATAGCATTCACCTGCCTCCACCTACAATAGGAACTGGGAGTACTTGACATTCTTTTAGACTGTTTGACTAAATACCTCGACACAGGGGGCCAGAGTTTGAATAACAACTCTGGGTCCTTTACTGAATGTCTTTCCCGTTTTCTCTCTCTATCCATTTCCTGTCAGATCAGCTACTACTAAATTGCCACTATTGTCAGAAAAAAAGTGGTTGGGTTTCTTTTTATTTTACAGCTTTGATGAGACATTTTAGCCTATAGATCTGTCTCAAAAAGTTATTTCCTCTACATCTACACCTACCTTCAGTTAGTCCATGTGACATTAAGAAAATAAACAATGCAGCTGTCAAATGTGTGCTCTGAGTATCCACATAACCCAGTTAGTCATGTCACTGCTTGCTGGAGATGGTGACAATGCTTACAATTAACTACCGTTATTTTATGTGGGAATAAATGCACAAACTGTGCAAAAACTGTGTATATGCAAAGGAAACATTAGTAATTTATTTCTCCCATTAATATTTGGATGTTGCTGCAGATCACTTACTTCATTTTCACTGTTAGGCTTACCAACACAATGACGATTTTGTAAGAAATTACTAATTATGGTACACTCTTCAAAAATTTCCCCCTACGCTAAAAAAAACATAGCTACATTAAAAACTACATTTTAATTGCACTAGAAAAAGTTTCTTCAGATATCTTGACACCGTTGTATGAGAACAAATCCTTAATTATTCCAGCTCTCTTCCTGTATTATACCTATCCACTTGTCTCTTTAGTTCTGCTGCATTTTCTCCTGCTTGCACCCATTTTCTCATTTCCACTTCACTCCACTCCACAGGATTAAAAGAAGCCAGGAGAGACCAAGGAGATTAGGGTCTCTTTGCTTGAGAGACAGCTCTCATTACCTTCATGTTCTCCAGAAGCAATAACGCTGTCAAATCTTTCAGCCATGCCAGTCATCTCTGGGGCCTAAATTAATTTGCTTACACACCAACTCTAAGCCTCTAAATTGATGTAGAATAGCAGCAAAACACATATGAGTCTAAATTTAAAAAAAATAAAAATCAGTATTCAGGGTAAAGTATGTTAATTGAAAAACCCGCTAATTTGGCTGATTGGAAACCAAATAAAAACTTGTCTGGTTTCTTAAAATGTGTCAATTAGGTGCGGAAAGTTTGTTCCGCACTGAAGGAGTGGACAGGAGAAATGTGTTAGTTAAAGGCAGCAAAAAGGGCAGTCGTCTGTGTCTAATGATTCTGAGACTTGCCCTTGATTCGAAAACAGCTCAGAGGCTAACAAATGGAAGTGCAAATGGTTTTCTAACTCTAGGCTTATTTAATCATTTTAAATTTAGATCTCACGCCTCCCACTGGAGGAAAATAAATCAGTTTCCTACATAGAAAATGTGCATGCTTTAACCCTGCAGTTAAGGGAGAGGAAACACCCCCCCGGATCACCATGGCCTGCGTTCTATCACTTCACAATATGGCCCTCCAGCTTGGTCCACAGGGGAGGTTGCATTTCTTCGCCATAACCTCAGATAGAGAAGACTTTGACTTCATCTAACAAGATCCATTAAGGGAAGCTGGAGTCTCGATGAGACGTCGCAGCAAGTTTGTCTCCGTGTTCCAAAGCGTCTAGAGATCAGTGCAATTACACAAGATGGCAGCACAACAAGCCAATCTGTGCATTTAAAAGAAAGGTCACTGCCTGTGGCGGAACGCTGGACTGTATTTGAGCAGCATTAAGTCTCCATGTGATGTGGAGTGTAAACTGGGCTGCTGGTGAGCACTGAGGCATTGTCTTCAACCCAGACAGCATTGATGCTCAATTCTACCAAATCAAAGCTTTTTCCACAACAGAATCAAACATCTAAAAAGAAAAAAAAAAAAAGACAAACAGGCCGCACACACATCTCAGAAGAGCCGTGCTGTCTCCAAGCCGAGTTCTGTTTGTTTGTGTTCAGGATGAGATGAGCATTGGCTCCGGTTTCCGCTGTGATCTGCCTGTTCCTGTTAGTGCCGCTGCAGCCAGAACAGGTTTGAGATTTGAGGAGCTGACAAACAGCATCGCAGGAATTGCCTTTCGCCCAGAGGTCGAGGGAGGCATTTCCCGGTGACGGCACAGCGAGGTTGGAGGTGGGAGGGGGGGGGCCAGGGTACAAATGGGTGGTGCGTGTGGGTAGAGGTGAAAAGCACCACCTCCCCAGAGTCAGCAGTTTGACCCTTGCAGGCTTCATGTGGGCCGTGTCGCCGAGCTCTAATATCACTGAAAATTCAGCACAAACATTAAATAAGCGCCGTCAGGGTGAGTTAGGCAGAGGACTGGCAACAGCTTTCACATGGGATGATGCGAAGACTGAATCAGCTCTCCTCTGCTGTCCAAACAGTGGGCATTTGATCACTGCAGCAATGTTCGAACCCAAGGACAAGTCAGTGGGTGGGACACATGAAACGTGTCATGGCTGTGTTTGCATGACAGAGGGAATGTCACACAAAATAAATGTCTCACAAAAATATTTAGACCTTGAATTTTTGCACATTATGCTCAGTTTAGACTTGGAGCATTCTACTAGGATTTTATGAATTAGTCAAACCTTTTATTTAAGGTTGTCGTATTTACTTTGGTAGTACTCAATTTTTATATATACAATTACAGATGCAAATCTGTTAACACATTTCTCTACCAACATTGAACATCTAGGGATTGCTCTTTTTTTGTTTTTCTTTTACAAAATTTTAATTCTTTTTAAAAATAAACATTTGAAAACTGTAGATAATTTCTCCTGGATTAATGCTGAGCACAGTCATATTGCATATACAGCTGGAAGTCTCTTAAGGTGCGTCTACCAGCTCTGCAGATTTGGAGGCTGAAAATTTCCGTCCTTTTAGCAAAATAGCTGGAGCTCAGTCAGACTGAATGGGGAGCATCACTGAATAGCAAGTTTTAAGTCGTGCCACAGAATCTGAATTGGATTAAGACCTTCACCCAATTTTCAGGATTTTTGCCTCCAACAGGTTTTCCTCAAAGATTGCCCTGTACATAAGCTCAATCTTTCTCCTCATCAGCTCTGAACAGGAGGGGTTCAGGTTGATGTGCAGCAAGGATTTTCTGCAACACATTGATTTGCATGGAGGTGTAAAAGTTTAACTGTGGTCTTACATGACCGAAGCGTACTCTCGTCCACATGTTTACTTGTGTACCCTTCTCTTTTTCTCTTCCGCAGAGGCCACATCTATGCAGATGTAGCCATGGATCTCTGCAGCTCCTCCATTACTTTTTTAAACTTACTATAACTGTTCTGCTGTGTTCATTTTGTTGGTTTGCTAATGTCTAAAAAACTTGAGTATTTCATATTACAGCCGAATTTATACTTAAACTGCTTACAGGACTATTTGCCAATGAGGTGATACCTAAAGGCAGCTGGCTGCTTTGAATTGTATGTAGGAGTTGCAGAGGAAATGGAGGCTGAATACAAATGAATTCCAAGTTGTTTTTAGATTGTTTATTTACATTTTTAAATATTTTAAATCTGTCATTTTCCTCCCACAGCTATGACCAACTTTTTTTGTTCATCTATCATGCAAAATCCCAATAAAACATGTGAAAGCGTGCGGCTGTAACAAGATGAAATGTGTTCAAGCGGTGTAAGTTCTGCACCTCCTTTTTCAGTAACACATTGACTTCTTGCATGCAGCAGTAAGAAAATTCACATCTTTAATTCTCAGGCTTTGTTCTTTTATTTAACCAGCTCTGGATGGACTGTAAAGGTTCAAAGTAAAAGGAAAAAAAAAAAAAGGAAAATCCTCCTTCCACTTCACTAGCTAATGGCCACTGTTAATCAATACTGTTGTAAATGCTTTTTAGCTCTCAGCACCAGGCTCATTTGTCAAAATAAAAGTTGTAAAAGGCCCGAGGGACTAATCAAGTGGAATGAAGCAACAGGGAATTTTGAGACCTGGAAACATAAAAAAAAAGAACAAGCAGCAAACACAATTGTAAAAAGGATGTTTTCAAGCTAATTCAGATTAAAGTGAAAAGGTGGATGACCATATGATTTCATATATGATTTGACTTGCTGTATTTACATTTTACAAGAAGAGGTTTCTTTTATTTTTGTGTTTAGAAAACCTTTAGGTTGATTTTAATGACAAGCTAAGTCACACAAAACAAAATGACCAGAGGCAGATAATTCAATTCAGTTTTGTAAATTAAAAATAAACCCCCCCGATATCATAGTTAAAACTAATCAATTTTTTTTTCTTCCCCCCCGCTGAAGAGAATCGCAGCGCTAAAGAGAAAGGTCCACGTGAAAATGGCACAGCAAAACGATGAGATCATGATGGACAAACGTCTCTTTTTCTCTCTTTCAAGAACACTCCAGTGCTCACCGCTTGTCGCCTAGCAACAAAGACCTGGCGGGCAGACGGTAGGTGTTTGAGACACAGCGTGTGGGTGGGGAGGCTCGAAGGAGGAGGTGGTGGAGGAAGAGGGGAGGTTTGTAGAGCGACAGGAGCTTAGAGGAAGAGAGGAGCAAAAGACAAAGAGTTAAGTGAGAAAAAAGCCAGGGAGACGGTGGAGATTCGGTCAGCGTCACCTGTTAATTGGTAATTGTCTCAAGCCAGATAATAGTGAAGAAAAGCATCAAGAATTCATTAACTAAGCAAGTTTATTTGGGTGTTGGCTTTAAATCTAGTCAAACACCAGGCGTGTGTTTGCAAAAAGCCACTTCACAATACTTAAAAAATATTTCTATTTAAATCTGTAAGTTGGTCACAATCACAGTTTATATAGTTTAACTTTTATACTGTATGTGCAAATTTTTCCATATAAAAAACAGATCCAAAGTTTTTGATTCCTTATGTTTTTTGCAACAGGAAATCAATTTTGATTTTATGTTTTGTTTTTGTCTGAAAATATACTCTTCTTTATCTGCTACTCTGATCGATGTTTAATGTTTTTCCCCTTTGGATCAAAGCTGACTGATGATATTTTCCAGATTTGACTCATCAGTCACACAAATAAAACTGTTGTTGCAGCAGTAACAGAATTTTTATCAAAATGTGATGCCAACTTAAAAAAAAAAAAAAAAAAATCCTTTAAGTTATTGGGTAAAAAGTGCTGAAATCACAGCTCCAGAAGTCTGAAAATGTCCCTCATTTTATTCAAACGGAGCATATGCAAGTGTCGTAAACATGACCTTTGCACGCCATTGTACCACAACCAATTCACTCATCCTGAATTTTATAAGCGATCAGGGATGAAAAATTGCCACATTAGCTTTCGAGAAGGCCACTTGACAATGTGAAACCGTTTGACATTTAAAGATTTCCTCCTCCTGCACAAGCTGCTGCAAAGCAAACACCTGCTATTTTGACAGTTGTAAAATTTGCACAACTTGACAAGTTAAATGTTAAACCTAATTTGTTAAATTGATTTTGTTTAGTTCATCTCTGAATAGTTTTTACTGCCTCTACTAAAAGTAATGTAGAAGAATAACCTTGTGATTTAACTGTTTAATTCCAGCTGTAATTGGCGGTTTCTGAGCATGAACAGCCTGTTAAAGGTCATTCAAGTGAAGAGTGACTTAATCAGGGAAGAAATAAACTTAGGAACATAAAAAAAGAGTAATAATCAGCTTACAAATGTAAGCACATATACATCCCTTACAATAGGTCTCTAAAAGTTCACTGTTATTTAATGATATGTTACAAATAGTAGAAAAAAAAATCCTGACTGTAATTGTCAAGGTTGCACATGTCTGATCAATACATCGATATCAAAGATGCAACATTTGCAAGGGAAAATTGTTCTAATAATGCAAGTGGCAAAATACCAAAATATCATCATGACATATTTAGCTTGTCAGGTGGTGAAAATAGTCCAAGTGCAACCCTGGTGCACATTCAATCCTCGTGGCCCAGGCTTTACAAGACATTCTCTTCTGCATTCATCTAATGTCACCAACAGCAGCCAAGTCTCAAGGAAATGTCAATGACAGCAAATGGGCTGTGCTGAAGCTGCAGCAGAATCCAGTAGCTCATATTGGACCTTTACGTTATATTTTCTTGCACTACATCCTTCAGAGCTCCTACAGATGTGTCACAGGTTTAACATGCTCTGTTGTTAAAAATATATATTTATTTAGTGGAGTTTATGTCAAGCCAGGCAGTGATCAACCTCTATATTTATTTGGTCATACACCAATAAAATAACTAAAATAACTTGGCAATAAGCACAAAACTATTATCTTGAATTTATATTATTATACCATCAACCTCAGGTCTTGAGTTAGACACCTAGTGTATGGTTTTGATGTTGCTAGATCAATTTCTCTTAAGGAGTCTGAAAAACTAGAGCGTATATCAAATCTTCAAATATTAAAACAATACTTTAAAAGAAATTGATTTATTTCTCAGGAATGTGAAATCTGGCTCATCAAGCATTATTCAGTACAAGTCTGCATGTGGCTTCATCTGATAAATTATGCTTTTATTGTGAAGTCTACATATAAAGGTGTGTGTTACACAGGCGGTGACCATGACTCACTGGGTGGAGTTTAATCTTTAGCTTCCTACAGATCTGAAACTGTAGCACTGTATAACTTTAATTGATTTGCCATTGACAAACTTTCCATTTTTACTGGAAAAACAAATTCAAAAGCATGTCAGTCTGTGACTCAAGAGTATTGGTTAAAACGTCATGTTGGTATGCTAGAAAAGATGGAAGGAGTTCATCCAGTAACCAGTGGCAACCCACTGGTTACTACCAGTGGGTTGCCACTGGTAGTAACCAGTGGCAACTGGTTACTACCAGTTGCCACTGGTAGTAACCAGTGGCAACTGGTAGTTGCCACTGGTTACTGGCGGGGGTTGCCAGTTCGAACCCCCGCTCTGTCTGTCTCAATATTTGTCTCCTGGGACAACACAAGTCACCTGACTCGCCTGCTGGTGGTGGTCAGAGCGTCCGATGGTGGCAATAGCTCATCACCACCTGTGTGTGTGTGAATGTGTCCGTGAATGACTGAATCGGGGTCGTCTACATTAGATAAAACGCTATACAACTGCAGACCACTTAGCATTTATCGTTGATAAAATTCCAAAAGATGTGTTTTCTTCTGCATTGCTAAAGAATAATCCAATCATTTGAGCAAACTTTTGGCTTAAAGAAGAACAGGCAAAATATTTCAAAATTTTTTGAAAAAGTGTTCCTCTTATTGATTTTAAATAAATTGGAAGACTACTGAATCTACTTTCAGACACTGATAACAGCACACACAAAAAATGTACTCTTTCGCCATCAGCTACTGCATCACAACAACTCTTTCAGCATTTCTAAAGACGTTATGTGAAAAGGAGAACCTGAGGCCTGATCCTTCACAGACACTAGACAATCATTTACACTAGTTTACATAAACATTTCAAACTGCCGTCCCAATCGAAAACCACGGAAAGATCAATAAAAACGCTGCTGGTGTTTCTTTCCTCATAATGCTGCAGTAGTGTGATTTTAATAAGATGTGACAGCGATATGGGTATCCTCAGCACTTTGAATTGCTTTGTTGCTGAAAATGTGCTATATAAATAAAATTACCTTACTTTACCTCAGAATAAAATATTCTGAGATTCCACTATGTTGGCTTCACCTGGTACTTTAAAAGCCGACCTGTTTAAAAAGCTCTGCGACTTTTATGTGAAGGGGTGAAAAGGAGCCGTTAAAGGCTTAGAAACGCACCAGTTAAAACAAAAAGGTGGCACAGATGACTACCAGCTTGCCAATAGCTTTGAAACAAAGGGTTCAAGTTGATCCACGTCAATCTAATGCATTTCTCGTGTCACCAGAAGGTAACAGCTGTTACGTACTGTACAAAGAGGTGTGAAATTAGCTGGATATCAGGCTCAGAAAAAGACAGAATAAGTCCTACATATGAGTTTCACAAAAGAGATTACCAGCAGATGTAAAGTGTTTATTTTGAGCTACGTAAATCTTGTTAAAGCTGGATATCCTACACCCATCACTGATCCTCTTATGCCAGATCTCTCTCTTCACTTTGACAGTTTTAAATGCATCCCTTGAAATATTTACTTTGCCTTTAGCATTATTGATGACATTGTAAGGGCAGATTGATGAGAACTACATGGTTAAAAAAAACAAAAAAAAGAAAAAGTAGTGTAATGTGAGACTCGTTGTAAACCAACATGGCGATGGAAAATTTCCAAATAATGGACCCAATGACAGCACTCTAATTCAGTCATGTGCAGTATGTTGCAGTTAAGCTGCCTCCAAATGCCCCCGTCTATTTTAAACCATGCTGAACAATGACAAACCAACAAGACTTCAATATGACTGAAAAAACACGGCAAAAATAAAACTAAGCACCATCGGTGTACCTCAGTGCCAGCACACAAATATTCACAATGGATATATAATCTTTAAATGCTACCAAAAGCATTATTTACCTTTTGTCTTTGAGCTTAAAAGGAAATTCAATTGCATATACTTTGATGCCAAATTGCTGGAAAAGCTTAGCCGAAAGCATCTTGCATCTTATCATAAACAGCATACAGTGCAATAAAAAATACATTAAAAAATGACAAAGAAGCATCTTAAGCTCATATTGGGCCACCTTTTTTTTTTTTTTTTTTTTTTACATTTCATCCAATATAAACTTTGAAGAGCGAACAAATTGTGTGTGAGGTTTACAGGAACACACAGGGTATTTAGTTTTCTTGCTAATCAGAGCACACTGATGCCCTACAGCTGTCGATTACTGTTACAGCTGGATGAGGGCCAAGTTTTGCTGTGTAGTTCCAGGGGAAAACCACATGGTGTGTTCACAGGGTTCCCAGAGATTTTTTTTTTTTGGCAGTGTCAGCCTGGAGGGGAGGAAAAATCCAAAAGACAGAAAAAAAAGGCAATCCTGGAAGTCATTGCTCTCTTTCCTTATATTATGACAAGAGTATTTTAATGGCATTCTACTGTAATTAAAATACAGTAGAAAGCAACAGTAAATATTGTTGGTGACTAAGAGTGCAGTGCATGCTTCCTTTGTAGAGTGTTAATTAGATCTTAAGGTCTTGTTATTGATTGAGAAAAACAGCATCAAGGTAGAGAACCCAACTAAGGATCCCCTCCATCAATAATGAAGCTGAAAAATCTGTGTCCAAGCAGCAAACAAAACGCCATTGATTATATTCCACACATCATCAATGATTATATACAATAATCACTGTCATAGGAGCACTTTTAAAGACAGTGCTCTAAACAGCCCCAGATGAAGGGAGTTTCACTATTGGCTCCTCCAGAATAAGATCGCTCGCACTGCAGGCTACCATTTTTCGCAGTATCACAATTAGTGACCCCTGTTCGGATATGAACTGGTCGTGAGGAGGTCACAGGCCTCCAGGAGTTCAGAAGTAGGTCAGGCTTTACAGCAGAAAGCTGCCTACAAGCTAGAGGAACTACCATACTTCACTACTAGTGTAATTCAAACTGACAATACGTAACACTATATACAGTATAAGTGACACAGTGTATGCGTGAATATACACTCTTACTTGTGAAGCGTCATGCAAGATTAAGCTAGTGAGATAAGTAACGTTAGATAACATGTAGATCATTTTAAATATTGACATATTGTTACTATTTTAGGTTAGTATTTTTTTCCTCATGAAAATATCTTGTTTTTGCTTTATTAATGACCCTTATGGTAAAACAACTCTTCCCAGCATTTGCACTGGTTTCTGCATAGTTAACTGAACTGGCTAAGAGGACAAGCCCCTTCAAACGGTGATTTTCAACACATATTTCTATTCTTCAAGGTGGCTACGGTTTGCGGTTACTTCTTATTCAATGCCCAAATATGAGAGGAGCAAATGTAAAAATGTAAGGAACTTATTTATGTGTCTTTCTTAGCAGCTACTACGTCTAAGCGCTGTGACAAAGCAGTTGCACAGTGAAGCAAACCACCGCCCATGTGGCGTGCGCCGACTTAAATGTCAGACTCCTAATGCTGCTAATAGTCTGCATGCATGTGTGTGTGCGTGTGTGTGTGTGTGAGGAGAAACAGCAGGACTGAAGCAGACCTTGAGAAAGCAGTAAATCACATTATGCATCACAATCTCTACATATCACAGCCGCTGCCATTTTACATGCTGACTTCCTCTTGCTTCTGTGTTTCATTCTTCTTAAAATGTGTCCCCCCCCAAAAAAAAAAACAGAAAGTGATATTTTCAAAACGTCAGGGTTCATTTAATTATTTGTCTGATCAAAAGGTTTTTTGGGTTTTTTCTTTTCCCCTCCCGCCCATTATTATTTGAAGAAGCAGTTCAACAAAAAAAGAAAGAAAAAAAAAGTCCTTTAGGTGTTTGAACAGAGTGTAGAGATGACTCTGGGAGCCCGAGCGAGGCTAAGACAGATCCTCTTTATCTATTTATAACTTGGAGCTGTATTTCCAGACTCAAGTGTCTTTGTTCTTATTGCCTAGCATGCATTTTTAAAATCAGATAAACCTTGTATTTCTAACACCTCGCCAGGAACGAGATGCTCTGATTGACAGGGAGCGTGGCCGTGATGGCCAGAACGTGTGTTGTGAAGTAATTACAGAGCAGCGGCGCTGGCAGGCCGAGCCTGGTCCTGCAGAAACAGGACAGAGCCGCAGCAGAGCTTACAAAACCAGGTTTCACTTCAAATGCCTTCATCCGTCTCTTCTGTTCACCGCACTGTCACACGAGAATGTGCAACGGCTAATTCTCCCCAGCAATCCTTGTCAACTTTGACCCCGGCCATTTCTGAGAGAGTTCCTTCTGGTCACATCTCTGAGCAGAGGTCTGCAACCTGGAGCAAAATCACCATGAAGACAAACCCCATGTGCTCATGAATACTTGGCGTTTAATCACTTCTTGCCATCCATCCTCCTCTCTCCTTCACCCTTTTCTTGTTAGGCTTCAGACAACCGGTGAGGTCAAGTCGATTACGGGTTTTTAACAGCATCCCCTTGAGTTTATTTCCCAGAGGAGAGAAGACGGATCGCAGAATGAAAGCTTCGCGGCACAAACCAGTTTCGTCCAGCACTCAAAAATCACTCCTTTTGGGTAAACAAGATGGCGACATGAAGGTCAATGGTGGAGTAAAATAGTTTTAGGACAGAATAAAAGATTTTAAAAATAAATAAATAAACGTGTGCAAAAACAGAGGGGAAAAAAATAAAAGCTACACGGGCAATATATGGAACAAATGAAGCAGACTGCTTACACTGCGGCTCTGATAATTCACCAGAGTTCTCGTTGCTCACGTTCACTTGAGACAGATAGACTGTGAATCTTAATTGCCTCCTGCATAGAGATTAGAGCAGGGGGCAGCAACACCATGCAGACACACCCAGAGAGAGTATTAGCATGAATCCATAAGGACTGATCACTGCAATCATTTACTTAACCAGAACTTTATTAATGCATAGAAGCAATAACGTCTAAAGTGTATTCCACCCCATCAATCAAGTTAGACTGCAAATTCATTAGAGAACGATGATATGAACCAACTTCTTCAATTCCTCCCATTAATGCAGTCGTATGTCATATTGGGAAATTTGACATACAACAGTTCTAGTTTTTTTTTAATTATTATTATTATAAGCACTACAACTGTTTTTAAATTCAAATATAAATGTGAGATGAATAAACCCTACCAAGCCAACTTCTAGGCACCATTTTGTAGAACAACAAACATCCGACTTCAGAGAAAAAAGAAAACCTCTGAAAGTCTGAACGGTTCTCATCAATCTCACGCCCACCAAAGATCTCAGAATGTTGCTGTCATTTTGCTGCAAATACGTCAACCCACTGGAGCTGCCTCCTCCTGGGATTAGGAGATTTTTCAGTATTTTTGATATTTGACTTGAAATGCCGCGACACGCGTTATCTTAGGTCTAACGTGGTGATACCTATTTTATAGAGTTGCTACTTGTTTGAGCTTTTATTATTCTCCCCTGAAAATGTTAAAGAGCACTGTTTTTAAGAATTGAATTATACCAAGTTGCGATCGGAGAAGAAACTTATAATGCAGACCTAAAACAGAGTACAGTACCTGATGGCCTGTGCCCTCTATATGTTAGGCGTGTTCCTGATTCAACACACCAGCATAACACTTTTATTTCACCACGTCCTACAAAACCTTTATGAAAACACAGCCATTTAGATCAAACCTCATAGAGACATTTAAAACATGTTCAGCACCTGAGATGCTCAACTCCATTCCAGCTCCAGTCTGTCCAATCACAGTAAACTGCAGAACATATTTACAGTAGACTTAAATCATGCTGGACTCCTGAGCACTGACATAAAAAAAAAAAAATCATAATGTTCTCTTTATACTTTCAACAATTCTAGGTTGTATCTATTTAGCTATTATTTATGAAGCAGAGCAGTGACTATTTCCCAAAGCTACAAGTTATGTAAAATTTGACTGTGAATAGCCTCCAGTATTTCCTGAAATATCCATTATTAACCTGACTTATTTAATGCATACGAAACTGTGCTACATATATAAATGCTTATAGCAAATCACAAATTGTATTTGTTACACAAAAGTGAACTATTCCAGTCATTAATAACTACCTTGTAATACCAATTAGCATCCACATTTTCATTCCTAAATGTAACAGACGTGTGTGGGGAATATTTAGATAATTATTAGTTAATGGGTTAAACAACTGAGGGAATGCCCTCTGATTGCTGATTTTAGATTTTGCAATCTTCCTTTCACCTGGACATTTCTCTGTTTTTCATAACGGAGGGAGTTTTCTTTAAGTTCTATGAGTTATCCATAATATTATTTTTGTGGAAATATGCCCCCAAAAAGTATGAAATGTGTCAATTCCAAACACTCATAAGCTGCCTCCTGGTTTCACCCCTTAGGCAAAATGTCAGCTCTGCACTTAATCTCACGTAATATGCATGATCTAATAAGCAGATCTCTGTTAAATTTGCTGAGTACATGTTCCCAAAAGGATAACTTCTCTTTTTGCCCTGCATTCATGGTAAACTGTAAATCCTTTCACTTGTCAAGCATCCAAGAATTTAACTACGGTTCCTCATGCCAAGCAAGATTTTGAAAGTTTTGTACAAAAAAAACTAAATACCTTTTGATTTAAGGAAAGCCTGTAAACGGATGTCAAAACCCAGAGGTTAAACATACCCAGCAGAGCAGCTTCAGTTTTAATTTAATCATTTGTTCTATAAGCCTTTTATTTCACATTATGTTTTTCTGTAAGACTCAATAAATTCAAGTTACTGTGATATTAATCAGTTACCCCATTATCAGCATATTTTCTTTCGAATCACTCAGGCCCAATCAGAACAAAAATGCTTATTATTGAATGCATTTAAAACAAAAAGTCACTTTTCCAGTCTGTAAACACATTGGCCTACTCACGTTTTTTTTTTTTTTTTTTTTGCTTTAATGCCAAAGAGGAGTAATCTACTACCATCCTTCTACTGCCTCTATCAAACGCATAGCAGATTAGATGTTTTTTTAAATGCAATTTGTGTAACACAAACAGCAATTTGTTCTGTCATTTTTATAAAAAAAAATTGGGAAGGGGTTTCTCCTAAATGCACACATACCTTATTAAATCCCTATGACATTTTCTGGTTGAAACCATCTTAGAAGTAGTTCTACCTATGTCTGAATACTAAAAACCTGCTTAGACTCAAGTTTGCCCACATTTAGCAAGTACTTGGCTCTCTGTGCAGTTTTAAAAACAAAAAAATATCACAATCTGGTTTTGTTCAGTTTAATTTTTGACTAAGAAAGCTTCTTCTTAGTCAAAAAGATGACTAAGAAATCTTATTCTTGGTGGTGTTGCCACAGGGGTTAAGCGTGTGACCCATATGCGGAGGCCTTAGTCCTCAACACGGCCGTTATGGGTGTGACCTTTGCCGAATGTCTTCCCCAGCTCTCACAACCAGTTTTCCTGTCTGACCACTCTCAAACGAAGAGGAAAAAAAAAAAAAACTTAAAACAAAGAAAGATGCTTCTTAGCATACATTACAGTACAGACATCAGCAGTCACGGATTTGAGGGAGAAACTTTTCTCAGTCTCCCTCTCCAGAGCTCTCCGTGGTGCTGAAAATTCTTCCGCTTACAGTGAATACCTGGGGCTGGTGGCCACGTAAACGCGAGATGCTGCCAAAACACTGCGATGGAGTACAACGGCTGTGTGACACTGCAGCCAACGAATTCCACAACACTAGATGAGGACTGCTGATAGATAGAGTTACACCATCTGAATACATCAGCTAATCCCTGCTGCTCCCCTGCTGAACATTAGAGTTGGACCGCACATTACAGGAAGGACCGCAAACAATCCAGAAACGTACAAAGCAGGTACAGAAAACCGTGGATAACATTTGTCAGGATTAGTTGCGTTCTCTCCTTTAACAGACAAAGAAGTTGCACTTTATTTAATCATTAACAGAGCTGCTACACAAGAACTGGGAGACATTTTAGCTCAAGTGTTTCCCTGAGGGACACTTTAGCATCCAAGGAGGAGAATCAGAAGCGTCAGCCTCGTAATTACTGAGCATGCAGTAGTAACTATAATTAGATGCATTTCTTTGACAAACAATGACAACACAGAGTCAAGCCACCTCCATATGATCACCCGCAATGCTGGGTATAATACCTAAAACTACTAAAACAACGCAAACAAACATTATGTTTATATCCAAGCAGCTTGTCATGATCGTGGTTATGTGTGTTTATTTTTAGTGGGGGGGGTTTTCTTCCCTGTTGATTGTCTCCCAGGTGTGTCTCGTTCCCTTGATTACCCCGTGTGTATTTAGTCTCACCTGTTGTCTGTGTTCTTCGTCGGGTCCTTGTCTGTTGTCAAGCGTTTGCCGTCTGGGTCTGTCTGTCCGTCCGTCATCCTAGTAGTACTGGTTAAGTCCTGTGTCGGCGTCAGCTCCAGTTATTCAGTCTTTGTTTTCAGACAGACAAGCACACATTAGCTGTGTGCTTGTCTGTCTGCCGTGCTGCCTGTTCCTGGACTGTTTTTGAGCTTTATTATTCATTAAAACCATCATATTCATCATCTTACCTGGGTCTCAGCGTCCTCTCCTCACCTCAACCACCACCCAACCTGACACAGCTTTTGTTAAAGGATTCGCCTGTCATCAATGCTGGAATAGATTGGATCTAATAAACTTGATTTTACTGCCCCAATGACTTCGACTCTGAAAATGTATCCTTTACTTAGTATGGAAGACAACTTTTGATTAAAGAAATTTAAATGCATACTTTAATCCTTTTGGTTACGAGTTATTGATTGTGAAGCTCTCAAAAACAAACTGACAGTAAGATAGAGTGTTTAATTAAATGTAAAACATTTATTAACATAATTAATTTGGACTTTAAACTATGAGAAATTATTATTTTTAAATTGTTGGAATTTTGCACATAATGTACAAAATTAATCACTAATGCATACATGCATAAAAAGACTAATGATTACACTTCTTTTATTGGTTAAACTCCTAACAGCTTGTTTTATCATTGTGCAGATTATTTGTGTGCATGAGTTCAAAATATATATTACAAAAGCACATTGACCAGCTACTCCAAGATGTGTGCAGTCATGCAGTCTGTTTTGCTTTTCATCTTATAATTGTATTGAAATACTTTATTGTCCCTGAGGGACAATTCATTTGCAGTAGAGTCTACAAAATCTATACCCAACAAAAAAAAAAAAAAAACAAGAACAGAAAAAACTAAAAATACACAATATTGCCGGGACTCCAAGTAGTCCACAACAAACACCGATATTATGCATTGACATACAAGTAACATTGCAGATAAATATTTTCCAAAGTGGAAATCTCGCCTAACCCTCCACTATGAATCAGTTACAAAAGGATATTTTAACCGAGTTGTATAGTCTGCCTCAGAGCCGCATGGCGGCTTGGCACCGTTATCCATCTTTAATGAGGCGTCCAGCAATGAACCCATACTGTCTGTGCATCATTCTGTAAAAATCATGTCTACACATGTTGTCATTGGAAGCTCAGCTGCAGAAGCATCGTTTTACAACGCTCGTGCTGCTCAGAAAACCCTCCTTCTCGCTTTGTTCGCGTCGAGATCCATTTCACAGCATTCAGAACTGTGCCGGGCAGTGGGGGGGAAACCTGAGGCGGGTTAGGCCTTCTGGGATTTCACTTTTGCGAGCATCAAAAACAAGGCAGTAATTGACAGGAGGGCTATTCATTTTGTGCAGCCACCCTGAAAAACTCAGAAGAAGCCATAAGGTAACCTAAATAAGCCTCGATAATGTTCATCTTTTGTTGTCATTTAGACTTTTTGTTTTTCGCTCTCTAACGTCCCATTTCATGCACCGACTGGAATGCTGCCGCACGAGCCGCGGTACTAGCATTGTAGCATGCATGCTACGAGGGCCAGCGAAACCTGAGCCTGCTTTTAGCCCACTAGGAGAATGACAATTTCCATATTAGTCTGGCCCCCTCTGAGGTTAATTGGGACCAGTTGCTGATGGCGGCGGTTGTGGCGCTGACATGTAATTTTAACACATTCAGAACCCTCCCTAATAACACAGGTTGTTTTTGGGTTTTTTTGCCGTTTTATTTGCTCACCCACAAAGATTTTATTTTCACAAAAGTTGCCAAGAGAGAATTTTGGGTCTCAAATAAAAACCAGAAATATTGCCTCTGCTGGGGATCACTGAAGGTCACTGCCGTGTCCTCTACACACACTCTGTGTGCATCGCTGCACACATCTCAAAGCTTCAATTAAACCGTTAGCTGCGTTTTGATGTCTGTGTAGCAGCGCTGATCTCTCAAGGTGGGCGGTGGGTTAAGGGAACTGGAAGAAAGCTGTAAGGGGGGTGGGAGAGGAGACTAGGAGATGTCTGGCTCTGCCTGATAATCAGCTCCACTAAATATTAGTTGGAGGGCAGCGCATGAGCTGAGAGACCATGCCACAGCATGAAAAGCCAGGATGTTTTCTGTAAAAGCCAGAATTATAATGTGACACAGAGTTGAAGAGAAAACTGTAAAAAGAGTATTTAAAAACCCATAACTGAGAACACAAAACACTTTAATGCAGTTTTCTGGAAACCAGAAAACTGGTTTTTCATTACGTCGCCCTCCATAAGCCGTTTCAGTCAACTTTACAAACACTTTAAATTAAATTAAGCAAAACCTTACAACACATTCATTCATTCATTCATGCATCTATCAACTTCTGCTAAATCTGACATTGGGCTCTAACCACGAACACAAATGTATCCGATTATGATGCTGTTAGTACTAGTTCATCTGGATATTGGTTAGGAATATGCAACTGAACACACATCCATGGGTAAGCTGAAACTCACAACCAGAATGTGTAATAGAAACTTGATTTTAATTCAATTACTTCACGATTCCAACTCTAATTCACTGTATGTGTGCACATGCTGAAAACATGGCAACAGATCAATAAAGTTCAACCCACAAAGGCCAACAATAAACTGATTACAAAGTCACGTACATCAAAACGGGAATACAACAAAAAGCTATATAAATAAATGTAGTAATAGCTTTCTAAATGTGTCAGTAAATTTTAAATACACAAATAAATGATTAAATGTGGAAATCATTCCTTACAATTTAAATTTATATAATACATATATAATTTCCATACCGGTATTTAATTCATTATTTTATAGGATATGTGCTATAGCTGCAT
This sequence comes from Poecilia reticulata, assembly GCF_904066995.2. NCBI lineage: Eukaryota > Metazoa > Chordata > Actinopteri > Cyprinodontiformes > Poeciliidae > Poecilia > Poecilia reticulata. Next base: position 15,214,169 of record NC_088844.1, read on the forward strand.
GAAGTTTTAAATTCATTGCAGTTTACCTTTTAGTCTTTTAGTTAATAAACTTTAAATATAGCAATGATTACAATTGGTCAGCACGATTTGCATATTGTGTAACAGCTCATCATTTTAAGGCTCATAGTTACTTCAAAATGATCATACTTTAACATTAACTACACTCTCTGTTAACTATCTGAAACATCCGAAATGTAAAGCGGTCTTTCTTGAAATGTATTTTAATTTGCATTAGCACACCCAACTTGCAAACGTACAAAGTCTTATTCTGATCCAAGCCAAGTAAAAGACAAAACCAGCTGAAGCGTAAAGCTACTTAACTTTTAACTATAAAACACCAAATCATCCTGCAGCAGAAGACACTCCAACACACTAAGGATCTGTTGGCATAAGACGCTGTGGCAAAATCCCCATGATGGGAAAGCCACTAACATTCAGCTCCTTGGTGGAGCCAGGTTTACAGTTCCCACTTTAACCTTTGACCTCAGAATATATGCCCGGGCGGGGCTGTCCTTTAAAAAGTCCAGCCAGTGTCTGAGGAAGACGTAACATGACGAGCAGCAGGAGAGCACAGTTTGGGAAGTGTTAGGGCGGGGATGTGACTTATGTGATAAACAGAGTAGGTTCTGCTCGTCTGTAGATTAACGTGCATCAACGTGGCCCACTGCAGTCGCCCATAGATGGCATTCAGATCACACCCTGAAAATTAGGGATTAGGGTCTAGGAAAAAAAAAAAAGAGGATCAGTGCTGAATAAAACTCATGAGTCACACATTCCACATTAGGAGTATGAGAAAAGAAAGTCAATCAGAGGTGCTGAATTTAAAAGGTTTGGAGGAGCTCCTGTTATATCCACTGTGATTCTAAAAGATTAGGGTCTATTATTTCATCTGGTTGGAATTTAAAGGCAGAGATTAGGAGAAAATAGATGGAAAGAACAGAACAGAGGTTTGACAACAATGATGGACTCAAATAAGTCTCTTGTTAAGCAGCAGGCTGTCGCAAATGTTATTTAAACATGGTATGGTATTTTTAGCCGTTCATACAAAAGCATGCTCTGTTTTTGTTGTTGGCATTTTACGCATTTACTTTCACGCCTTGCATTACAAATCTTGATTTTACTTCACAGAATTTGTTTGTGCTGATCCTTATTCCAGAAAAAATATTTTCCTTATGTAGCTTAAAAACTAGTCAAATATCAACCTGTCTGGGAAGGGTGTGCTTTATTTTTTTAAAACAATAAGCTTACAATTGTAGACATTACGGCTAAACAGCTAACGTTGAATTTTGATTAAAAATGAAAGCTTAGAAGATATTTCAGCCATGTTTAAGACACTGAACGAATGTGGATTTAGTCTGAATTTAACCTTATAAGTAGCTTGAACCTCTGAGCTCTAGCTCTGAAACACGTCTATTATCCAACTGAGCATCGGGGTCACAGTGAGAAGATTGCACCACAATAACAACGTTTCAGTGTTTGTGTCGCAGCTCAGGGAGCAATTTTAAACTCATGCAAAATGATTGTTTTCAATCCGACCTCCGTAAGGTTCAATGTTTCAGCTAAACTGAATGACATTCATTTTCAAGTCTTGCCATATTTCGTGGGCATTGACTGGGGGAGAGAAATCTCAAAAGGCATGCAAGCTTTTGGGAGGCACTGTAGTAATCCACCTATTCAGACCCATACATGTAAATGCAATCGCAAGTTTTAGTTATAGCAGTGCCCTAATAGGATTAGCATTTAATTTCTTCAATTACATCTGGAATTCGAAAAACTCATGTGGGATGAAGTGGGTGAGCTGGGCCAAGTCAGGGTGTGGTTAGTGAGAGGGACAGCTGACGGTGGAGGGGAGCGTGCTGCTCTGCCAAAGTTCAGCTGGTCTGGTGCCAAGCATAAGGGAACACACAGACTCACAATGTCTCCTCTCTCCTTCCATTGTCCATTTTACTTGAGGGGTTAATATACTGAAGACCCAGGCCATACATTCAGCTATGATCAGGCTACACCGAGAACCACAAATGTAGCAAACGCTGGGCTGGGTTTGATTAATTTCACTGCAACGTAAGCCAGGCCTTAGAGCACATATGTCAAAGTCAAGGCCCGCGGGCCACATCAGGCCCGCAAATCAATTATCTATGGCCCCCTGAATGATATTTAATTACTATGAGAACCGGCCCGCAAGCCAGAGCCGCCCGCTCGTGTTTTGCCCGCAAACACTACATTTCCCATAATGCAACGGTAGCCCGCGAAGTGACTACAGCGCACCCAAACGGCTTCATTATTCATCAGCTCAGAGCCTCACCCCGAACATTGATGAACTTGTACAAAAGATGAGACACCTCCAAGTATCAGGCTCAGCCTCAGACAAGTGAGCATCACAGAGCAGTAACGTATTTTCAGTTTATAAGTTTCAGTTAAATTTTTACATTTGTTTCTACAAGACGTGATTTTTCTTTGAATGAAGAATTGTTTTGTCTGTGTGCCATATATTTTTGTATTTTATTGTATTTATTTTATTGTATTTATTTTTCAGTTGAATGGATTCAGGTAAAATTGCAGATAAGAGCCATGAGAAAGAATACAACTGATTTGATTTATTTTTTTACTTTACTATTTGAAAGCAGTGATCGGTAGGATCATAGAGCAGCACAGTAATGCATTTTCAGTTTATAATGCATGCACCTTGATTTATGCATTTATCTTGATATTAAGAAACATATTTTGTTTTTAAAAACAATTAAATTTGTTGCTGTTTGCCTCTTGAAAAATGTTTTCCCTTGAAGTTACTGACAGAGCCATAACAAAATATTGCTTTATTCATTTAATCGTTAAATAATATACACTGTGTTAGGTCTTGGTTCAATAGGCTATGTGCAATCATTTCAATATGTTTTAATAAACATTAAACCAGTCCGGCCCTCGGCTTGTAGCAAATTTGTTTTTTTGGCCCTCTGTGTATTTGACTTTGACATCCCTGCCTTAGAGCATAGAAATCAATAACAATCTTCCTTTATGGAAAATGCCCAGAGATGATTTAAAGATCACCAAGGCTGCTGTATTTCATTAGAAACAACCATGAGGTAGACTTCTAAACCACTAGCTCACACAAGAAGAGAGAAATATGGAGCCCAGATGCCCAATGTATGCAATCAGTGAGCAAACTTAAATTCTAAAACCCACACTGCGTATAATTGGTACTTACTACCCAAGTTTACATTTCCAAAATTACTACATTAACCATGAGAAACCAAGAGTAGGACATAAATCAAAGTTGTTTTTTTCCTCAACATCTGCATCCCTAATATTACAACAAAAAAACCAACAATATTTAAGCAGATCCTAAAGTTAAATCTCAGTCAAAGAACTATAAATGCTGAAACTAAGACTCAAATGTGTATGCAAAGAGCAAGCAGTGGGGGAAACAAGAAAATTGTCTCTGTCTTGAAAATCTGCTCATTCTCTTTCACACTGTGTCTGCACCACATTTAAATAATTGTGATTTTTGAAACAAGTGAGCATCCCTGTAGTCCTCACAACAGCAGAAATTATTGTCCTGGAAAAAAGAAACAAAAAAAAATTGGTTTGCTTTAATGTGATATGCGGAGAACGTATCCAAGTATTACCATGTCAACCTGAATAGATTTGAAAAAGTAAGTAAATCTGTTCAGGCACAGCCAAAAGCACATCTCCATCACGGTTCCTCTTCTGTTTGGACAGAAACTGCTTTACAATTCTGGCAGCTGGTGGCTCTTAAGTGCACAAAGACACTGTGTGATGCACCCTCAAAGGGGTTGAAGAGAAACCAGAGCCGTGTTTGGATGGAAAATGTCCTTTTTGACTTATACAGCAGATATGTGGTCTGTCCACGTCTAGGTCTAGTTGACACCGTTGTGGTTCAGTGTGAACAGATCACTGTTGCCTCAGAAAACCCAGTCTTCATATTACAAAGCCACAGATGCAGAGTATTTTAAAACACCAAAAATCAAGATGTTTATGGGGATACAAAATCAACTTTAAACTCAAGCCAAATTCATAAAGGGATAAGTGGAAGCTGCACGGCTCGGCAGCAAAATAGGCAGATCGTAGATAGCCATTATTCTGTGACATAGATGTATCCTGCACAATTCGCTGAATGTCTTCCCATGTCCTTCTGTAACTTCTTTCCTGTCTGGTTAACGTGATTAAGAGCCACTATAACCAAAAACTCATAATACAACATGGAACCATGCAAAAAATCTTATACGTAGTACAAAAACAAGCAATTCTGCATTTTCTCTGCCATTTCTTTGTTTTAACAATCCATCTTGGCAACACTTCTTATTGCCAGGAAGTTTAAGTCCCTTTTAAATAGAGCCACACTTCTAATAAAAATGTATTTGTGTATTGAGTGGGTAGAGCCAATGAAAAAAATTGCAATGCTAAACTGACTATTCTGCTATTGGCTCTTGTTTGGCGTCATCAGTTGTAATGGAAAAAGAAAAAACGCAATTTGAAGAAACAAGACATTTTGGTAATTAAACAGTTTGTTAAATTAATAAACAGGGGTTTTAGTAGCGTGTGAGAACAGAGTACAACCATAACAACTTGAAATGCTCCTTCTGCTCATGAGCTGCAGGATGACGTTCTGCCCTTCAACCAGCATTTGTTGCAGATTGACAGGTGTGGTTGCATTAGTCGCTCTGGTAGAAGTTGCACATCTCATCTGACTCCACGTGTGTTTAGTAGGGCCGAGGCAGCAGAGACAACAGGGCGGACATTCAATCATCTCCGCTCCAAGGTTCTGGAGGAAATCTCTGGTGGTTTTGGGGATTGTCATCTTTGATAATTAATTTTGCTCCCCAAATCATAACACAAATTTCCCTACAGTAAGTGATCAATTTATTCACCTGGTTATCTTACAACCAGTTTCTCTGTTATGTTACATTCCAGCTAATATATTGTAAAAAGCAACATTAAGAAATTATTCATTTTAGCATGTTGCTTTTAGTGTGTTGCATAATATGCAATTTTTCAGTTTTTTTCCCCCCCCAATTCACTTTATGGGTAGAACATGATGTTGCCACTCATAATGGGGCTTTGAGGAAACTGTAACTGAGTCTCTATGTTAATTCCCATCCAAATAGGAGGCATCACATAAAAACACTCACAGAGGGAGCAGGATTCAGAGAGGATCTCCAAATCTCAAGAAAGGAGAGAATTGTAATAAAGACTGGAAATAAACTCCATCATATTCATTTACAATTTATTAACACAATGTTTACAGAACGACTTCCTCCAGCGTTGGTTCAGAATAAGTCGTCTCTGGCTGCAGAGTGGATGCTGCAATATTGTAGCTTACCCAGGAAACCTGAGGATGAGCGCTGGCTGGGGAATAACGGTGAATCGGATTACACATGTGGCTGATGTGTGGTTTAAACCAGCATCTCTCTGTAGTGAAACAACTCACTCACTCACTTGATTTTTCTTGTGGGGATTTTTATTTTATAATCACTCTAGGTGCACCTATTGCTTTAAATCAGTCTTTTCCCGCCTTCCCTTGTCTCTTTCTGTAATAAAACAGTTCAGTTTTACATAGAGTTGGAATACATTTCATCATCAATTTCTCCTACAGCACTTAGCGTTGCAGTAATAAGATGGTAGCACCTTTTAAGTTTTATTCTCAGAGGTTAAACTGTCCCGATTCCAAGAACTAAAAGCACATTTCACTTTGCAACAACCTTTCCTTCTTTCTGCATGATCGCTCCGCCATGTGCTTATAATCCTAATAGAGATGAAGGCCATTATAAAAGAACTAGGAAGCAGCTGTGTGTCATTGACTTGAATCCAGGCAGGGGACACTGCTCTGAAAACCTTTCATCGTCCTCTCACCCGCCGTTTCCACATCTCCCCTCTCTCTCCCTCGGAGCTCCCACCTCCATTTCCTCGCTTCTGATTCCAGGTTCCCAGTAACGGCGCAGAGAGGCGGTCACGGCCCAAGGCCAACTATGCATCCTGTATGAGACACTTGCCAACTTCACCGGCTGCACCAGTCAGCTGAACAGGGATCCAGTTTCACCCGTCTTAATGCTCCTAACAAGCCTTTTCCCGCTGTAGCCAAGTGTCAAGCCTTCCAAAGTCACCTAACAGGATGACTCTGCCTTCCCTACAAACACACACAGGGGGGCGGGGAACCAACAGGAACAATCGGTTGTTTTTTTTTTAACAGTTTCTCTTCATTTCCTAGAGAGAAGAGACGACCAGATACCCACCAGCAGCCACAAGATGGATCCCTAATTATATCTGCATGGCTCGTTTTCATCACGTTACGAGCGAAATAGTGAAAGGTCTGAAGGGTGACATGGTTTAATGCAGTTTTTGACGACGACGTCCAAGAGTGTAGCAACAAGACAGGGAGAGGACAGTCAAGAAGTGACTAGTACACAGTGCAGAGCTAGTTTTATGGTGTAAAGGAAAGCTGAGATATAAATATTTGCTAATGTTTTGTTCAGCACTGCAGATACCTTGGTGGACTCATCGTGAAAGCCTCAGTTAACAGATGCCACTGTGGTTTGAGTAATGCGTTTGTTCATCCACCTATTCACTGGATACATCCGGTCATCCCTGCAGAGTCATGGGGAGACTGGTGCAAATCTAAAGGAGTCACTCTGACTCTGACTGACTGCACTCTGACTGGGTCACCAGTTCATTACTGGGCAACACCAAGACTCACAGGGCAAACAACTATGCATACGCACACACTCATACCTAGGGGTCACTTAGAGGAGCCAACTCAGAGTTACCTGGAGAGAACTCAAACATGCAAGATCCCCAGCAGGGATTGGGACCCAGGAATGTCTTGCTGTTTGTTTTTATCTTGTGGCATTAACCTATAATATGTCACTTTGGCAAAATTAAAAGACAGTTGCAAATTTGTTTCTGAAATGTGTATATTATAATATGGTAGGTACACTGCTGAAAATATTCACTCGTCTACTCAGAGACATGTGAGCTTCAGTGACATCCTGTTCATATTCATATATTCATGAGGTTTAACATGAAGTGAGTCCACCCTGTGCAGTTATAACAGGTTCAACTCTTCTGTGAAGGCTTCCAATGAGTTTAGAAGTATGTTGCAAAATGCAGCTCCAGGACCAAGTGCATCTTTTGTAGCCTCTTATTAGAAATAAAAGGCGTTTTTTAATATTTGAAGAAGACACAGTTTAATAATTCCTTTGTTTTAATAAATACCTGCATTGTATCTCTGCAGCAGAAAGACCTTTCGTCAAAAAATATAAATAATCTTGATTTTTTTTTAATGTTTTTAAACAAATATCCAGTTTTATATGCTGGATATTTTTCAAACTTTAAATATGACCTTTTTATGAGGGTCATGCAGAATTTGTGGCTCTTTATTTCTTTATTTTCTTCCTTCTTTGAATAGTAAAGGTTGCTGAAAAGTTGCTCGGGTCAACAACCTGTCAGCAATAATGCAGCAAATTATTTTTAAACTTACAAAAATTATGTTCTGCTCCTTTCGTTGACTAAAACTTTGTCCAACGTTACCATCTACAGAATTGTAGAACAGGTTTGCAAACTGAAACACTTAGTACATTATGCAGAAATGTACCTCCTTCAATCAGACTGATGGATAATGACAATAATACACGATATCAAACCTGAACGTTATTTTAAACCATGCAGAACCAGCAGTAGTAAAAGTACATATGGGCATTAAAGAGAACTTAAAACAACCTGTAAACCAAACCAAGACAAAAATATGCTGAATTGCATCAGTTACTACTGAGCCAGATTTAGGAGAAAATGTGATATTTTTTTTTATTATTGTTTGACAAAGATGCTCTTTATGCTCCAACCTGATTATTTCAAAGAAAGAAACAAAAAAAGGTCAAGAACACCTAGCATGAAGGACGCAGACAGGATGCGACAAGGACACAAAATTTAAATCACCCCCCCACTGCCCCCCATCAGTCTTCATTTAATCAATCATTCCTTTTTTTTGTTCTAAAATACACATTTTACACCCTCACCATTCAACAGCTCCTCGATCCATCCAGGGGGACCACTCTCACTACACGCAAGTGTGTGAGTCACACATGAACTAAATGTGAATCAGCTATGATTCATCCACCCCAAGCAGGCAGCATAACAGGCATTCCGCCTTATTATCCTATTTCCACATTACTCCTGCTCACACAATTTACCTTCAGCACTATGCCGACATTTAAGGTAAAAACGCATTCCAGCCAAGTGAAAAGCATCAAAGGGGGAGTTGGCACACAGAAATTGAAAGCATTGGGGAAATACCTCTTGTACGGCAACCACCACAACTTCTGTGACTGGAGCAATGTGGCTATTATCAGGGCACCGTCAGGAAACCGGGAACCAATATCTGATTATATTAACGTCAGTCGGTCTGCACCAATACAACAACCAACAGTGGGGACTGAAAAAGAAGTGAATTGAAAGGCTTTTCAACCAACTACCACCACAGACCTCAAACAAGTGATGACGCATCTTTACAATTACAACAGAATGTAAAACAGCCAACCAAGAATAGCCTAATGAGAATATCAGATGTTTTCTACACTCCTGTCATAAATGGGGTTGTATTCAAAATGAGTGTGTTGTGTAAATGGCATGAATAAATAAATAATTGTGTCCGCAACTAGCGGACACAATCAGTGACACTAGCTATATTAACCAGTTGATATCTATAAAAATATCCCTTTTGAATTCAGCCTTTTAATTTTACAAGTTGACAAAAATAAATAAATAAATAAAAATCAGTCAAAAGAAGTCTTAAAATAGTTTGGTCTCATCACAGATGTACTTTAGAAATAATAGTTAAGGAATTAGCATTTAGTAACAAATTAGCTTACTAATGATTTCAGACATTTTTTCCCCGCGCGTTCTGTTTTTATTTTAATCACGCAAGGTTTGACTGGTGTAACTGTAAATAACCACATTTTCCTTGTCAAATTTCACAAAGGACACTTGGACCCGATTACTCACAGACATGTACCGTAATAATAAAACATTTGTTATTATTGATTGAACAATAAATCCTGTTCTCAGCAAAAATAAATAAATCTCAAAGGAGACCTGAAAGTTCTAGGAAGTTATTACAAAAACAGAAGTAACCTCATATCGCCAAATGCTTTTTGCATAACATATAGTTCATTAGCATAATTTTAGGTGTTAAAAAAAAAGAGGAAAAAGTGTTTTCTATTTTTAACTCTGAAAGAGCAAAATTTGTATTCTGTTATGACAAAAAACAACAGGTTCTATGTCATATGGTTTATTTTTATTTTTTTACTTTTTCATTTCCAGCTTCAAAGCATGCATGGATCATTGAGCAACATGTCCTCTGACCTGAGAAAACCTCTGTATAAAAGTGAAAATGGTGGAAACCCCGACACCTCCCCACCCCTGACAAAAAAAAAAAAGAAGGTAATTCTCCCTAGGGGTTCCTATAACCTTGAGCCGCCTCTGCTAGTGCAAAATAAAATGAAGGAATCCCTCTGCTCTTATTCCACCCATATCCCTCATGCAATATCACCCCCTTCATGCCAGAGTGGGGAGTAAACAGCCAGAGGAAAACAACAACCACGGTGTGTTCACAACTGCAATAGGCGCCTCATGTGTCTTTATATCGTCCAAAATAACACCACAATAAAAATTAAATAAATAAAACAATCCCATTCTGACTCCCACAAGCATGTTGCATCAGTGCTTCTGCGTGGTACACGATTGCTCACACAGTTTCCAGCCATTACCTTATTTTTTATGTTGCAGTGGCAGCAGACGGTCCACAGATACTTCAGGGTCCTCCATAGCAGGATGATGAAGAGACCCCCGAAAAACGTCACCATGGAGGAGGCGAGGAATGCCCACCACATGCGCTGTCCATAGTCGTCGCATGGCACCTCAGACGTGTAGGGGATGACAACGCCTTCCATCTTGGATATTAAGATCGAAGAGTCCGGATTGTTGTTGTTATCGATGCTGCTTGTCCTCATAGAGCTGTCGCTTCCATGGGGATCCGTGCCATGTGCCTCGGCTAGCATTGAGGAGCCTTGGAGAGCCTGTGCCAGCGTCCCCAGCCCCACTCACCAGCCATATTGCTTTAAAAAACAGAAAGAAAGAAAAAATATATATATATACAGCCCCCCCCAACCCTCTTTATTTTTGCACTAGATTTTGACAGCCCCACCAGATTATCTTCATAAATATATAGTTTCTAATGCCAGAGAATTGTTTATTATTAATGACGGTGTGAGCCGCCGCGCACGCAAAGCAGACCAAAATAGCGCCTCGGTGGCCCCTTGGAGTGAGGCATTTAAATCCGCAATAATAACGACGAATCTTAGGCGCTTCTCATTCTGAGGGGCTTTTCTGCCTCTTTCACGCCATATGCCGTGACAGGGACGGCGTCGTTTGCAGCCGCCGAGGCTGCTGTTGCTTTTTTTTGTTTTTTCTCCTGATAATGCAGACACACAAACAGCAGAGGATTAAAAAAAATAAATAAAAATAAAAAAAACAATATATATATATTTTTTTAAAAAAATGTCCCCGGCTGTGCTCCTTCCTTAGCCGTCTTCCATTCAGGAATCCTGTCGATCAGCGCGGGTGAAGAATCGGTTTGAACTCTCCTTCAGTTGGCTGTAAAAACGCTTTGCGTGTAATTCAGTCCTTAAGGTTGAGGGAGGAAGGGGGGGGAAAACAAGATAAACGCAGGTCAGAAGACTACATATTCAAACAGGCGGTTTAGGTTGTCGGTTCTGCGTTAAGGAGAGGACTGGCGCGCCGCTCGGGTGGATGTCGCTGCTGCCTCCATTCGGTCCCCCTGCAGCCCTGGCACGGAGCGGCCAGCTGAGCGAGCCTGTCAGATCCGCTCCAGAGGAGAGGAGAGGAGAGCAGAGCGGGGGGGGGGGATTTACAGGTAGGAGGGCGGAGCCAAGCGCTAATAATAAAGACGGACAGAGGAGCTGCGAGATCGCGACGATGGGTTTTTTTTCTTCTTCTTCTTCTTCTTTAAAAAGAAAAAATTAAATAAATGTTCCAGGAGCTGAACTGGTCCCTTACACTGCTTTGGCTGCTAAACTGCGCCTCTGCGTCTTTATTGCACGCCTGTGACGCACGTCGCAAAGAAGAGGCTGCATTGATCAGTCATAAATTAAAGGGTTATATCTTTGCTTTATAAACATCAAATGATGATCGTCTCCCCACGCACACAAACGCAACAGTGCCCCGAGTATTCGGCTGGCGGATGGGGGGGTGGGGTGGGGAGGGGTTAACATTGCGTTTATTTCTCATCAAGGATAGTGCTCCTATTTTTCCAATTACTGAGATTGTGGCTTTTCACCCACGGAGTGGGTTTTCATTTTTTTAAATTAGCAGAGCGAGAGAATGAACGTCCTTCGTGATCAATTAGTGTAAAATGCTCACAGTTTTAGCCTTTATAGGAGGTCAAAACAGGTGTAGATTGGTGACGACGGTGAGGCATGGCTGACAGTAGTTTATGGCTGCTTGCTGGAAACCTCAAGTATCCAGTCAGTGTAAAGTATACGGGGTAAACAGCTGACCCTGAAGAACAACTGACCGCGTCAGAACAAGACAGGTGCCCGTGCATCTGTGGCAGAAGGGTCCAAAAGTTCTCCAGGCTGTTTTGGCAACAAAAAAGTAAAATTGTTCAGTGCATTGTTTACACAGGGACACTTTCATAAATCGGAGTATCATTGAATACCATTTAATTTCAGTTCTTCAGATCAAAAACAGAGTTCATTCTACATGCAGAATTGCACATTACACATAGGGTTATGTCATGTATTTATTTCTGATGTCAGTTGCTCATAAAAAGCCAAACGTTTCTCAGAAAATTATAATATTGCATAATAATGTGCTATGGCCTGAACGGGAACCAAGTAGGCCTGGGTTGATTCTTAATAATAATAATTGGGTACCACAGGAAAGTCTTAAATGGTCACCGAGAATAAAAACGAGTTCAAACTCCGTCAAACATTAGGGACCCATACGGGGGTTTCTGAGAGTTGTTCTGTATCAAACATCTATTGGCAGTAAGCATGGGTCCATTAAGTAAGCTTCAACTGGTCAGGTCTGGGGCCTGGTTCCTATCCATACCTGACCCAAATATAAACGTTAGCTGGATCAGCGACGGCCTTCACAAAGGACTTTTCACAAACAGGAACAACTGGAGTATTAACATGACTGTGAAGCAAAGCCCATTTAAAAGTTAAGGAGATCTTTACAAGGCATATAGACAACAAGTTCTTTATTTTATTTTTGATTTTCTGGGAAACTGAAATTTAAGTTTTTGATCATGCCTAAAATATGTGTGAGTATGTAATGAGCCTACAAAGGCGTTAAGCTGACGTGTAACTCAACTTGAATTTGATAATATTCTTATTTAGATATGATATAGGGATTTATACATAGACAATTATCAGTATAATATTAACACTCAATGTAAATTCTCCTCGGTTTGCCTATACAATTTTGAACCAGCTCTGTCTTTAAACACTCATTCTCAGGCGTAAATGTTCTGAAAAGAAAACACGTCCAAGTATGACATGCATGCTATCAAATAAATTTATTACCAAGGAAATATTAGTGCTTCCACAAAAATAGCTCGCCGTAATGGCTGGCTGTCATTTAAACTAGGAGCAGATATGAGCTGTAAAACATGTAAGGCAATCCGATATTTGAATTACAGCTCTTCAGAGTTATGACTCCATGTGCGAGTGGTTTAGCTCCACATAAAGCAGGCTGCTGATCCGTCCCGATGTAGCTGTCCACTGTTTGGATGCATGTTGAATATTACATTTTGGAGTGAGAACAAAACCTAAAGGCAACAAGTTGGTTGAGTTTCAAAGTTTGATTTGCTCCGCATTGTAACCTCTGAATATTTTCACTTTGTCAAATCACTGCCACAAACTTCAAGTTTAGACAATAGACTAACAAACAGTAGTGCAGAATTGGAAAATGAAACATGCTTTTCAAAACTGATCAAAAACATAATATCTGAAAAGCATAACATGCATTTGTATTTACTCTGACTAGGCCATTCCAACATATGAAAAACCCTTCGACTGAAGATGAGCAGCACCCACAGCATCACGCCACCATCGCCACGTGGCTCCATGGATATGCTTCATTTAGGATGATTTGTAGTGTTAGCTTTACTACTATATTACATGCTACTTTGCATTACCAGTCTATCAATTGAAATTTGTGGTCGTAAAGCGACATAATATAAATATCTAAGAATGTAAACAATTTTGCAAGGCACCGTATGTTTGGTATTAATTTACCACAAACAGCAAGTTTAAAAAAAAATTTATGTTCCCTTCAATAAAATATCTTAAATTATGCTCACAGTGCCAAAATTCAGTCATTAAAATTAATCGTAAGCGTCACAGGGGAGAATTTCAAATAATGCAGAACCAAAGCCCAAGATTGTAGACGAGATGGCAGGTCTGTGACAGCATGGCATTTCTAACACGCCCAGAATCACAGGAACAACCCACATCTGAATCCCTGCTGCTGGACTGAAATTAGGGAGAGGAGGCGAACACTCCAACAATAAGAGCCGACACGAGCGCAGAAAGGCCACGGCGTCCCAGGCGCCAACTACAACGATCTTCCTTCTGTCAGACTTAAGACTTCTCAAGTTCAGTTGAGCTGTCAGCAGCTGTCTTGAAACAGACACCCCAGCTAAAGGGTTTGAGGCCCGACTTCTTTCTAAAAACAGGCAGGAGGGGACTTAGAGGACATAAGGAATTGGGACATGGCACCACACAGCTGCACGTAACAGTACAACAGATTTAGAATGTTATTAGTGACCAAAACCTTGTGCAACCTTCTCCTGAGAGTATTAAGTGACATCAGACAAAATGTTCCTGTAGACATGCGGAAAACCCAAGTAGACACTTTTTGATTTGATAACGTGGCTCATATTGGGAGGTGCCGGGTAGTTTCTTGTTCTTGCCATAAAGAACTCGACAGGCAGCTGGAGGGTCGTCATTCATTGTGACATTATTGGCCAGGAGACCATGTGACTCATGCAGCGCTCAGAGGAGTTAACCCCAGGCTAGAGGCGCTCAATCAACCAGCAAGATATGGCACAGCTCCAGGCTGTCCAAGTGGATGAAAAACATTTGGAAATATAATATTTTTTTTAAGATTTCAAAACTGAGTGATGTTTGTTATGCTCCTGTAGGCCTGAAAATTCACTTATCATTTGAAAGACGGGTAAAAAAAATAAATAAAAAATAGAATGCTGTTACACATTTGTTCAAATAAACAGAGGGGGAAAGTCCATCTTTAGAGAGGAAAAATAGAACGCAAACATGCAATGAAGCTCCACAAAAAGTGTAGTAAAGTAAGAGCCAATTTCCTGAACACACTTAATTACACTGAGCAGCTGATACTAATTATGCTGACAGATTTTTTTTTTAAAACCTCAGAAATTAAACAGTGCCTTGCAAGGATGGTTTAGTTTTTCACTTAATTATTCATGTGCTCCGTTGTGATTTTGTGTGACAGCTTATCTATCGCATTCATTCATTCATGTCTCATTTAATTCACCACTGAGAGGCCAATACAAATAGGAATAAAAATATAAAAGTGAAAGGATAAGGATACTTTTTTTCTTCTTAAACAAAACCTTGAAATTATTGTCAGGTTTCTGTAAACCATGTCAGCCTCCACTCTGAAGTCTTTTCCAGCGTTTAACAGGTTTTCTTCCAGCATTGTTCTGTATTTAGCTCCATCCATCTTCTCATCAACTTTGACCAGCTTAGCTGTAACTGCTGAGAAAAAAAATAAAATTCATTTTGATAATGTTGCCACCGTCATGTGACACCAATACCCATATTAATGAAGTGTATAAAAGGAGGAATTTTACAGTAATCTTATTTGATTACTCTACCATTACTCGTCTTAGATTACATATATATAGAAGGATGGTTCACCATTTCTCTGTTATGCCACACAACCCTCCTATCCTGATTGGCCAGCTTGTTACCAGACCTGCTTGTTACCAGATCTGATTCAACACATTACTATAGTGTCCACTGACCATTTTCTATTTTCAGCAACACTAAGAGTTACCGTCCCCTTCACCTGAATAAAGACCATTTACTTGTGTTTAGCACAACTTCCCCTCAGAGCCAGAGTGCAGCTGCAACTCCACACCTGTGCGCTGTAGAAATTATGCAGAGGAGCTGTTGGAAAACAAGCTGCAGGAGGCATTTTGTGTCTAGAAGAGCCGTTTGCCAAATTATTAATAGGCATCAATCATGTACTGAAACTCCCAATGTTGACAATTTTGAAACCATCTCTCTAGGGTTTATTTTGCCATCGGTCTCAAACTCACATTTTGGTATCTTACAGGTTTACAGATTACATTTTTGTCTCATTACTGCTACAGTCCTGATGTCCATGTCATCTCCACTGGTTGTTATTCCCTCTTGCTTTCTTTAAATAAAATAATTGTCTGCTTTCATTACTTTTACAGTAAGCAGCAGACTTGTAAGTGGTTTGGAGCCATGCTTCAAGGATTCAGTCCTTCAGAAACTGTGTCAAAATCCTTAACACCCAATCACTTTAACGCCTCTGTAATCTTACCTTTGGTGCCGTTTGGATGGATGGATGCCTGCTCCAACACACCTGAATCTAACGAATGCATTCCCTCGTTAGCAAGTCACTCAGCTCTGCAGAGGCGTTCATGTGACTCAGGTGTGTTGGAGAAGGGACATCCTCTAAAAGCTGCAGGTTAGTAGCTCACCTGGGCTGGAGTAGGACATGAGGAGAAAAGCAGAGTTACGTACCACATCTGTTAATAATACACAAATCTGACATCGTTTGTGGGTCCACTTTGGTCATCTTATGTTGTTTGATGAGACTTCACTTGAAATGTTTGACAACAGGAAAACTAATTACTCTGAAAATTTGGTGTATTATTTTGCTGGCGGCAAACTGAAACCCATAATGAAAGAAGCCCCACCGGTCCTGGTTTCATAAGAAATGAGGTACATTTTTAAATTGGCCCAGGCTGAGATCTACAGACAGGTTCTCCCAGCTGACCGGACCTGTTAATATAAGACTAGAGTTTTTTTTTTTTTTTCCCCCATCATGAAGTTCATTTTGTATCTAGTAAACAAAGAAATAAACAGACATTTTGAAGAATAATTACTTTTCCATCCATTCATTGTCTTCCGCTTCTCTGGAGTCAGGTCGCGGGGCAGCAGTAAATAATTACTTTTTTCGTCATCTCGCAAATCTGGGCTATATTGAAAAACTAATAAGCAGCTCAATTTGCAGTTTGACACAGTCCATGTAGGAGATACAGCACATATGAAAAATGGATTCGGATAAAAAAAAAAAAAACAGATTAAGGTTTTGGCCTTGAAAGCAAAATGTTACGTTGTGGAAAATTAATACACTAACATGGTGGTGACAGCATGCTGTGGGTTTGTTTTTCTTCAGCAGGGACAGTTATACTGGTCAGAGACGACTGTAGGATGGATGGCATTAGAGGTCAATGCATGAAGAAAACCTGTCTGGGGTATCATACGAGTCAAGTCTTGGACAGACGTTCATTTTCCATCAACATAAACACAGAGCAATAATGGAATGCATAATTAAAAGCATAGTCAAATTTCATACTTGATTCCAAGTAAGAATTTGTGACAGAATATTGCAGTGGGACTGAAAGTTGAGCGGTTCCACAAACAACCAAACCTTTGCTCTGGTAGAGATATATCCCTGTAAGCTGCAATTGCGTGAAGACTGACCTACAAAGTTTTTAACATAAATACACTCCACATTTTCAGATTTTCTTTTTGTAAAACAAAACAAACCAGGTATCACTTTCCCTCCAACTCACAAACACTACTTTATTTTGACCTATGAACCCCAATAGTATAGATTCAAGTTTGTCCTAATGCCATAGAACCTTTTATAAATGCAAGACTTGTAGATGCAAAGTGTTTCTCGTTTGCTTTTTTGAAACCTTTAGAATTTGCTCCAACAAAAGATTTTTCCAGTTCCAGCACGATTAAATACAAACTAAGCACGGGGCATTTACAAGAAAAAAAAACTGCATACTGGTATGCAATCTTAAGAGATTGTGTAAATGGGGAGCAGAAAATTTGGATCATATAAGTAGCCACAGCTACTTATGTGACTAATATACAGTTAACCTATATACTGTACTTGGGATGTAAGATTAGTATTATTTTTTGCTTAGAGCTTAAAAGATTTTAAGTGGGAGGAGATTTAAAAAAAAATGGCAGCAATTCCTGGGGGACAGAACCAGTGTGTCCTCTGCCGTCTACCCCCCGCTCCTCCATTTTCTCTTTCAGAAAAGGTCACATTTAGCTCTCCAAGATCCACAGAGATTATGTCACACCTTCCTTATCTAATCTTTGCCACTGATAGCATTTTATCAGCACCTTTTTCTATTGACATGGACTGGGCTTTTTGTCCTTTAGCAATTCAGAGGACTCAAACATTTTCTCTTCATCCCGATCCAACCCGCGTTTTATATTAGTTGACACAACAGCTTGTTGAAAATACGGGACATTTTACACAACCTTTTTCAGTAGAATAGAAGACAAGACTGAGATACAGACTGAGCCTGTGTTGTGATACAGAAAATGAGTTTATTCTCATGTTAATGCTTCAACATACAAATGACATTCTTTTAATGAAAGAGTTCAATCAGTACCTGGCATCTAAACACTTTTTTTTTCTAGACAGGCATCTTATGTTGCATCTCACTCTAAAGTTGGTTTACCCTAACTACTCAGAAAAATAGCAACATTACAATTTGCTTCTTTTTCCTTTAGCCCAATAGTCACACTCAAGGACAAATTTGCATTAAAAATGTGCAAGGACAAATCCCTTTTTAATAACTCAAATAAGAAGTGATCCTTTTTTTTTTTTTTTTTAAATCAAGAAATAAAAACAAAGGCCAACAATGAAATGTAAGGAACTGATGTGAAACATAAAAACATGAATTAGTTACAGTAGAAATTATAGTACCTATTTGTAGTATGCTGGAAACACAAGAACAGTAACATGTTTAGGGTTCACAGATAAACATGTGCAAAAAGGAAATATAGGTTATTATATGAGGATAAAGGTGTTTCAGTGGATTTTGGCACAATAAAATATAGAATATAGCTTTAATAAGGGTCATTTTTTGGGGTTTATTTTTTGCATCCTGAATAATAGAGGGGGAAAAAAAAGAACAAATAACAGTTAAAAGTCACTAACATTTAAAGAGGTTTGAGGAAAATCCCTAAAGGTGCTTTGTAGCGTGTCTTTAAATTGTGTGGTGAGAAGTGACTGACAACCAACCACAAGGGAAAACCCCCATCCCAAAAAAACATAAAACATGTTCTTAACCTGTTGAGGTGTGACATGACTGCTAAACGCTTGTAGGAGTATTACCAAGTGACAATACATGGAATATATAGTTATATACGTTTTCTTCCCAGATTTAGCTGCATACTACATATATGTGGCATACTCTATATTGTTAAATAAGTGTTAAAGCAACAGAATGAGTTACACAGTGGTTAGTCTGAACCTGGAGTGCATTCTGAGGAGTTAACCTTTTGGCCGCCGTGTCGGCCTAACTTCAAAGTCTCACCATTGCTGTTTGCTTAAAACTGTGCTGGTCTCTGATCAGCCCCTTCATCATTTGTCAACAGGTTACGGTGAACTTTTGAAAGGAATCTAAAACGGGTCTTAATTAGTGTTAAATGACCCACGGTTGGTTTCAGATTAATATTCTAGTGTAAAGGCACTTCTGAAAGGCCTACTGTCTGTCCACACACCCGGCTGCTATGGGAACTATGCATAGAGTGAAACATGAGATTGTTGGCAAGCGGCTTCGTTGAACCCACTGCTACATTTGTTAAAAGGGTGAAATGCATTGATTTGCATTGTTGAAGAAATGTCATGACTGATCTTGACGCTGGTATTCCACTTCCATATCACTGCTACAAACCACAATTCACCTCTGCAGAAAGTTGCGGTTTCATCGTAAAGCTGCGTTCTCGCTTCTCAAAACCACCATGTGCACGATAAAGAAATAAAATGAAAATAAATTATAATTAGTTGTCAGTCATCGTCAAATGGGTGCATATTTGTAGGGAAACCACAAATGTCAGGAGCGGCAGAACTTCATTAGTGTTGAGGTTTATGGTCAAGGGACACTCGCATCAAATATCGAACACCAATATTCAGGACTTATCTCAGAACTGTAAACAGACAATGCAGCATAACGAACACACCGACAGAATCCTCAGGGAAGACTGATTAAACCTTAACGTTAATATGCAATGCTACCAACCTGCTTCAGAGTACGTCAGAGATAAAGGAGACCGATTATAAAACATAACAAAGACGAAATAAAAAATATATATATCAATAATTTACACAACTAGCTCATGGTAGTGTACCTATTGGTAAAGTGTGAAAGAGTTAATTAGTGTTTTGGGGAATGAAAAGCAGAGCCACGGCTCGCTGTAGTGGCGGCCAGGCTCCTCTAGGGGGAGCCAAGTGGAGTCCACAGGACTTTACTTTGTTCTTGATCAACTATAGTGGTGATCTGAGTGCAAATGTACGGGAGGTTGCCGCCTTGGACAATACCTGAAAAGAATAAAAGGAACTGTTTAAAGCTGACGGATCATTGATCACATCACACAAACATGAAGATATTTGAGTTCCGTCTTATTTTTAAGTTTGTTTTTGTTTACCGACTGCATACACACCTGTGAAAAATTTGCTGTATTCTTGTTCTATTTTCTGCGCGCTTTCAAATTGCTCCTTGGAATGTTTTTGAGATACTTTGTCCCGCAGAAAAATTGGATCCTTCTGTTCCCTGTGAGGAAAAAACAATATAAACAGACGATGGTCAAAATTGGGTGTCAATTTACAACAAAATGTTATTTTAAATTAAGAATCTAAACACTTAAAACATTTCAATACAGAAGTTAAAATTAGTGTTTTGATATGAGGTAAAGTGCATTGTTACTTAAACTCCCTGACCTTCAGAGTTCTCCATTAAAAAAAAAAAAAAAAAAAAAAAAAACCTCAGCAAAGTTAATAATGTGAAATTTTGTCTAACATGTCAGGGATAAGTAAAAAAAATGGTGGTATTATTTTTGTTGCTTGATTACTCCAATTTGTTTTCAGAACCGCCAAAAATAGTTATTTTCCATATAAACACATGTTGGGGAGCCGTTTTAAAACAAGCCTTGGTTGTGGCAAGGATAAAGCAGATGATTGATTTATATTCATTAATTTTGTGTAGCAGCAGATTTAAAATGAACCGTCTTCTGAAGTCATCCGTGTAAAAAGTTCCAGTGACTCCAATTAAAACAAGCATTTACAAACTCACAGCTATTACACAATATATAGTCCACAATTAAAATTACTGACTGATGAATGAATAGATTTTTCAAAATACTTTTGAAAATGATGCATTATTTTCCATCCACTACTTAAAAAGCAAATGAAATACAGCAGTTTGGGAGACAAACATTTTGGCAATATGCTCACTGTATTAAAAAAAAAATGTAATGAACGATTTTTAATCAAATAGAACAAGCGAATGTTTATTCTGCTCTATTATATTAACCACACAGAGCAGACAGGGGCGTCGCCACCATCTGTGTCATGAAGCGGGTTGAAACTTACTTAATCTGCTTGGCGTTTTTGTAGCGGATGAAGACAACAATAGGATAGATGTGAACACTGTGGAGCCTCTCAATGGCGTGCGGGGCGATGTCAAGCAAACAGTGACAGCCCTGTAATTTTACAATAAACAAAAAAAAACTGTAAAGTTTCTGTCACCACCATAAATATGAATTCAACAGAATCCAAGACTGATGAGCAGTAATCTTGATTTATGAGCAAAAGCAGAGATTAAGTGCAGATAAAAGCCGCTGGACTCCTGATAGACAAGAAAGGAAAAGGTGTTACCTTATCTGTTATTTCCTTTATAGAAGCAACAGTGGTGACATCAAAGTGTCCACTCCTGCGCTTGTAATCGATAAAGAGGCAATCTTTGACACCGCGTTCGATGGCCTGCTGCGAGGCCTTCATCACCTCTGCAGACGTGACAAAAACGAAAACCATTGATACGATGGAAAATTAAATGTCGGTCCAGTCTCATCCCTCTGGTCAGAAACCTTAAGGGTCATGTATTGTTTTCCCTTCTTATTAAAAAGTGAAACATCTGGATGAGGGCATCTCACCCAGCAGGCATCTGCAGAACTTCCCAGGAGATTCTTTAACCAGCATTTCCTTGACCGGGTCGCTGAGAGGCCCGAGTACCAGTACCGGTCGAGGAGAGGTGCACTCCACCTTCTGGACTCGCTGGTATGCCAGGCTCACACAGTCTGGGGAAAAAAATAAAAAATAAAAAAAGGTTAGATATAAAGCCTCTTTCTATTTCTACCCATAATTCCATCAATTTTCCCCTCACCATCCAGGAAGGGGATGGAATCAGTGCTGATGGTGTCCAGAGCCACCATCTCTTTACTGTCTTTGGAGCTGCTGCGCTTGTGTTTCTGTTTCCTCCTGAAAAACGATCGGCGGGCGGCTGCAGAGAGGGTCTTGCTGGAATCTTCCTTCATTTCTGTCACACTGTGTCTGCGATAAAACTCTTGGTCCATCCTACATCACACACACACACACACACACGCACACACACAAAAAAAACCCCAAAACATTCTCTCTAAAGGTCTCCAAACTAAAAACCTCGTATAGTTCAAGGGCTGCAGCAATATGTGTGTCGTTACTAGAGATGCACTTGAATGGTCAGAGACTAGAAACAGAATCGATTTGCACCACACCATGTGCTTCTGGGTTACACATGCAATAACACTCTTCAGAGTTGAAGTTGTTACTGAGGGAAGAGGCCTCAAAGTTAGCCGTTTTCAGTCTCAATGGAGTGTTTAAAACAAACCATAAGAACAAAAGAAAAAACCTTCAAGGAATCAACAAAGGTGCAAGGAGCTTCTAGAAAAACATCCTACAGAGGCATGTTGGAGCTGAACGTCTTACTTTTGACCATTCAGCTACACCAGATCTCTTTGGTTGGATTTAAACGGACATACGTTTTTCTTCCCAGGTAATCTGCTCTGTTTTACAACAGCCATAAATGTTGCTATGGCTACAGACACAAAGGTTTCAAATGTCAACTCCTTACTCATTTTTGTTTGGAAATGGTGAAATCTTGTTTAAGAATTGTGAAACACCTTATCCAAAAAGTAAATTAAGAAAGTAATTTGTTGATTATGATTAAAATTAAAATAAAATAAAATAAAAACTAAGCAATACAAAATAAGTGTTTAAAAAGAAGTCAAAAACCTCCTGATTGGTGCATCTCCAGTAAGTCGCACTACAGTTTTTTTTTTTTTTGTTTTTGTTTTTTTTTCCACCCACATGTATTTGCTGGGGATCTGTCCTCTCTGGATCTGCTGTGCGTTCTCATCTAGCTGCCAGGCCATCCAGGTCCCAAAGCTGCCCTTTGGTAACGACTCATCCACATAAAGGATGTCATCCTTCTTAAAACTGAGGTCTCCTTCAGCCTCCCCCACCCTGTCGTAAAGTGCTCTGTTGGGAGGCAGAGACAAAGATAGATAGGGAGTTATTAAGAGAAGGGCGGTAGGAGGGCAAGACGAGGAGCGTGAAGCTGATAAAAATGGGAGAGGAGACGAGGTATGAGGAGAACCAGATTAAGGATCTTCAGTGCAGAAGTAGGATGACAAAGGAGGTGCAGAGCAAGTTTATCTAGCGACACCAAAGGCCTTTTCTTTGTCTTGCTCGAGGCTCGTAAGTTATTCCCAAGCAGCCTATCTGTGTCAGCCAGGCAAGCTGAGTGTATTTACTGCAGATGACATCACAAACCTGCCTGTCTATTTGACGAGTGACTGTGGCAGCTGTGGAAACAAACCGAGAATAAAGGCGAACCGATTCAAAGTTGCAGTCTACTTTTGAATTTAGTGCGACGCTTTTCGTCAACGAGGACGAAAAGGATTAGACGACCTTAAGCGGTGGCAAGTTGAGAGTCGCTGCGGTAACACAACGGATCTGGGACATAATTGGCTCGGTGAGAATGGGACAAACTGTCCGAAGAGCTCTGGAGGCTATGTATAGCATAACAGAGAGCAATAAAGCTGCTGCTGCTGCTTGGTTGAGGTCCATTCCTGTGCGGTATTAAAGAAAGCCCAAACAACAACGTAAAATGTAAAATAAATACAAATAAATGTAAAATAGATTAAATGCAGAGTGATGCATTTCAAGGATTTATTTCTGATAAATCTGATAATTACAGTTAAATAATTAACTGTAATCTCTGTAATCTAATTTCTCATATAATTAGAATATTATTTAAGACCCATAAACATAGTCCACAGTTGTACATGACACCACAGTGGAGTACTTATTTTTCCTTTCACTTTTTTTTCCTTCCACCCACCTTCACTAACTTTTGCCGCCAATAACCGTCTGCTGAACAGAGGTCAAGTGTAGCATCCTCTCCATGATTTTATATGCATTAATATTACATTTCAAACTACTGAGGTAGCTTACAATAGCTTTAAATAAAAGAATAAAAGAAAATGCATCACTCTGTGTAACGCATATACGTGCTATATAGATTTTTGAAATGAACTACTGGAAAACTATGACTTTTCAAAGATAGTCAACTATATTGAGACGCTCCGTTGTTCGTGTAAATACGCACCGAATATAAAAGCCGTCTCCGGGTGCGTCTTTGACCGTGCTGAAATCGTCAGGCCGATGTTGCACCTTTAACGTCACCGTCTCTGCGGGTTTCAGCATCTCAACGTACACCTCTTCAGCCGTCTTATTCTTCATGTTCACCAAGTTGTACTGAGAGAGAGGAAATCACAAAGCGAAACAAAGTTGCAACGAAAACGCAGACCAGGGAGAGCGTTGCGTCACAAAAATATAAAACTCAGAAAACTGATGACTGCAAAAAAACAATTTCCTCCCGACTGTGAAGGCTCCGCTAGTAAATAGCCACATTTCCTCCAAGCTTTCAGCGCCATTAAAGTGTCGCAGTATTGATTTGTGCCACGCATGAGGGAGGAAAACAAACAAGGAGATTGAAGGACGGTGTGAAGCTGTGCGGTCTGATGACAGAGCTGCATTGCAATTTCCACAGCAGACTCTCTGTGGTTGAGAGCTTAAGTAGGAGCATGCCAGGAAACGTCTAGCAAGAATTTGTGGTGTTCTAGAAAGATTACCAATGTGGAATGAGACTGAGCAGATCAATGAGATACAATGACATGATGGAAAGCAGCAGCGGAGGAAACACAAAGCTTATTAGGGCTGAAGGGACTGAAAAGCTGCAGCTTCTGCAGCAGGTATGGAGCAAGATCTGCATACTGCTGAAGAAAAAAAAAAAACAGATCAAAATCCCCAATTCTCACCTGAAAACACCCAGTGTTTCCAAAACAGAAAGTCTTTGACAGCAGCATAAAATACTGCGAATACATGTTAGTACCTCTAGGATGAGATCCCCGGGATTAAGCCCCTCTGGACCTCTTGCAGGGCTGTCCTCATCCAGACTCTCTATGTAGACGCCCCGCAGGTTCCCTCCGCAGAGAGTAACGCCCACCTCCACCCCAGGCCTGTGGACCGTCACAAGTCGGGGCTCACCGACCTTCTTGTTGCTCTCAGGCGGCACTCTGGAGGAGGACAGGAGACGCTTTCAGGTTCTAGTAAGGTTTGTTTCATCACATTTTTCTTCAGGCAGAGAATATTTTAGCTCAGCTTTTTTTTTTTTTTTTCTTTTTTTTTTTTACATGTTTACCTGACAAAACTGTTGGGGCTGGTAGTAGGAGTGGTCTGCTTGGAGGATGGGGTGAGCGTGCCCTCGTCCTGCTCGCTGAGCGTATCAATAGCAGGGTGACTGTCTGGAGTTGCAGTCCCGCTCCCCTGTGGGGTTGACTGAGCGCTGACTGAGGGCTCGAGACGGGAACTGCAGGGAAAGAAAAAGAGATTTCAGCTGAATAGAATAGAATAGCTAAGCTCTTAATTTGCCCTCAAGTTGGGACAAATGGCACTTTAGTATGAAGTGGATCACAAATAGCAATAAATAAAACACTACAAATATATACATTTGGCAATAAACCAAAAATGAATGAAAAGCATAAATACTGCAACAAACTTGTTTTGCAACCCTTAAGGTGTGTATTGCAATAATACAAACTTATCTACTGGTAATGAGGGCCAGAAATTCCTAATGTAGACTTTCAGTAAGAAACACAAGAGCTCATCAGCTGCCTGGTTTAACTCATATTTAATCATTTATGGCTTTGCGCCTCGGTGATTGCTTTTGCAATGTGGGGCAGTTTCTCAAATATTTGAATTTGCAGAAAAGATGAAGAATTGAATTTGAGTTAATAGTTTGAAAATCAAGCAAATAAAAGGGAGCGCTGTGGCAAAATCCATCTGGATCCCTTTCTGCGCCAACAAATTCCCCGAAGGCTTCAACTAGGCCAGCCATTCAAGCTGTATTATTGGCGGGAGAAGAGGAGGTGGGGGTGGGGGGTTCGGACAGGACTGCAGTTCAAAGGGAAGAGCTTCAGGTCTGATTGACTGTAAAAAGACTCAGACTGTCTCCAAAGCTTAAATGTGTCTTAATGAAATCAAGCATCTAAGAAAAAAAGATCTCAGCTAAATTTTGTGAATCTTACCAAGCTTTACATCTCTAAAACACTGCTCTACAAAACATATTTAAATATTATTTCACCTTTTATTTATGAAGGAAAGTATAGCACATGGATTTCTGGAAAAAGTCTCAAAAGACATATTTAAAGCAAAAAAAAAAAAAAAAGAATAAAAAACAACAGAGAACAATTTTACCTGGAGCGAGAGTGGTTGCCTAGCTGGTACATATGTGGGTTGTACTGGGCCATGATGGTGATGGTGTCGCACTGCTGTCCAATGATGAGACGAGCTTGCTGTTCTGTAGCATTCCGCAAGTTGATACCATTGAACTGATAAAGAGGAAAAGGTATAATAATAGAGAAAACGATGAGGCCAAAGGCTGCGAGACTGAAGCAGAGTGTGTGCCTATAAATGATTAGAGCTGCTTTGGGGGAGAAGAAGTTTGTGATAACTGTCAGGGGTTTGGATCATGCAAAAAAAAATTCCTGCTCTACAAATTTATGGTCATGTCAAAAGTTACTCATGAATATTCAGCATTTTTCTTTTTTAATACACATGAGGCACAAATTATTAGAATCATCAAAAAGGAGTTTTTGTTCATTAGTGTGTGGAGTAGATTTATGGAATGGATTGAACGAGGAGTTCAAAAGAAAAAAAAAGTACAAATATAAACCAGCTTAAAAAATTAATGCAATTAATGCAGGTTGGTTCCTAGAAAACCAAATAAATAATCACATAAAAACTATAAGTTTGCTTTCTATCATGTATCTGAAAAAAAACTTATTTTTACAGCCTGGAGATACAACCTGTGGCATTCGGCAAGATGTTCTTACCTCCAGTAATTGGTCTCCGTACTCCAACCCTGCCTGGTGGGCGATGCTCCCTCCAGTAACTTTTGAAACAAAGATTCCTCCGTTCTCCCCGCTCACAATAGAGATGCCCAGAGGCTCGGCACCTTTGTGAACAATGACGTTGCGCGGTTCCTCCAAGTACGGCCTGGCGTGAGAGAGGGACCGAAATTAGAAGAGAGCATCGCAGAAGCACCACTCGATGACTCAACACAAAAGATGACGGTGCACTGTCAAGTCACTTTACAGGGTCTGGTGCTAAAATTTTGCAAATCAGAGAATATCAACAGAAAGCTTGTGTTGAGATTTAAAAATGCTTGAGCCAGAGATGAACTAAAAGCCCCTTAAATCTGTGCATTGATTTTCAATCCTGATCCTCAGGACCCAGTGTCCTGCATGAATTATCTGTATAGACTCAAATGTTTTTTTTTCTTTGATAATAAAACACAATGTTCTGAAAAGGTCTGCTTTGTCTTTTTGTTGTTAAATTACTGCTTTAGTTGAAGCTGATTAAGGCATTCAAGTGTAAAAAAAAGCAAAGTAAATCTTGTGGCTGCAAAAAATAAAAAATAATCAGAACACTGCCATGTACACCATGTCTGACAACTGGAATAAAATCTTTCAGCAGTTTAATTATAAAACATGTGGACAAATCTATGTAGAAATAATTCACTGGACACCAAATTAACTCTCTTACAAGGCCACCTCAGTTCACAGATGTAAATCCTACAAAAGAACTTGAGGAATTGGCTAAACTTGAGGAAGAAAGTGGCGAGGACCAAACACTAGAACCTAGAAAGATTCCCAGAGCGTCAAAGATCTTCCCTGTTGAGGCTTCAAACTTGTGATATATTCAGTTGCATATTCCTTAGATCAGAGTAAATCATTCTAACGTGTTCTTACGCGATAATCTCATCATTAATTTTTTTATATTTTATAAATACTTTATCTTTGTGTGAACCTACATGCCTGGACACAACAGTCACATCTGAATGTCCCCACTTTGGGATAATAAAGGATATTTCTATTCGATTCTATAAATTCTAGGAGCAGCGGTGGTGCTGCCCCGTACATTTAGTTCAATTTATTTGCATTTTAAATTTTTTTTTCAGTAAAAGATTAGGCTACTGTAAAAAAGAAACTCATGTACAGGATTTTTTATTTACTTGTCAACAGATCTACCAAGCACTGTGATTTTAGACATGTAGGCATTTGCAATTGTACATGTAGGTGTAGTACTACTACCACCTTTTTTTTTGCTAATACAAAGGAGAAAAGGGGATGACTAGGCCTATTTGTGAAATTTTGTATGAAACATTCTTTACTAAAAAAACAAAACAAAACATCTAAAGCAAAACAGTAAAAATCAGGACGATGCAGGGCAGTGGGTCTTGTGGAACGCTACTGAAAAACACAGTTCTGGAGCTACTTTATACCGAGCTTACAGAGGAGAGCGGAAGGGTTTAGATCACACCACATAAACGCAAAGTTGAGCAGTAGAAACACAAGGAAAACGCCCTCATTTGGAGGAGACTTGTATGAACTCTGTCTTCATAACAAGGTTGGGCTTGTAACATGCCTTCCAAATTCATAAGCACATAGGAGAAGATGGATCGCAGCCAGAGACTGGGGTAAACAAGAGTGCTGGTGTACGGACGGAGATATGACCCAGAAGCTGGATGTTGAATAATACATTGCATAACATACATACTGCAGACTGGAGGGTGATCTGGCCTAAGGCAAAGATGCACACATGCATACAGCATTATTGAGACATGCACTGAGATCCAAGTGGGTCTTTGGACATGAACGGGGCAATGTGCAGGCACAAAAATAACACTGAACCTTTGAAGTTCACCAAGTGTAGCTAATCTGAGCTTGTGTGTTTTCCTAAGGCACAAATCATACTGCTGCATGCAAAGAAACAGAAATCTCCAAATTAAACCGTTCTCCCAGGAGGGGTGGGGGGTTGGCTGGGTGAAAAACATCACAAAACCTCTTTTTGCATTCCACAAAGTGCACGTAAACTGCAAAAGAGTGTTCTGCTCCTTCGGGATATTCACTTTCCATCCAGCATCTTATCTGCTCTAGAACATGTGAAACACTGTAGAGGCTTGCGGGGCAGGGAAGGGTAAGAGTGGTGGCATTCCTCTGCTTTGCAGCGTGGGTGATCGAGGACAAACCTGAGGCTCCTGAGAGAGGAGAACCTCGGCCTTGCAGCCAGAGGAATCCTTAGAAAAGAGCGATTACGATAAAGAGATCTGGAGGGAGAGGGTTGCAAAGATAAAGAGGAGAACGGGGGAGAGACAGGTATCACAGAGAGACAGACACAGTGTCAACGCCACAGACGTGCCGCAGCTCCTGTGAAGTTAGTCAACAGATCACATGGTGGGTTATGGTAGCACTGTAGCCAGGCAACGCTGTCATACTACACCCGAGAGCTGACGCATCACAGTTCAGATATTAGAACTAAAATCTTCAAATATTTAGAGTTTGGATTTCGACTTTTTTTTCTGCATCTTCTCCCTTTTTCAAGAGGCGACTCGGATACGCTTGTCAAACGCTTCCGACGTTTAAAGAACGTAAATATGAAGCGAATAAACAACACAGACATGTCGTCCACCTTAAAGCAGGCCGTTGAATCTTCTAAAATAGATACCTGTCTTTTCGGCGCTCCCCTATTGGCACAGGACTGATTGAGATACGTGGCAACGTGGAAATGGAGCCTTGTGATTGGCTGCTGGCAAACGAGGAAGTCTCCAGGTTGAGTGGCGACTGCGGAGGGGTGATGAGGCTGGGACTGCTGCACTCGGAGTGCGACAGAGAGCCTGGATTCAAGAAAAGAGCAGCAGAAAGGGAGACAATGAATGTCTACAATTATAATTAATTTGGAGGTTTATAAAAAAAAAATTAATGACTTAATTGTAAGATAAAAATGATTGCGCTTTATTCCACTCGAGCAACCTTTAATTTGTGGCGAGGATCTTCATTTTAGTGATTATTTATACACATTGAAAGTACTAATTCCAGTTCATTGATCTTATAATAACCTTATTTTCATTTTAATCACAATCTGGAAAAATGCAGTGAGGATTGTGCCGTTTGCATCTGAAAGTAGCTCACCTCTGTCTGAGCCCAGCATGGAGCGGGGGTAACGGGGAGTCGAGGGGATTTTGATCCTCTCCGTGCGGTACTGGACGTTACTGGAAGAACCTGGAGACAATAACACGAACAACTGAAAACCTCTGTCACAACATCCAGAAGGACAAAGGGGAAAGGAGGTAGAAACCCTTCGTATGCGTTTGTGTGCATGCGTGGGTGTCAGACTGACCGAGCCGTGCGCTGGAGGGCAGTGAGTTTGTACCGTGTGACGCTCTGCTGCTGCGCGACGAGGACGTTTCAGAGTAATCGCTTGTGCGCTTCTGCTGGCTCAGGTCCAGGCTGAGGCGACCCTGGTGCTGGGGGCTGCACGGACACACAAAGTTACAGTTGTGCAAGAAATATGGCTGCTAAAAAAACAAGTGTGTGCTTTTTTGTTTTTTAGATTAATTGGATCAATCGGCTGAGCTACACACTCACAAAAAAAAAAACATTAAGACAGGGAAGAAATTTTAATTAGCCAGTTTAGCCACTGGGAACAGAATAATTGGGATCAGTAATTCTACTGGTGTAGAGTTACTGGTTGTAACTCTACACCAGTAGAATTACAACCTACTTATGTTATCTAAGGGTCCATAAGGAGCAGAACACTAAAAGGCGTGTAAGAAGACCGCAATGAAAATTTCAAACGGTCTCACAAAAGATGACAGCAATTACTGAAGGCATCCTAACTATTGACCGTTATGATTCTGCCCTCAACTAGTTGACTAATCTAAGGAGGAAACATAAAAAAGAAACCGGATGGTCAGACTAGCATTTGCCTTGTGGATAATTAATAAAGTTACTCTGTATTAAAATGTATTTAAAAAGCACACACGTCTGCAAAATGCAAAACTATTGAACACTTATTGAATAAGCTGACATAAATGTTTTTATTTTTTCTATACGAATAGCTGAAGATTTCCAACAAAAACACAACAGTAATCACGGTTTTAGTCTTTGAATTAAAATTGCTCAGGTCACCTTTGCAGTGGCAGTAGCATAAATAATATTCATAAAAATTAAGTGATATCAGTTACCACATGAAATGTAGGGGACTTATCATATAAATGTGAAAGAGCGGTGGGCCTCAAGTTTGAACCTTCTGGGACACCGGTGAGGTTTTATTTCTGCCTACTGATGTATAATAACGCTTAAAAGTCTAGATTTGACTAAGAAATTAAAGATGGTGGTAAATTGAAGCTGACCTGGTGTGGGTGTGCTGGTGACATATCTGAGATGCTACAGATGGACAGTTGCTAGTATGAACGCGGTGACTGCGCACGGTATATACAGGATTCCTCATCACGGCCGTCACAGCAGGGCAAGGAGACAGTCCACGATGGGCTGAATCTGGTGAGAGACACACACACACACACACACACACACACGGCAGGATGTTAAAGAAAATGTCATCAAACATTCTGGCAACAACAAAGCATGCAAACAGCTCACTAGGAGGTAGGGAGCCGTTGTAAACAGCAGGAATCAAGCCGACACTGTGGCGATTGGAGGGGCCAGGGGAGTGCAGTACGTCCCTGGACTCTGGTGAATGCTCGTCGTTGGAGTAGCCCTGCAGAGAATCAGAGACAAACGTGTCTAGGAAAGCATGTCTGATCCCTTTATTGGAAGCGTCCAATAAGGAAAAATGACAGCAAGAGCATCCTACAAAATAAAATGAATGTGTTGTGTTCAGGGGGCCTGGAGACGTAACGGAGGAGGTTTGCTTAAAATCCAAGTTCTGACTCAGCTCCTCGGCTGTGACAGGTGATGATACGTTACATCACAAAATTAAATTGAGCGTTTCACTACAAATGTGTTTACATTACATTTAGGAATATTCAAATTTAAGGGAATCCGAACCAAGCACACGGGACAACGTTTCAGAGTAAAATTCAACATTTATACAGAAACTTGCACATGTATAAATACACCTTGAGCTTTTCTATGTGTCCGAATCTTTGGTGATTCTGCGCAAAAGATGATTGGTGCATCAATGTGAAATTGAAAGTAAAAGTATTTAGCTGGCTTTTATCCTCTGCAGAACACAGTTTGCCTCAATTACCACTGAAAGTCTCTTGGAATATTTCCCACCACATTTACACATCCAGACTGAAATCTTGGCAAAAACTGGCCGACAATTACTTTCAAGTTTTGCCACAGATTATCAGTTAAATTTAAGCATGTACTTTGACTGAGCCGTTCCAAATCGTCATTTTGCTTTGATCTAAACCAGTGTTTCTCAACCTTTTTCAGGCCAGCGCCCCCTAGCCTTTATCCAGGTCCCTCACCGCCCCCCAACAAAGAATTTGTAGGCTACTTTGCAAGTGACTATTATTTTATTATTAATATTACTATCACTATTGTAGATGTTTTGATTTTTATGCTCATTTCTGTATTTATCATCAAAAATAGTTTCCCAGAGAACAAAAAAGCCATGGGAATAGAAATTATTTTCACAGGCGTCTATGAAAAATGCAATGAACATTCAAGTTAAAATTGGTAGGCCTAACAGCAGCCAATCAGAGTGGAAAAAATGTTCTTGTTGCCATTTTCTAGTTGTTAAATATTCCACAAAATGAGGAGATAAGAGATGTACAACATGCCAGTTTAAACTTTGATCTATTTGCAAAACGACTGAGCTCTGCAACATTAAAACATGGATAGAACTGTAACTACATTAATCATAACTCTTCTTCTCTTCAGTGTTTCTGTGAGTTTCTGGTGGTGCAGCTCTGTGCTGCCTTCAGGAGAATGGGACATCAGAGCATCATCCACAAAATTTCACCCACATGGCATTTATTGTGCAAACCAGAGCTCGTCTTGCCATACCAGTTTATTCCTCTGTATTTACTTTAGTTTCTTAGTTTATTCTTGCATTTTGTTCGTCATTCATTTCCATTTAGTTTCCTTTGATTAGTATTATCCTCTCTTGGTTTATTGCCATGTCCACTTTAGTTTCTTTCCTGTGTTAGATTTACGTCATCATTTATTGATGCTCACCACCAGTGATCTTCACTCATCACCTGCTGCGCCTCCTAATTGTCATGCGTTTCACATCATGTGTTGATTTTTTACTGTTCAGCGTCGGATTCTCTGTTTTTATGCCATAATTCGCATCTAGTTCGTCGCTCCGTTTTATGTCCCGCTTCTCCTGGTGCAGAGTTTTGCGCAATGTGTGTTTTCTTTTTTAACCCCCTATGGTGCACAGCGTTCGGGAAACGTCTCAATGGGGAAAAGGCAGACTGACATAAACCTTTTAGAACAACGGAAACAATTTCGGTATTCTGATTATTGAAATTTAAAAGTGCTGTGTTGTTCTATCACCCCAGTTTCATACCGGATCACTTACAGCTCCGGTGTTAACGCTATAAAATGAATGCTCTCTATCGTGGTATCATCCATGGAGGGATTTCTTTATTTAAATGGGTTCAGTTTTCAGAGGGATACAAAGTGAGGGAATCGTGATTTTAGTAATTACATGTTTATAAGAGTGATTTTCTGTTGCCCTTCCATGGAAGCGGGCAGCTTTCAAACGGAAATAAAACACTTTTTAATATAAGTTGCTGCTTTACATGATCACAGAACTGCCAAAACATATGTACAAAAATACCAGACAAAGTGAATCACAGCAACGTCATCAGCCGGTGTAACGCTGAACTGACGCGGTGAAGCTACTAGTAGCAGGAGCAGAGCTGCGCCAAGAAGCTACAAGCACTGAATAGAAGAAGAGCTGCCATTGATACAGTTGCAGCCAAGCATGATTTAATGTTACACAATACAGTTTTAGGAAGTTTCTCAAAGTCTAAACTGGTATTGTTGTGCATTTAAGGTGTAAAGTTTACCTTTGACCAAACGCCCCCCAGAGGAATCTTAGCGCCCCCCTTTTGTAAAAAAATTCCGCCAGCGCCCCCTGCCGTCCTCTGAACGCCCCTCGGGGGGCGGTACCGCCCACGTTGAGAACCGCTAATCTAAACCAATCCCCAGTAGTTTAGATTGTTTGTTGGGGTTTCTTGTCCTGCTAGAAGGTCAACCTCCATGACTAACTTAAGTGTTTTGAACCTCTAACAGTTTTTATTCCAGTATTTTTCCACATTGAGCTCCAGCCATCATCCAATCACCTATGACCAACTTCCCTGTTCCTTCTGAACACAATAAATTATAATAAAATGCACTGAAGTTTGTGGCTGAAATGTAAAAAAGCTTAAAGGGGTATTGACACTTTTATGGACTCCATACTCAGGTGTAATCTACTTACCTGGAAGGGGGGATGACTGATCTTTGGGGTCCGACGTCGAAGTGCAGGGGCAGATTTAGGACGAGGCCTCTTTACCTCTGGCTCCTCGCCTCTGGTGCGGCCAATGTCCTCATCGCATGACTTTCTTGAAGTCAGGACCTTTCCTTCCAGGAAGTAGTGGTTTCCATTCCTGTCTCTTTCTCGCTCACTCCTTTCTCTGCTCTCTCCTGCTGCCATGGAGATGGAAGCCTCCCCTTTGCCGTCGGAGGTGATCGTACAGTCTGAGGCGGAGCTGCTTTGATGTTTGTGTTTGAATTTAAAAGAGTCGCTGCGGGTGGGAGGGGTAGGAGGAGTTGGAGTAGGGGTAGAAGAGGATGAGAGAGAATCCGTCTTTGAAGACTGTGGGGAGTGTGAAGCTACGGCCGCAATCTGATTGGCTGCCAAGTACTCCAGCTTGGAGGAGGGAGTCTCGGGGCGCTTGAAAGTGTCTGGGTCAAAGATGGACTTCCTCTGCTTGGGTGATTTATAGATGGAGAGTTGGGTGGCTGCTGAGATCGGACTGGCGTTGTCTGGAACGACCGACATACCTCCGACCATCATCTTTGGCCACGTGCCACCGCTGTGCTTCTTCTCCAAGGCAGTGTCCATGCTGATGCATTCGGAGTGGGAAATGGGCTCAAACGGCAAGGAGGAAGGCGCCTTCGTATACGAGCAGCACTCCTGAAACGCGCTGGGACCGTAGCGACCGGTTCCCAGGTCGGCCAGAGGTCGCAGGCTGGTGGCGTGGAGGGAAACGCTGGAGAACGGTTTGCTCACATCGCCATAAATCTCATCAGACTCCCCTCTGACCTTCCTCCTCTCCCCAGAGATACTGCCAGAGCTGGCGCTTCCACCGTCAGGGCAGAAGATGTCAGTCTGCGTCGAGCTGTTGTGTTTCAGGTTGCGGCCATTTCTAGAGTGGAGCTCGGACAGCAGAATGCGTCCGTTGGACTTCTCGGATGAATCGCGCAGGCTCTCGAAGATGTTCTGGCCTGACGTGCTGTGAGGGAAAAACTATGGGAAAACAAAGGGATGAAGCAAAAAATAGATTTATCAAAAAATAGATTTATAAAAGACAAAAAAAAAACGATAGATTTATAAACAAACAACAAAATATATACCTTCTGTTACTAAAGTGTCTCAACTATTTAGGGCACACAGAGCTGGAGAGCTCAGGAAGAGATATTAGAACTAGCTCACCTTCATAAGGGAGAGGCTCAGCGAGTCCCTGCAGCTCCGCAACAGAGCCTCGCACTCCGTCACAGATTTGTTATCAAGAGCAATTCCATTAATCTGCACAG
Source organism: Poecilia reticulata (assembly GCF_904066995.2). Taxonomy (NCBI): domain Eukaryota; kingdom Metazoa; phylum Chordata; class Actinopteri; order Cyprinodontiformes; family Poeciliidae; genus Poecilia; species Poecilia reticulata. Next base: position 15,249,478 of record NC_088844.1, read on the forward strand.
AGACGCAGTGAAAATAAGGACAGGTCACATAGCACTAAAAAGCCATGAAAGTGACTCTTCTAAAATCCCAAAGGTGTTTACGAGTGCGTCTTTGGTATCAATATTCTTAAAAGAGGTGCAAAACTACAACACATTCAGGAGAGAGGATCGGCAGCTTGAAATTGCGTCTTGCACCGTTACACTGGGAAAACTACAAGGAATCTAGGTCAGCACATTTTAGTTTGCAGTAAATTCAAACTGATTTCCACCATAAAAGATTGAACTTGAGCGCTATCTCATGAAACTGAGAAAGTCTGACATGTATATGCACATAATGATAGACCCTGCTGGTGAAAGGAATTACTTTTTTTTCACTTCATCATTTTTAAGCGTTTTGAACACAATTATCCAGATTAATGCCGTCTGGAGCTAATGCAGCCAATAATATATTATTCAAAAGCACTAATGGGGAAAAAAAATGGACATGAATATGCTGTGCAGCATGTTTTGTCCTAACTTTATGCATGTCATTTACATTACTTTAAGGGTTTATGATGCCACCTGTATAATTGTGTTCAAAACACTGAAGAATGCTGAACTGAAACAAAAATATGTAATCATTTCCACTAGCAGGGTCTACTACATGAATATAAACTTGGGGTGCACCAAGATATCAGCTAGCCAATAAATCAGCCCCCCGATTTCCTTAGCTGGAGAAAAGTCAGGAGAGTCCAGCATGTTCTCTGGAATCTCATTAAAAATGACTTTAAATTGGAGGAGCGGTACGACTTTTAACCTCAACAAAAAGGTTGGTCAAGTATGGACAGTAAAGCTCAAATGTTTATGCTTAATGAACAGAGAAACTAAATCTTCTCTTTCTGACAGATAAACATTACAGACGCCCTGACAACTCATTGCAAATCTGTTCAGTGGGAGTTCACTCTTTCACTCAATCCCTCCTTCCAATGATTTAAAAGGAGGAAAGAAACTTCTGGATACAACTAAATCCCACCTAGCATGTCAAATCTGGATTGGATTGAGGTTTGGATTACCGAGTTAATGGAATCCGCGCATACTGCTGAGAAAAAATTGGCTAAAATAATAAAAACAAAAAACAAGTGATTTCAAGGTGTCTAAAAATTACTCACAGCAATAAGTCTGTCACCAACGGTGAGCGAGCCCTCTCTGGCTGCGGGACTTCCCTGGGCAATGGCGGTGACAAACACCCCGCTTTCCAAACTAATACCACTGTCTGAAACACAGAGGAGAAAATCAAATGGTTACAGGGGGGAAATAAAATCCACAACAACGCCTATACAGACAAAATAGCCGATTTAATTTTTTTTTTTTAATTCTGAACTTTCACCGGGTCCTGTAGTAGAATAATGGCACATAAATGATTCAGACACAACATGAACCTGAAGAGATAAAAGAAAGGATCCCAGGACTAGACGAGCTTTACAGTGAAACATCCCTCTCGCTCTGTCTGTTTCAGCCCTGTAAGAAGACAACGTCTCCTATCGTTTCTGTGTGTGTAATTAAAGTGGAATGTACCTTTATGCCCCATCAGGTTGATGTGAACAGGGGTGACCAGCCTTCCTCCCAGAGACTTCCGTCTTCGGACCACCATGTTGATCAATCCTCCTCCGTTGACCACAGCCTTCACCACCTGTTTTCTGTCCTTATTGGTCAAGTCGATGTCATTAATCTTCAACAACCAATCGTTCACTCTGGAGTCCAAAGAGGAGAAACGACGATGAGTTTAACGGACGTCCATCAACAATAATGTTTACTAAGTAGGTTCATACCTCAGCCTTCCATCAGCAACACTTCCTTTATCCACCCTCGTAACGAATATTCCACAGTCTCCAGGTAGATAGGGATCGTTTACCCCCTCGGCAATGTCAAATCCGAGAGCCTTCAAGTCCATGTCCTCCTATTAGGGCAATGATATGCAGCCCAGTCAACTTATTTCTCATTACATTCGATTTGCTGTTCCCGATTTCAACCTGAGGCTCGGTCTTACCCTGTCTTTCTCAAACTCCACCACCTCCGTCTCCCATTCCAGGGAGTCCGTGTCAATGGCGGAGTCGTGAGAGCTGTGTGCCATTAGCTGACAGAACCGGGCCTCCTTTTCCAGCTGGCTCTCCATCTTTTCCCTTAACACAGAGCAGCAGGGTCAAAAGGTCAGCCACCAACACATATTCAATCTGACTGAAGCACATTTTTAAATAGATACTTTTTTTCCTTTATCTGCCTTTGCAATTCTACACATTCCGTCAAGGTCAAATCACAAATTTCAATGTAATGCTATTGGCACTTTATATGGTTTGCAGGTTTTTGAATATATTTGTTTTTAATCGGTCCATTCTAACAGTCAGTGGACTAGTAGAATGTCCATTTGCCTTGGAATAGTTTATACCAAGGCAAATGACTTTGCATAAGTCAGCAAATTACTTTTACCAAGTCATTTGCCTTGGTATAAACTAGTCCTCTGTAATTTTTGGTTTCATGATTACGGTTGCTATATTTTGCCTCATGCATTTAATCAACATTGGCATCTTTATTGCCACTCTGCCATAAAAGCATTATTTGTAGAGTGGAGGAAATGTCTTTGCCCTGTGGACAGATTCTCCTCCCTGCTCCTCCAGAGTCTCAGCTGGTCCTCTGATTAATGCTCTCCTAGTCTGAGCAGTCAGTTTTGATGTATACTGAACAGAAGCTTTGGATATTGCTTTATAATGTAACCTTGTTTCAAACGTTTCCACAACATTCTCCCTGAACTGTCTCCTGTGTTCATTGGCCTTTGTGATGCTGTTTAGTCAATCAATCGATCACATTTATTTGCATTGCACATTTCAGCAACAAGGCAGATCAAAGTGCTTCACACAAAAATAAAAAGTCAACAACATACTGTCAACAGCTGACAAACCAGTGACAAACATTACATTTTGACGAGTGCCATCATCAAAATCCTCAATACCAATTGGTCAATGTTCCATTTCTTATGGTTCAAAAGCAACTCTAAGCAAGCGGGGTTTTAGCCTTTATTTAGAGAAACTCAGTGTTTCAGCTGTTTTACAGTTTTCTGGAAGTTTGTTCCAGATTTGTGGTGCATAGAAGCTGAATGCTGCTTCTCCGTGTTCGGTTCTGGGGGATTCATTTCTCACAAACTCGGAAGCCTTCGCAGAACAGCCACAGTGAGACGAAATAACAGAGCTGAACGCCGTTTACGAAAGAAGAAACATCTTAGGGCAGCTAGATTTCATTTAGCACCTAGTTTACATACTTTAGATCAACATTAGATTATTTTTCTTCTTTTGCCCTTTCCTTTTGTTATTTTGTTTGCATTTCCTTTTAATCCATGTAAAGCCCTTATAATTGCCTTGATACAATTTTATTTAAGTAGCTGAAATGTGCTATATAAATAAAATGGCTTTTTAATTGAAAGATACAAATACCTATGAGGTACCAGAGTAAATATCATCACAAATAGAAAGTACACAATTCAAAGTTCTTAAAATAGAGCTCAGAGTTTATTTTAAGACATTGAATGTCTTTATAAAAACTTTATTGCTCTGTGGATTGGGGAATATAAACTATATTTAAAGCAGAAACAAAACTAAAAGCAGACTGGACTTGTCAGCAAGATGTATGAGGTCCTATTGAGGCCTGCCTACAAGGTAGCAATGACATTCAAAGCCCAGAGGTACATGTCCTTTAAGGAGGATAAAGCGGGAATGTTTTTACCAAGTTACTGCCTGACCTGAAAATACAGGAGAAGCAAGTGATGTTGAGGCGTAAAAGGAAAAGCAGGGTACATAGGATCCTGATGAAACCCAAATTATAGTCAGGTAGCAGATTCAACATTATGCAAAATTTAAATTCAAGCCTTAAAAGTCAACATCTCTTCATTCAAAGCTTGGACTTAGAAATGCCTGTCATGTCCACTTTCGCCAGCAGATGGAGCCTTTGCATGCAGCACAGAATCACGCAAACAGAATTAGACCATGTGAGCTAAAATGTTTACATGTGCTTAAAACACTAATGCTTCCTGGGATAAAATTTTAATCTGTGTAAATGGAAATGAGGCCAAAAAAATAAAAAAAATCACCACCAAGCTCCACATTGGTTCAGTATAAGATGCAGAGGAGAGAGGCAATGCAGATAAGGAGTGTAAATGTGCACCATTACTCTGATCAATAAAAAAGAATAAAAACAAATATATACAAAATTTGAGAGGGAACTCACTTTAATTCTTTGAGTTCTCGCAGCGCATCGTTCTTCTGTTTCCTCATATCGTCCAAATTACGCAAGGCGTCGGCCAGGTCGCTGACGGCCCGGTCCCTTTCTCGCCGCAAGTTATCACACAGAGTTCTGAGGAAAGAGAGAGAGCAGATGGTGGCAGGATGTAAAGGAATATGTGAAAATAAGTATAATGTGACGAGCATGAAAGCCCCACTGATAGTGTTTAAAATTAAATAAATAAAAAAACGTTTGAAAGTACACACACAGACACACACACACACACACACACACACACACACACCCTGACCTTATGCTCTCCCTCTCTGCCACTATTTTGTCCCTCTCTTGGAAGGCCCAGTCCCTTCGACATTTGGCCACCTCTGCTTCCTGTGTGGCCTCCTTCAGTTCCTGGGACATGGCTTCATACTGCTTCCTGAGCATCTCTATCTCCTTATTGGCTCGTTCCATGTCCAGGGTAGCGGAGTCTTGTTTCTGAGAACATTGATTAAAACAAAATAATAATAATAAAAAAAAAACGATTTCGATAATGTCACAGTTTGTATGCATATCAAATACTTAATCTAAATGTGTAGTGAAAAATTATTAGCCAAAAACAAGAGAGGCAGAGTTTTAAGTCAAGAAGACACGTTGGCGAGTCTTACTGAATATAAACCTTGAATTTTCTTCTTTATTTTTTTTAATTATACAACAAATAACTAAATAAAAACTGGCCAATGGCCACGTTTAAATTATCCTGGGTTTCATGTTAATGATTTGAGGAATTGCTACTTAATTCCTAGAAATTGTCAAACATGTTAACATACGTGGACGCCACACACATGAAGTTTTACAATCATTTCCAGGACCGACTGCAATTGTAAACTTGTCTGTACAGAAAAACGAAAGTGGTTTAAGCTGTCAAACTCTTCCTATAAAAATTCCAGTTAAAGGCTTAGTTCAGGACTTTATAAGTGAGGCTCAGTTAAAAGGTTATAAGTGGTGTGAAGAGCAAATATAAAAATACTATGTTACGCTATAACGCTTTACATGTTCCTATTTTATTGGTGGTGCGTCGCCTCCTACGTGCAAAAAAACAGATGATCAAACAGATGCCTTCGAGAGACGCTAAGAGCAGCAGAATGAGCGATTACTTGTCTGGCCTGGTAGTATTCTCGCAGCAGCTGATCTCGTTGAATGATGGCCTCGGTCCTCTCCTTGCGAGCCACGTCCCTCTCCTCCCGGACCATCTCGATGTCCTTGCAGGCCTGGCTCAGCTCCTTCTGGGCTTCGGCTTTGTCCTTCATTTCGTCGCAGTACTTCTCCAGCAGCTCGTTCCGCTCGCAGATGGCCCTGTCCCGGTCCACCAGTGAAGAGTTCAGCTCCTTTATCAAAACAATGGTGGTCGAAATTACTTGCACTGAAACTGCAGCAAGCACAAACCAAACGCAACTAGCAGAAGACACTTTACACCATGCCGCCTTATGTTTATTTTATTTTTTTTAATGTTTTGTTAATGATTACGTTAACCACACGAGTAGAAAAAAATTACACTGAAACTACATTTACAATCTAATGTAGGTGTTGAATGTTGTTGACTGATAATATTCAATGTCAACACGTTTGACTGTTCTTCAATAAACCAACACCGATAAATTGCATTTGGACTATAATCTTAAACAAATATTGGTTTAGTTCATAAAATAATTAACAGACTGCTATATTTCAGAATTGATCTTTTCTACTTGCAGGATTCTCTGCAGAGAGAATGTGACAAACAATGGTTAGAAACTTGATCTGTCGTCAAGCTCCTCAATAAAAATATTACACACTGTGCACCATCAAAATGATTAATTAAATCCAAGAGTGCCATCATTTTGTCAGGCTGAAAATTGTAGATTTCATAAAGATTAAAATATTGTGGCAGCAGAAGTGACGACGCAGCAAACAGCCCTATATATGTTCACATCCACACAGCCGGAAGCAGAGGGAATCACAACCGCTGTGAGAATACGCAGTCCTTTTGAGCCTGATTAACGTCCAGGTTTGCTCATTTTGCTTCGTAGTGCAACTCATCCATTTGTTTTTATGTATGGGTTCCATCCCATTGTGTCTCCAACGGCAATATCAGAATTATACAGATCAGCATCTCATTTTCTGTGGCTTTCTTGTGAAGCCTGTAATGCAAGAACTTCACAGTACGTGGTAATCTAAATTTAGCACACTGTTTTCCTTGTAGATTTTTTGCTTTGATGACAATTAAACCCCACCACAGCTAAAATGTCTCATTATCAAAGCCCTGTTTAATTTTGATTGGAGATGCAGCAAACGGGCTTTTACTGGTCAACACATATGTAGTGCTCTCAAGCATCTGATTGTCAGATTGAGATTTTGATTACTATCAGAATTATTACACCAATTTTTTATTTATTTATTGTTTTAATCTAACAATTAGATGCCGTTGACCATAAAAAAAATTAATGAGTTTGAATCCAACAGCAAATGAGGGGATTGCAAGATTATCCCCGAGCGCCCAACCTTTATCCGATTTCTACTCTGCTCAAAAAAAGTCGCAACATAGTACATAATATTGGTGATGCATTTATAGATCAAAAAAAGTGGAAGCTTCAATCCTTTAAATCTGACCTGCCGCACCCAATCAAAACGATTTTGTCCAGTGCCTGACTGACGCATCCCTTACATGTACTAATAATGTGATGCTAATCTGCTTCTCATCAGACATGCAGACTAAAAACGGTGCTCACTCAGCCAGTGAGAGGGTAGAAAGCAGCGAGGGCTGCGTTTACATAACAGCATTTTACCACTACAGTGAAAGTTGTGAGTAAAAGGAACGAAAATAACAAAGTGTAGACTGGGTCTGGGTGATGAATGTCTGTCAGATGCACAAAAACACAGCACTTCATGTCTGACGTAGCATCTGCACTCCAGATACAACCCCACCAAACAAGGAGATATTTAACGCTCCTTTTCAATCACAACCCCTTTTTGCTAAGTAATATATATATACTTAAAGATACAGTAGCTGAACTTTATATGTAACATTTTTATATGTCAAATAAGTAGTTTTTATGTATAGAGTACTGCAACTATTTTTATACATTTTGAACTTTTGCATGATTTTCTTTCATGTTGCAGTGCGCAACATTTAATGTGTTTTAACTGGATACACCAAGACAAACTGGCACAAGACTGTAATAAGGAAGGAAAAGAGTACATGATGTATATATATATTTTTTTACGAATAATCTGAAAAACGTGCTCTGCGTGTGTACTCGGCAAACAAATCTACCAAATTACAGCTCGAAGTCCTTTGGGGTTCGTCTCAAACAGCTTTGCACATCTAGAGGTCAAATTGTCGGCCCGTCCTTCTTTGCGAAATAGCTCAAGTTTTTAAATTGGATTTGGGTCTAGACTTTGACTAGGTCCTTCTAGGAGAAGGATTATGCTTTGAACTAAAATATTTCATAGTTTGTTTTTTGGTGATTGTTCTGCAATGTTTATCGTTAGTATCCCATCACAGTGTGGATTAAAAAGTTCAATCTGACCACTTTCACATATTTCCTGTGTTCCCTGCATGGCTTTCTGCTGGCCACTTTTCAAAAAAAAGAAGAAAAAAAAGTCCGATTTGTGCACTGCAACACTGACGCATGTCCTGTTCATAGGTTTTTGTCACCTGAACTTTGGATTTCTGCCCCTCATCTGGATCATTATCATGTGTATCAGAGTAAAAGGGGCTATAAATGCTAAATGTCGTTTTCCTTCTACTTTGCAGGTTCTTACTACTTTGAGATGGTCCATGTGGTAAAATGCTGTTAAATTTTGATATTATCTCTTTATGTTATAAAGACATAGCATAAAAAAATTGTAAAAATCAAGGTATGTGAATATTTTTGCAAGCCACTGTATGCAATACTAATATGGAAAAGTATGATTTTAATCGCAGTCTTGTGTTGGATATTGTCCAAAATACTCAATCCGTACTTTTAACTACAGCATCTTTCATGGAAAAACTATTTATTAGGCAAAACTGCTTATGCAAAATAAATGAATCTCCCACCTGTCTGAGTGCTTCCAACTCCTCACTAGCCACTACTCGCTCTGAAGAAGTGTTCTTCAGCCGCGCTTCAGCCGCCTCCAGTTCGGTCTGCAGCTTATCCAGCTCTTTGATCACCTGGTCCCTCTCGCTCATGATGAGGCGGTACTCATTGAAGACGGAATCCCTCTCCTCCTTGTACTTCTCGCAGTCCTTGGACGCCTTCAGCTGCAGGTTTTTGTAGCGCGTCACCTCCGACTGCAGCCGCTCCATCTCCCTCTGCAGCTCCTTGTTCTGAGCCGACGACTTGTTCAGCTCCTGCTGCACCGAATCAAACCTGCGGACCAAAGGATCGCGGCAAGAATCAGCTCAGAGTTTCACCGCCAACTCCTCAGACTTTTTGATCAAATGGTGGTTTGGATTTCAACTTTCGCCCTCGGCTTGTGCTTTCACCTCCTCATCGACGTGGAGAACTGCTGCTGGTAGTGCATGGCCGAGTCTTGCTGTTTCAGCAAAGCGTTCATCTGCTTCTGCAGCCGGCGGTTCTCCTCCTCCGCCTGCTCCAGACGATTCAGGTCAGTGTTGTGGTTGGCCACCTTCTCGCCGTAGCGCTTGCTGAGGGCGTCGTAGTCCTTCTTCACGCCCTCCAGTTTGTCCATCGCAGTGTCGTACAACTGATTCAACACCTCCGACGAGCCTTTCTCCCTCATCACCTGGACAGGATAGCACGCGTACAACGGTGAACTATTGTCTTGCTATTGCTGTGCACCATGTCAGCAGGAGATGGCATCGGATGTGCAGAGAGGTTTCTATTTACGATCAAATAAAAATACAATTGACAAAAAAAATAAGCAGACTCATTGACCTGAATTTGAGTTCTTGACTAAAACGTAACGACTTAAACCGATTATGTACAGCATTTGTCCTTCAGACTGGAGTCATTCTCAGTAAGACTCTCTCTCTCTTTCTCCTGACAGTCTTGCTGATCCAGTCTTCCCGATTCCTGAGAGATCTGCCGTCACCCTAGGGCTGGATTGACCTCGGCTATGCAACACATATTGGCTATACTGTGAAGCTGTAGCTACACGGTTTAGATCAGAATGCCCTTCGCCGAGGCCAAGCCCTTTTCTTCTGCGTTTGCCCTTTTCAGAAATGCTCTGCATGCATCTCCCTCCTCTTTCCTGCCCTGTTTAGAACTACAGCAGCGTACCCATGGGTGCTGTGTAAGAGAAATTTACAGTAATACAATAAGGGTCACAATTCCCTTGGAACAAATTGTTCACTGCGTAGAACATAAAAGGTTAGATTTCTATCATTTTATTTTAGGTAAAAAAATAAAACAAAATAAAAAAACACTGAAAAATCTTAAATCGTTTCTTTCAGCACGGAAACAAATGTTAATTGAATTGATTGTCATATTCACAAAACGGCATCCGAGCGGCTTCATCATCCACTCGGTGATGCGTTGGTGTCGCAGCTGTATACCTGCTGTTGCTGCAGCCGCAGGTCTGCCAACTCCTTCTGGTCTTGACTGTGAAGTCGTTTGAGCTCCTCGCAGTTCTGCTTCAGGTGGTTGTGTTCTCGGACAAGCTGGGCGTTCTCCCTCCTGGCCGTTTCCATCTCCTCCTTAAGCAGAGCCTGGTCGCCCAGGACGCGGCTGTGCAGCATGCTGGGGGGGGGGAGATGAGCAGGGATATATCTGAACAATACTAAAGTAGTTAGAGGAACAGAATGGGATTTTCTGAATATGGCGACACATTAAAGACCCAAATATTCCTCATGCTTTTCCAAAAGGTTACAAGTTCCTGTTTCAGTATTTTTTCCATATTTCAAAATATTCCAACTCTCAAGCAGCTATAACACACGATCAGAATCGTGGCCTCGGCTCCCGAGCCGTCACGCTGAACGACTCAATCTCATAAATGCCTTTGTTTTCGAGCTTTTAAAAAGCGTGCAGGATTTCTGTACAGCCAGAGGTGTGTTAGTGTGAAAGCTGGCTGTAGCTACAACGGGAGCTCTTTCAATTAGGTTAATGGAAGCACCATGCCAGCATTTGGTACGAATGTTGTAAAAACAATGCTGTAAAATTTTATTATTCCTAGCAGGTGGCTCGTGACAGAATGTTCAATCTACATTTTTCGGAAACGAGCAGAGTGGCACAGACGCCACCGCTGGCTAATCTACACATATTGCCGTATGCTGCCTTCATTGTTAATGTGGAGATGAAAACAGGCGTTACTGGAGGGATGCTTACTGGTAGAAGTCGGCTTCCTTCACGGCCTCCTCACACCTCTTCAGTGTTTTGGTATGCTGGTTCTGAAGAGACTGCAGGTCTCCCATGGCTCTCATGCACTGGCTTTTCAGGCGCTCGTAGTCATGGCTGGCTTTGGGATTTGGCCTATAAAAAAAGAGCAGCAAGCATTCAGAATTCTACCATGTATTGTTTAATAGCTCTAAAAGCCTGAAGACTAAAGCTCATTCAAGCTCAAGGACAAATACTCCGTGTTTGTAGAGTCAACATTATTCCAAAGTGCAGAGAATTAGCAGATGAAAAGACAGCAGAAAGAACTGATGACACTGTAATCCCAGTGGCTTTGCCTTCCTGGATAAACAAACGTTACTGATCAAGCTGTGCTGCTCCCACGAACATATCACAAGTCAAAAAAAAAAAAAAAGCCTTTAAATGTCCAAGAACAACGGTTCAGTCCAGGTTTTGTACCTGCAGTCATCGAAGGTGGTCCCAGGCGATGCCAATGCCAGACGCTTCCGAAGCTCGTCCCGCTCCCTGGTCACCTGGCGGAGCTGCAGGAGGATGGTGTCCAGGTTGTCGCCGGCGTGACGGTTGTCGTTAACGGCTGGGGGAGGGGAGGACGCTTCACCGTTTACAGGGGAACCTGTGACAACGAGTCCATTTGAGTCGCTTATTACACACAGCAAAATTATTTAGTGTATTAACTGATTAACAAAATGGCTACGAGAAATATTGAATATGGTGATCATTTCAAATATGTCACTTTTACTACACAGCCCGTCTCTGCCCAACTTTCATAATCAGAATTGCTGTTTAACTCAAAAGATGTTTAAATACTAGAAAAATGCTAAAGTAAGAAAGACGAGGCGAGTTTAGGATGATCCGCTCTATCTAATAAGACAGTATTAAGATTATTATTATTAAATGGTTTATTTGAGTACTTCTATCAACACACAACTGACAGAAAGAACTGAAATTCAGATTTTATTTATTGGAGTCATTTTTCAGTTTTAACTCTAATAAGATTCTTCAGGCCAGTACATGGATTGCAGTACTTTTCCACTCCAGTAAAGCGTCTACGCTTAATTATTGTAAATCTTTGTCGAGTAGTCAGATCAGGAAGATCATTTCAGAGTCACATTCAGGATTGCTTTCTTCAAAAGAACACCCCCGGCAGGAAGTCTGGGGATTATGTGCATCTTTGAGTCAACTTTTGGATCTTTCTTGGGTTTATGTAACACAGCTGAGTCACTTGGACCTCTGTCAGAAACAGGGAGAGGCAGACATGGCAAACCTCCTTAGAAAACAGGGAAGAATTGGTCGAGTGTTTTTGCACACATTGTGGGCTTTAAGAGGACAAATAAATCCAACTTCCTGTCCTTTAAATCAGGCATTTATAAACACATTCCTTCATTTTCCTGGATTTACTTTGGCATCGTTTTGGATTCCAACCTCACCCACCCACTCACTCCGATACAAAACGTTTGCAGCAGGAGTCTTTCGTTATTATACATACCAACGCTACTGAGAGAACTGCTGCTTTCCGAGTCTGATGGCATGGTGGACAGGACGCTGTAGGTGGAACCTGCCAGGACAGGAGAGCCATTCAGACGCACAGCATGAACAGAATGATAAACCCACAGTACAGTGAGACGAGAAAGTAATACTATATACTCAGCTCTTTGTTTAATGCACAGTCGTGTGATAAGTACGGAGCAGTGTTTGTACCCAACGCTTCTTCTGACCGGCTCTATATTAATTCAAATTGAATTAATCCATTTTTCTTTCAGCAGCCAGGATAGAAATCTGACTTTTATACCCGTTATTGTATCCTACGCGTTGCATTTAATAAACCTTCGCCAGATCAATGACGAAATTGATAGAATGTTCTCCGTTTGTTTTCAGAGATCTGATCCAAGCAGAGTTTGAGGTGTGCTTTTTGAACAGGCAGGCCGGTTTCTGTGGGCCCCCTCAGAGTGTTACAGAATAATAACGCAAAGAACGGAGGTGTGCAAGATGTTCTATATTTTAATGGTGCGTCTTGAGCAAAAGCATACCACATAAATTTTGTGGAACCGTCAGGAAACTGTGTCATCCTGTGAAAACAGGGCATAGCGTGGCTAGCTTGGCTCAGTTTTTGACTGCCAGCACTGCAGTCAAAAACTCAAAGCTCAACTGAATGCAGGCATTACAAACTACGCTTCATGCAAATCCAGGTGGAAACAAATTCATTTAAACTGGACACTTATTCTAACCACAATAATCTTGTGGTTAGCTCAGAATCCAGGAACTTGCTCGTGTCTTAAAAATAAAATAAAATAAAAATCGGGACTTAAAAGAGAGCTGAAATGGTGGCCAGCCTCATCAGTGGCAGTCAAGTCGCAGTTTGACAGCAGCAGATCTTGACTTCTACTTCTGCCCTTGCTTCCCACTGGCTTTAGCTGCAGCTCTCCTGTGTGACGAGGCCAAGCCTAATTAACTATGAGCTCTGTGCGACTGAGCCACTCCATCTTAGGGCCGGCAGACGGAGGAAAGGAGAGGAGAAACACAAGGAGGGCATGGCCAAGCAGAGGATGGATGAAAAGAGATAGCCTAAGTAAGTCACAGAAAAGATAAGGAAGAAGTGTATATTGGAGAGAGGGGGGAAGGAGAGGAGCAAAGCGCAAAGACTTTTAATATGTTCTGACATTCCCAGTCTGACGCTCAACCCTCCTGCTCTGCAAAGTGCTTCCAGCACGCAGCTTTGATTGCATATTGTTCCACCAGACATGATGAGAAGTGCTGTGGAGTTGCACAGCAGTAACTCTCTACAATCAGCACATCGATGCAAAAAGCGGTTCCCTTTTTGCATGTTGCTTTTCAATGTCTTTGGTGGCTTTCCAATGCAATATTTGACTTCTTGAACTCAGTATGTGACTGACGGTGTCTCACAAAAACAGTCGGGAGCCACTGCGAGGCGTTATGTCAGCTTAGTTGTAGGATAAATCTTTTCATAATATCCTAGAGGCAAACTCAGTGAAGCTCTGATACAAAGAAGAAAAGAAAACAGGAGTATGTGAGGGTAACCTTATGGCAAAGTTATGAGGACAGATATTGCATGGACAGAAACACCCTCAGATGATAAAATTCACTCAGTAATTGCATGCATCTCATTTCTCTACATTTTTTTTTTCTTTTAAAATTGCTGCATTTGTTTTTCAGTGCAAAATTTTTTAGACAGATTGATCCCGTTTTCTTACTTTTTATTCTAAGGGACCAAAACAGACAAAATATGCTACAGGTTATTGGACACAGACAAAACACTAAGTAGCAGCTAACCTACAAAATTGATCATGATGACTAGAGTAGTATGTCGACTGACTTTTCTTTAAGAGCATTCTTTATTTTCTTTAACTTTTTTAACTAAATGCTAAAACTCTTTTCCTCCAAGGTGCTGTGTGTGCAGTACAGCCTGCAGACCTCAGCTGTAAGTGTGTGTCTGTGTCTTGTGCCTTTTGGTCGTGTTCTGCTCCAGTCAATGGATTGCTACAGCTGGGAAGGTTATGCTTCCCTGTAAAATTAACCCATTTCTAAAAGTTCTTCAAAGACCAATGTGACCTAATGTTTGCCTCATCACAAGAGTGATGAATGATGAGAAAACATCTGGAGGTGAGATGAGCCAACAGACAAAGCTAATGTGTAATTTGTTTTTCCTTAAGTTCAATTTTAAATTGATTAATTTTAACACTATTGAAAATATCAAAAAGCATTTAAGAAAGACATATTGCAAAGTTATTACTGCTGCAAATTCACTGTACACATAAATATAGCAAAACATGGTTTGGAAGAATTACGTTGCTATGGTAAAGACATTAAAAAACTACAACCAAGTTGTTGCAGTGCCAGAACCAAAACTTTTTTTTTTTTTTCAAAAGAAAAGAAATATATATTTTTGTTGTAACTGAATAAAAGCCATTGGTTAGAGTTTCTACCCTGACCCTTTAGATACGCTTTCCTTGAGAGCTGTACTCTTCACTAAACTGATCTATTTTTTTATTCATTTCCAGCTCAGACATATTTATTGAAATTCTAAACAGACATGTTTTTTTTATTTACAAATGTCTAAGGCTTTATTTATTAGTTTTTTTTACCATCATATTGGAGGTAGCACTTCTAACATTCAGTTCAATTACATCTCTAAATATTAAGTGCAATCTTTTTTTTTTATGTTTTTTGTGGTAAAAGTAAAAAACAAATAAAATAGCTTTTTGGAAGAATTTTTTTTTTTTTTATCAAATAGAAAAATTATTCAACAGATGGCACCAACCCAAATTCACCAGGAAATGAGGATATAAGATTATTTCCATTTATTCATCTGAGCATCTCTCCAAATTTTACCAGATTTTCATGAAACTCCAGAAAACCTCACAGTACATATTGTTGTTTAATACATTTATTTTAAAAAAAACACAGGTAGTTCTTAGTTTTAAAGTAATTAAAACTAAGTACCGATTGATTTTTCCCTATTTAACCTTTTGAGCACAGATGAAGAAAAAAAGTCTGAGTCAGATCTCTGGCTGATCTACTGGTGCACCTCTGAACATCACCTTCCTTTATGTTTCACTGTGTGATTTGAAAAGGCAAGCCACTTGGATAAATCTCAGTAATCTACTAAAGCCACTCACCAAATAGCATGTGCTATAACTCCTACGCATGCAGCAGCTCTGGGACAATCTTTGGAAACACACAACCCGCTTTCTTTGCGAGGACGAAATGTGTGCGCCACAATTTCTATAATGAGATTAAAATCACCGGCTGATAATTCAACACAGCACGGAGGGACTGGCAAAGATGAGTCAGTGGCGAGAGGCCTTTTTATTATCGATACCAATTTGCACTAGCCACAAACTGGGAGGCTGATCATTTGTAAACACATTCACAGTATCAATAAAATGGAGCTCCAATTAGGGAAGCATAGATCTGATCTCCACAGTGGGAGAAGATGATACCAGTCTAACAGGAAGACGAAAGAAAAAGGACAGAAGGAATTCTATTAAAAAGCAAAGTAAAATGTCACTGCCAAAAGTCATGGTGTACTTTAACAGGAGCAGTTACATGTTACAACACACTAGCATCTAAGGTGGGAATTATTCCAGTGGAAGTCCTGAGGCAATGGCAACAAAGGCCTTTTCGCTGTCATCTAAATAGGTCAGGGGAGTGCTTGCTCCACCGATGAGGTTCCACTTCCCCCACTCCTGCGTCTGCTTCCCCTCGCAGTCACACCGTGTACTACGCTACCAACAGTTGCTTCAGACAACCAGATTATGTTCTTCAGCTCATAAACCAAGACGACACACGTTGCCATGGAGAAAGTGGATGAGAGGGAAACTGACTTTGCTATGTGCTGAAAAGAAGGAGCCTCAGACTATCACAACAACATGCAAAGTGTGACTCCAACCTTTCACAGCTGGGTTAGACTAAAAACCTACCAAAAAGATAACAAAAAAATTATAATGAAAATATCAGCGGTGTTCAAAATTTGTGTTTTAAAAAAGAAAAGGTCCGATTTATTTTAGAAAAGCTTATAGTATGAACTCAAATTTATCGGGAACACTCCAGATTTTATTTCAAAGTAAAACATTAAGAACAAAAATCTTACATTTCATTTCAATCCACAGAAACTTAAAGAGCAATAAATATCGGGCTGTTCAAAAGTTAGTGTCTGCATTGAACAACATGAACTCAGTGTGAAAAATAATATGCTTTTCACTTTCCTGTGATTCAATGAAAAAATATTTTGTAGTACAATCCCTGGTACCAATTAGTACATTATTTGCCATTGAGAAATATATTTACTGAGAACAGTGGCCAACCTGGTTAGCAATGTTGGATTGCTGTGAGTGTCTGTCAAAATGTAAACAAAACATCATCTCTGTAAGTGAGATATTAAATCTCCTGGCTCAGCAGGAGATTTAATATATGCATACATCTACAATACAGTTTATACAACTGACTGTCAGTGAGCCACAGTGAGTCTACATCTCCCTCAACTCTAGTTTCCCCAGCTTCACACTCTTTAAACTATAGAGGAGAAAATATAACGAACTACCGACTGATTTTACTGCCTATTTCTGTGTAGCTAAAGGATGTGGCAGTATTAAGCCAGAAAGCAGAAATACTGTCTTCATAATTCTGGCAGCTAAATCCTGACAGGGGCTTTATGCGCTGTACGGATGATGTGGTTTAAATAAGAAACATTTCAGTCCCACAAATGTTTTGCAATACTGCTTCTTATTCCTCAACTTTGTCTCATTTACAAAGATTGAGCACCAACCCAGCAGCAGAGCTCTTTTATCCCTCATTTTCAATCTATATTCTCTGTATATCACTCTCTGCAACGGTTAAGGTTAGGCAATAGAAAGCTATGTGCACTCCATATCTTAAACATAGTAGATTTATAGACTGAAACAAGCTATTTTTCACACAATTCCCTTCAAGGCTTGAACGATGCGTCTGCTCTGCACATGTTCCCAGGGTCTAGGAAGGATGGCGGATCAGAGGGTGGGGGTTTAACTTGCTGTGTTACTGATATAACTCTGAGTCAGATCAGAGCTCGTCACGCGGCTGAAAAAATGGGTTTTGTAAAGGAGGGCTTGTTATAAAGAAGACTGAGCTCTGTGCCTTCCAACAACTTTGGTTTTCTCTTTTAAAGCAAAACTATTCTGGTTTTTAATTTACTAAGTAGAAACAGTTTGCTTTTATTAGAAATTTGATATTTTTCTTTTGAAGTGATTACAACTGCAAGTCTCCAACAGCTTTGCCCACTTAAATGGAGTACAATTGTTTGCTGCTGCTGCTTCTTTGCAAATTAACAGTAGTTCAGCCAGTTTACATGAAAAGTGTGCAGAGCTGAAATTTGTTAAGTCTTTCCAAAAATAAAATTCTCATTTAATAGGTGCTTTTTTAGATAATGGATTGAACAGACCTCATGCAATAGTAATGTTTAAGACATTAATTTATAAACTGACCCCGTCTTAAATGTTGGCACAATTTTCTCCCTGACCTGTCTGCTGCGTTCTGTGGTTTGATTACTAATGTCCTCTAATAAAATCTCTGAAGCCTTCAAAGAACAGCTGTGTTCAGAAAGAGATTAAATTGCACACAGGTGGATTCCGCTTAGTAGTTGCACTGGAATTTGTGTAGAGATGGTATTGAAGAGGTCATAGTAAAGGCAGCTAATGTGCACAACCTTTTTATTTTTAGAATTTTATTTGTAAAAAATGTTAAGACACCATGCCTCCCTTTTCCTTTACTTTCACAATTATGCATTACTTTGTGTTGGTCTATGATTTAAAAAACCCCCAAAAACAATTGAATGAATTTAGGCTTGTAGAAACATAACAACGTGCAAAAACATTCAATGAGATCTCACCAAAAACTCCTGGATGAACAAACTGAGTGATGACAGCTTGGCTGTAAGGACCTCAGGTGATGCTAATGTTTTGTGTGAAAGACAATTAGTTTTAATTTCCACTGTGTTCAAATGAGGTGGTTTAGGTCAGCAAATGTTTTCTTGGCAATATAGTGAAACGTTTTTATATCAGCATGTTTTAAGTTAAAATTAATTTTATTCTATGAGCAAACATCATAAACATGCATTGTTAAAGGTGGTATAATGGCTTTCACATGTAATCACATCAATCCATTGTCTATACCTGCTTATCCTTCGAGAGGGTAGCAGTAAGTGTGTGTTTGGCAGGGGGAGAGGAGGGGATGTGAAGGAAGGCGGGGGAAGGTTTGGGTCTGGTGATCATTGTGTGAGGGGCGGGGTGCGCAAGAAACAGATTGTCAGTTCCAAACAGGGGCAACAGAGAAACAAACAGAACAACCGAGCACACAAACACACCGATTAACCTGCCAGTAGTACCTGAAGAGAACCCATGCATGCACAACATGCAAACTTCATGAAAAAAGACCCCAGGGCCAGGACCTTCTTACTGTGAGGCAACTCACACAATGCAATCATAAAAAATAAAAAAAACATATTTGAAAAAGCTGGTCAAAATTCATTGACACAGACAGCAACACTCAAACTTTAAAAAGGTTTGAATCAGTATGTAACTTAAAAATTACTAAGTAATTTCATACATTCTTTACTGTGTACTGGGACTTACTGTAAACTGTGAGTGGGTCTGATTTCCGGGATGGCAGCAACACCACAGACCAGGATTCTGGGCATGGAGCCAGTGAAACCTCACGGACAGAGTGAAAGATTGATCATCTGCCTTCGAGAGTTTGTGCTTGGCCAAAAAACAATGACCACTATATGATGACTCTATGAGACAGGGATACTTCCAGGCTGGCTCCACACTCCCTGCCTCACACCTCAGTGCTCATTGTAGCATGGTAAATCCCACACATCTTTTTTCATATAAAAGGTCCAACTCTGGCCTCCGGTGCATCTCAAAATAATATCCGTTCCACTATTGACTGAAAATCAAGGCTGCCATGAACAGCTTGAACCCCAGAGCGTTTTTGGATCTCTGCAAGTCATTTGGGACGCAGAGAGAAAAATTTAGTCCAACGAACCTGTCACAGCCCCTAAAAAAAAGGCACATCGGTGCCATCCAGACCAACCTATTATCTCTATGCAAAGAGGCCTAGCTCAGCATAAACGAGGCATAATTTGCTGCTGAACAGCTTGCCTCCTCCTGGGGTCAGAAATAAAAGGGTGAAAGATGTCTGCAACATGTCCTCCAAATGCTGCGTAACAAGCTGCAGAGCTAGGACATACACGAGGCAAAACAGAGCCGGAGCAAAAACAAAAATAGATGGTGACATATTATAAATCTTTACGACATTCCAGTCGTGTTTAATTACAGAGGGACCCAGGCGCATTTAGAAAAGATTTTGTGGGTTTCACTTAAAAGAGCATAACACGAAATGGCAATAACTAAAAGAGATCATGATGAAAAGGGCACAATTATTACTCAGAAACAATGCTCCAGATGTGAAAAATAAATGTTCAGAATCTAGCATCAGATTATGTGGAAGGGGGGGAAAAAAATCTGGATCGCTTTAGAAAATGGGTTTTCAAAAATCTTGACAACTTATAATTCCGTGCACATACTTTCTTTATACCAATCAGATGGAGCCTAAAGACACAGACAGTGGTTGATTCTGATTTGCAGAGATGGTAAGGCGCATGTAAGGGCACAGAGCAGATGGCAGCATAGGTTTTATTTATCACAAATTAATTTGCAATCTTAGTGCTAAATCTAAATATATTAGGAGACCAGAATTAGAAAACAAAGATTTTATTAAAAATATTACTTATTAAAAATGTCAGCGTTGTGCCTTTTGCCAATAGTCCTGACTTGATAAAGAGGACAAACGTAATGCTAATTTGGATGTCATCACTGGGAACATTTTGTTTAAGAGCTTTGCTGCAGTAAAACTGGGTCGGTCTCTCCTTTGTTCCGTGGAAAAGAACTGCATGTGATTTCCTTCATCTGCATTAGATTAAAGTAAGGACTCCAATGGTGAAAAGCCAGGTTTCTTCTGCTAAACACAACCTGCTTTCACCACTTCAGACAACCGATAACTCTTAGGTTGTCTTAAAGTTGATTTGAGCCAGCAGACTCTGAGGCTGGCCGGCTGTTTTGACACAAGTACTTCAAAAAAATCTTAGTCAGGAGCATTAGAAATATGGTCATATTGTGTGCACACACATGAAAGGGTACTCGTGTTTTTTTTTACCATCCACAGCCATCTGTTTTCATTATTCAGAGGAGGAAAGTGTTGTGGTCTGTGCAGGAATTGAGGTTACAGATGAGAAGGCTTTCTTTAAACGGGCAATGAAAAGGGCTCGAAGCATTTGAATTTTATTTCAGCATTTTTTTGGACTGAAGATGTGAAGAGCGCGGTAAACACAAGGGAAATTGACAAGAAGTAAGCCAACATCAGTTGGAATAATAGAAAGTGCCACTGAAATGGAGAATGTTTTAAAATAAGTACACTTTTTTTTTTTACTTTGCTCAACATAAAAATATGAATAAAACAAAATATTGATCTCGATGTCTCTCAAAGTCACTTTGTAACTATTTTGACAGTAATTTCAGGACGACTGTCTTTTTTAAAGACTCATTTGCACATAGGTTTTTAGCTTTCTGACTGATGTCTTGAGATGCCATTTCAAAATTACTAAAACATGTTCGGCCTTCATCACGTCATGCATTCGTGAAGTATCCAGCATCAAAACAGTCCCCCAATATGATGCAGCTACCACAAGGAGCGATAGAGAGAGTTTTAAGTTGTAAGCTTCCCCCTACTTCCTCTAAATGCAACAACGGTCATTATGGCTAAAAGATTACATTTCAGTCTTGAACAAACTTGTCTGAGGACATGTCTACTGAAATTAAGTTCTTCCTTTTGCCCCAATGCGAATTTATGGACTGTAATCGGTTCTTAATGCTAACTTCACGTGCAAGCAGTCTTTCAGTCCAGATATGTTCGACACTCATTTCCCTGCTGACAGCATTTGTCTCCTATCAGTTCCTTGATCTCAAGAACTGGAGTTCAACTGTGTAAAGTCTAAAGATTTTAAAATACATTTAGCCTTAAAATTAGATAATAATCCAAGCGAGAAAGTTAGTAAAAGTAATAAGGCCATCCTCGAGTAAGTATCCATTTAAATATATTCTAACAGCTGACAAACTGATGGCTTCCTCTGTGTGTTCATAACACTGCTCTGGGGGGTGGTGAAGTCAGAGGAAGGTACAAAGAGCAACGAAGAGTAAGAAAGTAGGGTGACAAGGCAAGTGGCGACGTGCGTCACAGAATGACAGACACTGACGCAAACTCGGTCTGACAGAGAAAGTAAAGCCAGGTCGAGCTCTTGGGAGGTATTTAAAAGCCTTGCTGGTGACAAAGAGCGCCACGGTCATAATTCATTTCGTCTGGAAAGAGTGGTTTATAGGACAGAATCTCGTTGACACAGAGGACAGCAACCCTCCTCATATAACACAGAAACACTGCCCCATGTCCTGGGCTGCTGTACACAGAGCAAGCTGCTGACTGTGCACTTTGGGGGCTGCTGAACTTCTCAACAAAAGCCCTGTTGTCTCAGTCTCTCTTGCTCCCTCTGCCTATCACCCGCCTCTGTCTCACTGGCAAAACCTTTTAGCGTGCAAAGAAATATAGCTACTCGCTGGGATAAAGAGTCTTGGTGAGTCGTGGTATTGGCTTGGAGGAACAAAGCCGATGAGTCCTAAAAAGTACTTGAGAGGGGAGGGGGGAAAGATCAGAAGTCCCAAAAATGAGAAAACAAGTCAAGAAAGCAAAAGAAGCAGACAAGAAGACCAATCTAAATTGGGGCATAATTAATTAAATAAATGAGATGTTGGTTTCAAAGTTTATGTGCAAGTGCATTTGTAACCCTGGAATCACCTTTTCCAACCGCAACCATCATGTTGTTATAGTGAGGAGGGTGTGTTCAGAGTGATCAGCAGTGTCACTCTGATATCACGTTTAGCATGAAAATTAAAAAAATAAAAATTATTTTGACCAAAAGTTTACCGTGTCTATGTTGTGTCCTTGGACAAGACTCTTCACTCACCTTGCCTGCTGACAGTGGTCAGGAAGGGCCAATGGCGCAATATAGCTGCCTCGCTTCTATCAATCTGCCATAGGGCAGCTGTAGCTGCAATCCAGTAGCTTGCTATCATCAGCATGCGAGTGTGTGCATGAATGGAAATAACGGATTTCATGCAAAGCGTCTTTGAGTGTCCTCAAAATCGCTACACAAGTCTGATGTCATATTAATTGCAAGCCATACATCCTCTGACTCTCTTTCACAATTTTATTCATGCCAACAGTCTTCCATAAGGCTACAATAATAGAGTCCACAACTAATAAGTGTCTTGTCAACAGATTCCCCCCACCTGAGTATTATATCTCTGCAGCTCCTTCTGAGTTACCAAAGTCCTATTGGGACATCCTGTGTAAGGCTCTTCTTGCTTAGCCTATCAATTTAGGTGGACGATTGTGACCAAAACACTCTGACGTTCATAGATGTAAAGCTCCAAAATGTGTTACCGCTCTATGGATATAAATATGTAGTGTGCAGAAAACAGCACACATAAATCTGAGAACATAGACACTGCTTTCTCTTGTTGAAAATCAGGGTCAATACAATTCATTCATGGTCAATATTTAGCAGAAATCTTTCGCAACAGGAAAGCTGCAGGGTTTAGGTGCACAAATCTAAGAACTGTGCCTAAATAACCCTCTACAGAAAACATGAAGCAGTTTGCCATCTTTGCCACTAATTATTTACAGCTTGTGGGCGCTAATCATTGCGTATTAATGTGTGCACCTGCACCATTTTCCTTTGGCAGAACGACGTGTCTTTGGATGATTTTGTACATGCGCGTCTTTGGAGGCTTAGCTGGCAAAGGCGGCAAAGTGGAGAACAAGAGCAGGCAGGCAGCATGAGACGAGGACATGCTGAGAGCAGGTTGCTATCAGCAAGACACATCACATTCAGAATACCTCTCCTCTTCTCTCACACCCTGCCTTGCTCACAGACACGCCACCGCTCTGAGGATTTCATCCCCAATGATCCCTTTCCACCAGCTTCTCTGCCTGAAGGTACACAACTTGTCTTCAGGCTCTTATAAGACAATGTTAAAACATTAATTAGATCACCCTCATCATTCTCTCAATGATGACAACAACAACAACAAAAAAATCTAATTAATGAAGACCGCAACTGTGAAAAGAGTAAGCCAGAAACGCAGCAGCTAATACAAATGACTGCAAATGAATTAAAAAGCGTGTCTCGCAGAGAAAGTTTAATCCCAGAGTGAGGAGAGCTGGGCTATAATCCTCTGTTGAATAACCACAGACTTGACAAGTCAGACGCACTATAGTTGTGCTCGCTTTCTCCAAATACAACACATGTCACCTCCAAGGCCTGGTGCTTTAGAATAAAAAGGTGTGTGTTAAAGGGAAGCCCAAATCCACACTGCTGAGTGTTACTCTCCAGCAGCAACACTCAATACAAGGAAGTAATAAAGCTTAAGGAAGCATTAGTGATCCTGTCAGCAAAGCGGCAAGAAACCAACTCAGCACAAGTTGCAAAGGTCTACTTTCAACCAATATACTAAGGCCAACTTTGCACCACTGAACAATAGATGTAGTCCTCCCGGGATAAGGCTGCTATGTTATGATTCGAAGCACTGCCTGCAAGGTTGCTGTATTCGTGTAAAACACTGTATGCGTCTTCATCTCCTCCAAACTTCTGGATCTTCTGGCTCATCCTGAATTCAAGCCTCCGGGCCACGATGCCAGTTGCGAGAGAGCCACTGACTGGCTTTTAGACACTTGATTTCCCTTTGTCTCTGTGAAACAGCAACCAAAACCAGTGAAGTGAAGGCAGTAGCTGCGAGGAGAGGAAACAAATCAAATGGCAACACTGGCTCTCAGTCCTTCACATAATACGCTCATTGATAGACTGGACAAGTGGGGTGGGTCAATGCTGATCTGGTTCAGATCCAACAATGGCAGACCAGGACTACTTTGTGTAATTCAGCACTTAAAAATCTGCTCAATACAAAGATCACATCTGGGGCCGATCAGGGCTCGATTTCCAGGACATTCAGATTATAGAGTACCGTAACTTTCTCCTAAGCATCAGAGGTGTAATGGTTCTGGTAATCAGCATGCACAAGAACCAAAAAATAAATAAAAATACAGTGAGGTTTTAATCCCCAGCCAGATCAGTACTGGGAACATTTTGAAATGCCAGAAGGCAGCACTGGAGCAAGCCTTCAGCACCATAGCAATAGTAGCTTAAATCTACCTTAACAGGCCAGATCCCAGTTGCAGGCTGTGCAAAAAGGCTCCAGAAACAATCAAGCATCTCACAGCTGGGTATAAGATATTAGCAGAAAAGGAATTTATGATATATCATCACTGGCTGGTAGCATAGTGTATAGAAACACCTACAAACTAGAGATCCCTGGGTCACAGCAGCAGTTATCCTCCGAGGTGGTGGAAAATTACCAAAAAAGATCCGGTGGGACCTCAAGATGCAAAAGGAGAAAAGGTAATGGCCAACAAACCAGACTTTGTGATTATTGACATTATTTATCAATGTGGTCATTTCAAATGATGGAAACATCTGGAAAAAGTAACACATAGAACTGCAGAAATACAGTTTCTCCAGTTTCTGATGAAAGAAGCCCCTAGCCCCTTTCTGGGGGAGCCGAAGAGGCTCTTTCTGGGGGGAAGGGCTAGAAAGAGCCTGGCTGGTGACGGCAGCTGTAGTGCAGGTCATTGGAGCCCTCGGTGCAGTTACACCCACACTGGAAAAATGGCTGCAACAGATACCTGGAGAAACATCTGACATCTCAGTCTAGAACAGTACAGTTCAAGAAACACTGCGAAAATCCCTCAGGCTCCCGGGCCTCTGGTGGAAAACTGGAGCTTGTGATGAAGAGCTCTCCTTCCCACCCAGGAAACAGAGGCGAGAGAGAGAGATGGTGAGCTAGAGTTTTTGTTTTTCTTGACTGAACCCCGACTTAAAAAAAAAAAAAACTACACTTTCCTAAATTCCTAAAATGAGGAATTTACACGCCAAACAAGAAGTTTGTTATGGTATTGAATCAGACCCAAATATCAGATCACAGCAAAATTACCACATGCTTTCTGGTTTCAGTAGTTTAGATCTTTAGATTATTGTAATGATCTCCTTAAAGCTCTCAGTACAAGAAGAAAAGGTGTATATCAGACATCCAAAATGTTGTAACCAAAAGTCAACACCATGAAAATTAATCCTTTCACACCTAATTAGAGCAATGGCTTAAGGTTTGCAAATTCTACATTTAAAAGGTGTTATGGTTATTGATCTAAATGGCCTTGGACTGCAGAACTTTTAGAGTTGCCTGTCAGGTCTGAACTATCTAAATCTTTTAGATCAGCAAAGAATCATTCACTCACAGAATCAATCAGCTCAACATGGAGAGCCTGATTTTAGCTTCTAGGTTTGTCAAGCTCTAGAAAACCTGCTGGCTCCTTCAGACTGGGGCTAAAAACATTATGAATTATAGTAGCTTTCCCATTAATGGGCACATATTGATCCATCAGTTAATTTTTATCATATCTAAGCAATATTTGTGCTTAAATTTTAACTTTGCTGTTTATTTCTCAATGCTACTTTTTCTGTTATATCAAATTAATTTCTTGTTTGTTTGGGTTTGTTTGTTTGTTTTCCTTAAACATACTTGTGGACCTTGTATATGTATGGTCCCATACAGATAAACCCCCCCTTTCCAATACGACAATTAAAAAATATGAATGCATCATCATCACAGTTGTTCAGCAGTTTGGTCTGCAACAAATGCATGGGTAGGCTGCATGCACACAGTCATGTGCAGGTTGATATGGACTTAACATGTCAGCAGCACATCCGTTGCCATGGAAACAACCCAGACTACATAATGTACAAACTCTAATGCCAGCTCATGACAAACGAGCGTTTGTGGTGGATTATAGCAAAATCGTTTGCATCTAAACAAAGCTCCAATGGGAGTGATGATCTTGACTTCGGGATGTTTCTGTTTTGGCGATTTGCAGAAGTCCTGACTTTCTGCTGCTGCACTCTACTGATTTTAAAAGTCAGTCAATGCGATAGCAACGCCGCCACACGAATATGTGCACTAACATTTCCATGCTTCCAAAATCAAAAGATTTTTTTTTTTTTTTTTTAGTAGTAGTTTGGAGCCGATAGTAAAAACAAGCTTCACGTCTTGCACGTTTTCTTGCAGCAGACCACCCAGATTGCACTCATTGCAAGGTCTGTGCCGCGACAGGGCTCGCTCATTTCTGGATTCAATCAGCAGGCTTTTTATGAGAAGTTGGGCTCCGGGCTCTTACCAGTGGAGTGGTCCACAGGTCCACCGCCATTGTTGCTGAACAGGGCAATGTACAGGTCAGGGTATGCCTTCTCCAGGGCCACACACAGGTCGAGGAAATGGTCGCTCTCCTTGCTCATCAGCATCTTCAAAAGGTGATCGACTTTCTCGGCGCTGGACGAGCAGTTCTGGTCCAGTTCGAACCTGTCCAGTTGACTCAAAGTACCCGAGACTATCAGCAGCTCGATCACTCGGTCCGCATCTGTTATGGACTCCAGTAAGTTCTGGTGGCACTGGTCGAGCAACTCTTTGTGCTTTGGCTCCATTGCTATCCGCCGTAGTTCCGTAGCTTTCCCAGCTAACCCCAGACGGCCAAGTGGATGTTAGGATCCTCACCGATCAAAAGTACCGAACGATTACCGAACTGAACTTACCGCTGCTCGCAGAAGTTCGTCGGAACCAGCACGGCATTAGGTTGCACGGCAAATCGATTTTTATAGCATATTGAAAAAGGCACAAGAAGCCATATTTGTTGCCCAAGGCTGTTGACTGCACTAAACAGCGATACATGTTTCCATCTTCCCTAACGTGGAGCAGTTCCGGTCGTTGTTTGCTTCCCCCTCACGTACTCGTCAACTGAACACATTTTCCTCTCCTTCTGGGTCATTTCAGGCTCCTTTCGCCAACTCAACTGCTGGGAAAACTCACTTAACTCCGCCGCTGATCCTCAGTTACACTGTACCCTCCGCCATGTCTGAGCAACTCAGCAGCTGCTGCCCACTGTCAGTCAACGGTCCGTATATTTACCATAAAAGGTAAAGAGGGCGGCGTGCCACAGAAATGACGCCCATTTCTTCAATGGGCGTGCACGTTACTCTGTAGTGTAGGTCTGAAATCCCAGATGGATGAAGCGAGAACGGAGAGAATATTATCCAGGAAAATGTTCACCTATATGATTAAGTTGAAAATGTTATGCAACGTTTGTTCGTTACATCCAAAACGAGTAATCCTCAAAGTAAGTTAATCGATCATAATTGAACAAAACAAACAAAAAAACAACAACATTTAACTGGCAAGGTACCACAATGATTCTCTTTTTTTTTATAACTTCTCCAAGCACCACCATTTCTCCATGTATTTTAAAATTGTGGGACAGCAGAAATTCAACTTTTTCTGTTTGAAATGTTCTTTTGTGCCTTTTTGGCACATGTAGTAGAAGGACCTTATGTGTCATTCTGTGACAAATTCTTAAACTATTCAAAGTTTCATAGAAAACACAAGTATTTGTACAACTAAACGGTCATATTAGGTCCGTTTAAATTACAAAACGCCTATAAGTATGCAAAAATAAAATATTTTACGTAAAATCTATCAGTCTGTAACTCAGCCACTATTAGAAATGAGCACAAACAGAATAAAGTCAAACATCTTGATTAGGCATGGATCCATGGGAAATGTCTAGTGTATGGTAAGCTTGAGTAAAAATACCAGAGAAAAACACTATACACACACCCACACACACACACACACACATATTATATATATATATATATATATATATATATATATATATATATATATATATATATATATATATATATATATATATATATTGTGTATTGTCGTATTGTCTATGTTAAACAATGACGGAAATTACGTTTTTTTTTTGTCCATAAGGTTGTCCCTGAATTCAGTCTGAGCCTCACAAAAGCAAATAATTATCTGAAAGTAAAACTTATCAAAACACAAGCTCCATTCATTATTGCAGCTGTCCTACTAAACAGTATGTAATAATTGCATCTGTTTATATTTTCAATCAGAAATACAGCAAGCACTTGCTCATGCTGAAAGTAACAATCCCAACGATGCTAAGTTGTTGGAGTCAGTAGTAGTTTACTACCATTAAGCACAAGATGACTCATTTTCATTGCAATATTTTTTCTTAAAATAACAATGAACAAATGGGTTGCACAGTGGCACCATTGGTAGCACTGTTGTATTGCAGCATGAAGGTCCTGGGCTCAAATCCCCGCTGGCTAGGTTTCTGCATGGAGTTTGTTTGTTCTCCTTGTCCATGTGTGGGTTCTTTCCAAGTATTCCTCCCAATTTAATCATGAGTTATCCTGCACATAATGAAGCGCTGACCTTTTTGTGTGTGTTTCAATGGTATATCATGAATTATTTATTTGCTTTTTGCCAAATTTTGATGGTAGCTGTGGCATGATCAATGATCTTTCAAATTTGCAATCTAGCCCAGACATTTTATTTGAAGAAACACCAGAAGAAAAGGTCACATTTGAGAGTGTGAAATCTATTTGCAGTCAGTTGCCCGGTCACATTTCAATCCTAGAAAAATAGGACTCTGTTTCCCCGGGGAGCTGCATCCTGCTCTAGCTGGGATGTGAATGCAGTTTAATTAAACTCGTGAGTCTCTGCTTTAGGTCTGTAGATTTATCACATAAGAAAGCCTGCATTTTGTTTACTGTGTTAAAACAAGGCTAACATATTTGTGCATTTATCCGGGCGGTTTCAGTCGTAGTTAGTGGCACAAATTAGTGAAACGATAAAAAACTAAACCAACAGAACTGCATCCAATCAGCTGTCTGACCACGTTAAATATTTTATTTAGTGAAAAATGTCGTTGCAATGATAAAATAGGAGGATTTACTTATTCCTTGCATAACGCCGCTGCTGTAGTCACAGGCTTATGCACCTTCTGAGCTGCAGCCAATTTCATAGAGTGCTCTGTCTCCATGAAGGGATAAAATATAAGAAGGCGGCACATTGTTTATTAACAACCAAGCCGTATATGGGGGATGACAAATGAAATGTGTATTTGAGGAGGATTTGTGCAACACAGTGTAATGACAATGGATGCACCCTGCTTCCCAAACTGCAGCTGAACAGAGATTGTTGGCACAGGGGCAGGCGACTGCAGGCATACCTCTCAAACCGTGACCTTATTCATGCATGCAGTGAATCTCATTGTGACATCTGCAACTCGCTCCCCTCCTCCCCTCTCCGTCTCTTTGCCCTGATGGCTACGTCGCTTGTGCAACCATGTGCCTTCCATTTGGATGAAAAATTAATTACATTTCATTCATATCAAAGGGAAGCGAGTCCCCTCCGCTGACACACTTCGGACAATTGTGTCTGTATCCCTTTTCTGAGGACGCTCATGTGAATGGAGGGCGGCCTGATGGTTTTTATCTCGAGGGTATGAATGTGTTTATTATTTAGGCGACTAAAGTGGTGTTTCAAACTGTCTATTCACTGAAATATTGTTTCAAAGATTTGTTTGTGAGTACATCTAGAACAGTTGAGATAATAGCCTTATCTTTTATTGAAGAGACTGTCAGCAAGTATATCCATCACTTATCCCGGCCCAATGGCCTCAAAGAGGGAAAAAAAAAAATCCCTGCATTTTATAGATTTTTTTTTTTCATCGCAAGCTCGAGTAGAGATTCAGCTAAAGCTGTCAGAGCTAAGGGTGGCAAAACAATTACTGCAGTGTTCGCTCAGTTTTCACACTCTTTTACTCACTGCATCACAGGAATGTATCTGTTTTATTCAAATCCTGCCAGAAAGCAGAGCATGATGGAGCTTCCAATATGTTGAGTGTTCACAACAAATAACAAAAAAGCAAGCTGTGAAGAAAGGGGACGAGTTTATTTATGCCACTTGATTCAAGCTAATGGAGTATTTTACAGCGACGCACTGCACTCACGGACGTCACGGCAGAATATCATAGGATGCAACAGAGAATACAGTTAGATTGTACAAAAACATGTTTCGGTACATATAATCAAAGTAAAAAATAAAGTAAAAATGATAAATGCTCTTCTGTTTTTAAAATCAAGGAATGCATTTCAAATGATATTAGATGATGTCACTTAGTAGAATACAAGAAAAACTTTATCTTCAACAACTATTATGTAGACAAAACATTGATGACAACCTGAAACCAATAAAAAGCACATAAATAAGTGCAACTCTTACAACTCTTTCTTTTTTTTCTGGACTGTTATACTTAAACAGGGAATATAATGCCAAAGCTGCTACTGGTAATATAATAAAAACTACTTTACTGAATCACATCCTGATTCAGTTTCAGCTTCTAATCTTCTTTGGTGGGACTGTATCAGCATGCCACATCTTGACTTGGCAATATTTGCTCACTCTACCATTCAATTCTCCAAACCTGTTAGATTATGAGGTTATTTTTATTTCCCACCATACTTTTTAAGTGATCCCTACCATTTTCTGTCAGACCATTTTCTGGACTCTGGCTGCACCATTGCACAACCTTAATTTTCCACTCAGAAAGTAGTTTCAGGTTGTTGGAAACATTCCTCTGAGATTTTGGAACCATTCTCCCCTGACCACATAACTGCTGTTCATTGGATAGTTTTTTCATTAGTGTGAATGCTGTAGGCATTTACACTCTTGAATTCCTCCACTTTTTTCCATACACTTTTCTTAACTACTTCTGCATACTTTGTGCTACTCAACCATTCAACTTTACCATATTCTGCTAATTCAGGACGTTACGGCTATGTCTTTTGGTACTGATGTCTTCTATGATTTATGAAATATTTAGCTTTTTGTGATCATCTTCATTTTCTATTGAAATGAGTGGAAAATCCCATAATTTCTGAGAAATTCTGCTAAAAGCCTTGCACAAAAATTATTAAAATTATGTAATTATGTTGGGTAGCTAAGTGTTGTAACAGAGCGTTCTAACTTTTCTTTTGAGATTAGAGTGTGGAGAAAGTGTTAGTTTGATAAACAGCCATCAGGTCACAGTTGTGGGTAACTGACCAACATTCTCCATTTTGCAACAAACTGTTGGCATGTTGTCAAGTCTGTCTGAAACATGCCTTTTAATAGTTACTTGGTATATGCCACTGATGTTAAACATATAGGCTTCTACAGTGTGCATTTGAAAGCTTGTGCCTTTGAATAAATTAATTACTAAGACTGTCACCCATTTTATAAACTAAATTCCACTACACAGATGGGATTTCAACAATAGCACACTGTTATTGTAGGTCAACACACTAGTGCTAGCCTTGATGCTATCATTAGTATTTTAGCTTGCTTGAGCTATCAACTAATTTTAGCTTTTACATGGGTTTTGTCACATTCAACTTGCACCTACAGTAAGGTAACCAATTTACTGTCGGTGCATCATTAGTAGCATGTAGGCTACTAATCATAGTCTAAATGCTATGATTCATATTTCAACTAGCTTTAGCTTTTTAGCTAAAGCTAGCTGAAATGCTCTGCTGTGACCTTACAGTATAGGCTTGAAAGTAGTATTTTGCAGAGATTTCTAATAGTCTTTGGGTGGGATTTTTGCATTAACTGAAAGCTTTCACTCTTTTTCAACAATTTTTCAATATGCATTTTGCCAATTTCTTACATTTCTGAAAGTTTTCTGGAATTGAATTCATTCTTTTCCAGTTCCCAGAAAATGTTTACAGCATTTTACTCTGCATTTTCACAGGAAATGCAATTTTTTTCTAGTTTCAAATACTAGAAAAACTTGTTAAGTCCAAAGGAATCCTTCTGGTAAAACAGCGATGCAATCTTTCTTGAAACACCCTCAGTAGCCTTTTTAATTTTGAAATCCACTTATAACACCAAGCACTTTTTTTTTCAAATTAATTTTACTGACGTGCTCTAAAACTGCTCTTCCATGTTGGCTTTGTTTAATGTGCCAAAGCCGTTTTACAGCTGCTATCAGTTCCACAAACCCCCGCCCGCCGACCCCCAACCCCACCCCACCTCACCATTATTGACTGCAGTGCAGAGTCTTCCTCCACACTACTGTAGCCAGCCAAGCGCAGCGGCCAGTCTTTGTAGTCATGTGTGTTGAACAGCATTTTAAGTGAAATCAACAAGGATTTTTTTAAAAAGTCAAACAGTTCACTGAACAGCCACACAAGTTGACTTCAAGATAAGAAAGATGGACAAAATATTTATTTGTATGCATTGAGCAAAATGTGAAGAACCTAACAACAAAAAGTCCACTAGTTCCTGGCATTGATGCAATCTAACAACAAGCACTTTTATGTACAGGCATTTTGTTGCCTGCACACATTTTAACCTCTGTTCACAATCAATGATCTAAAACCCAACACCTCACCATTATTGACTGTAGTGCAGATCCATATAAGGTCTGGAATGATCCATATTAGGTCTGGAGGATGGAAAATTA
The DNA here is from genome assembly GCF_904066995.2 of Poecilia reticulata. NCBI lineage: Eukaryota > Metazoa > Chordata > Actinopteri > Cyprinodontiformes > Poeciliidae > Poecilia > Poecilia reticulata. The sequence goes on from NC_088844.1 coordinate 15,282,126, forward strand.
CATCTTGGGTGACACTGTTAAGATTTAAAAATTACATCACTGCCCTCTGCTGGCAGGGAAATTCAACAGTGCACTGGTACTATCAGAGTAGCCATGGAAACACCTTGACAACTCTGTTTTTAAAGAGTATTCAAAGACTTGAATACATAGTTTCTCATTCATCAGGTTAAGTTTATCAAATCTCTAAAGTTCTTACTAGCTGACAGGTTGTCAGTTCATACTTCTAGTTACGCATCCATGTTTTCTGTTGCTCCGTTTTTGCTTGCAAAGTCGTATTTATTGGTGTTTGTATTTTTCTGCACACTGGTGGTAAAAGGGTTGGGATTATACTTTTTGTCATTTTGCAATTTAAACTTCACTGTGGAATTTGATAAGTTTTGCAAATGCTATGGGTGACATCCCCTGTATCTTCACAGCTGGTTTTGCATATTTTGCATTAACAAATCAAACGACACAGTTTTTTTTTTTTGTATTTGCAATTTATTAGTTGGCATGCCGAGTTTTACAACAAACACTAACAAGCACACTGGCACAAAACCCCCTGAAATATCAGTTGCAAACACAACACAAATATAGTAAACAATAATGTATAACTGGAGACAAATCACTTATTAGATTATACATTTTCCATCATGACCCTTTAACTTTGGTACTTAAGCATTTCTTGAAATCAAAAAACAAGATTATTTATGTTTAAAATTTCTTTTGACATGTAATCATGATGGCACACTTGTAATAAAAATCCTTAAAAAATATATAGCAAAAGTTTAGATTTCAAAATATATATGTCATGGTAATAAACAAACTATCTGAAAATCCTGAAAATATATGGCAAATTAAAAAAAAAAAGTCTACATAGAAAACAGGTGCTGCTGTGTAAATGTAGCGTTTAGAAGCATTGGCATGGTGAGCAGGTATGTCATTTTGGATATAATTCATACAGTGGAGGCAGGAACATGATATTCATAGAAACATCTTAATGCTGCAAATGCACCTGACTGCTCATGGTCTACTGCAGGCTACGTCTCCTGTTCAGTCATTGCCACCGCAGAGCTTACTCAGCAGCTTCTTGTAGTCTCCTGATGTGTCTCCCTGTTAATTAGAAGTATAGCAAATTAATGTTGATATGCATCTTGCAAAAGCATTGCATTTAAAAATAAATAAATACAATATTTCACAACATTTCTGAATGAGGATAAGTACTTACCTGGATGTGTGTGTACAGCGATTTTCCATAGTTCTTAACGTATTCCTGACGGATATCCAGCATGTCAATCTCCGAACGGGAGACCATAACCCGGATCAGGGTTCTGTCTTTAGTTCCAGCTCCCTACAAGAGTTCCATATTTACACATACTTAGATAAGTGTTTGGACAAAATATACATGCAGACATAACTCAATAAATTAGGATAGCATAAAAGTACATTTGTTTCAGTAATTCTAATTGAAAGGTGAAATTCATATTTAATTTTTGGTTTGATTATTAATGTTTGCTGTACCTTCATGGACTTGTAAAGTCTCTCTGCGAAGTAGCCTGGTGTATTTTTAATGCACTTCACTGCAAACAGACACATCAATTATTGGCAATCAAAAACAAAAATGCTCAACACAGCGAAAACCAGACTAAAACACATCACGCAAAACACAGCAAAAAATAATTACTACGGGATAACAATAAGAAAAACGGATAAAGGAAAATAAGTGAAACACCCTGGGGGGGGAAACTATTTTTTTTTAAAAACATGCATCCGATATGTTAATTTCTGCAGTGAAATATCTATCGAGATACGGCATGTCAAGTGAAATGAAACAAACCAACAGCACCAGAATGTACACGCACGCACACACACACACACACACACACACACACGAGTGGATAAAATCTAAATAAAATGTGATATCAATATTCAAATAGGTTACTGTACCATAAACCTTATAAATGTTTGCAAAATCAAAAAGAAAACAGATTATTAGCATTTCCTCAACATTTTTAACATCAAAAGTAGGTCATGGGCCATAAAATATTAAAGCTGTAATGAACATAATATTTGTGCAGCCATTTTAGCAGATAAATGTTCCATCAAACATAATATGGTACACTTAAAAAAATAAAAACAACAAAAAAAATGCATCTAATTTATGGAAAAATACCAACAGCTGTGGTTGCCAGAATTTTATTGTACTTATACCGTAGTCGTTGATATTTTACCGTAAGTTAGAGACGTCTGTTTTTTTTTTTTTACATTGTAGTCTTCCATGATAATACAGGTGGGAAAAAGGGGGATACCAGCACTGAAAAGGTGTCAGGAAAAACTGGAACCGGTGAGAATGCGTTCTTCTTACCCACTGCCAACATGCCGCTCTCGAGGTCTCCAGACATCTCTCTGCCGATGCTTTTCTCGATATCTCTGCCACACATCTTCTGGTATTCATAAAACACTATACACACAAAACGCACACAGCGAATCAGAAACACAGACATTAAAGTGGAGATTTGAAGGGGTGTAAAACAAATGACATTTTTAATGGTATTTGGGTGTTTATGTCACCACCCAATTCTAACTAAATTACAAACTCATTTGGAACTGGGATTCTTAAGTAACGCCATGAAGAATTTAATTATGTTTTTATAAGTCAATTATAAAATATGTATTCTTTTACTTTTGTTTTCCAAGCCCGAAGTTGTAAATTTAACCTTGCAATGTAGTCACATTTAATAGAACCGCTACTCTAAAAGCAGAGAAATGGGCCGACAATAAATGTCCGACATCATGGAGCCGAGATTTTGACGGATAAATTGAAATAATGAAATGACTCGTGTATTAACAGGCTTGGCTGACTGTTACATTACTTTGTGTCAGAGGTGAGAGTTTTAATCAGCCTTGATCCGTTCAAAGCATGACTCAGCCGTGCTGGGGCAGGGATGCATTTAAAAGCTGCAGAGTAGCAGCTCTCAAAGCCTGCACCTCAGCACCTCTGCCCCACCGGCTTGAGAAGAGAGCTACTGCCCCCCGCCCCCCGTTCTTTATGAATTCTAACAAAAGCATAGAACACATTTTCACAAGAAGCCTGGGCAGCTTGTGAACATGGGAATAATGGCTCTCGAATGTCTTTTTATGTTTTTTAACGTTTACCTGGATTGTGTTTAAGGGACACAACAAATACTTTCTTGCAAAAGTATCAATAGCCAGCAAAAGGTTTTCACATTTTGTCACATCACCACAAATTTTAATGCCATTTATTGGCAGTTTGTGTGAAACATCAATACAAGGTTTTGCATTCAGTTGTACTAACAAATGAAAAAAAAACAAACAAACAAAAAAAAAAAAAAACAGTCTACCAGCTTTGCACACACTAACAGAAAAGAGAAAATAAGGAATAAAAATTATTATATGGAAAGGGTGTGTTAACATCACTCTGGACTTGAACTGGACCAATCTAAACTACACATCTGCTTCGATCTCAATCTGAAGTCTTGTGCAGCTTTTCATTCTTTTCTTTTAGAATTGCCCCATACTTGATTCCTATTTCCCTTCCTTGACCAGCTTTGCTAGCCCTCCTGAAGAAAAGCATATCCACACCATGTTGCCACCTCAGTCATGTCAAAGGGATGCGTGTTTAGGGTAATAGCATTTTTGCATGGTCTTCCACTTGTTTGCTCTGTCCCCCAAGTTTAGAGTTCATGACTTGTCATGAACTTTAGAGTTCATGACTTGTCATGAACTCTAAACTTGTGGTTTTCTTGTAGCCAGTCTTCCTTAAATAACCAATCATAATTATGCATAAAAATATGTTCAGAGAGAAGAGATTAAAAGGAACTAAATGCATACAAACTCCACACTTCTCAGATTTTTGTCAAAAAACGAAAAGAAATCATATGTGCTTTTCCTTTATATTGATGCATCACAGAAAATTCCAATAAAATACATTGACGTTTAAACATGTTATGTGACAGAATAGCTTAACAAAAAGATATATTCTATTAAGTGTTGTCTTTGTACCTGTTCGGAGATGTGGTTTGCTCCTTGCACACAAAATGGCATTGAATTTGGACTCATCTGTTCCAAGTTTGTTTTCTCCAGCAGCATACAGCGCCTGCAGCATAAAAAATAGCACATGTATATAGAATCATGTGCAAATGGCAATGCTGACCAATTGGAAAGGATTGATCCCAGCCCATTTTTTTTTAAACAAGAACCAAGTAGGAAGTAAATTGTAATCTGTTGGCTGTTTCATGCAGCGTACAAACAGTAATCCCCCACATGAGATCGGACTTCACCTGAGCATCTTGTTTAGCCAGATCGGCATCAATATTCTCTCTTTCATCTCGATTACCCTGCAAGATACAAAACGGCAATACACTCATTAGATTTGACACGGTTATGGCAACAGAGCAGCTGCAAAGTTAGACAAGTCTTTTTACAACACGGCTGTACCTGAGCCAGAGAGATCAGGAGACGACGGAAGTGGCCTGAGGTATCGCTTTTGATGGCATCTTCCAGGGATTTCTTATTGTCTGAAAAGAAGACATAAGACAATGAATACAATCAACCTGTAGCTATAGCAAGCAGGTGTTTTTCCTGACCGATTAATATTTTCCCAACAAGACTGGAATATTTTGATGTTTCAATCATTTTTCAACATTTAATAATTCCTTTTTTTCCACATAGCTTCACAGATATCAATGATTGTGCTTTTACATATTGAATTGCATTATTAGAAAGCTGCATATTGACAGTCCTGACATCTCTTACTTTCTTTGTAAATCCGGTTTATTTCTTTGATTTCAGCATTGGAGCGCGAGGACAAGATCTCTATCATGCAGGCTTCGTCGGTTCCAGCTCCCTGTGAGGAAGAACAGAGCAACAAATATAACTCTTTTTCTTTTTTCTTCCAGAACAGTTTCCAACATTTGAGGATAAATGAACTCAGTGGAATCATCATATCTCTTTCTGAGCACTTGCCTTCATGGCACTGTGGAGTTCAGAGGCGTCAAACTCAGCCGGGCTTTTCAGCATGGCCATCACCAGGTTCCTGAAGTCTCCAGAAAGCTCTGAATGCAGATCTTTAATCAGGTCCTGGAAGCGGAAAAGAATTTGAAATGACTCACAGTCATTGTGAGCTGGAAGCTCCCTGGTCAAGTCGACCTTAAGGATATGGGATCTTCCCTCCATTTTACTGCTGGAACCAGCAGCAGATGTCTGCCTGTCGCTCATTTCAGTGGAATGGACTTGGGGCCATGTCTGTTACTATATTTGTAAATGGTGTCAACTATTTTTGAAGGAGGCTATTCTAGAAAGCAGCTCTGTAATAATAATAATTATAACCACAAACAGAAACGTTACCTTCCCGTAGGACGTTTTGTAGGCTTTGAGTAAAGGTACCCGCTGCTTATTGGAGCGACTGCCCAGTAGGTCGATTATGGCCTGCTCGTCAGTTCCTGCGCAGACAAGTCGGAAATGTATTGCCAGGCTCAAATCAGACAGAAAAACGTGGCCTGATTAACATTTAATAGTCTAGTTTTACAGACAGGTTTTATTTAATATTTCTGTACAGTGTGATTGGTTCATCAGTCCAGAAAACTCACCAAAGCCCTTCATAGCTTTCCTAAGGACCTCCACATCTTTCAGCGGATCAGCTCCTGGGAAGTCTTTGATTGTTCCCCTGAATACTCGCTAATGTAAAAGCACAGAAATCAAGATTTTTTTAGGTAAAAATGTTTGCATGCGACAGACAAATCAATTTCTTCTACTTTTGTTTTGCATCCCTTACATTGTTGGATGGAGCGACCGGCATGGCTCCTCCTCCATAGGCTGGCATTGATGGATTTGGTGACGGGGCTCCTCCAAAGCCAGGCATTGATGGATTTGGTGACGGGGCTCCTCCAAAGCCAGGCATTGATGGATTTGGTGAGGGGGCTCCTCCAAAGCCAGGCATGGGTGGGTTGGGTGACGGTGCTTGGGGGTAGACGGGCATCGTCTGTCCAGGTTGACTGGGATAGCCCATCCCAGGATACTGTTGTTGGGGCATGGTGCCTCCTGGCTGTGGGTACAGGCCACATGACTGTAGGTTAGGATAGAGGGCACCGCTTCCACCCACATGGGGGGCAGGTGGGTACCCCCCAGGTGCAGGTGGATACCCCCCAGGTGCAGGTGGATACCCCCCAGGTGCTTGGGGGAGCATGGATGAGTTTGGAGTAAACACCCCCATACCAGCAGAGATCTGGTTGTCCTGTGAAAGATTGGCATTTAATTTAATGTTATAATTATTCGTGGTTTATTTACTGCAGAGAATGTGTAGCAGTTCACACCTTGTTTGCATCAGTAACACATATCTGTGTCTTAAAGTATAGATTAATCCCACAGAAGAGAAACTTAAGTTATTGTTTCTCCTGGTTTTTTTGTTGTTATTGTTGTGGTATTAATTGATATGAGTCTTAGGCATCCAAAGTGTGATCACGCTAATTAAATGCACTTTTTTGCAGAAAATGAGAACCAAAACAGACATAGCGATGATGAAAACAATGCAGGAAAGAGAAAAGAAGCATCAGATTAATGGGAAAATGTGCATGAATGAGACTTTAGCACATGACTGATTTTCATGCAGTAGAACGAGAGGAAAGTTGGCAAAGAAAACTGTAATGCTGAGAACTTTAGGGAGTATGCCTCTGGAGGGAAAAAATCTTACCGTTAAATGTAAGAGCATCAGTTTCCACTACAGGCTGTGCAACTCAGCCTAACTGCAATACTTAACGCAATAACCTGAATGCAGTGCATTACAAGTTTATTTTAACAAATGTATGTTTAACTAACACTTTAGGGCTAAACTCACCATGCCTGCATTGTATCCGGGGTTGGGATAGCTGCCAGGAGCAGTGGAGGGATATCCACCAGAGGGGCCGCCTCCCCACGTGCCTGCAGCAAAAAGTAAACATGCAAATGTATTGTGGAGCAAAGTGCCCAATAAAGTTGACGGACATCCTCCTCAGTGGATTTACAGTCGTTCTGTTTGTTTAATATCTTGATGTAAGAGTGCTGGACAGAGAATGGGAGCAGTATGTGAACTGTGGACAGCAGGATTTACCTCTCTTAGCAACCGCAGAGATGTTTGCTTTTGAGGGGAAAGCCAGACTAACAAAGGGTCCTGTCTCATGACTGTTGTTGCCAGTAAACACAACTTGGCTTACAAATTCTGCCTGAAAGTGTCCCAAAACTTGAGGGCGGGGTATTCAGGAAAATACACTTACTTCCTTTATTTAATATTCCTTTGCGATCAACAAAGTGTTTTTGAATTTGAATTTCTAAAGACATGGATAATACAATCTAATTTCCTTGCATGTATACTGCCAGAGTTTTAAATAACTTTTAAGTTAATAGACTTAATTGGCATTGCTATTAACCGATGTATTGTGGCTTGGTTATTTTATTCATAGCTTTTTAAAAAAAGGATGCCCTATGAGTAGACAGCTAGGGAAAATAAAACACTCCCAACAGGCTATAACAGAATTTAACTTCTATCACAAATATCCAATACTTTACAACAAGGATAAAGTATTTTTGAGCTGTTCTTATAATTGTAAGATGATTTTAACCCAATTATGCAATCTTGTAATTCTGAAGTCAACCAACTAAAACAAAAATGGCTTTTTATTTTCTTCAAATGTTTGCTTACCTGTGGGTAATGGTGCTGGGTAGCCTCCAGCCTGAGGAGGATAGGTTCCGGGCTGCGGAGGGTAGCCTCCTGCTTGGGGAGGGTAACCGCCTGCTTGGGGAGGGTAACCGCCTGCTTGGGGGGGGTAACCGCCTGCTTGGGGGGGGTAAGCCCCAGGCTGAGGTGGGTAACCAGCTGGTTGTTGTGGAGGGTAAAACCCAGGCTGCGGTGGGTATGTGCCAGCCGGAGGGGGGTATCCTGGGTAGCTCATTGCTTTAAACACAAAAATGTAAAGCTAATGAAATATGGTGCCTTGCAAAGCGTGAAAACATTTCACATTTGTGACATTCAAACTTTGTGTTTTAATGTGGGGGATTTTATGCGAGCATGACGTAGAGCATTATTGTCAAGTTACAGTTTTCATTTATTTTGCAATTAAGTTTAAAGAGTGGCACGCATTTGTATTTAATCCTTTACGTCAATACTTTGCAACAACCACCTTTCTCTCCAATCACATCTGAAAGTCTTGGAAAATGTCTCTATTGGCTTTGCACATTTAGGTGAAAAAGAAACTTCCATCCCAGTCATAAGTCTTTTGCAACCTCTGACCAGCTTCCTCTACTCTGATAAAGAAAGCCACCCTCACAGCATGAGGCTGCCACCATCATGTTTTACATTGGAGATAGCGTTATCAAGGGAGAAGTGCAGTGCTAGCTTTTTGAAGCACAGGCAAATATATAGGCCATAAAGTTTTATTTAGCAAGAACATCTCCCACATACATGTCCAAATTTGGAAATTCTTAATTCTCTTGGTTGGTTCCCAGATTATCGGTATTCTTGCTAGATGAAGGATTGAGCTGTGCTCTGCTAGATGTTCAAGAAATTGTTTTCTAACCTAATCCCCAATATTACTTTAAACTTTTCCATAACTTTTATCCCGACCAGTGTACTATGTGCCTTAGTCTTCATGATGATGTTTGTTCGCTAATTTTGTCTGACAATCCTTCACAGAACAGCTGTGTTTATACGGAGATTAAATGACAAATAGGTTGGACTTGATTTACTCACTCTGTTCTGAAGGCAATTTTATGCCCAGTTTATGTCTGGAAACTACCATGTCTAAAGCCTAGTGGTGTGCCGATTGATCGGCCAACGATCATAATTGACCAATTTCGGTGAAAAAGTATCTGATTGGTGATTGCCGATGACCGTCTTTTGTTGCCGATCATAAACTGGTTTACCAGGAAGTATCAGTGATTGAAGAACACTTATTGATATGTAGCATTCAAGCTGTTTTAAATACAATGAAGTAGTAACAGGTAACTGGAAATATCTTTTTTCCCAATTCGTTTTATTTAGAGAGTAAGTAATATGTATTACGCATGTACATATGAGTTTGACTCTTTGTACTATGCATGCAAATAAAAATTTGACTCTGTATATGCTGGCAGCTGGAGTGAAAATATTTGAGTAAAGAGGAAAGAGAAAGTTTCCTTTTAGTTGCATTTGGTAAGAGAAGTCTGTGCTTCACTGGACTAAATTGTTCCATGGTAAAACTGACCTCACTGTAGACAGCCTTCAGCTTTGCATTCCCAGTAAAAAAAAAGTTTGAATAATCCCATAAAGCAAATAAGATATCCAGTTAAATAGACACACTTAAACCAAATGACATAAAGCCGATAGTCTCTACTGTTCATATAGGGTTTTCTAGGATAGTAACTTTTGAAGTTTATTTATAGCTTCTACAAATATTAAATTACTCTTCAAACTCGAGTTGGTGGTTTTCAAGTTAAACAGCAAGTATTTACTGTAAAAAATAAATAAATAAAAATGACCATAAGAGTACAGGTATATAGTTTCCAGGCACAAACTCTTCAAGTTCAAACAAATCTAATTTATTCTGCAAGTTGTCAATAGAACAAGCCTCGGGCCTTTCCAAACCTTCTACTGTGGCGGTGACAAGCTAGCAGATTCACTTTAATCTACCTAGCTTCTTCGGCTACATAGCCTTGTTCTAAGTATCTATCCAAATTTGCCAACTATAAAACAAAGAACCACTGTAGTCTTAGCATGAAAAAGGTAGTGCATAAAGGTGAAGCTATGGCAACTACGTGGCTTAGCTAAAGGAAGTAACACAGGCTAACTAACAACTTCAAGTACGCAGGAGTAGTACACTCCGCAGATAGTCGACACACAAACAAATTTACTCCTCATAAAGCGTAATACTGAGTACCATCAGTTCTGATATTTGAATTAACTTAGCAAGTACTTACTTTGCGTCCGCTTCTCTTCTCTTCCTGGAGTGCGAAGATCTGCTAGGGTGAAGTAGTGTGTCAAATCTTAATGGGTGGGACTCAAATTTTCCATATAGGGGAGCCGCCCATCCCTGTAATGACGTAGCTTTGACACGGCAACTAACAGTTATTACGTGACACCAAGCAGCAATGATATATATATATATATATATATATATATATATATATATATAAAGAGAGAGAGAGAGAGAGAGAGAGAGAGAGAGAGAGAGAGAGAGAGAGAGAGAGAGAGAGAGAGAGAGAGTTGCTATGCCATGTTGCCATGTTTGGTTTTTAGCAAACACAGGAATATAATGACCACATGGATTTTCCGCCCTTCAGACAACAAATCAATTGTTACGCAGATCAGGTGATTCGTCTAAGTGTAATAAGGGATGTCACATGCTATTTTTAGTGACCATCGTTGGAAAATTTGCACAACAAGCCAAACGTGTTCCTGCTCCATTGTAAGTATGAGTAATGACAGTTAAACATGCGAACAATTAGAGAAAGAACACTTGGGATTTTTGCTATTTTAAGTCTCACTGTGTCCCATTACCGGCTTGGAAAATATATTTTATCTTTTTTTTTTTTTACATTGACCTAATAGCTCATCTATGATAAATACTGAGTTCTACTTTATTTTGATGTTTGGTAATGTCTTCCCTGTGGCTCATTAAGGTAGTGTTGGGGTAAGGAGTAGCAAGCTTGCAAGCGTTATGGTAAATTTGATTCTTTTGATTGTCCTTAGATGTATAAGTAGTAAGGATTTGCGTAAATATTATTGGTGCCATTTATTGTTTTAGATTCAAATTTATGTAAATATTGTTTTCTTGGTTTATGATCGCTCCCTTTCCCAAGGTTCACTCCAAGTATTTTGGATACAAAAGGCAGCTAGAAGTTGTTTGTGTGTGATGTTGTTGATGAACACATGACATACTGTTTGAAATAAATCCAACACACATTTATTTTATTGTCATGCTTCTCTATTAAGCATTGAGACACCACTTGTGTCTCAAAGGTGTTTCGGACCTGCAGAAACTGTGAGAATGTCCAAAGTACTTACATATAGCTAATTGCTTACTACTGAATTAAAATCTGTTATACCAGCAAAATCACAGCACTTAAGTGTCATTAAGTGTCTCAAGGCACTTGCTAGTAAGAGCTCTAATTCTGCTTAAGGCAGATTAGCCACAAGAGGGAGCTCTTTCAAAAGTTTTCCTCTTTCACACTATGCAACGTCTCAGATGATGTGCAACCCTTCGGTTTTCTGAATGCATGCAGGGAAAACCAATAAAAATAAATATACGTGACAGAGAACTGTAACTCCTTAGTTGACACTACTTGCCTGACTGTTGGACTCAGTGATCATTGCTAATCTTACATGAAGATATCTTCAGAAAGCTGAGAATGAATAATCATAACCAGAAAGTGACCAAAGCATAACCAAACCAAGCTGCTGCTTAGGGTCTGCAGAGGGTTCTTAGGAATGCCCAAATTCTTACAGATTTATAAACATGAAATTGTTGTTCTCACTTTGAAAAAAATGGGCCCATGCTTATTTGAAGTTTTACAAATAATTTAAAAATATATAAATGATTTGATATGTAAAAGAGCTTAAAAATAAGATGGCCCTGTGTTTGAATTGTTTGCCTGTTCTCCTCATGTATCCCTGGGTTTTCTCTTGGTACACCAACCTCAACTCCAAAAACATGCATAGTGGGCTAACTGATCTCTTTAATTTTCCCATAGGTGTGAGTGTGTGCATGCATGATTGTTTGTCTGGTGTCTCTCAGTGTTTTACTGCGATTGACTTCCAATCTGTCCATGGTCCACTCTGCCTCTTAACCATTGATCTCCGGAGATAAGTTTTTCGCTAAAAGTTGCCGTTGTATAGCCTAAAAGCTAACAACTCTTTTGTCCATTTAGGATTGTGTCACTTAATGAAGAAGCTTGTCACTTAAATAGCTTTGCAGTGCAGTGTTTCATGCATGGGGTGGAGGACAGAGTCCAGGAGTGTTGTTAGTTTGGCTACAGTTCTCCAGTGACACACCAACTGCACTGGGTCGAGGGGACATCCCTGCATAGATATGCCCTTCCTGATCAGCTTATCCAGTTGTTTCCGCTCAGCTGTTGATAAGAAGCAGCTCCAGGAGACCACGGAATAAATTACTGACACCACTGCAGACACGAAAGGTCTTTAGCAGCAATCATGGACTCCAAAATACCTCAGTCTCCAAAACCCTAATTAAAAAAAAAGAAATAAAAAGCCATTTAGTGATAAACTTTCCACTGAATTTAAATTCTTGTAGAGAAAAGAAAAATCCCACTTATATCAATTACAGAAAATCATCCAGATTCTGAAGAAGAAAAACATTTTGCAAGTTTTGATATGTTTTGATCACACCCTTCCAGAAAGTTCAACCATCTTATCTTTCAGAACATGTTCCCTAAGGTCTCAGGGATCATCAGTTTGCTTTGTCAATTGTGAGATTGGTCTGTTTGATTTCAGTTCATGAATGAATGAATGAATGAATGGGCATCCTTTATTAATCTTATAGAGAGAAAGAAAGATGTCTTAGGCTGCAGCCCTTCACCTAGAGGGAAAGTGCCACCCTTCAGTATGATTCTATTCATTTTTTAAGCTTATACTTTAGCTTGGCTTATTTCTACAGGTTAGTAAAATTGAACTTGTATGAAAAATATTGCTGTTACAGAGTGGCCCAACCAGACTTCAGATTTGAATCCAATAGAGAAGCTATCGAGATAGCTCAAGATTGGCAAGGAGGCTTTCCAGCTTTTGTAACTTACAGTTTATTGTAAATAGCAAATATAAATCATCGATGTCAGTGGAATTAAGTCAATTAAGTCAAACCCCTGAAACTTTAAGTAGGGCTGTCATGTGTGTCCATATATATTTCAGAGATGTAAAAAAAGAAAAGAAAAAAAAAAAACAAAAATCAAATTTGATTTAGTTAAGTTTTTCATTTCTTGCTTCATCTACCAAAACATGTATGAAAACTACTTCATAGAATATTGATACACTTTACGCTGATTGGCTGTACGTCCAAGATGACGCAGAGCGCACTCATTGAATATTCAAAAAGAGCGTCTCTGCCCTGCCGCCGCATTAAAGTCGGATAGCGGACCATGGGGAGAAAAGGAAAAGTTTTAATTCTGAGATGTTAGCGCAATGACTTTTTAGTAACAGTCATATGGGACGAGGCTCCCCGGCGTGAGGAGGGCAGGGTGATTTACAGGAAGAAGCGACACCGACTGCCGGGGCAGGGTGAACGGGACAGCGAGAAAACTTGGGAGAGTTGAGACTAGTGCAACAGTCAGCGGTGGAAAATCCAGCTTGCGCCTATTGATTTGAAAGATGAGCTTGCTGTCTGCCATAGATACGAGCGCCTCCGTGTACCAGCCCGCGCAGCTTCTCAACTGGGTCTATCTCTCCCTGCAAGACCCCCACCAGACCAGCGCCTTTGACGCGTTCAGACCCGAACCCAACTCTTCCCACACGGATCTCAGCTTCAGCAAGACACCCGCAGCGGCGGACCTGAGCTCTTCCCTGAACTCCAACTATCTCAACAACTTTTTCCAGCTGCAGCGCAATGAGGTGAAACATGCTCCGCACACACACACACACACACACACAGATCTGAGCCTGTTTGAGATCATGTCAGCTGAGCTGTGTGGGCAGCGAAATGTTCCAGGGGGTTTCTAGCAGGACGGCTACGCAGAACACCATGGACTTTTTTTAAAATTATAATTACTGTTTGGTGGACAGCTGTAGAATATGCCTTTAAACAGTATTCGCTATGAAAACATAATGTTTATATTTATTTACAGGGCCGATCCTATTGTTTTTTGGGCCGTACTTAACACTGTCAGTCACTGGAGCTCCACTAATACCACCCATGTTTATAGTAGTTTGGTTATTATTCTGTAGTTTATAGGATTATATCATGTAAACAGGTGGGTTATATAAGCTGCAAGGCTACTCCATAGACGTTAACCTATTCAACATAAAATATTCTACTTAGTAAAAATTTTCTCCAGTCTGACTACATGATTTTACATAGAGATGCCTATATTAAGCACCCAAAAAACCTTTGTAAACCTGACCTGTGCTAGTACTCTCTAGGACCCCCCACTGGTTTTGAAGCAGCTGCTTTGATTTTGGGCCCTTCCATATCACATCTCGATTATTGTCATCTTTATATTCATAATCCCTTATTTATGCATTATGCATCTAAGATCATTATTGTTGTTATTGTACAACAATAGAAATAACTATGTGTCAGTTGTGTGACCATTCCTATACTCTCTGTTGCCCACTCTTGGGGCCAATACTTAGTTTTTCTATGCCTTAAGTTGATTATTCTCATTTTGTAAGACAGTTATTTCATTAAACTTAATGCAAGAAAACAAATTATATTACTCTAAAAGTGGATCCCTCTTCATCCACAGAAAGAAATCTGGTAAAATTATGAAAACTTTGAGATGTTCACATCATAACATGAAGAATTTTTTTTCATTCAAGCACACAAACTTAATTTACCCTTCTTTCCCCATTGTCAGTGAGTAATCCCTTAATAAAGGGGTCCATTTTCTACATGTCAATATGTTTCAATTAAGGGTGAATTAGAAAATATTGAGTTAAAATATGCATTGCTTGGATATATTTCCTTAGCTGCAGATGAAAATAGAGCTCCTCTCTGTCTGGAGAGAACCGGTCCGCTGCTGGGGTCTGCTGTCTCTCCCTCCTTCAAATAGACCAGGTTGTGCAAACAAAAATCTGTACTTGTTTACATATTGTCTATTTTTGTAGCTCTGTGTAATTTTAGGGACAAATATGCTTATAATGTGTACCGGGTGCTAATCTGATACTCCAGACCGCAGTGTGCAAAAAACAGCACCCAGGCAGGCAACCGCACCCCTAAACCTCAGCCCTGTAAACACACATGTGTACATGCAGCACGCCATTAAAAAACAATTACATACTGAACATGCTAGTGCAAAAAATATACAGCTATAAGTGTTAATTACACATCAGTTTAGTTTACCTGAGGTCAAGGTTTGGACACACCAGTACTGGATGGAGGATGAATGCACCAATTGGGCCTAGCATACTTTAAGAGCTTTTCAACTCATTTAACATGAGAAGTCTGCAGGAAACTGCATTTTCATATTGCATGTCACATGCAGTTGCTTAATTCTTTCCAACCCATATGGTTCTGAAGTGTTTTCAAACTGTGAGAACACACAGAGTCTGTAAACTGTTTAAAAGGTGGGGTCATTTTCAATTTAATGCACAGATCAAGCCAAGTGAAATAACCCACTGCAGACTGGTAATGGATGAGATGAGTAATGCTGAATGCCATTGTTTTTGCAGTCTAATTGGAGCGAAATTGGAATATATTGTTCCAAGGCGCATTCCACAGAAAAGATCTGCTGTCAGTTTAGATTTAATATAAGCTAGTTTTTGGGATAATATCTAAATGAAACTTTTTAACCTTTCTCAACATTTTGTGCAAGTCTAAATCCTTCTACACATCAGTTAAATCCTCTAGTCGGCTCCATCCTGCTTTAAACATATCAGTGTTTGATTAACCTCCCCACATCACATTGTGACAACTCATCCTTTGGATCTGTTTAAACGGCTGCAGATGTGCTGGACTTGCTCAGATCTCTTCAAGCACTTGCTTAAAGAGAGACGGTTCAGAGGTTTTTAAGCGAGGTTCTATTTAAAGGTTATAAGCAGTTAATGCCTAGCCGTGAGTAGATAACTCTCAGGATGTCTTCATTTAGTTTAAGTCAAAATGAGTAGAACCCAGAGGTTGAAGATAGCAGCCAGAGGAGACAGATTTGACTTCTTCAGTCTTAAATCAATTCCAGTCTCCAGAATGCCATGGCGGGTTTATCTGAGTGCCGTGATGCGAATCATGAAGCCATTGTCAAGTGTTCAGTGGGTTGTTGTTTACACAGAGACCAAGGGTTATTTACACAGAAAATAAAGTTAGAGGGAGATGAGGCACCAAAGATCTTCTTGGATGAAACGAGTAATGAACATGTTAAACTTTTGAGATGAGGAGTCTGCGATTTCACAACTTCATTTGGTTTGGTTCTCTTTCTCAATACACAACTGACGAGACCACCTTGGAAATGTTGTGCAGTTACAACATCTGCTTGTTTGTGGCGATATCACAAGAAGTTGTCCAGTATGGAAAGCCATTAGTACATTTAATCGAAACCTATTTCTGATTCCTATTTGAACTATAGATAACTGAAATGAGAGTATCTCCTGGTACATGTTAAGACTGAGCTTTCACATTACTAATTCTAGGCAGGGCGGATATGTGGATAGGTGCAACTGCGAGTCCAATACCCATGAAAGGGTGAAGTTATTTGACCTTGGGAGAATGAGAGAAATATTGATTATAGATAGAAATCAGATCCAATTCTGCAGGAGTGTAGAAAATAAAATGGAAAAAGAGCTGGGGTTACACAGACAGTGAGCACATAAAATTTTCAGATCACACAAACGTGTTCTTTGTGTGTCTGCTCTATCTTCTCAAAGCTACAATTGCAACAGATGGGTGCTAAAACTGAGCTGGGTTCTGCTAGTGGACTCTTGCTAAAAGGGAGATTTTTCCTTTCCAGTGTTTCCACATGCTTGCTTGGGACAGGGGATTGCTGCAAAGTTAAGAAATTGATTCAATTTACTGTCCATCATTAGATAATAAACCTTTTTACCAACTTGCGTAATAAACTGAGCCTGATTGCATTTTCTCATTAGAAGGATGACGTTGGAATAATATAATCGGATTTTAATCTCTTCATATAGTATGAGTGAAATGGAATATATTTATATTCATAAATGAGATCCATTTATTTTGTAAATCTCCTTAATATGAATTTTCTTATAAATTGGCACTAGATAATTACAGTAAACGGACTTGAACTGAACAGAGCATATTAATGTACATCACATGCATTAGCAACTTCACTTTCCTGTTGCACTTTCACTGCAAGAAAAGCAGACCGAGGTTCACTTCCAATTAAACTGTGACCCATACTTTCAGATGAACCAGCCCTTACTTGAACCACAAGTAAGAGCTTTCACACTGACCCAACAGAAGCAGACGATCCAAGGAGTCAAACTCTAGTCTGTTTAAAGCAAACCAATCCAATCAGAGAGAAAGTGAGAAAGTGCTCCTATAGATTTGCACTCTAAAAACTCAAAACAAGATCATCTTAGTCCGGATTGTTCAAGAGACTCGAGTTTCAGCTCTGGCAGAAACGCTCATTTCCTACCATGGAACGGTGGGTTTGCTTTATTAACCATGGACAGGTTCTCTGAAACTGAACTCTGTATTAAATAACCTTGGGTCATTTAAAAACAAAATAAATGTACATCATCTCTGACATCTTGTTATCTCGCTGCTAAGCTAGTCCCACTACAAAGACTCCTCAGGCGTCTCTTTTTGTTTTGATTTGTTTTTGCTTTTAAAAAAAAAACATTAACCAGTGTTTGTTTTTGCTAGTTTTCTTTTCTCGCAAATACATATGAATATTTGTAGTGGGGTAAATAGTATGTCCTACTTTCAAAATTATTCACAACAGATAACAGCATTTATTTATTTAGATGTTAAATTGAATGTCTCAAACTAGATTTATGTGTAGAATGAGAAGAATTTAAACTCAGGAAGCTAGAGCAGCGTTGTGTTTCAGTGAGACTAGATGGAATGCCTCCAATAGGAGAGTCTTAATTTCAGTCATTAGAGACCTGGGACTTGACTTGGAAAAAACAATTTAACTAGTGTTAATAAATCCTGGTCTAAGGAGTGTGTCAAACTGTCTGCAGAGCTGCTGGTGCCAGAAGAAAATCAGCTGGTCGGGAAAGTACAACATTCACGTTGAATCCCACTGAATTAAATTAATCTGGGGATGATAAGGACATTTGTTTGCATGATTACTGAGCCAAATAATGTGATTTGTATAGTTAAGCTGAGTTCCTGTACAGTGATCATCGGTGTAAATTCAAATTAAAGTAGCTCAAACACTTAATTATGTTTATTTCAGTTTATTAATATGGCGCCACTTCAAAATAAATATTACCTGAAGGTACTTTACAGAAAAAAAAAAAAAATCAATTACATTCTTTGACTTCAGATGTGGTGCTTATAGAATTGTAATGTCATGGTGCGGCACTTGCTCTTGGCAGTGCAAACCAAACCAGTTCTTCCAGAACCAGTAAAGGTTCTGAAACGGCTCTGCTGGAAAACCCGCACAAGAAGTTAAACTCCTTATAGCTGTTTTATAGAACCTCATTGAAAAGATTCTGAACTCTCCCTCTGAATGGCAGAGTGCTTCCTCTTTATCTTTATCTTTTGTAGCCACTCACTCAGACACACAAATACACAAAATAAACAAACTCTTCCCCTCCATTAGCGGAGGTGTGTGAAATCTCTTTCTCTTGCGTAGGCAGATAACGGTTTGAAGCCAAACAGAGGGGGGAAAATGTGACACATCATAAACAGAGCAAAGTTTCCCAATTTGTGTAATTGTTGAAATAATTTCACAATCCTCTCCAAATTTTTTCAGGTTACAGACGGCAGAGAATCGAAGCGGCTCCGGGCAGCAGAGAAGAAACACATGGCAGATGGAAAACTCTAAGAAACTAAAGAGCTGTAACGCTTGATTTACAAAGGCTGCATGTAATAAATGAACATGAGTCTTAAGGCTGGAGCTGTTTAGCAAGACAATCTTACAGCCTCCAGATAAAGATTTGGCTTTCAGTCGTGGCAAAGCTGCCAAGGCTAACGTTTCTTTGCTTTGCAACATTAAACACCAACAGTAACATTTCAAGCCAGACATAAACCTGAGTCTCAAATCTTACGGAATGGCTGGGAGTCATAAGAAATAGTGAAAGTGTGGATTTCACTCTGTTTGTACTTACAACTTGTGTATCAGATATTTGCTATAAGTGAAGTTCAACTGCTCAGATTTAAGGCAGATGTCAAGCAAGATTATCTATTGCTACGTTCCCTCATGGTTAATGAGACGACTTTGTGAAAAATGAAAGCTTGTTCTATAACAGGCCTAATTTCCCCGAGAAGCGGGTTGCTGTCTTGTGTTGTGTATTGCAATTTAACTGGGGAAGACAAGGATGGAGAGGAAAGGAGCTGCTGCAAGCATTGCTTTCCCCGTTTTTAATATTCAGAGGGCATCCTCTATGAATTCACTGGGCCTGGTTGCATGCAAGGCTGTGTTCTGTCGCTGACAACAAACCGACAGAGGCTAGTTTACCGCCAACAGCGTGTGGTGACATTGCTGATGGCTGATGACTCTATGGCTGGCCATAGAGAGCATGTCTCTCATCTTGTTTACAGTGAGTCATCCGTCGTAAAGCCCTGTCTTTCTCCATGGCCATGCTCAGTACTTTTCCAGTTCATAAGCACAGCTGGGCTCATTGCCAGATGTTCTGAATTAAATAAGAGAAATGGTCTTGGAGGCCTCACATGTTTTTCTCGCAGCAGAAAATAGAACCGTTAAATATGTCGTGAAAATCTGTTGGAGGAAAACAAAGACGGCATGCTGTGTAAAAGCACTGTGTTGAATCAGAGTCTTGTCTGTTCCTGTTTCGTAGGCCTTAAACAACAACGTGTATAAGAATGTATCTCCCTATGGCTCGCTGAACAACATCGTGGACGGACTCAACTCCCTTACGGACCATTTCTCAGACCTTTCCCTTTCTTCAGAGCCGAGGAAACCCAACAAAAGACCCCCACCCAACTACCTGTGCCACCTCTGCTTCAACAAGGGCCATTACATCAAAGACTGCCCTCAGGTGAGACACACATGTACTCTGGTCTTCTAATGAAACTAATATTATATATATAACAATGGATTTATCAAATGGAGGATATAGTTTTCCAGAACTTACTTAGTAATATTACATCTTGCATTAAAAAGTTAAGCATTCATATTTTGCCTTTCTACTATGTAATGTATAGTATTGACACTCGTTGAACTTTATCACATTCTCTCATGTTAGAAACACACATTTCTATTTTTTATTTTAGTGAGATTTTATGTAATAGACCAACACAAAGAGGTGCATAATTGCTGAACGAAAGGAAAAGGATGCATGGTTTTCAAAGTCAATTTGCAAGTAAAATCAAAAATTGTGCTGAGCGTCTGCCCCATGCCCCTCAGCCAGCAGGTTTAAGGGTTATACACCTACCAGCCTGAGCCTTTTTCTTGACACACATAAGGTGAACCTCCACTCCAGTTGCAGCCACCAACTGACTTTTATGTCTACATTTAGCTATAACCATTTTCTTATCCTCGCCTTGCTTAATATGTGTCCTAAAACCACTACCATGCTAGTGCTAAACTATAAACAGGGATTCTTGTAATTTCTTTTTTCTTTTTTTTGTCAGCAGTGACTTTCTTCTTGTCCCTTCTCCTTTAAAGCCAGATATTTGATGTACACAATTTATGTTCGTCTTTAACAGACCCTCCCACCTGAACTGTGGATCACTGCAGCTCCTCCAGAGTTAACATTCTGGCTCTACAGTATATCTGATTAATGCTCTCCTCTCCTCACCAAGCCTGTCAGATTAGTTGGACCTCCATATCTTTGTAGATTTGCAGTTTTGTAGTCTTTTCTTTTTAGGGTGATTGGCTGTGCTCCATGAGAAATTTTTGCTTGATGTATTACTTTATTACATAACCCTGCTTTAGACTTCTCTATAACACCACCTCAGACCTGCCTGCTGTGTGCCTTTGTCTTCATGATTGTAGTTGTTCTCTAGTCTTCTCCAACCAACCTCTGATGCCTTCACAGTTTTTTATCGATAAAAGATGTTAACCTTTTCACAAGTGGAATGAAATACATCGAGGTTTGTGGTTGTAACATGGCAAAAATGGGAAAAAGTCCAAGGGGTGTGAATACATTTGTAACACGCTGCTAGCCAATGATCTTGCTTCAGTCAGCTCCTGCCTTTCTCTCTCTCTCTGTTTCTCTTGCTCTTGTTGGACCTGGGCTGACCTACTTGTTGAACAGGCTGGCCTCTGTCCCCTCCAGTCATGTGTGTGCGCGTCTGTACATACACTTGTGTGCATCTTCACAGCAAAACACTCACTCTGACTAAAAAGACGTTTAACAGCCAATAATTTGTTGAGATATTTTCATTTTTTTCCAGATAAGAAGTTGTTCTGTGTTGCATCATTAATTGTTTGTATATTTAAGAATCAAGGACCACGATCAGTCACTCAGGGATCCATGTTTTGCTAACTCACAATCTGAACTTGTGTTAACCTTTACCTAAAGAATCTTGAGGTTTAAGCTTCTGATTTACTATTTGCTGAAGCTAATAAGACAAGGTCTTTGTTTCTGTTAAATGGTCCCGGGCGATGCAAGATGCGCATATTTAAAAGTTCTAAAATCCACTGGAAAGAAACAAAACAATGACCCAGTTACTTTACATTCTGCTGCATAAGCTACACAATATTCACACGTCGCAGGAAAAAGACCTCCAGGTCAAGTTGCTGCCGGCTGCTGTTGGCAGGATGAAAGAAGCATCCTCACACATGAGGATATGGGGACACACGAAGTTCAGAAAGGGAAAATCACTACAACAGGCCCAAATGAAAAAAAAAATTGTATAGTCTTTTATGCTTTGTACCTGAAGATGGGATGAAATTTTGTCACGTACAACTGTAGAAACCATGGATTGGTGCTTATTTTTCATTTCTAGTGTTAGTTGTTTTTTTGCATTTTGCATCAGATTTAGTTTGATAAATGAGTTACAGAAACAGTGTTTGAATGATTGCTAGTTGAGCGATTGAGTAAATCCTCTAATCTGAGCTTCAGCTTCTATAATGTGTTGATATTTTAGAAAAAGAATAACTTTCTGAAGGATTTTACTTTTTTCCTCTCCATAGATTGATACCTTCCATCAATCTATTGAGGACAATACTTAGCTCTCTAATCAATGGTGACTGTTTCAGCCACTCATTACTAGGGGTGCATAATATATTGCTAATTTATCACCATTGCAACTTTCATATTGCAAAGAACCACTTGGATTGTAATAAATGTTATCTAATTATATGCCATGACGCTAAAGCAGACCAACATCAATACTTGTAAGTCAAAATGTCATTTTGACATATGACTTACATGATATTCCAAAAACATTGCATGTTTTTATAACTTGCAATAAATCATAGAAACATATAAAAACACATTTTTGTAATACATGCAATGTGTGTATTATAAAAGCATGCATGTATTATAAAACATGTATGCACAGTATTATAAAAATGCTGCATGCTCTTATAAGACTATGCAGCCCTACTCAGTTAGCCTGGGTCACAATAAGGCATCATGGTGACTTTACTGGTCCTTTTTTTGTTTTGTAGGCAATTTTGAGAAACAAAGTCACAAATTATAATCTGTAGCTCACCACTTAGTATGCAACTACACTGACAAGAAAACAAGACAGATTCTAGCTTTGTAAAAAGCTAGCATGTTCTTACAAAGCTATAGCTTATATATAAGTGCAGTACATAACTTTTATGTGTACTTGAGCAGGTACTGTGTAGCAGCTGGGTTGTCACTGTAATAAAGTCCCTCATGAAGGCAAACTTCATAGTTGGGACTGAAGCCTGAATATGATCTAATTTTGTAAAGGGAACAGCATGGCACTTTCCCATGGATGTCAGCAATGTTTACATGGAGATGTATTTTTTTGTGATTTGACTCAAGCACTTGCTAATCTTTGTTGGTTCAATTCCTCCCTTTTTGCCTCCTCTCCTTTGTCCTAGTTGAGTTACAGTTCAGCCCAGGCCTCCTAAATTACGTTTCTATGAAATAGTAATGAGGAGCACATGTGAGATTAAAATGTTTTGACTTGTTTTGTGACATGTGATGACTGGTCTCCGGCGGTCTGTAAAAGACCTGTGTGCCGATAAATTTTTTTTCCTGGACAGCTCAGAGCTTAGTGTGTGGGAATTAGATCATCTAATAAAAACTCTAATGGGAATTTCAGGTTTTATATCATGCAACATGTAACATTTACCTTTGTTTTTCCTTGGAGTAAATCTTCACCTTTGACTATTAATGAAATTATATTACTTAATAAAGGGAGAAGGTGTACTCCAAGTCATCTTCAGTATTTACCTGATGAATAAATCAGTCTTATTGTCCATCAGATGTCAGATGGATGAATTCTTGCTTTGTCTTTACCAGACAATTCAAAATTACATGGATTTAATTAAGCCACAATAAATACACAAACTGCGGTGTGAAGAATAATAATCCAAATTTTACAATTATATCAGATGAGAAGAGAAAGCATTGAGAAGGAATTGAAATGTTGAAAATATTATTTAAACTTATTAAAGATTATAGTGTTTACTAGTTTTCATTAGATTAAATAAAGGTGTTCAGGATCTGATTTTAGGAATAGAACAGAAATAGAAATAGAAACAGTCTTTATTGTCCCAGAGAGGGGGATTCAGGTGTAACAGCAGCAGGTATATAGGTCCACACAAAGAAAAGTTCTTAAAGTGTTAAAATATCTATCTATCTATCTATCTATCTATCTATCTATCTATCTATCTATCTATCTATCTATCTATCTATCTATCTATCTATCTATCTATCTATCTATCTATCTATCTATCTATCTAATATAAAAACAAGAATAATAACAACAACAACAATAATAGTACACTGAAAAAGAAAAACAAGTGGTCCAACTTAAAAAAAATGAAGTAATTTGTTAAGTCGTTAATTTAAATGTATCCAAATACATATATTAAGTTTATGAAATTGTCACGCTAAACAAACGTAAATAAATAAAGTTTGGCAAACTTAATTTGATCACAAATTAACTCAATTATTTTTAAGTTGGAGCTCCACTCTCTTTTTCCAGTGTAATGACCACAACAGAAAATACGGTGCCAATAAAACTATCGGACTCATGATCCAAGGGATGTGCAACTGAGTCGGATCACTTTTCCAAAAATGTACATAATATGCATGTGCATTGAACATAAAAAAATACAGACTATTTACAGTACAACATGTCAGTTCAGAAAAACAGATGTGCAATAACAGCGGAAATATTATTTTAAATTGATTTTGACATATTTTCTACTTATATCCAAGAGGGACATAAATGGCTGGATGGCTTAAAAGTATCAAAACTACTTTTAATTGAACCAACAGAGCCCTCACTGATCTAATTGAATCACTGCAGGTGTGTGGTTCCCACAGTCCCATCTCTCAGCTTGACTTATGGGGAAATATTGGCATGAGAAGCTGTTGTTCCAGCTGGAAGGTCACTCAGGCTGGACGGCTGATTGTTCAGTTCCAGTTTGTTGGATGTTTTGGTGGTTCCACGATTTGGATTCAGACCTGGGTTGAGTAAAACAAAGATTTTTCTTCAATTAGGTTGCAAAGTGATGAGTGATTACTTTTGAGGTGTGGTGTAAAAACAAAGCAAAAGTCTTGCAGGAAAGTCACAAAGTTTAGATGCATGGAGTAAAGGATAGAGCATAGACAAGAACATTTGTTGCAAGCAGTTTCTGCAGGGTAACGAGGCTTTCTGACTCAGTTAGCCTGGGTCACAATAAGGCATCATGGTGACTTTACTGGTCCTTTTTTTTGTTGTTCTCTCTGTCATAGTAGTCAGAAACCCACCTCAGCTCTTGACAGCATGTGCTTCCTGAAGAGGAGTTGTCAAGATGGTCTGGATCAACCAATCACAAGTGGACTAGTTTTAACATCAGAACTATTTCACATTGCAAGGGCCAAGGAAAAGATAATAGAGATAGAGATCTATAATAGAAACTGTCAGGATAGTAAAAATACCTATTTCACCTGGAGCTAGTTTCATATTTAAAGTTTCAAACTTAATGTTTTTTCGAAAAAAAGGCTCACATTTTACGATTTAAGAAACCGGTGAATATTTATTAAAGTAATTATATCTGTATAATTCAAAAGTCTTCTGATCTTCTAACCAAGTAAAATTTGCCAATTTATGCTAGAAAAGTTTTGACATTATATTCGCAGGCATTGAAACTTATGGGACTCCACTTTTTATCCACACATTATGTGAAATATTAAGTCTCATGTGTTCACTTGCGCCACAGTTGTGTCATAAAATATGCAAACAGTACTTTTTAAAAAATTAAACTGATACAAGTTTGTAAAAATGCTGCCATACTACATGAAAACAGTTGGACAGCTGGAGCTTTGCAGCTGATTTAGGAATTCATCTGAGCTTGTCAAAATCACTCTCAGACATCCTCTGGTTTGTATTTCAGCTGGTCATTAAACTGCCAACAGTAACTCAAAAACTACCAAAGTCTCCAAACAGGCTCTACAGTTCAGTCCCATTGCAGTTATTTAGATTTCTCCTGGGTTTTTTTTTGTCCTCCATCAATTTACCTACCACATGTGCAACGCCTTTTAAACTCTCATTGAATGCTTTGCCAGCGGACAGTTATGCCTTACATCTGGCCCTTTTCCATCACATAAGTTCAGGACAATGATTTAAGGCTGGTGTTTTTCTTCAATGATTTTATGGCTGAGAGTATTGTCTAAAGCTGGCACTTTATGTACTTATGAAATGAAATGTTGATTAAAGATAACCGGAGTAAACAAAAAAAAAAGCAGTTTACAACTCAATTTCATTTTTCAAGCAAGAAAGAGCTTTTAAAAGCAACATAGCCTTTAGTAAAAGGATAGCAGGATAGTTAATCCACGCTTTTGTTAAAGCGTGGATTAACTGTGTTTACCATTGTCACTAGCCACATCAAGGCCTGATCTCTGGTTGACATTTAGACTTGAGAAATTACTCATTTAGCAGCTGTCTGACAACACAAATAAGGCAGAAAGATCTCTCAAAAAGCAACGCAGTCCGGAACAGTCTGGAAATGGTTACAAAGCCATTTGTAAGGCTTTGGTACTCCAAACACAGTGAAAGCCAATTTACACAAATGGAGAAAACACGGAACAGTGGTGTACATTCCTAGGAGTGGCCAAACCTACCAGAAAGACTCCAAGAGTGCATCAACAACTCATCAAGGTCACAGTAGACCCAGAACATGTAAAGCACTGGAAGCCTTAGTTGCCTCAATTAAGTTTAGTGCTCATGATTAATCAATAAAAAAAACAGCACAAAGAGCTGTCTTAAATTTCCAAAAGAAAACATTTTCATGATCCCCAAGAGTTTTTGGTCATGTATTCGGAGGACTGATGAGTCAAAATAGAACGTTTTGAAAGGTGTTCATCACATCTGGCCAAAGAGTGTGATGGTCGAGGACTATTTTGTTGTTTCAAGACCTAGATGACTTGAATCCATTAATGCAACCATGAGTCTTCTCGTTTTTTTTTTTTTTGAGAATCTTCAGGGAGAAAATTTGCCCATCAGATTGAGGTTCTAAATTCAAGCACTTGAGTTGTGTAGGAGGAAAATGATGGTAAGCACAAGTCAATTTCTAAATGTCTCCAAATGCACAAAAGCAAGATTTTGGAATTGTCTATTCAAAGTCTGGACTTCAGTCCAAACCCAGTTGAAATGCTGTGACCCTGAGCAGACCATCAGACTGCTGAAGCATAGCAGCTCTGCAAAGCAGAATGAGTTGAAATTCCTAACACAGCAATGTTCTCGACTTTTTGACAGTTATCACAAACAGTTTTTAGGGTTTGGGAGCAGCTACTTTTTCCACCTTTTTTTCCCTTAACGGATGCCATCATCTTCCAAAAGCAGAATTTTCTATTTACTCACTTTATCTTTGTCTAAAATTAAGATTTGTTTGAATATCTGAAACATTTACGTGTCACAAAAAAGGGGGGAAAAACATTTATAAAGCACTGTGCAGTGTTCCACCTCTACTATACACAAGCTAGGACTTTACAGGTTAGCAGAAATGATCTTTTATAGATTTTAAATATATAACATTATTTATTCTTATTCATTTGGTCTTACTTATTTTTCTTCTCAAGCATAAATACTGAAAGCACGGAGAGTAGGCATGTGAGAATTGGAAGAAAAATGTGTTGAAGGCTCTCTTGTAGCTGAGTGAAAGCCACAGGCCTGGCAGCAGCTGCCCAGTGCTCCCTGTCATGGGGACAGAGGTGTTATGTAAACTGGCTTTTATTCGGAAAATGAGGTCGGTCCCGTAGTTATGAGCAGAATGCCTCTCATGGCTGTGCTTTGGCAGTAGTTCAAGATGTCTTACACTTTGCACTTACACTTTGGTTTTTGCTCAGAGGCCTGATTCCCTCAGCAGCTGGACGCGGCTCTGATTTGAGTGATCAGAGCGATGGCATCTACTTGCTCCCTGTAGGAAGATTAATTCAGAGAATGCATTCACCACGGTGTGGGTGCGTGGGGGTGAGTTCTGTTGCCGTTCATGTTTTTTTTTTTTTTGTCGTGAAGAGAGAGCGGGCTCTTGAGTATTATTCCTGCTCTTCCTCAAATATTCAGGTTCTCATTCATATCCTTCTGAGTAAAAAGCATGTATTTTTTATGCATTTCTTAGAAAAGCACAAAGGAAATTCCTGCGGCACTATCGGTCACTAGAACTGACAATTTGACCCATCACTCTCTTCAAGTATTTTGCGTTTTTAAATGTAGAGATATGTTTGAATAAGTACATTTTGAATACATCTAGAGTACCTAAACCAGCATTTATGTTTTAACATAAACAAAAAATTGCATTATTTTATATTCTTCTTTACATGGCTTGATTCTAAATTACTTCAATGTCTTGCTTCCTTCCAAACTACAAGCAAGCATGTTTAAATGAATGTGCAGGACAACATGATCAGGGCAGCTGATTTATACTGCTGAGGCTGAAAAAACTCATGTGAATTACCAATAAATAGTTATAAATCCTGAACAATATGCCACTCCGACTCCCTTTGAGATTTCAGTTTGTGATAAAGGGCATCATAAATAAAATAGCTCCCTATTATATTATTGTGTTTTTTTTTTTAAATCAACATAGCATGTTTGTTGACTGGCAACAAACATTTAAGTGAATATAAATATAAGTATATTTTAAACCTGTATATATGTGTAAAACATGACACAGAACTATCTAGCCTTCCCACAAATTGTTTTCTATTGCTCTACATCTATAAAAATCAATAAAGCGCAACAGAAAGTTTGAGGGATTTGTAATGAGACAAAAGGATTAAGTCTAGGTCCCGTTCTGTTCTTTGTTTATGTTCTTCATCCTGCCCTGCTCCTCTCCCAGCAGTCTTGTAAATCTTGCAGGTTGTCATTCTGAAATTATATTCTGTATGGCTCAGAAATTCCTCCCTTCTGTTGATGGAGCTACATTTCAGTGTTTTTAATTATTTGAAAATCTCTCAGTCCTTTTGGCTCAGAGCAGCTAAATATGTCAGACTTGAGCATAATTAAAAATAACCTGATTAATTTTCTCCAAAGTTTACGGTCATATTTGTTAATGCGTTCTGGGACATCAGCCATACGTGTTATTACATTTGCAAGTGATACCGCATTAGTTATCCTAATAATCCTTTGTAAATAAGCTGAGGCATATTTTCTCAACTCTTTACGAAGCTCTCCAGGAAAATGACAAACATTTTTTCATTCAGTCCCAATTCTTACATGGGTTTTTAGATTTTCCTTTGTCCGGAACGTATTCACAAGTGAGCAAATTTTTGCTCAACTTTTTTGTTATCTGCTTAAAGTGTTGCTGTCTCTCGGTATCACTTGGCATACTAATTACTTTTAAATAGCTGCTTTTGCATGTCCTCTGAGCTGTTGTTTTAACCACTTCATTGTCTCCCTTACATGTAAGTCAATGGGTCCATGTAGACACAAGTGTCATCAAGGCAGTTAAAAAGTAAAAACAATTTTAAAAAACCCTTAATGGTACTGAAAATAGATAACTTAGTAAAAGAGTCTACACTGAGGGGTGTTGCTGACTGGAAAATGCATTTTTGAGTTTTCAACTAACCAGTCACTGGTCAAAGCTGATAAAGCTGAAAATCCTCTGATCAAAACCACAAGACAAATTCTCAGGCCATCTCTAGTTCCTTCAATAGTGTTATCAGGCTTTATGTATTTAAAGGACAATGTTTGCAGCGAACTGGAGCAAAAATTGTTTGTTAAATAACTGAGGATGGATGTTATTTTATTATCTTCCCTCCCCCCACTGTTGCTCAGGTTAACCTGAAATGTATCTGCGGCCATATGTTATCCCAGCTCCTGTGATACTTCCTCACAACTCATGTGGTGTAAACTTCAGCAATCGTCTGTCCTCTTTAGACAAATGGTCACCATGGTCTCCCCTAGCAGTGTAAGGACACCCAGAGGGCCTCTTCACACTGAATGCAAATCACACTTGGAGTAAAGTGTGAGTTGCCAACATGTGTGCTTTTCCTTCAGTCCTGGTAATAAACATAATGACTTACCATTACAGCCCACCATGACAAATCTCAGTGGCTGTTGTTCTCACAAAACATGTTTGTTTGCCAGTGCTTACCTCTGACAAAGCTTTGATGCCTTTTTTTTTATTGGCTGGTTGTCATGCTGGGATAATTTGCAGCATCTAAAAGAGGTAACGTAGAGGGCATTGTTAGAATAAGACAGTAAGAATTCAAGATATGTGTGCGTGTGGGTTCAAACTATGAATGTGGGTAAAAAAAAATACTACAACGATAGTTACCTTTTATTGTACCATGCATGATCGTTGCATTGAATCGTGTTTTCAAATTTAGTGATTTCATGTTCTCTTATGAAACCAAAACTGGAAAAAAAAAAAAAAAAAGGATTGTCCAAACAGCAAACGCACCAATCCCAACGAACATTGAAGTGTTGAGGTTTGAGGATCGATCAAAAATGATCAGTCATTGTCACGATAAACCAGATTTGTTTTGATTGTAATGATAAATTGTATTATGATTATCTTCTGTTGGAGATATGAAAAGAAAATGCACACAATCACTGAAGCAACATTTATTACAGTTTATAAGGAAATTGATGGGTGACAGCTTTTTATATTAACTTGTAGCTAGTATTCAGAACATCTCTGCGTGAGGTTATAAATCCTTGCACTAAAATCCTGCAAATAAATGCCTTAACTGGATTGCTGGTTTGTTCTTTTATACACAGTCTAGTGCAGGGGTCACCAACTCCAGTCCTCAAGGGCTACCATCCTGCAACTTTTAGATTCACCTCTGCTCCAAAATGTCTGAATTTCCTCACCAGCATTCATTCCTCTCTGCAATAGGCTGGAAATGAGCAGTTTATTTGATCCAGGTGTGTTTGAGCAGAGACGCATGTAGAAGTTGCAGGACGGTAGCCCTCGAGGACTGGAGTTGGTGACCCCTGGTCTAGTGCTTCTACTGTTCCAGGGGTTATAATAGCCTTGAAGTAGCTGAAAATATTGTAAATATTTAAATGAATCTGCATATTGAAAGCAGTGCAGATGTTTAAGAATCATATCGTGTTTGCTCTTGCTTTAAATGACATTAACAAACTTAAAGGGAGGGCTTTAAGTATCCATTGATTTGTCTTTAATTCCATCCATAATAAATGTCGTCAACACAGAGTAGGTACCTTTGGATTGAGTTTGACAATCGCATTGTCTTTGGGGCGAATTGCTTTCTAAATATGCTTGTTAAACCTTTATGTGGATCCTAAAAAGGGCCCCTCTGAGTTATTAAAGCAAAATTGGTACAAGGATTAAAGAGACATTACAGTAGCCAACATTTAATTGCAGTTTATCCGGATGCAGACGCTGTGAGCTCCTATAGTGACGTATAGCTTCTATCTCACATTGAGAACAGCTCTACCTTAAATCTGCGGCTCAAGATGTGTTAGTTCTCGGTCTGGACACATGCAACTGAATTTATTAACAGTCTTGGTAGCTCTCTGTTTGATACTCAGCCTTCTGCTGATTTTACTGTAGTTCCAGGGATTATGTGGCCTAGACGTAGCTTTAGATATTTCCTGTGTGAGTGGAAAGAGCATAGATCTACATTTTTCCATTAGTTTTCTGTAGCGGGTCTGTTTAACCAGATCGCACCAGAAAAAGCACAATTTTGCATTTCTATTTCTTCTATATTCTCCCTACTGTTTGCCTCTTGTGGCTCGCTAATCCATTTTTCACCAGCACAGTCACACTTCAGCATTTGTCAGGAGAGAAGGCTTCACATGTCACCGCCGCGGTCCTCGTCACTCTACAGAGAAAGTTCTGACGTGGTTGTGATTATTTGCTGTGACTAGCAGGCACTTTAGGCGGGTCCCTGTCACGCCACTCAGGGTTTTTGTGTTTGCATGTGGCAGGTTTTCACAGCACAGTCTTGAGAATGGCACTGAATCTGGGAGGCAGCAGGAGACAGTGACAGGGGAGTGAGGGCACTTCCCCTGAAAGGAAATCAAAGTTAAAAGAATGATAAACGTGTTGTTTCCTGCCAGCTGGTTTGTGTTCTGGACAGAAATCCCATTCTTCCTCTCAATTTTTGCTGAGACAACAATCGCACCACTTCCTGTTTTGTTAACCGTGACACTGAAAACCCCGTTTCTGGGAGGCGCCGCGCTGCTACAGCAACTGAAGTCAGGTAAAGTTACAATTGGATGTGGAAAACACTGATAGCTGATTTAAAACCACAACTGTTGTTAAAGGACAAAAAAAAAAGGGTATCTACTAAATAAAGTCTAGTTGACCATCAAAAAAAGAAAATGTAGGCTGTAATTTACCAAGATAGGAGTACGAGATACATTTAATGCTCAGTCTCTCCCCTCACAGAGCAGATGGCTTTAATTACATACTGATACACTCCTGTAAGGTCCAGCAAATTTGAGGAACTGTGATGCCTCCTTTTTCATGCCAGGTTGCAGTATTGCTCGCTTCTCGATCTAAAAAACGACTTTCTGTTTAAAAAAAAAAAAAAAAAAAAAAATCAAAAATAGCAGGTACAGAAATGACAAAAACATAGAAACATATTCTATTCTCAGTCTACAAACAGATCAGGATGGTACTTTTAAATCGATGGGCCATGTGGATTTTTTCAGTTCACTGCTACAAATTGCAAAAGACACTGGATTGATTCATAGAGTAGCAGATTTTTTTCCAAGAAGTGAAGTTTAACATTTTTAACAGCTTGAACAATTATTACATGTATTTTAAACTAATACTCATTGTAACAATTTACGACATAATGTTAGGATCAAAAACAAAACACAGCGGTCATACATTACTGTGAACAACTGGTATAAAATCCTCATGATATGATTACTATATGTATAAATACTTTGGAATCATGGTACATACAAAGATTCAATGCAAAAATGTATATATTCATTTAATGGTTATTACTTTAAACACAAAAGGCACCTGAATAAGAGTGTGAAATGCCGTGACTTTCTACATGACTACTGACTCAGTAGTCTGCTATGCCCTGGTGCTGCTCATCAGCACCAGGGCATAGCAACAAGTGGTGGAGGGGCAGCGCTAAATTACTCTTATTTGCCATACAGGTAGGCAAAGCTTCAGCAATTCTCATTTTCTCTGGGTTCTCTATAAGAAAGACTTTAAGCAGAAGCACACAGTAGGAAATGAAGGAAGAATTACACTTTCTGTTGTATTCTACTTTTGTTTTATTTTCTTTCTGTGGGTGAAATTAACCGCCTGCTTTCAGCTGATTGTAAACATTCCTCACAATCTGCTTGTCCTAAACAGCACTAGTCTTTGAAAATGCCACGATTTCAGCTCTGATTTACGTAAATATGCATGGATTTTTGTGGCCTTTTTTCAAATGAATGCATGATTCTGCATTTAAATGCGGAGGAACTGGGTCGGCACGTAGGGCATTTGCTTGGTACGTACAGTTTTAAAAAGCAGATTTATGTATATTTGGATTTTGCGAATTAAATGGTGGCAAATTGGCAAATTGCTTTGTGGGTTTACCTGCTGGGCATTGCTTTGGGATGCTCAGATGTTCCTGGTCAGTTTTTTTTTTTTTATAAATGAATTTTGCACATTTTACCTTCTGATAAATCAATTTCTAAAAAAAAACCTTAGAATAATGATATTCTGTGAGACTGCTTCATTAGCCTTGTCTGTGTTTAGTGTGTTATGTAAAACTTTGCTGAAGAATAATTTTTTTCAGACACACCGTTAAGCCAACTCTGTAAAACTGAAGCTGGTATAAATACAAAGCAAATAAACAGCAGCGTGTTTGGGGCATTCACATTACCTTATGTAATTTGTTGATTTCAGCATGAAGCAAACCAGGTCAGCTCTCATTTTAGAATGTAAGTTTTTTTTAGTATTCCAGCATTTTCTTTAGTTAACCACAACACAAAGGCACCTTAAAAGTCTACTTTCGTGTTCCTGCTGGAAACAATTTGACTTTACCTACGACCTGCGGTGGAGAATATATGGCGACAACAGCATTTATTGTGAAGCGATAACATTTCAGCCTGGGGTTTTAACACTGCTGCAGTGTAACAGAGGCCATTATGGCATGGAGTTGACTTGAACTTGAACTCACATACGACGGGGCTACTTTTTACTGAAGGTGTTGGGTACGCTGGGAGTTCAAAGGTCAGAGTTTCACTATTTCTCACTAGAGTTTGACGTATTTGTCAGTTACAGGAAAATGTTTCTTTTTAAATGATATGAGATTATTCTATTTATCTATGTTTTCTTATTTATGCAGTGAAGTAACTTAATTTTAAATTGACTTTTATTGCTCTGTATATTTGTTTGTGACTAATGGTAGGCTAAAGTAGGAAAAAAAAGTTACAAAATGTGCCTCTCCATTTCAAATTCAGGAAAAGTGCGAGATAGGTGGGATTTCTGAATGACCCAAACACTGAACAAGTGATTTCCCTTATCATCCCAACTGGTTTGTTGGAACTTGTTTAAACTAATGAGCCACTGCAGCACCTTTGAGTTTTGTCAAACCGAGACAACAGCTTCCTTTGCGACGCGAGCCTGGACTGAAATACGGAGACGAAGACGAAGACGAGACGAGGCTGAAGCTGCGAGCGTTGGCTCCCTGGACAGGAGCTGGTGTCAAGAGATCAGGGACTGACACTGCTGGCTTTGTGTTACGCTTGAATGGGCACCTCAGGGAGAGGCTGTGGTTATGAATGGCCACCACTGGGGAAAGACCTAGTGGTGGGAATGGAGTCTAGTAATTAAGGCAGTCATTGTGTGTGTGTGTAGGATATGCTAGAACGAGAGGTCAGGAAGGCAGGGCTGTATTGTTCCCCCAGCAGAGCCCTCTCAGCATTGCAGTGGTGTGCCAGACTCAAGTATGTTTAGGCAGAGGTTTTACATCCTAGCAGGGAAAAAAAAAAAGAATTTCAACAACAAACATCTCTGTTTTGGTCCTGTATTGTCTTCTGCTATGTAGGAGATTGAGGAGCTTATGTAGTTTGATTTTGTTGCACATTTTCCCACTTTGTGTTGACATCCACCTTTTTCAGGTTGCAAACAAGCTTTACTCCTTTTACATGTCATTGCTGTTTAAATAATACCCCGTTATACTTTTACTTTGTCCATGATACATAAGAAAATGGGAGCAGGCAGACAACAAATGTTTCATTTTTGAAAATTTGAAATGATAAGTTAGCCGTTGAGGAAGATCATGCATGTTGTAGAGGTTTCCCTGGACCCAACACCTCTGAATCAAATGCAGTAAATAGATCCTTAGCAGGATCTCTCTGAACCCGTCAAGGAGATCATTCTTGCCTCTGTTGGTTTGTCAGCTAGAAATATTTACCAATATTTACCATTTTGTTATGGTATGTAATTTGACTTGGCTTGGCTACTTTTGCCTTTCTTGGTTTCCTTAATATTTTGTATCCCTCAAATTTTTTTTACTTAAATTTACTCTCAGTCCATTGTAGCACCTGGACTCAAAGTAATATCTGTCTGCTAAAGGTGTGCAAGATCCTGTCTCTTTGGGACAGAATGCCTGATCATTTCACCAATGAACAGACTTGGACCAGTTGGAATTTTGTGGCAGATTTCCTTTTAAGAGTCAAAGGATAGAAGAGCGGCATTTAAAATGTTAGTTGTCCAGCACTGCTATAGGCTGTTGCTAATTATTTTTATTAGTTGAAAGGTGAGGACACACTGTGTGCATGTGTGTGAGAGAGAAAGAGAACTCCCTCTAAAACATGGTTTTACTACTATTTTAAAATAAGGACAATTGGATTACAGAGTTCTCATTATTAACCGTCTCTTGCAGTTTATGTTAGCAAGTTGTGCAGCTAGCACCTTTGAAACAGCAACCTCCCTGTTTATTCTTTGGTTAATGTCGATCATTGTCTTGACTTAGAGGTTTCCAAACATTTCCAAGCATGTTTTGAAAGGAGAACATGGGGTAACTTTGCTGTCTTCCTTAAATGCTACTGAAAATAGCTAAGCTTGTTGTTTTTTTAGTGTTGCTGTCTATGCAACCCAGAAGCACGTAAGTACAGTGCGCTCCCTGATCAGAAAATCATTTGCTTTTTTTAATTTCCAACATGTATAAGGTAGAATAAATGGACATGCACAATCTCGTCACTGATTTTAAAACCAAGTTGCTGAAATAAAACAATCTACAGTCAATGTTTTCGCTATAAATACATAAAAGGCTTGAATACAGTTCCTTAGTTAAACTTTAGTTACTTTTTTTTGTTGGTTCGTTTGTTCTGTAACCACGTTCTGTCACCCAACTTTAATCGCGGAGCTTTTTGTGGTATTGCTTACTCGTTGCTATTATGAAGAAAATTTAAAAAAGACAATTTGCGTCTAAATAACGAGTGTTTTACCGAGACACTTTCTCTGTCTCTGTATGCACTTCCCTGTTGAGACGTTCCTGGCAGGGATAAGAGCTTGGGTGGGGGGAGGAGCTCCATGGGAATGTTTTCCAAGTTTGACCCCTGATCTTCCTTCCAGTTGCAGCGAAGGCGTCTGTCTCTTCCCAAGCACTCACTCTGTCAGGTTACCAAAGACCGGAGCCTGAGAGCAAGCCGAGGCCCTTCTGCAAACAGATAAGGCTTATCGCGGATGCAGGGGATCTGTATTATCATCTGTGTTTTCTGTTTCATTGTGTCACATCAGGCAGAGGACCATCATCACTGCAAATAACTCCCGACTGTCGAGATGTTTTATTTTTGAGGAGTTAAACAGAGAAGGCGCTTGTGCTGGGCTTGCCATTGAGAAACCATATAGGGCCATAGGTCCAATATAGAATTCAGTATGAGTGACACTCAGATTAGCAACACACATGCACAGCGTATCCGGTAAAGTAACTGTCAGAAAGGTGACACTCAGACACACTCACCCACATCAGAATTACTGCAGATCTCCTCCTGCAAGTTACATTTAAACCGGACAGCAAAAACACTCACTTCCTGTGACAATGTTTTGTGCACCTCTGTATGTCCCAGCGTGTGTGCCCAACCTGGCCTTGTCATTCACTGGACTGGAAACATAACCCTGCAGCGCAGGAGCACAGCTTGCTGGGACCAGCGGGACTGTGGTTCAGTCCAAGGCCGAGAGAGGGCAAAGGGTAAACCCGTACCCTCAGCTTCACTTTGCAGTGGCCCTCAACACGGAGTAAATGCGTTAAGTGTGGGAGCAGGACAAGCGTAGCCTACGACGACTTCTGTGTCAAGCCGGTGCGTGTTGATTCAAGCGCACCTCTGTGCTGCTCTGTGTTTGTGCTCTTTATGAATATGGCGGGAAGTACGAAAAACGATCCAGTGAAAAACATCAGGTTTTGAAAGAAGAGGGTGTCTTTGTTATGAATCTAAACACCCACACGCTCGACTCTCAGGGGTATCCATCCGTCATCTAAGAACATGACACTGAGATCCGTGGCCGATTAGGGAAGCTGCGTTGTGGAAATCTAGGAATCTGGGAATTTGCTTTTGGCAAAACGATTCTGACCTGAAGATATGTCTCTGCAGCTGTCTTGGACAGCAGCAACAGTGGTGTGTTACTGAAGAGAAAAACACAGATTTATATGGTGCGCATGGTGTTTTTGCATCGTTTGGCAGGTCTGTAGTTTAGATTAACAGCTGAACTTTGGGGGCAGACGAATCAGTGGAACTGGGGGTGGGGTGATCTCGTAAGTAAACGAACCTGCAGTATTACCGTAAATTAAAATCAAATAAGTGCATTTCCTGTACCTGCTTGCAGAAAATTCATTATTAAAAAAAAAAAAAAATCCACCTTCAGTTTATGAAAACAAGCTAAAATTACAGGTCATGACATTCAATTTGTGAGGAATAAAGTTAATAAAAGGGACTTAATGAAGATTTGGTTTAATCTCCATCAACAGATCATCATATTGGATGCTTAGCTTCCAGAGCTTTGTTTAAAAGCTACATTGGTCCTTGCACCTCAAAAGATGTATTGCTCTTTTCCCTGAATTTTACTGTTTTGTCACGTTACATCCAGAAACCCTGGTGCGTTTTACTGGGAATTTTATTTTGTGACAAACCGACAAAAAGTAGAACAAAATTGTGTGTTTTTTATTTTTGGGTTTTCTTAAAATGTTTTACAAATAAAAATCTGAAAACAACAGTGTGCCTCATTTGCTCTCAGTTGTCTTTTTTCTATCACAACTAAATCAAATAAAGAGAAACCAAGTGCCTCAAGAAATGTCCTAATAACTAAATAGACACTGCCTCTGTGTAATTTAATTTCAGCATAAATCCAATAGTTCTGTGAAGGCCTCAGAGGTTTGTTAGAAAACATAAGTGAACAAACAATCGTACCGACCAAGCAACACCCGTCTGGTGTCTTTAAGGTTTTTTTATCCTGGAAGCAGGTTTACGGTTATGAAACCATTTGACAAATATTGAAGCACTTTGACATACTGTTCAGCCCGTCATATGAAAACAGAGTATGGCACAACAACAAAACTCCCAAGACATGGCCATGCACCTAAGCTTACAGGGAGAACATTAATCAGAGAAGCAGCCGAAAGGTCTATGCTAACTGCAGGAAATGCATAGACCCAAAGCTCAAATGAGACAATCTGCTGACAGAAAAAATACTAATACATTCCACAAATCTGGCCTTTGTAGAAGAGTAACAACAGCAAAGCCTTGTGTAGCATTCAAAGAAGCCCATCCAAGTTAGGGTGGTTCTACAAAGTATTGTCCTGTATGCACGCCACTGATTTTAGATATTTGTGAAACGTATAAAAAGAATGTTTCCTTCAACTGTATGATCATAAGTGTTAGTCTGTCACCTAATACCCCTACAAAATACATTTAAATTTGTTGTGATGTGATAAAATGTATAAAGGCTTTTAATACATTTCCAAGAACTTGCAATGATTGTCTTTTTTGGGGGGTATTTTCCTCCAACAAATGAAACTTCTCTATTGGGATTGATGCCATTAGCAAAATAAACCAACATAAATTTTTTGTGTACTTTTGAGCAACATGTCCCAATCTATCTGGATAATTGGAAGCAGTGAGATGTTTTCGTCTTTGCTACAGCTCGTCTTGATTTAGCTGTTTTTTCTGGGTGATATATCTGCATGTCAAAGGACAGACTAAACAGCAATGATTCTCTCATTACTGTTACATAATCCCTCTGCAGTCTGAAAAAAATTCCTAAAAGGAGATCCTTATTCAGGTTTAAGATTGTGTGTGTGTGCGTGTGTGTGTGTGTGTACTGTGGCCTAGGATCAGTCTCCTGCAGCGCAAACGCACAAGGCAGGACTTTGATGTGCAGATTCTCACTGCGAGCTTCTGCCAGTCAGGACCATTTACTAGAAGAAACTGTGTTTTGCCATTTCTATCGCTCTGGAAATGGACTTTCGGCAATGGCTAATATAATCGTCCTCCCCTTCACGTCACAGTGAGATAAAACACACATCTACGAAAACATGTGATCACAGAGGTTAAACCCAGAAGCACATTAAGGAGATCCTGAATGCCACTGCTCGCATAAAAGTAATCAATCATATGCAGACTTAGCTGCTCACCGCTCTGTTTAGACACATCCATTTGGGTTTTTGAGGCTTTTAGGAAATGTTGCTCGGTAAGAGTGCAGTTTTGAAATAGCTGTGGATTTGATTACATACCAAAATTGTTCTGAGTTTTTTTTCCACATACCACATTTATCACATCTTTTTTTTATTTTTTATCCCAAATGCACCATTTTGGTTCAATCAAAATGGTACCTGACGGAGATTACAAATAAAAATCAGCTCATTTTGCATTTTGAGATCTGAGAACAGGTGGGTTCTACTGCCTTTTTTAGAGTAATAAATGGCAACATATATAAGAATAGCTAGAATAAAGAGCTTTTAGAATATGAAACCAGTTTTTTAAGAATAGCCCACAGTGACCCACATGAGTTTAGAGCAGGTGCAGAGGAGAGCTCTCTGAGTAGATGACAACCGTGATGAAAAACTTAGAGGGGAAGTCGTATTTAGTGAGAGGTCATTCCATCTGATGACTAATATTAGAAAATATAATGAGCGTCTGTCTGCTTGCGTATTTATATATCATATTCTGGCTTCTTTATTATTAGAGCCTGAACATTTACAGGCAGCATATGTGAATGTTTCTGTCATCTTTTCAAACCATGTATGCTCACCTTGCTGAAAGTTAAAACTAGTTTATTTGGTGGGACTCAACTATAATGGACATTTACAGGTTGATTATATTCATTGCTTTAAAAGGATAAAAAAAATAATATTTCTGCAAGTATGTATAAAATCTTCAGCGTAAACATATACGCTAAAGGTTTACCATGTTGGTATTCATCGAAGGAATATGATGGTTGGTGCAAATTTACACATGTATTTTAGTCCAGAAGAAAATCAAACATCTTTTCATAGATGCTCAGATTATCACAGCAAGATTCTGCCAGTCAGTAGATTGGCAGCTTTCTTTTCACTTTGTGTTAAACATCCCATTTCAGGTGATGTCTCTTTAAAGATGCTTTATATTAAAGAGACACTGGGAAGTTGTAATTGTTGGCTATGATTGCTCAAATCTGACGAATGAGAGAACTGGTCTTTCTCTTCTTAAGCTTTATGACCCTTTCAACGCAATTAAAATATGTAAAATATGAAAGAATCATTGGTTATAGTTTTATTGCTGAAGATTTTTTCTTACATTTACAGAACAGCTACCCTGAGAAAAGTTCAGGGTAGCATAATGAAAAGATGCTTTAAGAAAAACAACCTTCTTTTTCTTATTTTTGTTGACATGTACATATCCAGCAAACAGTGATTATTACACTATATATATACATAATGCATGCCAATGCAACATCAGCCAATCAGACCACGTTCTTATTTGTTTTATGTTTTGGTAGTATATTAGTTTGCGCTATTTTTTCATTTTTACCTTGAAGTTTTACTGAGTGTTACTAGCTTAGTGAGTTTGTTGCTTAAAGTATTTTAACTGGAAGGTTGAATTATTTTGTTATAAACATATTTTGGAGAGGAGCTGTTCATGTTTATGTAGTATGTGTGTAGACCTTTCTGTTCAGATATGTTAGTGATGAATTTAAATCTTTCATCTGTTGTTATTTAATATCTTAAGCCATTCCAGGCAGTTATTCATAGACCTTAAGTGAGATTTACCTCAAACAACTGTGGTAAGATTAAAGATAACCAGAGACTGTTATTTGTCTACCTGGAGCATCTTGAGTGTCTTTTATGCTTGAACATAAAATTAAATCTGCCAAAATGTTCCATCACCTTAGCTAAAACACCCTTAGGTTTACAATTGATTTCAAAAGGACTATATCACTCGGCGCAGTCAGTTTTGAAAAGATTTTTTGTAAAAGTGCATTTTACTCACTAGGATCTTTGAACTTCCTGAGACGCTAGGCTAACGTTAGCCTGTGTCCTCTCTCACTTGTCAATAATTTGGCACATAACTAGTTTTGTTAGAGTTCCCAGTTAGTTGAACATGGTGAAAACTAAAGAGTTGTTCTTCTATTTTATAAGCTATTGCCTTGAAACTCAAAAATATTAGCATCTGGTCTCAAAGCTGCATTTTCTGACATGGTTGCTGGGTGAGCTTCAAATGAGCGTGCCCTAAAAATAAGTTGAGTGGGTTGACTTGCCCTCTGGTGCAAAAGGTCCCCTAACATAATGACTGGTTCCATTGCGTCTGGTGAGGTTTATTAGACACATTTAAAAGTCAATTATAGGTAAGGCTACATTGTCGAATTATCGTCATTTGCTATCATTTCATTTCATGAGTTTGATAGAAACCTGTGACGTATTATGACTTCTATGCTTTGTGAAGCTTGAGCAGACTTGGAGCCACACTCCATGTTCTGTGTCTGCAAAATAACTTGCAGGGTTCGTTAGGTGTGCTTGGTGGTGCAGCTATTAGTAAGCGATTGAGGTGGTGTGCAGCAAATTATGTGTGATTCTATAGTTTATATTTAGAGACAGTTAAGGAAGATAAGACTGCTTATCTCGGCTGTGTGGCGAAGTCTGTACACAGCGCACACAAGCATCAAAGAGGTTCAGCCTCTACGAGCAACATGTTGGAAATTTAGGCTGAAGCAAAAGCAACCAAACCACATGATTAATAGATATGGAGTTACTAAATCTCTGGAAATATTTCCTGTGATATCTTAGAAAAGAATCAGACTTGATTGATCCTTTGATCCTTTTGATGTTTCGCAGAGGAGAACAAGTTCTCAGGTTCAACCTCTTGTCCAAGTTTCTGCCCCTGTAGCATTCATCACAGAGCCAGGGCTAGCACGCTAACCGAAACCACATTAAAGCAATTAGAAGCCTTATCAGAAATACCACGCTTAATGAGCAAACCAAACAAAAACCCAACGCAGAAAGGCCGAAAGCTAACATTGTGAAGTGAACCCTGTCCTCGCTATCTGTCAGCCTATCCGTTTCTGAACGTCAGCCAAGCTCAATACAAACTCTGAGATGAGGACACAAGACCAGACACAGGCGCACTTTTCCCACTCACGGGCACATGGAAATGCAATACACACAAGTTGAGTGCCGTTTTGGCATTCCTGGGCTGCTCTCTGAGTGATGTCCTGGGGGATGTGGAGAGTCAGAGCGTGGCCTGAGCTCCTTCGCTGCTCCTTTGTTTACACTGATGGTTTCCAGATGCGAGCCGGTGACTGGAGCTCAGCAGAACACTGGGGAGCGGCCCAGCAGTTCAGAGGCAACTTGGACTGAGGCAGCTCCATCGTGAACGCTTGAAAAACAAACCGAGGCTCATTTAATGACTCTGCAATTGTTTCCAAAGGGTGAGAGGGTTTTGTGGGGTTGGGGGGAAGCATGGGGGGGAGTCTGTATATGGTTTGGTTTGTCCTCATTAACATCAGCGTCACGTGCAACTGCCAGTGACGTCATGGGCGATTAGAAGTAATTATTAGTTGCAAAATGTAGACCTGGATTAATTTCATCTGACTGCAATTAACATACTTGTTTTCCAATCTGATTGCATGTTTCTTTTAAAGAGATACTAGCCAAGCCTTTGTTCTGAAGCTGATTGCAAAGGAAAATTCTGCACACTATAATTTACCCCGACTTGTTTTTCCTGTTACTTTAAGTACATTGTCTGTCTTCTCTGTGCACCCTCTCCTTCAGATGAGATTATTTTCACGAACAGAGGTGCATTGTGCTCGATTAAGGCCGAACGTATCCCTCAATCGGCGCACCTGTTCCTTCCATCACTCTCAGCCTCAGCCACTTTTCCTTACAGGCATTATAAAGAGACAGCTGCACCAGCAAAGGAGCTGACCAGAGGGAGGGAAGGAGGTGAGAAAGACTTCAGGGAAAAAGAGGGGAGGGGAGAGAGAGAGAGAAAGAGAGAGAGACGAATGACCAGAAAACAGTGGCTGTATTTAGAGCTTGCAGTGCATGGTGGGATTGATAAACAGTTCCCATAATGCACCTGGCTGAAGTTCTGGCATGAAGCTGCAGCTGTTTACCCTAGTGGCGGAAACAAGCAATAAAAAATGCTTGTCCTGTGCGCAGTGGGACACAGCTGAGGTGGTGACAGTGCCATTCTTTTGAGGTGCTTGAAGTTGCGACCATCTGCACGCCCCCACTTGGTCCAGAGTTCTGGCCGACAGGCGCCCTCAGATCTTTTTTTTTCTGTCATCTCTGTTATGTCAGACAACACATTAAACGTGATGGTTCCACAAACTCCGTTTTCCTGTTTTCACAGTGACAGGTATACATATCTCTTCCACATGTGTGTTGCCTTCATGTGGTCTACAAGACTGGCCCTAAATGACCCAACAAAATGTTCTTGCTTTTAACTTTGTGGTCTGTAAAACAGCCTCAGACATTCTCTTTGAATGGTTGACACTGTCTCAGTTTTCACAAAACTTTATACTGTGCGAATAGTTTAACACGTTGAACAAAATCACATCACAGAGTGGAGTTTATGCCGCATCGTTAACTTGACTTAAGCATTAACAAGTGGAAAAACTGAGAATGTAATTAATTAATTACAGAGGCTTAGCGGAATGTACAGCAGTGTGAAGCTT
The DNA here is from genome assembly GCF_904066995.2 of Poecilia reticulata. NCBI lineage: Eukaryota > Metazoa > Chordata > Actinopteri > Cyprinodontiformes > Poeciliidae > Poecilia > Poecilia reticulata. The sequence continues at coordinate 15,325,611 of NC_088844.1, forward strand.
AGAGTTGCCTTTTTATATCTTTTAGCCTACTTCATGTTGTCAGACAGATTCTAGTTTTGGTGTTGCTATTAAATGAAGCCAAACACAGCTGTCCAAAGAATGTGGTTTGCTACAGTTAATTTATGATTGAATGTGTGGGAGACTTTTTCCACTTGCATGTTGGTTTGAATTGCTTGTTGCCTTTAATAAACGAAGTAATTCGAAAACAGTTGTTTGTATTTAATCAAAAATTGTTCAATGATCTGAAAAGGTGTGGCTAAAAACAAAGACAGACTAAAACTCTAAAGCTCCATATTCATTCACCTGTTGGTACTAAGAAACAATAGAGTATTGGTAATATGTAGCATAGAGGACAAGGTCACCAAGTAGATAACAAAGCACAGACCAGGTGCAAAACTGGTGTGCAACTCTTGACTGAGAAAAACTAAACAAACAGGTAATAGGCTTATTGTATCAGCTCAGCTGCAGTTCTTCCAAGGGACCGAGCCATCTGTTCTGTCATTGATTACAAGTGCAAATGTTTGCACTGAAAAAGGTCACATAGGTGAGGAGATTTGGCGTGAAAACCACGAGACTGCTTCAAAACAAGGTAACGTACTAATGTTTACTCAGAATAGCCTAGTGAGCAGAACAGCCTAAGTCTTACCTAAACTTTCCTTTAGGTCAGATGCCAACTTACCCAACATTCTTTACCTTAAAAAAAATAGTATGACATGTCACTCTCACACTTCCCTCTCAAATACCCGTAAAGCGCATTTTGAAAATTAATAGTAAACTCTGGTCCTCATCCAGCCTCTTTTGTCACCAATCGAGTTGTTTTAGGCTTTTTAAACGATGGTCTTGTAGCCGTTTCCTAACCTGTGAAGATCGACGCATGCCTGTCTTACTTAAAGGCATCTGCTCTTGTCTGTCTTTTTTTCCCCAGGAGTAACTGGAAATGGTCGTTTATTTATCAAATGCATTAAAAATAGTTCTGTTATGTTTGTTATATATCGGGGTGACTTTGTACTGCAATAAAAAAAATACATTTACAGATTAGATCATTTTTATAGATGCCCTAGTTGCTTTATAAACCACTTTACTCAATTGTTTTACTCATATAATGCTGAATGAGATTAGACATTTGCACAAAACGTTCTGTAGACTTTTTCTCCTCATACTTTTTTTGTGGTCTGACCTCGGGTTTAATATGAAGTCCTCACTGTCAAAGGTGCACGTGTTGTCCGATATATTTTGAGAAAGTATGAAATCTTGTCCGCAACCTTGAAAGCAGCAACCTCGGTGATGATTCCTGTTGGGTTTGACTTGGACGAGGGTTTTAACGTTAAACCAAGGCTAGCCTCTCCTGCAGACAGAGGATTAAGGTTTCAGGTTTTGGGGAGGTGTCTGCAGTCTGGGGTCTGTCTGCTGGTCATTATTCGTATTGATATACGAGATCAGCTTCGACACCACCTTTCAGCCTCAGACAGTGGTCAGGGTTGCATTTTTGTCCGTGGTCGGTGATAGAAATATGCTTAAAACGTTCACTGAAAGAAAGCTTTTACATGGGCTTTGTGGCAAAACGAGGTTGAAACTGGAATTTTTTGATTAAATGTCTGAACCGCATGCCTTTTTAATCAATTTCACCCTATTAGCTGGGTGTCGTCTTGCCTGGAATAACCAATTTAGCAGTGTACATAGAAATGGTGCTCGTGCCTTGGATTCCTGATATCACTCTATTTGTGCATGTCTGACACATGTACAGTCCCTCCTGAAGATTGCTTTTTTCTCACTGCATTCCTTCACATAATGGGTTCAATCCAGTGTCGTTGTGGCCAGAACTTCAGTGGTATGTTAACACTGTTTCATCCCCCCACCTCTCTGTTTCTGTGTCTCTGAAATGTAAGGTCTAATTGAAAGCAGAGCAGCAATTTTACGACAGCTCTCAGTGTTCTGCCCCTATGGAGGCCATCTGCTTTGGATTTGGATTTCCTCCTCCTCCTCCTCCTCCTCCTCCTCCTCCTCTCTCTGTTTCACCTCCCCCCCCGCCCCCCTCTCAAAAATTAAAGGCTGATTGGAAGGTCTTTCTATAGTTGCTTGTTGAATTTATCCGCTTTCCTTTTCAATCACTCTGCAGGTTTTTAAGTGTGTTCATCAAATCCTAAAGAAGTTTCTCTCGCTAGAGTGTCTCCTCCTTCTCTCCCATTTTTTTGTTTTTTTTGTTTCAGTGTTTCAAGTTCAGCGCTGTTTATTCTATTTAATGCAGTCTGTGAGCTCATTAATCCTGCGATACGAGCCAAGGAACGACTTGTGTACTCCTGGGGGGAGTGGGGTGAAACAGAGTAGGAGTACTGCCGGAAACTGTGCGCTGAGACTTTCCAGTCGGGCCCTTGAGAGTGTATGAAAACCCGTGGATGTGGGATCTGTTCGGTTTGCGTGTGTCCACTCTAAAGGACTGGGAAGCAGTATTTGTCCGTGTCGGTGTGTGGCCACGCTAGTCTTGACGCAGCCTCTGTGAGTGCGTGCATCACATATGCGTACATGCCTCAATTAACATCTCGCTGACCCAAAGTGTGAATGCATTTGTGTGCGATACGAGGACGTGTTTCTTCTCCGAGCACTCTGTCCTCTACACACTCTCTGACCCTTATCTTACTTCAGCTCACAGGCCTTCAGCCTCGGGACTTAAACAAACACCAAGCACTGTTTAAAAAAAAAAAAAAAAAATGCAGTGACAAACTCCACTTGCTGCCTTTTGGCACAGAAGTCAGCAGCTGTTTTGCAATGTTTTCCTGGTTGACAGACAACTAAAATGCTCCAAATTGCTGAAATATGTCCATTTAGGTTTTACTCTAAGCTTTTTATTGAGTAGTCCAAAAGGAAAACATGCACAAAAAAAAAAAAAGACTTCCCATGCAGTCTCATCCCCCATAGTGCTGTGTGGTGTGATGACGCAGTTTAATCCTATTACTCACTGAGCTGAGTGCATTGTGTACAGTTAATAAATTCAGCTTTTCTGGAAATCAACTCTAACTAAAACATTTACAGTGGAGAGTTTTAATCTGCTTTTCACCGCATAAGTAAAAACAGAATGACAAAAGTCTCTATATGTATAAACAAACCTGTTTTCCTCTGCTCTCTCCATTTCTGCCGGCTGTTATGACACGGCCGTCCAGATGTTGTTGTGGCATCGTTTCCCACGTGTTTTGTGGGGGCCCAGTGGATTGCACAGCACCAACCGGGCCTGCAAAGTTGGTGACTTCAGCTCCTAAACTCGCTGCTTTTGCCTGAGACCTCCATGACAGCCAGAGTGTTGCAATGGCCCCGTAACAGCTGACCACAGTTTGAGTGCAATGCCGAGATTTACAACTCCAAGTGTCCAAACGAGCTCCGTGGTGATTTGCAGCTATGCAAAGCCAAATTTGCACAGGGAATGTACATAAAAGTGGATCATTTTAAAAATGAAATATAATAAAAAATGATTAACACACTTTTCTACGAGAGGATTTAACTGAACAATATTCCTGAAACTTCATGGAGGATAGTAATAGAAATTCCTAATTTAATTGCTTAGTGGTTGATTTTGATTTGAACTCGGTAGTTTAGTGTTTTGGTAAATTAAGAAGATAAATGTTTATAAAATACTAACATACACAGTTGAAGACAGATTTTTACATACAATGAATAAACAAACTTTTTTTTTTTTTATCACTGAAGATCAGACGAAACATTTCTTGTTTTAGCTTAGATAGAATTACCAAAATTATTTCTATTTACTAAAAGCCAGAAAACTGTGAGAATATATTTTAGAATATTTTTTGTAACTTCTCAGTGTCAGAAGTTTACATTCCTTTGTTCAGTATCAGGAATAACTTGTATTTCAAAATGTATGACTTTGGTTATATAAATAGGAGAAGTTTGTGTTTCCTTCCATAAACTTCTGATAAACTTCTTTTTACTGGTGAGCAATTGTGAAGTGGAAGAAAAACTGTACTTTGTTTCACATTAGAGTTAATTGGAGAAACTCCTGTGGATGTAATTTAAGACCACATTTCCGTCTTGCTTGATATGATGGGAAGGTCAAAAGTATCAGCCAAGATATCAGGAAGAGAACCAGCTGCACAAATCTGGTTCTTCCTTGTGAACAATTCATCAATGCTTTAAGGTTCTGTTCAAACAATTTCATAGAAGCTCAGAAATAAGATGGATTCTGTGTCCTAGAGATTAATGTGTTTTGGTTCAATATTTGCAAATTGACTCCAGAACAAATCCAAAGAACTTATGAAGATGCTGGTTTCTCACAAGGACGAATCAGACTTGTGCAGCTGCACAATCCTCTTCCTTATATCTTGGCTGATTCTTTTGACCTTCTCATTGTGCCAAATAAGACATTGATGTGTTTCAGGTGTGGCCTTAAATTACATCCACAGGTGTGACTCCAATGAACTCAAGTGTGTCAATTAACATATCAGAAGTTTGTGGAAGAAAGTCCAGAAAGTTTAACCCAATTCATATAAAAAAAATAAATAAATAAAAATAAAAAAAACAGTCATCCCTTGAATTTCTTTGAATTCAAGAAAAGCTACAAAAAAAAAATCTAAATATTTTCTTGCTGGGTTTTCTGACATTTAGCAAATAGAAATAACTTTAGTAATTCTAACTAAGCTAAAACAGGAAACGTTTTGTTTGTCTGAACTTCCGACTGTCATAAAAAAAAAATTAAAAAAAAAATACATGTATATGTGTCTTTTATTCAGTGTATGTAAAAATCTGGTTTCAGTTGTAATTTCATTTCATTTTGGAAGAATGAAAATGTTCTATTAATGGTTCGGCCCATTTTCAACCTTTGTGATATTATACACTTTGAGCCCCGATTAGACCAAAAACACACCGAGTGACCAAATTTGGCTGGAGTAGATTACGAGTAGATTGTGGAAAGAATACTGAAATCATCAGCTGTCCGCGCATGTGAATAAATTATTCTGTGTACAAAAAGTTCCCAATGAAAGTACTGTACATAGTGAACCATGTTATGTTCTGTGTCAAATATCTTACTCATTAAAAGTCAGGATGTGTACAACATGATCAGAGGTTTAAAAATGTAACATCCATCTTTTTCATACAACACAGCTTGGTTGTCCAGAGAGGTCTGAGGTAATCTGAAAGTCTTAAAGCAAAGGCAGATTGCGATGTGCAGCCAGAGGCCAAGGGCCAGATTCTGGAAACTAGCTTTGAGCAAAATAAGGAATGGTCATGAGGTGAATGAGTTCTGTTTCTGTTCTGCTCAGTCTTGGCTGCAAAATCAGAGATTTTAGCTTTCACATCAGGACAAACAGATCTGGCTGGAATTATCCTCTGCGTTTGGGTTTCTAAAGGAATCTCAAGGGTTAAGAATATACCCTCTGGGTATTAATCTCAGTGCTCCCAGACATCTCCATAGTGTTTACATCATCGTATTTAGGCTTTTACAAACGAGAATGTCAGCTGGTTTATACTTGGACCATATAGTAGATGGATAATTTGCAGGAAAAGTTTCCAGCAAAACGTTCTCATAGCACTGATTGCATTAAGCGAGCAACACCAGGCAGAGTGAATGCGAACCGCTGTGGATAAGGCCAGCAGGAGTCAGATTTTCCAGGCTGCATGCGTTCTCAGTTGAAGATGCAACACTGACAGTTGGGGCTTGAGGTCATGGTCCCATAGAGCCAGATGGAAGCCCAGCCCTGCATACTTACTCTGGACCTGCTAGTGCTGATGCAGAGTGCTGACGTCTGTTTGGAAAGCACCAGATGCTGCTGATTTAAGTTTCTATTACTCACACTCAGGCTGGGACTCGCAGCGAGGAATGGCCAGGAATACGGTGCCTTGCATAAGTGTTCTTAGGCCTTGAACGTTTTCACATCTCTTTACTTGTGAGCAATTGTGAAGTGGAAGGAAAACTGTTCTTGGTTTCAGCATTTTTGATGAATTGATCAAGCAAACCAAATCATCTGAAAATAAGCAGCTGCGAAAATGCCAATGTTTATTTGTCCGCCTGATCTGACCGGGTAGAAAAGGAGAGCAATGTAAAGTTTATTATTCCCAAGGGTAATTTGCTTAGAAAAATACAAATACCATTGGTAGGAATACAAATAACCACATTCATGGTACAACCAGGAAATGAACATAGGCGTCTTTGTTTGTGTCTATCAGGTCAAATAATTTATGAGGCTCACACTAACGGGAACAAATTAACATTTATACCGTTTTTCATTGCGCTATATAACCACATATCTGCAAGTTGATGGCATCAACATGTAGCTGATGTGGTAAAGAGTGGTTTACGTCAGCAAGGGGAACTTTGACCTTTCTTGAAACTCTAATTCAGTGGAACTGACGGAGCTCTACAAGACTTATTCAAATTATTTTGATGCACATTTCCACAGTACTGTTTGAGCTGTGCTTATTTTTCCACCAACAAATAAAAAAAGTAGTTTGTAGATACGCAAATCAGGTCAAGACAAAGACTGTAACTGTAAGCTGTGGTGCTATAAGGAATTAAATCAGGGGGATGAGTAAAAATGCATGTTTTTACAGATTTTTAAAAAATTTGTTGAGGATGGATCATATATCATTGTCCTTCGCTTATCAATTGTGTGTTATAAAATTATAAAACGAAGGCTGCGGTTCTAATGTGAAGAAAAATGTGAAAAAGCTCAAGGAGTTCACGTTGGCAAGGCACTGCTCCGACTGTCACCTTCCTTCTTGTTCCCATCCGCCCCTCATCATCCACATCCAAGATGTCCAAAAATGATCTTGCTTGGAGTCAGGAGTGTCAAGATAGTTTAGATATCACTTAAAGGCCAAAGAGCTTCCTGACTTTTTGGAAAGCTGCCATCAGCTGCATGCATGCTGTGCATCAAGATTTCTCTTTTTTTTTTCTCTGCCACATCTGATATCACTCGGTGCAAAAAAATAAAAAAGGCACGTTAAAAATTTCCCTTGATTCCACTTATCTGACAGAGAGCTGGAGCCGAGCAGAGATTTCAGATTGATAATGACACGCTCTAACAAACCAACAGATACATTTACATTCGGGTTTATTTTGGCAGCCTGCGATTTATGCTGTTGATGTCATCTGTGGTGTATGTTTGCGACAATCTTCTATATGGGGGGAAAAAAAATAGTCTCTTTACTAAATGTTATTATAATGGCCCAAATACAGCTGCCAACATGAAGTCATGGGGCGGCGCCTTTTGACAATATCGTCCTCGGGCCCATGCTTTTTTTTTTTTTTTCATGGCTGACTGACTGTTCGCAATCATCTCCCTGTTGAGAATCAGAGGAATAATTTAAGACAGCTGTAATGGAAGCAAACGTCATTTATATGACCGCATATCGAGCCAAAACCGTGTGTAGGAGTGTTCCGCGTGTGATGAAGTTTGATATACGAGTGCAACAAAGATGGAAACACCCAGTTGTTACCCGTGTGCTACAGAAGTGTGTTTTAAAATGTCCCTCTGCAGGACAACAACAACTTTGGGCTGTTGCTTTTTTGTTGTTGTTTTATCATATCAAGGATCTAAAGCCGAATGAAATTCTTATTTTTCTGCCGTGACAGGCCAGACCCAAGGGGGAAGGACTGACACCCTACCAAGGGAAGAAAAGATGTTTCGGCGAGTACAAGTGCCCCAAGTGTAAGAGGAAGTGGATGAGTGGCAACTCCTGGGCCAACATGGGACAGGAATGCATCAAATGCCACATCAACGTCTATCCACACAAACAGGTACGTCAGCCAACGTATCGTGACTTGATCAGAGTGGGAAAATGTTGCACACGGAGTCTGGCTCATTTCAGCTGAAGTTAACTGAATTCAGACTCTGGTTCAAGGATTTCCCAGATGGCCTCACTTACGGGAAATAAAAACCTCTTTATCTACACTGATGTACAAACGTTGAATAAACAAATTACATTTCCTGACGCATAAATGCTTAGAATTAGGCAGTTAATCTGCTCAAGACTCAAAGAAAAACGCATTTATGAATGCCTCACTTAGAAATTTATGCCATTAAGGAAGTGACAAAAAAGTCATGACATGTTCAGGAAGATAACATGAAATCATTTTAGCCATAAGGTTTTTTAGTTTTTTTCCAAACCACACATGCTGCCATTAACATGCTGCACAAACAGTGTTTTGCTTTCTGTCCAAAAAATGTTTCTCAGAGCTTATTTTGGTGCAGAGGCAAAGAAAGAGTCCACTGTTTTCCAGCTGGAGATATATTTATCCCAAACACTTCATCTTTTAATATTTATGCTTCTCCACATTCCTACAATTCCACTTCCAGAAATAAAATTAGGCTGACTGCTAGAGGCCCAGCTCTCTGTTAGCCTTTGCAAAAACTGAAGCTGGAAATAAAAGATTTCCCCCCATGTGTCACAGGTCAAACAATTGAAAGAAAAGCTTCAATTTGTCAATTTGGTTTTAATAAAAATGCAACTTTGTGAAATGCTTCCTCATCCAATCCCTGAGAATATTGACCAAACTAACTTCATTCTTCTTTTGTAATCAATAAACTTTAAATTGTTATTTTGATTTGAACTGTATCTGGTTACTGCTGCTGCTAGTCTGGAGGAATTGTGTGGGGGAGGGGTGCTCTGTGAGGTGGAGGCTCTGCTGGAGGCTGCCGCTTCAAGAAGGACTTTTGAGGAAATAGGTGGTGCTTTGTGATAGCAAACGTTCAGGTATCTACTTTAGGATAGCGGCATTTGAAGTGAACAAAAAGCTCAACAACTAAATACCTAAAAAGGTGCCATTTTAAACTATTTTTTTCAGCATTTTAGTGATTGATGGCCTTATGAAACACAGACATGTTCCAGATCCTAGAACACACATAACTTTTAACAGAGTGCTGACATTTCTGCATCGCATTTTCTCCCTCAAAAATCTAAACTAAAACAACTTTCTGATATTCAGTCAGCTGCTGGATTTATTTCGACATCAAACAGAACCACTCCTGGATTGGGATTATGTATCTGTGGCCTCACCCTGATATCTGATCTAAGAAAAACCCCAGATTGGATCAGAACAGTCCCAACTCTAATATTTTCACACTTCGTCGAATCTTGATTTCACGGCATCCCGCTGTTACATCACACACAACTAGTTTTCAATAGGACAATAGTAGCCAGTTAACGTCCTCAGTCTGAATGAGTCTCTTGCTCCACTGCAGTTCAGCAGGGGAAAGAGCGTCCACCACGATTCCCTGAAACCACTGTGGGAGCACCATAAAATGTCCATTAGATTTTCCAGTTTTGCTTTGGGACTTAACATCTTTGACACAGCAGTAGTAAAGCCCCAGATCTTGCTGGAAGAGTCATTAGTGGAAGTCTGAAGTATCTCTTTGTAATGACCCATACTAACCGGGTTTCCTTTAGTTAAAGCAGTTGGAATAAATAAGTGTTTTGAGGTGGGGAAAAAAAAATATAATAATCCAGAGAAGAAAGGAATAAATGAGAGGGAAAAATTTCCAGATGGGCTGTTAAAATCACCTCCAAACGTGCTCGCTCTGAAACGTTTCCTTTGTAGCTGATAATGATTCCAAGAAACCTGATGCTATTATTTCCAAACGGTCCATCATAATCAGATGAAAATTTCCCTCGTTTCTGGTACAGCTAACGCATGCTGAGGCTTTACGTATCTCTGAGCTGACTGTGCTCAGTCCAAACCTGTTTTATGAAGAACTTCCATGTGGTGTGCATCAGGCCAAACATACTGCTGATAAAACTGTGTAGTAACTAACAGCTTTACTTGATTTAAATGTGCATAATCAATTCAGTTTTATGAGTCTCCATAAATCATTTTGAAATTTGATTTCCCCCCCCCTTCTAAGTGAAGGATTTCTATCACAAATGGGGGATTTATTTCTGATTGACATCAAAATGTTTACGCCTCAGTTAAAATGGAGAGATTATAAGAAGAAGAAACTTTGTGAACAGGATTTGATGTAAACGTTTACCACCGGAGAGGTTGCGCCTGCCGATTTAGGGAAGGAGTTAACTCGTGGGACTATTCAGCCAATCAGAGTGTGGGCTCTGGTATCGATGTGTAAGTATTCTGCCAGAACTGAGAATAACACTTTAGGACATAAAAACATTCAGATTTGCACCATCTGTTGGCAATAAGAGGTTATGACTATATCAGGATCTGGCAAACGACCTGGTGGAAAGCACTTCCTTGCAGGTAACAGGTCAAAACCAAAGTGTCATTCTTTACTTAATTAGCCTGACTCACTATTTGTTTTGTTTGTTCCTCCAGCGACCTTTGGAGAAGCCGGACGGCCTGGATGTGTCTGACCAGAGTAAAGAGCACCCACAACACCTGTGTGAGAAATGTAAAGTCCTGGGCTACTACTGCCGCCGCGTGCAATAATCATCTCTACCCAGAGGGAAAGAACCTTCCCATCATAACTCATGTTATCTGCCTATTGACAAGCAGGTCTTCCCCTCTTATCCGCTCTGCTTCCAGACGGTAGCTCTAGTTTGCTCTTTTTATTTGACACCTTCCTTCTGTAAGATCAGGATCATTCATCTTGCACGCAAATTGTAAAACCATGTACTAGAAACCGCATTACTCCAAATGTGTATTTAACTCCAGCAAATTAACGTGTCGATGAATTAGCACCAAGCATGTATCGTATTGGTGTCACTGACGATATGTTTAGTGTCAATACCTCACCGTGGGGTTCGTTGGCTTTGTGTTTACAGAGATCTGCTTTCCTTTTTCCTGCCAAGTGAAGTATGCGATGTGGTGAACATTTTAGTCAGGGGGCTTCTAGCGATGGTAAAACAAAAAAAGAAGGCCTTCGACCGTTCGTTTTCGGGGTCAGCAGCACATCTTACTAACTGTGAATTAACTGAGGGATAAAGTGCCATACATCCCGAGCTTACATTTCACATATTTATTTCCTTTTTCTTCTAGTGTGCAATTTGAATTTTAACTGGGACATATGGAATATTTTTTTTTTCTGTTTGTGTATCACATTGTGTTACTGCGTCCATGTGTATTTAGGAACTACTGTAGGTTCAGTCGTATAGCGTCGCTCCTCAGATGGATTTTTGAAAATGTTGACAGAAGCGGTTTCACCGAACCCCTCTGGAGATTTTTCTTAGCTTTGCAAATTTGGAGATAGCTGTATTGAGCAGCAGCAGACGTTGGACAGATTACTGAAGCTTCAAATCAAAAGAAGAGTCGATCTATAGGACAAGTTTCTCTCTGAATATGATCTTGTTAAACAGTATTCTTTATAGCAGTGAAGTTCTTGCCATGCTTTATAAGTTTAAAAGTTAAACTGTCACACTAGCATTTGACAAGCCAGTAAAGGAATTGAAATGCATTGTAGTTATATCTTGTAGATATTTCCAAAGCCTTCACCATTGTGTCCAGTAGCTAACTGCTGAGTAGGGAGGCTATGCAGGAATCTAACGGTATGGCTCAGGGTATTTGAAGAGAGGTTTTGTTTAAAAGTTATGTGACGCTTGTTTGCGTTTTTATTTTTGCATAAATCCAAATTAGTTGAATCTATAGGCTGAAGCTAACCACTAGTCTGAGAGGGGCCAGCAGTTTGTAGGAAAAATGTCTGGTATGAACCTTTAAAATGCTATCTCTTGTACAGTGGGGGTTATCTGCACAGGAAATGGAGGTATGAGGCAGTGCACCACCAATGATCTTCCTGTGTGATTCAGGTACTGAAAATGCCACGTAGGGGTTTTCTTGCCAGGTCAACTTTGTGATAAAAAAAAATATATATATATATATATATATATATGTGCAATTTTATGTATTTTTGCACTGCCTTACTTTTCTGTCAGGTAAATTACTCTTGGTAAAAATTTGGCTTATTAATACTGCGCCAATTCACAAGAAATGTCTCCAGGCGATTCACAAAATCTTTTTTCAGTTCAATCACACTTACATTCCAATTGATCCTAGTTATCAAACAGTATTTTAAGCTCAGTTTATTATTCAGTGTGATGTCAAGAGGGGAAACCCAGCATCTAGTCTATGACTTGCAGCTTCCATGCCTCCTGGATGAGCTCGTAGCGACAGTAGACGATCACTTGCGTTGTTGTTGACTTCACAGCAATCCCTCATACCGAGCAATCATGTTGCAACAGGGGAGAGGAAAAATGGCCCTTTAATAGTAGCAGGAGAGGGAGATCGATTAGTTGATGGAAGCATTTTCTCAGCCGACGCCTTCCTCCAGGAAGGTACTACAGCGGAAGCAAAACCAGACAGAAACGGAAACGGACTAGATGTAGCTCCTACGGAGAAAAAAAAACAACACAGGAAACAAAAAGCTAACACTTGAAATGTGAGCAAATAATACAAATTATAGAGTAGAAGAAAGCACAGCATGATTTTATACAGGAAGATTATTGGTGCTCTGCCTCCTACTTTCATTATTTTCCTAATATTAAAAGTAATAACTGACTTTTGTGTAAAAGCAACCCAATGCAAACGATTTAAGGGTTTACAGGTTCATTAAGTAGTGCCTGCTTAAACTAAAAGTGTTGGATTTGGCAGTGGGCAGGAGCTGGTTTCTGATATTTAATCTTCCTGAGGTTTCAAAGATACAATTTCAGTACCAGAAAATGTTTCCATTATGCCGTTCATTCAGTTTAAATTTTTTATGTTGAGATTCAAAAGAGACTGCAGAAGTCACCAGCGTCTTCTTGGACAGCATGGAGCAATAAGTATCTTTATGCTCCCCCTCCCCCACATGTTACTGTGGACTGCCAGATGTGTGGCTGAAAGAAGGATACTAACCTTCCCAATTTTACTCCAAGAGTAAAATCATAAAGTCAAAAGGAAGTATAAGAACAGAAAAACTACTACTAAATCTTATGGGTGTTTTTAGAGTTTTTAAGTCTCTTAAAATAACTGTAAGCAAATGTAAAATATAAGATTATTATAGCAATAATTAGCAATATGTAAATTATTTAGCAGCAGTTAGAATAATTGTCATTCTCCTGTTATAAATTAATTAGACATGATATGCATTTTATATATATGTATTTTTTTATTTTTTTCATTTTTGTGTAAATACTGCGATACTCTAGTATTGTTACTCAAGCTTATCATACTGTGATAATCTAATACTGGCATGTGCCTTGTGTAGGATGGTAGCTGTTTGCTTTGGTCTTTGCTTTTCTTTTAGGAAGTTATCTACTGCTGGTAAGATGTTGGTTAATTATAACTTTTTAATGGAACCTCACTTTGAAAATCCTGACGTATCCGTTTTAAGATCAGAATAAGTGCAGAGATCATTTCTAAGTGGAGGAACTGAATTCAAACTCTGGCTTGCGAAAGGCAAAGCTGATAATTGTTATGTATACTGAAAGTGATGTAACACAGTCCGTTTTTCAGTGCCTTCTATCATAAGCTTTGTGACGTCGGGAGGTATTATCAAACTGTAGATCTGAAGAATTACAGAGGGACTTTTGTATTAGTTTCAAATGATTGGAATCTACCTTTCAAGGATTCTCTTCCATGCGAGTTGTGACCCCAGTTATATGTACTGTATCCGAATGCCTTTTAAACGCTGGTTGAGTATATTTTTATACCGTAACATGTACGTGCCTTCAAAAGATTTCAAGAGTGACGGGTGAGTGCCGTGGGCTCAGAGGTGGAACTGTGTATGTGCGAACTGTGATGTTCAGAAAGTCTGATGGAGGTTCAAGATGTGACAAAGGATGAGAAAAAGATTAAAGCCCCTCTATTAGCGGTTGAACTGGCATGGCGGGTGTTCGCTTCAGAGCAGTTTGCTGGACCAGCGTTTCCAGCTGGCAATAACAATCCCACTGTGGTCTGTTGTCATGGAATATCAACATAGATGTTATTTCTTTTTAGATCCTCACAACAGAACAAAATGCTTATAAAACTTTGGACCTCACGCTTTGTTTTGTTTTTCCTTATAATCTGTTGTGGTTGCATTTATCCTAGAAAATATTGCTTTTGTCAAAAAAAAAAAGAGGAAAAAAAGCACAAAAAAACAAAAACACGTACACATTTACTTGCAGTATTTGGAGTCATACTGGTACATTGCTGTGTGTGTGGAAATGAAGCTAAATGCCAACTTTTCAGTTAAAAGGGCGCTCCAGGGATTTAGTCCACAAAGCTGAAAGGCTTAACACTAACAAAAGCAAATGTCTTATTCACTTTCAGTCACTTGGAATAAACTCAAATTCCCACTAACTTGTTTTCCATATGGTCCCATAACATAATATTTTATAAACTACACTGCCTGTTAAAAGATGACATCACACCTGGCATTAACTTGTGTTTTTGGGGATGATTAAATCACATATGGAGAGCTGAAAGTACATCGACTCATGCCTGGCATAAATGTGATGTAATCTGATTTTCCTGCTAAATACAACTAGCTTAGAGGATATTTGTTTGCAAAGACCAGATGGTTTTTTTTGTTTTTTTTAACCAGTTATAGGCTTTAGTGCATTTTCATTTCTCATCTGCTTGCAATGAAATGCTTATGCAAACAATTGGCACCTAATTGTAGCACAGAACTTGTTTCTTATCGAGTACTAAAGGCATCTGGCCATATGTCTACATAAAGACCACCTCTTATTGTGCCATTAACAGTAGGATCACGTTGCATTCACAGGACAGGTGTAAAGATCCCTTGTGATTTGATTTCCTGTGAACGCCATGTGGTGTCAATGGTCAAGATGCTAATATTAGAGATCTCCAACCTGTTGCTGATCATTTTCACCAATTCTGAGTTCTTTAAGAGCTGTACAAAATAAAACAGTGCTTTCCGCAATCGAAATAGAATGCAATGAAACATAAAACTAAATGACGTTCTCCAAAACCAAAGTTAGAGCACTGAAACTTACTATTTCTAACTGTAAACAACAGCCTCTTTGTGTGCATTTGATGTAAAAATGAATGGACTTTTAGCTGATTTCCAAAACAAAGCCAACACTTTCAACTCCAGTACACTTCATAACAGGCAAAACTGGATTCATCAAAGGGGAAAAAAAACAAAGGAACCTAATTAAATATGTTTGGCTCCCTGTTATCTGCAAATGTCTCGCTCCCTGTTTTAAAGTAGCAGTCTGCAGGAGGAGGCAACGTGTCTCTATAGAAAGTTGCTCCTTTCTGGAATCTTCTCACAGCCTCTGTGCTTTACTTTAGATCACCTTAGCAATACCGGAACAGCTGAGTCTTCTTTCCTCCGTTACAACTTCCACACTGAAGAGTGTTGTCAGTGTAAACGGTTGACTTAGCTATGACACATTCACTGACGTGAAAAATGATCAGGTGTATAGTTTTTTTTAGGGATAAAGTCAGTCCTAGTCATGAGTTGTCTTCTTGATGCATTTCTGCTTAAAACTCAGAAGCCTTTTACTTGGCATTTTCAGATTAAGTGAGATTACGTGTCATTAGGACGCTGGTGACGTCATTTTCTCAGTCTTGAAAAGGTGTTACTTTTTCAAAACCTGAGAATGGGCTAACTTTATTTATTAAACTGGCGGAGTGCCCCTTTAAACAGAAGATTTGGGATTTTTTTTTGTTTTTTGAAATTTTTTTTTTTTCAGACTTCTTACAGTCATTCGTTAATGGGAACAATCCATTTGTCTTACTGTTAATGTTCTCCTTTTGCTTTGTTCAGTGACACTAACTGGTTTGCCAGGCTACATACCAATGATGCCTTATAAATTAACCTCATGAGTAACAGTGTTATTTGGTTCCACACAGAAACGGGACATAATGGTGCCATTATAAATGACATCTCTAGAATCAAATGACAGAAGACATTAAAAACAGAGAATGAACTTGTAGACTATTTTGAATTTTCTAGTACATCATCAGATCAGAATTTGCTTCTTTTTTTTGTTTTCTATGAATGAGATGTGTATTTTGGAAACATTGCTAGATGTTGAAATTTCTAAAGCAATCTGCAACTTATTTCCCTGACTAAGATGTTTTATGTATATATTTGATGGCCATGAGTTCCGATGTTTATCGATATATAGCTTTTTTTTTGTTTGTTTGTGTCTATGAAGAAGGGCCTATTGCTGAGAAATAATCAAAGCTGGGAAATCGTTTTTGTTTTTATTTTACACTCGTCTGGAGGAATATCCTGCAGAAATATTTATGGAAAGACTTTTTACAACACTTTTTGTATAGAATATGCAACAAAGTTTCACTAAGAAGGAAATATTGATGTCTACATAGAATGTTATTAGAGAAAAAGCTGGTACATAATTAATACCCTTTCTCATTTATAAGCCATTGTATTTTCCACGTGGTAGCAGTGATAAATAACCCACATTGCTATGCGACTAACCCGCCTTAAGGCCGTTTGTATTCTTTTTTGTAAACACTAATATGCAGATTCATTGTGTTAACATGCAGAGATTATGTTTTAGTTGTTTCTTATTTAGTGATGGATATTCACCACTGTATAAGCACATTAAACTGTGAGATGTAGTTTGCTTAAAGCAGCGACGACAGGAAACTGTTAGAAAAAAAAACAAAACAATTGTTTGTAGATTAGGACGTGCTATGCTTTTGTCAGGAAGGTGTGTTTGACAAAGAACTGTCCCGAGTTTGCATGTGCATGTGTTTGGATTTGGATGAAATATTACTTTGTGCAATTTACACTTATTTAAATCCTTTACAGTAGTTTTAACATTATCAGCAACTTTAGTCCTGAAGTATTTCATTTAACAGAAGTGTAGCCTCTATGATTAACACATATTTACTGAATGTAATGTGTTAATACTTAAATGTGGTCGAGCTGGAATGTTCTGTTTCTCTCTGTGCTGTGTGCGTGCGTGTGTGTGTGTGCGTGCGTGCGTGTGCGTGCGTGTGTGTGTATCTCTTGAGATGTTTGCAATGCAATATTGCAATAATGTTATGTTTGAATTGGACGGAACGCAGGCGAGAGGTGAATGATTTAAAAAAATTTTTTTTTTTTTTTGGGAAACATGGACCGGAGAGGTTTGGAGCGTCGGCTACAGGTCTGTTTTTCACGTCCATGAAACGGCATTCCAAAATGTGCCTTATTTGATAGATGGGAAAACATTTTAGTGCTTTGGAGCTGTTGAGAGCTTGATGAATAAAAGGCAAATTTATAACTGCTCAAAGTGTGTTTTGTTTTTATTTATCTTGTGTCGGTTTTCAGCCAATACCTCCTCATTGATTCCTGATGTCTCCAGTACAGTGTAGAAAAACTTTCTCACATTTTAGCATGTTGCAACAACAGATGAAAGTAGTTTAAAAGGAATTTATAAACTACCAATGGAGAGTGGTGCCATTTACTGTAGTTAGTGGAAAGGATACCTGAGTTCTCAGTTTGTTATTGTTTTTACAGATAAAAGACGAAAAGTGAGGTGTGCATTTGTATTTAACCCTCTGAGTTCATAGCTTAAAGGAGCGTCTTTGGAGGATGCCTCTACCAGTTTGCACATTCAGTGACTTTCTCCCACTATCCTTCCAGGCAAAACAGCTCTAGCTGCTCTTTTGCTTGACCATTTTAATCCTTTAATAGGTTTTGATTTAAAACCTGGTTCTAATGTTTGGGGTCATTGTCCTACGAGAAGGTTAACCTTCCCACTCAGTCTCAATTCTCTTCCTGGCTCTAGCAAGCTGTTCTTCCAGCGTTACTCAGTATTTTTGCTCCATCCACTTTCCCATCGACTCGGACCGGCTTCACTTCTGCTGGGAGACGAAAACTTCCCCAGAGCACGGTGATGTCACTGCCACTTTTTATTGCTAGAATAGTGTGTTCGGGGTAATGTGCGGTGTTGGTTTTCCTTCAAACAGCACAACGCATGTCATTTTTAGCACCTCCTGTATGTCTCTTGTAGAATACACGGTTTCTTACGGACCTTTAAACGGGGTTTCTTTTAGCTTTTGTTGTGTGTTGCCTGGTCTTACTGATGCCATTTGCTCCCTAATGACCCTCTGACCCCTTTACAGAAAAGCTGCATTTGTACTCGGATTCAATTAGCCACAGGTGGATGTTGGAAACTAACAAGGTTGTAAGCAATTGGCTGCACTGGATTTTATCAAGTGATATCAGAGTAAATGGTGTCTACACCCTCTTTCTAACACTTTACAGTAAAGCACTACTTTATGTTGGTCTATCACATAAAATCTCAATAAAACGCAGTGAAGTTTGTAGTTGCGATATAACTTAAAGGCCATAAATAGTTGTGCAAAAATCTGTTTTACAGTCGCTTCACTTCTATCTTCGAAGGCTCTAGCGCCCACGCAGGACATAGATTACGGTGAAGAGGTTCCTAATGGATTATCCGTGGTAGTTGTGTTACGCAGTCGAGTGAGACATGTTTAAAACCCCTTTTTTTTAAAAAAGAAAAAAGAAAACATTCCGTGAAAGTGCTGAAAGATAGCAGACAACATAAAGCTGCCAGGCCTCGCATTTCAACACCCGGAGTCTGGCTGTGGATAGAAAACCCCCCAAAGACACATAAAAAAAGAAAAGAAAAAAAAAAAAGGACACTCGCTGACACGGGTGCTGGGTGATAAATGCGAGTCGTTTCGCGGAGAAAGCGGCCGGTCCCAGCTGTCAAGACGTCATTGTTTTGCACGTGTGTCGAGAACAGCGCCGCTCTCCTCCGGGCTGAGCGTTCTTATTCACAATGTTGAGCCTGCGATCCAAATGGCTACAAACTAAGATAGGGTGGAGACCCAAATTATACCAAGTTTGTTACAACATCTTTTAGCCCAAACAGAGCGTGAGCAGGAAAAAAATAAAATAAAATAAAGTCACTATGGCAACAATGTAATCTGAGAATTCAAACAAACGATGGAAGGTCAGGACACATGTGCTTTCATTTAGGGGCGAGAGCTTGCCTTTTCACGTCGCTTCATTATTTACTTTCATGAAGTATTAGGTTGATGAGCAGCACCACCCACTCTCAGGCTTTCGGGTTGGCCCGGGCCTCCTCCCCTCTTCCTTCTGCCTTTCGAATAGAGATCCTACGTGCAAATCTAAACACATCCTCAGGTTCCTCTGTGGTTCCAGAAAAACCAAATCACTTGCACCGACTGAACCCGGAGTACATATACCGTAGTTCTCATGTTCATCATCTGGTAACTGTATTCAAATCGGGGGGATGTCACATCCTGCTCCAAAGGACAGGAAGTCGGTTGTGCTGAAGTGAGAGTCTAAAAAAAGCAAGTGGAACGTTTTTTTTGGGTTTTTTTTTTTTTTTTTTCCTCGGGAAGCTTTAAAACCAGCAGGATCGGTGGCACAAGGGAGCACATGTCCTGTAATCAGACCGCAGCTTGTAACAATCTATAAAACAGCTTCTTAGTTGTGCATGAAAGTACAGAGTACGTCCTGCTTTTAAAATCTCATCTCTAAAAATAAGGAGACGTTGTAAAACGTCATTCAAGTAACACAACAACGGAGTTGAGCGAGTATGAAGAAGTGCATGGTGTGTGTAGCAGTTCAGTTATTGACAAGGTTTTGCAACAAAAGGCGAGGCCCTTCAGAAAACCTTTCCACCTCACAACCACTAGCTTTATGGATTCTATTGTATTTTATACGATAGAGGAAACACACATTAGTGCATAGCTGTGAAGTGGTAGAAAAAAATGTTTCACCCTTTTGTTTTTTCTACTAATGACAACCAGACATTTGTGGTATGCATTTGTTTTCAGTTCCTTTTACTTTGATATCCTTAACTAAAATCCAGTGCAACAGCCTAATTTAGTATTTAGAGTCTCAATATAAATAGTTGTAAAAAAAACAAAAAAACATTACTAAACATGCAGACAAGAGCAACAGAATGACCCAGTGACAGTCCAGACCTAAATCACATCGAGAATCTGTGGCAAGAAATGAAAGAAATGACATTCACAGTCGATCTCCTTCTGACCTGGCTGAGCTCGAGCTCATTTGCAAAGAAATGTGGGCAGAATTTTCAGACTCTGGATGTGAAAAGTTGCAAAGGCACATATCCTAAAAAAAAAATGGGCAACTGTTTTTTGCCGGAGAAAGCTGGTTCCACAAATACTTTTTTTAAAATACACAAATTTAAAAAAAAAAAAAAAAAAAACACGATTATTCCCATCTGATTTTTCTTTCATTTCACAATTATGCAACACTCAGTGTTGGACTGTCACAGCAAATTCTCATAAAAAATGTGTAATGAGAAGCTAAAACATTCAAAAGCTCTTAGCTTTTGAAGGTACTGTAGAAGCCAAGCTTGAGTATTTTGTATGTAGTAATAACAAAAGATATTTGATCCTTCTTATCACACGGTAAGGAAAGTTAATAAAAGCTGTATTTGTCTGTATGGTCTTCAGGTGTTACTGTGTTTAGGGAAGCAATCTAAAGAAAGAAAGTGTAAGCCTATGGCATTAAAGCTTGACAGAGGCTGAGGAGGAAAAAAAAAGTAAAAATAACTAAAGAATAGGAAATTGTATTTCACTCTGACAAATCTGGGTGCTGCGTTTAAAAGCTGAGAGCTACAGGCTGGAGTCATTCAGTATCTCAGAACCCAGCTGTGACTGTGTGTGTGTGTGTGTGTGTGTGTGTGTGTGTGTGCGTGTATGTGTGTGTGTACGTGTGTGTGCGTGGGTGCATGGGTTCTTGGGTTAGTTGCACATCTGTGAAGTCCCCTCTTCCCCACACAATAATGCTAAGCTATATTCCATACACACGTTTTGGACCAATGCAGTCACTGTTCCCACGCAGGTGACATATTTGGGAAGGTTACATTTCAGCAGAACCTACATCGAAAGTATCCATAAGGAGAAGACCTTCAGTAGCTGAACAAGCTTCCTTCACACACTGACACATCTGCCTCGCCACAAACAAAACAACAGACGCAGATAGCTTGACTCTTACGCAACAGAAACCCCATACCAAGAGAAAATTGCAAAACATTTGTGATAGAAACAGGGTTCAAAAACACAGAGGATGTGGAAAAAAACCCCATCTGATTTTATTAAACGTATTGCATAGATAAGTCGGATTGTACAAAGTGTATTCTTAGTGTATTTTACTGAGCAGCACTCTCAGTAACAGGAATATGTCTCAATAGTACTTATTGCATTATTATATCAATAAAGTCTGTACACATTTCTAAATGTTCCTCACTTGAGATGAATCACATTGTTCCTGTTTTGACCAATATCTTGATTATTTCACATACAATGTTAAAGATAAATATCATTTTTAAACAAATCCTAATCATAGTGATCATAAACACAGAGAGCATAACTACTGCATTCAAGAGTAGCCTGTGCTTTTTATTTGATCTCTCCACAGTCAGTGATGACTATTGTCTTGAGCACTCCTCCATCGTGCAGACCAAAGGACTGCATCTTCATGACTGCATCCATGCCGTCCGTCACCTGCCCGAAGACCACGTGTTTTCCATCCAGCCTGCCAATTGAAACGCAACAGCTCAGCCCCGCAAAGACACACACTTGGATGCCACGGGATTCTGTGAAGACGTGCGAGTACCTACCACTCGGTTTTCGCTGTACAGATGAAGAACTGCGAGGCGTTCGTGTGAGGCCCCGAGTTCGCCATCGAAAGCGTCCCTGCGGAGATCGAAACACCAGTCGGAGCGTTGTCGCGCTCCAGAACACCTCTTTTACTTTGCCCCTTATCCGAGGACATTAAGGCCTCACTGAAGCACATGATAAAAGTCAAGAAATGTGTGAGGAAACAAAAGAGGCCTGTTTTTCTTCCCCCACAACTTACGCAATTTCTAATCGCACAACAGAACGAGCCCTGAAAAAAATAAACTCCATGTGAAAAAAAAAAAAAAAAATGTTGATCTGAGAAAATAAATTATTTTGATTTGTGCATGTTGGCTCATTGAAAAGTAGGTCATTCACATCAGGATTGCAAAATCTATATGACCAGAAGTTTGTATGGCTTCATGAGCTTAAGAACTGCCATCTAGTGGAGAGGAGCAGTAAGTTCATCATATATATATATATATTATTGCCGAATAATAATTGCATTTATGGGAACTGTCAGTCTAACTTTGAACAATATCACAGCAGTAAAATGACGTTTAAGAGTCCTAGATGACTGCCTTTTAACTGTTGACTCAGCCAAGTCTGCTGTATTTAATTATTGTATTGCCTTCTGGTTTCATCTTTAGAAGGGAATCTGTTCTTTTCACTGCTTTGCTGGTGATATTCACAACCGTTTACATATAAACCTGATAATAAGCTACTTTTTAAAAGTGTTTATATATATATATTTTTTAATATTAAATTATGGCAAAAATTTTTGTTATGTTCGTCTCACTGAAAACAAAACTGAAATCTTTTTGTATGGGAGGCCACGCTATATTCTAGAGGCTCCTTATAGTCTTTCCCATGTGAAGGACCTTAGGTGTAATTCTCGACGGTTCTTTTAAACATCAACACAACAAACAAACTTTCCCCAGTCAGTCTTCTAGTCACGTTAAAGTTCTGTTTGGGTCCCAGAAATTTGGAGAAAATCTTTATCACAACTATGCGGACTGATCTAACTCTGCGTACAGGCATCACTCAGTCATCGTCTGCAGCTGGTGCAGAATGTGGCGTCATCTTAACTTATCACAGGAACTTGGGAGTGGGGGCGTACAACTCCAGAGTTGGCTTCACTCCACTGGCTTCCTATTCAGTGTGGAAATGCCAAAGATTTTAATTTTAACTTATAAGGTGCCTAACGGTCTGACTGCGTCGGGTCTTTTACGTTGCCAACTTTAATGTAGAACACTGAGGGCTGATAAAAAACAACACTTTAAGTTGTTTTTTTTAACAGTATAGGTCTCAGATGTCTTCTGTCCTGCCACTTTTAGATGTGTCTCTGATGGCATTAGCAGGACTCTGGGGAACTGGACGGCACCGAGAAGCTAATTCAGTCATATGATTCAGGTGTGTTGGACCAATTGGAACATCTAAAAGTTGCAGGACAGTATCCATCAAGCCCTGGAGTTTTACACCCCTTTTATAGTTGATCACACCTCTTCTGTTACTATTCCTATGTTGTGAAGCGGCTTGCCTTTTCTGGTCCCTGTCTTTCAACTTGAGCATAGATTGGTGACATGACTTTATATATACACCTTTGTTTGTATTTTTGTTTTATCTCAGCTACATTTTATTGTCTTCTGAAATTGACTAGTTAATTTAACACTTTTATTTCTTTAGTTGTTATATAAATAAAGTTGATATTGACCATAAAACCAAAACCCAGGCGTGAGAAACCTGGAACAGAGGGGGTTTGTTAGAAGATTAACGATAAGTTAAGACAATGTACTTCCGACCGATGGGCAGAGAACCACAAAAAAGTGGTTTACCACTTCAAGATTTAAAAAAAAAAATTTTTAATCCGTGTTTATTAATGATGTGAAATAAAAACGTGATAGCAAAATGTGCTGACTTATACCTGGACGGGTGTGTTTTAACTTGAAGTTCTCATCTTTGAATGTTTTTCCAAATATAGACTTGCCTCCTGTGCCATTGTTGTTGGTGATATCTCCTCCCTGTGACAGAAAACACAGAGAATGGTCACCGCTCTGCAATTAAAAAAACAAACAAAAAAAAAAACATCACTTTGCATCATTTTGTCTCTTTTAAAAAAACCTGACCTGACACATGAAGTCAGGGATGATCCTGTGAAACCTGCAGCCTCTGTATCCAAAGCCATGTTCTCCTGTGCACAGGGATCTGAAATTTTCTATTCACAATTAAATTTGCATTAGAGTTATAACAAATAGATTTTTTTTTTTTTTTGCATGTTTATTTAAAATTATACCTGCAGTCTTCGGCACTACATCCGCGTTCAGCTGCCAGATAACACAGACAAATGCGTTAATATGAGTTATGAGAGTGGAATCGATGTCTATGTCAGAGAGGCTAGTGTGCTAACTGGAGCTGCTACCTCAATGATTACTTTTCCAAGAGGTTCGCCGTCGGCCTCAATGTCCAGAAACACGACGGGGTTCTTGACGGGACCTGAGGAGACCAGCCTGGCAGCAGCGAGACCCAGCGGGCCGTACCGCAGGCGGTTTTTAATTTGTAACATACTCACTGAAAACAATGCAGAGGAACTACCAGCTGCTTCTATGGTTGTGGGTGCTAGTGCTGTTTACATGTGACGTCACAAAAAGGAGGCAGACCTGCCGCAGAGTGAAACAGCGACACCACGAGGAAGGAAGTAAAATGACAAGACCAACTTTATTTTGTTACCTCTTATTTGCTCCAAATGTTGGCCTATTTCTAGCTCACTTCAAAGCAGGTCAGTAATGTTAATGATTTCCGCTATTCGTGCAAAAACAAAGAGTAGGGCTTTTTTTACATTGTAACACTTTATTTGGCCCTGGATGTTGGCAAGATTCTACAACTGACATTAAAATAAAGGAACTTGTATTTTCAAGAGAAAAATACACATTTTTAAGTAGTGAACATATACGATGCTGTGCAAATTTTGTGTGCCATCCAAGCACATAGGTTTTTCTTGGTTTCTTCAATTAGCATAAATCCAGATCAGTTAGTCCTGGAAGCTAAAACTAACCTGAAGGAGCCAAGGGCAAAAACTTACCACTTTCTCCCCTCCCCCTTTAAAGTTTATGCTAACTCCATTTTGCGAACCATTCATCATGTTTGCATTGGATAGTTATTTAAGCCAATGATGATTTACACAGGAAATAGAAGTAGGAGGTGGTGCACCACCAATGATCTTCCTGTGTCTGAGAATGGGACATGTAAAGCATTTCCGCTCAGAGGAACTGCTTAAAAGAAAGGTGAGGCCATGTCAAAAAGAGAAAGTAAAACAATAGCCTTCACCTAAACTACAATATATATTTGCTTTTCACACTAGTGACTTTAAATCAGGCACCGATTCAAATGCTACACTTAGGAAAATGCTGCAATAGTCTCTTGCTGATTCTGGTTTCTGTGACCTAATTGTGGACTCGGTGTACCCCTCTTGGTTTAAAAAAAAATAAATAAAAAATTTAGTCTTGTATTCTACATACATGGGCAAGTAAAACCAAGAAGACATTAATTTAATATTTTTAATGCTTTTCATGTTCTGTCCTGAAATGATGTCGAAAATGTGCAAAAATGAGTCATAGTATAATATGACGTCTAAAAAGTGTATAAATGACTCATAGTATAGTATGATGACCATATATGAATGGTTTTCATATCATATATGAAAACCATGAATGGCATATTACCTCCTACATCTGTTTCCAAAGTTAATAGTCATTAACTTTTTATGAAAAAAAGAAAACAACTTGTTGACAATATAGGAGTCATACAATTCTAGTTGGCCCTTCTTGAACTACCTGTTAGCTTCACCTGGCATGACCAGCTAACATTGATTCATACAACATGAAGACACCGGGACATTTGGTAATTGTAAGATTTTTCTGTTTATGACGTTTAAACAGAGCATTGCTTCAGTGAATCTGAAATATGTCTTTAAATATGATCTCAATGTTTCTTCAAGCATGTCTCCAAATTTTAATTTTTCTATCATATTTTCCTTCATTCTGTTTTATTTCATTAAATAAAAATAAAAAAACGTGACAAAAATGTTTTATTTCTCATACATAT
The DNA here is from genome assembly GCF_904066995.2 of Poecilia reticulata. Classification (NCBI taxonomy): domain Eukaryota; kingdom Metazoa; phylum Chordata; class Actinopteri; order Cyprinodontiformes; family Poeciliidae; genus Poecilia; species Poecilia reticulata. The sequence goes on from NC_088844.1 coordinate 15,351,202, forward strand.
TATAAGGATTGTTATATTTCTGTACTCTTTTTAATTTGTGAGTTTTTGCTCACAACAATTAAATGTGCTAAAATTCAATTTCATTAATTATGTTATTCTAATAAGAAATGATTATAGTTTTAGTCTTTGTAAATATTTTAGTTTGTACAGATAGCATGTTAAAATAAAAGCCCATAAAGCAGTTCAGTGTGTTTCATCTGAATACATATTTATTAGATAAATATTAGGATGTCACATCATCTAACTACATACAGATTTGCAAGACTAAAAATCACAATGTTCTTCTGACCAGTTTAGAATATGAAATGATTGTACACAGAATGTACAAAAACCAAATAAGACAATTGCCACTTGTGCCAATCGCTTCAGATTGTACCTTAACAGCACATTTGCCAAATTTCAGAAAAGTTACAAATTTGACAAAAATTTTGTTTCTACAAACTGTAAATTTTTGGATGCCACACTCGGGAGCCACCCGAGACTCAGTTATACCTCAAAAGCTTCCTTTTTTTTTTTTTTTTTCTTCTTTAATAATTTTGTAGCACCTTTAAAAAGTACACAGGTAAGAGTGAAAAACACAGAGGTTTAACATTACGCAAAGCAAAACCCTCTTTTTTTTCTGTTCCTGAATCCCGTGAGAAAGGTGGCATTAAGTATCTTACATTGAACAGGCGTGGTTAGAGAGGTCTGCACAGAGGCAATCAAACAATGCAACGTCTGACAGGAGGATGCAAGCTTTACAAATTCTAAATACACTATGCACACTCCCACTGGAGAAAAATGAATACACTTCTGTTAATGTGTCTCTATTTTGTCATTTACATTATGTACAAATATCCCTTACATCCCCACCCAAAAAAATCCCCCCTGTAAGGAGAATCCTCCTCTGAGTTCTTTTTACAATATCAGCCATCCTCTCTTTGAGATCCCTCTGCTTCATTTTCAGCATCCGCCATCAGAAAATACAAATCGGATTGCAAAATTTACAAGACATGTTTCTGTGAGAGCTTATATGTATCATCACACACTGTGCAGGGGGTGTAAAATCTCCCAACGCGGCAGTGCATCGTCTTAAAACAAAATTTGATTCTGGAAGGTGATCTGAACTGAAATCGGGAAGCTTCAAATCGTTTTTTTTTTTTTTTTACTGTATTATAACTGCATAAATCAAATCAGACTGGTCGTAAAAAGACAAACAAAAAAAGGAGACATTGGACAAGAATAATTTAAAACAATAGAAAATATGACGAAAACACAAATTCTGCTAAGTGTGGAGATAAAACACTCGATATCAGGTCTCGTTTTGCACATTCTTACTTTAAATAAAGAGGACGAGTTTGCATGTTACAACAGTAAAGAAAATGTTTGTTTTTTTCCGGACAAATTTGGACCTTGAAGCTGCATTAACAATCCTGTAGAAAGAAACACAGAGCTCAGTTAAAGCTAATCTGATTTTACACACATATAGAATATAAAAATAAGAAAAATACCTCAGAATAGCCTGCAGGATAGTTTTAAATATTCTTTCTGCTGATGCATTGTAACAGGTTTGGAGGTTAAAATACACAATACACTCAGTACAAGGCCAGTGACAGTGCATAGGGATAGATTTCTTACAATATTAGGTTGTTATCAGGGATTGTGTATGTGTGTGTGAGCATGTGCAGGCCTGGACAGACACACAGTACCATGACGTAACCACTAATAGTTTTAGGTACAGCACTGTACAGTCACAAGGGGATATAATACACACGACAAGTCTGCTGGATCATCATGCACGATGGTTGTTTTTTTTTTTTTTTACCTAAAAGTATGCCGTTCAAAGGTAAAAACATGACAAAAGGAAATCAAGTACACCTACACGTTTGTTTTCCTTTACAACACGGCGATTTAAAAAGGTCGGATCGGATTAATTACAATGAGCGGTGACGGTCAAACGTGAACAAGGACAACGAGGAGGAATTAAAACCATGAGATTTAAAATGAACCCCCACGAATGAAGACACGATCGTTTGAGCACGTTTGGGCCGGACGAAGACAACAAGGGGTGTGTTGGCACACATGCACTTGTGATGGAAACGGTGCAAAACTTGACAAGGAAGGGCAAATCATCACGGGGGGCGAGGAGTACAACAATGCCACGATCGCTCTTCTGCTTTTGGGCTGCTGCTTTTTTCCTCCTGCTCTCTGCCTTTCACATGAACTCATAAGGGAAAAAAAAAACTGGACGTGTTCAAGTGCATCTCAATGAATCAGAAAACCATCAAAAAGTGGATTTGTTTCAGTAAAGCTACAAGTGAAACTCACTGTGTAAATTCAGTACACAAACTAATGTGATTCTCACATGCATCTCTGTTCATTTTGATAATGATGACTTACAGTTGATGAAAGGCTGCACAACACTGTCTGAGAAAATTATATTATATGATATAAATTAAAAATATGTTTATGTAATGTACGGTATGCTCTCAGTGCTTTGTTGGGGTTTTTTTTGTTGCATCAATTACTGCATTTGTGAGAATGATGGTGCTGAGAAAACACAGGTTGCATTTGCATTGATAACTCTTCTCTCTCTCATCTTCCTGTGAAGCGCACCGTTTGATGAGGTGAGTTTCCTGGCCAATCAGGTACAGTGGTACTATGATCACACTTACCTTTATTGTTGATGGTGTCAAATCAGTAGTTTTCCTTATTATTGTGTAGGCCAAAATATAAAATGTCTACATTTACAAAAACAAGTTTTTCTAGTCTCATGTAACATTCAAATTTTCTAAGATTCTGAATTCTGGGTTTTCATTCACCAGTAGGATATGATCATCAAAATTAACACAAAACGTTTGAAATATTTTACTCAGAGTTTAATGCTTCCATGTAATGTGAGATGTTTATGCATTTCTTTATGAGATAAACGCTTTTGCTTTGGTCAGCACAAAAACAAGAACAGAAATCAAGAAAGAACTTGTAGGATAATCCTAGCACAGCTTGCTGCTTTTGTGGTGTTTCAGAACTACATTTAAACATAGTTAACATTAATTTTAACAAAAGGTCTGTTTATTTTTTACACTTTTATGCTAGTAAGTGGACTGGGTCAAACATAGGTACATGTGACTTTGTTTCACATTCAAATTTTATTTTATAATTCGCTGCAAATGAAATTGCCCTGTGTTGTCAATAATAGCCAGAAGCTAATAAATGGTATAAATTGAATTGAGCTTCCCTATTTTAATTCAATTAAGGATATGTAATAAATTAACCTTTCAATAATATCCTAATTTATTGACATGCACCTGCATACAGACAAACATGCAACGCTGCACAACATGCGCTCACTTCCTCCGCAGACACAGATATCAGTGCTCTGAGTCAGAAGAGTTACTCAGCTGTCACACACACATACCGGGAAGTCTGGGGTTGTGTGTGTGGAAGATTTGGAAGAACAAATTTAGTTTGGGTTCAAAAAGACAATTTTACAACACAATGGCTTTCCCTCTGACTCCTCTTGTGTCAAGGGGAAAATTATATATATATTTATATATATATATATATATGAAAGAAAAGAAAGCTACAACACAAGGCTTCTGTCTGTCTCCTCTGTGTTGTCATATATGATTATAGCTGCACAGTTTTCAGTTGAAAAGTCACATATATATATACATGTATATATATATATGCTCATATACACATATAATTTATGTGTATATAATATATAAATATTTTTATATCAATTTAGTGCCCACCAACATGGCTACGGATGGTGGAGCCAGAGGAGGTGGAACTGGTGTGTGGAATCTTTACACAAGCTGAGTAAAAAGGGGGAGGGAGGGGAGTGCAGGGATCGAGTGTTGACGTCCCGCTTCCTTCACAGCCGCGCTCCTGCGCCGCACGCCCGTCGTCAACACGGAAACAGTTCGAGCAAGTCCGCGTGCGTGAAAACAGGTAGCTGCTCCAAGTGTTCACAGGAAGAGGGCGAGGAGGGGCTAGTTGTTCTCGAAAAGGGAGAGTAGGTCGTCGTTGCTGTTGGAGGGAAGGTCGGGGGGGTCCAGGTAGGAGAGTAACTCTTCCGGGTTGGCTAGCTCTGGAAGCAGCTGAGAGGGGAAAGCGGGAAAAAAATAAATAAATAAATAAATCAGTGACGGCAAGTCGCCTTCGATATCTAGCTTCAGTTCAGTTGTCTTCACAAGCGATTTGTGGTAATCAAAGCAGACAGCAAAGAGAGATGAGAGCAGCTGTAGCAGACATTGTTAGCTGTTAAACAGGTAGCTTACGGCACCCAGAGCAAGGCTCACTTACATCCAGGGAGGGTTCGGGCATGTCCTGAGCTCCCTGAGCCATCTGCGTGTCTGAGGAGGGGTTAAAGCTCAGGTCGCCGTGGGGATGGCTGTTCTGGCCAGGGTGCTGCTGCTGCGGCTGCTGCTGCGGCTGAGGCTGCGACTGGCGAGGCGGCTGTGATGATTGGGCGCTGTGATGCAGGGGCTGCCCTGACTGGCCGCTGTGATGCAAGGGCGGCCCTGATTGGCTGCCAGGGTGCGGGGACGCATGCATGCTCGGCTGCATGGAGTTATGGGACTGATCTGAATGGGACATCTGCAGGTGCGAAATGCAAACAGAAAGCCAGAGAGTGAAAAGGAAGGATAAGGTACAAGATCGGAAGACACAGAGGAGCAGGAGGAGGATAACGTGTTAAGGCGGGAGGAGGAGGGGAGACTAAATGAGCATGAATAATGTGGAGCAGGCCTTTAAGATGGAAGCATGAGCATGTGAGCATGACTGAGCACACATGCTGGCTTACAGGGACAGGCTGCACCTTGTTCAGATAACAAGACTGGTTTCATTTTAGCATGACATCTGCAGTTTCTTCTCATAAAATGGGACACAAAGACGGATTTACAGGATACGACAGCAGGATTTATAACCCTGACACTTTTCTATTTCTTATTTTGTCACGTTATAACTGCAAGTTTTACTTGAATTTTACGAGAATGACCGCTACAAAATAGTGCATATTTGTGAGGTAGAAAGAAAATGAGATAAAAATTGTTCTACGATTTTGTTTTACAGCAAAATCTGAAAAGTGCGGCCTGCAGAAGTCTACACTCCGCTTTATTTAAGTTCCCCAGGAAAATAGTCACACAATAATGAGTTTTTGCTGCTTTTCTTCAGCAGTAGCAGGGATGGCTTTAAGCTGTTCTTGCAGCTAATGTGCTTTAATAAAGTGACTCAACACGTCATAATTATGTACATAAAATCCTATTAACTCATGAGTTTTCGGTCGTAACATGGCAAAAATGTCAAGCTACTCTTTCGAGGCATTGCTTATTTCAGGACTCGAGTGCAACAATCTCTTTTGTCACAAGTTATAGCGATGTACTCACTGCATCGTTCATGCCGTGGCTAAGCGGCTTGTCCTGGGGTAGAAGACCACCGGGTCCATCAGGGGGATGGGAGAGCTGTGGGCCGTGGATGAAATCATTCATGGGAGGACCGCCTCCTCCTCCTCCTCCTCCTGCTCCTCCTCCTCCAACGCCACCGCCAGCGGATGGGTTCCCGTTAGGGAAGTCAAAGCTACCTTGATTGTGGTAGCTGTTGCCTTCAGGAAGAAAAAAACAAAAGAAAAAGCTTGTTTGTAACAGAGAACATGTGCCTGAGGGCTTTAAAAAAACCAGAATGTGTAACAATTTTTACTTTATTATTGCAGAGAAACAAGTATCAGAGAAGAAACAAATTAAAGCGGCTTTTCCTTCTGGCTGTTCGTTTGTTTAAAACACAGGAGACACACCTGTCGTTTCAGCTGAGGACAAAATGGAAAAAATAAAACAAATACAGGGTTCTGCTATATTTTTAAGACTTTAACTTCATACTTTTCCAGATTCAAAGTGATAAGAGTTCCTGACCCAGTTTGGATTCATTTTTTTTAAGCAGACATAAAAAAATCATTATGAATTTACCACTGATATGGACGGATGTGGGAGGAACAGCGGAAGGAATGTGAAGATGGATTGACAGACAGGTGACAGAGCAGAAGACGGAGGGATCCATGACGGACGTATACAACATGCAGACGATGGATGACGGAATAAAGTGTGGAAATGAAAACAGTCATTTTCTTTCCACTCCGAATAAACCTTTGTCCCCCTGACTGCTTCTTGGTACCTGCTCCGGGGTAATCTCCGTTTCCGCTGGGATGCTGTCCAGGATGGTGGGGGTAGGAACTTGGACCTGGACCTGGCCCCTGCCCGGGTCCCGGTCCGTGTCCTGGACCGGGCCCCAGCTGAGCGATCATGTCCATCACGTTGGGCATGGTCATCTGACTTGGACTCATAGTCTTAAAGCGCTTGGCCAGCGGTCCGTCTGGATCCTCCTTGATGTGCAGCTCAGACTTGATGGGAACTGGCCTCCAGCTACATGTGGGGTCTATAGTGACCTCTTCAAAGTCTGAACTGTTGGAAGAGACAGCAGACCATGTTGGTTTGAGACACACAGATTAAATGAGGAATAATTAACCTTTTAAGAAGAGAAACTTACTTTTGGATGGCATTAAGAATACCCCACATATACTGGTCAACCTCCAGACCTTCTAATAATGCTGTTTTACTAAAGGGAGGGGGAAAAAAAAAACCCAACAACTATTAGAGTAATTCTCAATAACTCCAAGTTTTACTTTCAGAAAATACCAGATTTTCACCTACTTGCACACAGGACACCTCCATGTCCCTCTCTCACAGTTGAGCTGCAAGTAGGACTCCAAATCGAAGCACTGAAGAGGGCGACAAGCAGCTGTTAGAAAAACCTTTCTGTCATTGTTTTTTTTATCTGCTCTCCGAGGTCAAAACAAACCTGCACGTGTTTGCAGTCGTGGCCCCTCGCGGGCAGCTGGATGCGTCGAAAGGTAATGGGACATTTTAGCGACACTTTGATGGCCGTCTGCTCCACGCCGTCCTCTCCGTTGAGAGTGGTGTTGCCCGCCGACGCCGCTACGCTGCTGAAGTTCCTCTTAACTGCGGACGAGTTTCAGAGGGAAATTTGGTTTGCGGACAGTTGGCGGGTGATTGTTGACGGCTGTTTTAGAGAATGAACAGAAAGAGATCCAAGCTGCAGTAATGAGTCATACTCTTGGTGATGCAGTGCTCTGCAGGAAGGAGCCTCTTCTTCAGGAGTCCCTGGAGGACGGAGCGCACAGATGGCCTGTGGACCAGCTGCAGCACAAACAGGTGGGACTGAAACGCAACAAGAGACAAGAGTTAGCCACCTGCTTCTTCTTGTGGAGCACACCGACGTTTTGCTGAATGGAAAGAGATGCATCTGATAGTGCTCGCTGTGAACACTCACACAGCAGCAGGCGGTGACCGTGATCTGGATGGTGTTCCTCCCCGGCTGGCAGACGTGCTTCAGGTGCAGTGGCTTGTGGGAGGTTTTGTTGTCGCCTCTCTCGATGGTGAGCGGCGTGGCGTTCACGCTGACCTGGACCGAGGCCGGCCAGTTGGTGTTCATTTGTCTGTCTTCGTGATGGTAGCACTTAAACTGGAGCTCAAGGTCTGACCTGCAAGAGGAGCAATAACATGGCAGCTATGTATGGTGTATGGATGACTTGATAATGCATTAAGAATCATTTAACTTTTATTTATTTTTACATTTTTGGTGTTTACAACCATAAATGTCACTGCAGTGACAGACTGACACAAAGTAGTTGAAGTGCAACAAACAGGATAAACTTTTTTTTTCTTAGAATAAAAATCAGAAAAGGCATTTTCCTGTTCGTGTAGAAGAGCAGCACTGCACCAGGCTGCCTCTGTCATGTTTTAAAGTGGCGGATGCATGTTCTTAGGGACGTGCAGTGTTTGTTTTACACATCTAATATTAATCAATAATTAGTTGGACTGAATTTTGGTCATGTCAAAGGTTAAACATAAACGTGCAATAGAGTTTTCATACAGTATCTTTTCTTTTCAGTAAAAACTGTTGAAAAACTGCACACCCTTTTTCTTTTGCTTACCAGTTATGCACTACATTGTGCTAGTCCAAAGAAAAAAATAAATAAATAAAAAATCCACAGCAATGCATGAAACTTTTAGGTAGCAAAATGTGAAAAGGTGTAGGAAGAAACACACTCTGCATATAGGTGAAGTGCACTAAGCTCGTGACTAGTTTCTCTAACACGGCTTGGTTTAAACGCACCTCCACATGAGTGTCTGGTGGACGGAGGGTCGCAGATGGAAGACGTGGTTACTGACAGCCAGGTTGTGCTCCAGGCGGAACGGTTCCAGCACCACCCCGTCCCTGACTGGGAACGTCAGCCGCAGCTCCTCGTTTGGGTTGCCTAAAACGGAGAACACTCTTTAATCCTCGCACGTAAAAAACTAGCAGGGAAAAAAAAAAATAAATAAAATACTCATAATATGTGAACCCCTTTGTTTTAGACTTGCTGCCTAACTCACCCGGAGGGGGCGGAAGTGCTGTCATATTTGGTTTCATGTCAGGTGGAAAGGGGGGCTTCACGTCCTGGTTTGGCGACAGATAAGGAGGAATACTGCTTCCTGGGGTCATGGGAGGAGTTGGGTTTCCAGGGACTGGAGAGTGTGGGTAGTTACCAGGCCTGGGGGGCTGCGACAGACAGGAAAAGTGCAATAATAAAAATAAAACTACACAAAGTAAAATAATTTGTTCAGGGCACAGCTGAAATTGAATGGTCTGAAAGGAGGAAGTTAAAACACACCCCACTGCCTTGGTTATAGGAGTATCCGCCTCCAGTGAAGCTAGTGTTCTGACCATTGAATGGTTCTTGCTGTGGGTGTAAATAAAAACCAACGATTGTTAAAGTTCCCAGGCAGCTACAAAATAGTTTGAAGCTGACTGTGGCAGGAAGTGTGGAGAGTAAAGCTGATGTGGGAAAGCTGACCTTGTAGTACTGGCTCATGGCCATGCCAGGGGGGTACTGTCCTTGACCCTGCTGCACTGGCATCCGCTGGCTGGGGTAGTTGGGGGAAGGCAGTGGCCTGGAGGCATTTGAGGGGTACTGTCCCTGCTGAGGCTGGAACTGACTGTTTGGCCCGTACTGCTGACCCCCGTAACTCCCCTGGGTAATTAAAGTCAAAGACATTCAAGTTGGAAACAACAGGTGGCGTTATTCTGAAAGTGGTGCAGTTGCTCGAACGTTTCACTGACCTCCCCGGGATACGGCCTCTTCATCCCCTGCATGGGAATGCCTTGTCGGGGCCCACCAGGGTAACCTTGCTGAGGCATCCTCTGACTGGGACCTCCAAAAGGCCCCATGCCCGGTGTTCGAGCCTGGCTCATGCCCAATGGAGGGCCACTCATGTTGGGGTTGCTCATGCCTGAGCCCATGGCGGCTGGGTTCATACCTCCAGGAGGCCCTCGGGGGCCCGGCTGGTTCATGAACTGGCTGTTGTAGGCTGGTGCGGGGCCCATCTGGAACGACGGGCACATCTGGCGGGTAATAAAAGGCTTAAGTGTTAAACAGACTTTATTTGGGTGACAAGCAGGCAGATGGATGGATGTTCTCAGGCGGGTTCTGTACCTGTCCGTACTGGTTCATCTCTTTATTCTGCGTTTCCTGCAGAGCCGCCACAGTGGCAGTGGCTGTGGCCGTGGCTGTGGCAGCAGCTGCAGCTACGGCTGCAGCAGCTGCTGCGGCAGCAGGGGGAGTGAAGTCACCAGGGGGGCGTGTGTGGGTCGTCATTCCCATACCACCAGGAGGGGCGTTGGGGCCTCCAGAGTAACTAAAAAAAAATTAAAAAAAATAAAAATCAATCATTACACTAAAGTTTAATCAGTTTTCTGTTTGAGTATTAACACCTGACCTCACTTTTCACAGCTCTAGTCAGGCTCCCTACCAATCTACTTCAGCTTCAGTTGTATTGACCCTCTATGACAGTATGGCGATCTGAGTACAGAGTGAGTTTTAGCTTAGTTACACATGGGGGGCTCCCACCAGCAGACACACAGTGCACAGGAAAACAGTTGCAAAAACCTGAGTTTTTTTTTTTTTTTTTTGCCAAATTTAGTTTTAACGCCTGTTATTCTCGCTATGTTGTCCACCGATCAGTAGACAAGATCGGTTTCACAAGTAAGCATTGTCAATCACCCAAAGGAAATTGAGGCCATCAATCTGCGCACCCCTAGAAATGCCCCTTTGCCACTCACTAAAGCCCCTCACTGTTTTAGCAAGTGGACATAAAAGGTTTGTGAAATTAAACATACAAACCTTTCTCTTCCAATCAAACCACAAACACAACTATATCCTGCTAATAGTAGCCTTGGTTTCTGACCCACTGCCAAATAAATATTAGCTTGAGGAGTGTCTCACCTTCCACTGTACCCCCCAGGACCACCGGGGTAGCCGGGCCTGCCGTACATGCCCTGCTGCATGTACGACTGGCCGGATCCTCCTTTGCTTGGGAACTGCTGCTGCTGAGCGCTGAACTGAGGCGAACTGAGCCCTGCTGCGCTGGCCGATATACCCGATCCCATGTGGTTTCCCCCGGGATTCATGTGGTTGTTGCTGTTCGCCATAGGATTACACAGCACCTACAAACAGAAGTTAACTGGTTTCACAAAAATCATGCTTATAAAAAAGTGAATGTATAGCTCAAGTCTGCAGAATAATACGCAAAAAAACAGAGAGGCTGCTTTGATATGGATGGATACCTGACTTTGTGACGTATTAGTCACACCCCACACTGTTGTAACCACGGACAGTGACCCTGGAGGCTGGTTGGTGTTCTGTTGCCAGGGGACAGAGTCATACGGAAATGATCCATCACTGGAAAACAGATAAAAACATTATTATTGTGGTGTTTTGAGGCAAGATAGCATACAAAGAATGGAGAATAAAAATCTTTCATTCATTAGACACAGAAAAGGAACCAAATACGAGCAATTCTTACAGCTGGGGAACAAAATCCTTTACATAAATAAGAAGAAGTGAGCAGGAATTTAAGTAATTTTGAATTAAACAAATAAGACAGAGTCTGGTACATCTAATAAATAAACTACAGCCTCTTGGGTAGAGACAAGTGGTCTGTGCGGAGGGGAGGGAAATGCTGTTTTTGGAAAGCAGTTTGTTTTCTCTCCGAGGCTAGTTCTTGGAATGGACGACATGTTCAATATTTCCTCATAAAAGGCACAATATTCCCCCAAAGATCCTCGGCGGAGGCAAACAGCACTCTTAGCTAATTCCAGGATTTTCTCTTAAGAGGAAAAGAAAAGCAAGAGCACACAATGTTCCACAAAAATATTACTTCACATCAATGCTGGTTTGCCTCTCCACCCCAAATAAATCCCCTTTTGCTCCTTCCTCAGTGATTCTGGCTCTTGGCAGAACAACGGGATTTTTTTTCTTTTTTCCTTTACTTCATAGTTGATAGAATGTCTTGGTGGCAATTTCTTTTCTTCTTTTTTGTTTTTATTAGCCATTCTCCTTTGTTCTTTTGACAGAAACACATTCTCACACATGTGACTGACCTGTGTGTGAGGCCAGGCTTCATGCTGTTCATGCTGGGCTGCATGGGAACTTTTCCCTGTGGTTCGTTCTGCCTGTTCTTCTGATGACGCAGCAAGAGGAGACGGCCCAGCTCCTCACACCACGACGACAGCAGAGCTGCGTGAAAAGAACACACATATGATACAAACACGTTAGTCAACTCTGCATGTTTACGGAACAAGACAGCAGCTCTGATTATTATATTTAACGTTTACTGCAGGAATCAACTTTAGTTCCCAATTCCAACACTGCACAAAGCTCTATTTGTTCCCATTGTTTTAATTCTGTAATTTGGTCATTTGTGAAGGGTCTGGTGTAGAGCCACTCCTGAAACTAATCTTTGTTCTAACAGGTTCTCAACTCAGAGACTAATAAATTCAGCTGATTTTTTTTATGCTGAGACAGGTCTACTGTCACAAAAGATCACGTAAACACAGTAAAGCTCACTTCATATAAATCTTAGCAATCTAGATAAATAAAAATTATTCTTTAAACCTAACAAAGATGATTTGTTAAAATTAATGAGAATATATGGGTTTTTTAAAAATATTGTATGAAAATGTGTTTTTTTTTACCCATTTGCATCCACAACAAAAAACTTGTTCAACTCTCTTCTTTCCGGGTTAGAATATTGCTGCATGTATTGCGTATTCGCGTGGTTTTAAATTGGTCATGTTCTTGGTATTTTTTTTTAACCAAGCATAAAAATAAAGTTTGGAAAAACAGCTTTTTCTTTTGCTCCACATTTTTGAAATTCCAAAAGCTTTTAAATTTTAACATGGACATGTTGTGCTTTTAAATCCTTCATTTTCACATATAAATCATTCACTTGCGGTTTATATATGAAGGAGAACTGCAATGCTTCTCCTTTACGTACAGAATCATTACATAAAGGAGATCTGCAAGTTTTAGAGCAACTCGTTTTACCTTTTTAAATGTGAAAGAGGCATTTCAAGCCCCGCCTACTTCATGTCGCAGAGCGTTCCACTCCACCCAGTTTGTTCGATAGCAGCGATACAATTATCTATCAGCAGCGAAACGTTTTATTCCCAAGTTGATTAAAGATGTCAACAACAGAAAACTTGACCATCCAACGTTACATGCTGGAATCGGATTCTGGCCCAGAGCAGGGGAATGAAGACGACAAACCTGCAGAACCATGCACTCAAATGAATGCATAGCAGTTTTGTTATTACTGTATTTACAACGTCTTCATCCATACCAACTACCTACAATGCAGGAAAACAAATTTCAATAAAAACTATTAAAATGTAACATGAAAGCATAAGATATCTACACAGCACCATACTCAAAATACACAAAAAAGATTTATTTAAGTGCTAAAAATCTGGACGCTCCCTTTAAGACATGTTGTTTTTGAAGATCTCTGTAAAGTGAAAGAAACAAGCAACTGTTTCAATTGGCCTTTTATTAGTAAGTAATTTCATTGCATTTTAGGTTGTTTGGATTCTAATATTTCTATAAACTTATATAATTGCAGTGTTTCTTTTTTTATTAACCTCCTTTTATCTTTCATGATTTTTTTTTTCTCCCCCAATGAAACTGCTTCATTTTACGTTTTATGCTCTTAATTGGAAGGGATTCTCTCATCAGCTGCTTCCTGGGTAAATAAAGGCTTTATTGTGTATTCTATTTTAAAATAGAATCACAGAAGCCTGGCTGTGAGCTGGTCTGCCGTGTCAATGCTGCACTAAAAATGCATGCTTGCTTCCAAAGCCTCCAGAGGGCAGCCTAATGCAGCACAACCGACTCGGATTATCTGCCGCTTTTATATTTTCTCTATGCCATCATATCTACCTGCAGTGTGAAATCAATCTGCAATACAAAAGGGACCTCCTGGCTCTCTCTCTCTCTCTAAGCGAGAGGCAGAAATGTGGCGCGAGAGCCGAAGAGAGAGACAGAGCGACTGGGGTTACAGATAAGATCAATGTAGGAAGTAAGAAAAAGTGATATCTCCACTGTCCTTCACTTCCTGTGTTCAGCACTGCCACTCTACGCCAAGAAGCATCTTCTCAGATCTCCCAGGTGTAATCAGACTGCCTCAGCAAGAAAGCAAGACATTTCTTCCTTAGGCATTCGTCCTAATTTAACTTTTTTTAAATACCTTTTTAAATCTGTCTTTGTGGTCCATTTAAGTTTAATTTTTATCTCCTCAGACAAAATGCTATGAAATAAACAAAACTCATTAATTCTTTAACTTTTTACATATAAAGATTTTCCTGAAAAATAAATGGTTTGTCGGACAACCGACTGCTTACTCTCAATATAAAAATAGAAAGAATAAAGTGCAAAGAAGAGAAGCAGCAGTGATTCCTTCTGTAGGATGGAGAGAGCCAAGCCTCCTTGTTAGAGTGGAATTATTCCACCCTGCCATTAAAATGAGCTTATCTCCACACTAAATCACCACCTCCACACAGTGCAACTGTCTCTTTAACTAGCAACCCACCATTCAGAAACCAAACTCTGAGAACGAGTGGCAAAATCCCTTTAAAATACAGATGGAGAGGACTGAAAAGTGTTAGCCAAATCAGAATAGAAGCAAATTGCAGAAGCCGCCTGCAGTCAATCACAGGAATGTTGGGTCTGGACATTGTGGAATATTCCACCGAGTTTATTTGTGTGACCTTTATCTGACCTCACATTCCTTTTGTTTGTGACAAACCCCCCTTGAAAACACCATCAAAGTCTGGGACTATGTTACCACCTCTTTACAGTTCGTCTCTTTTATTTACTAAATACCACCAGTATGAAGTCGTCTTTCTGAAATCTTCCTCATTAAAAAGTTTGTTAATGTTGTCGGCAGAAAAGACAAAGCATCTGATGCCAAGAGCGGAGACAATCAGCCAACAAAAACGGGAATGAAAAAGCCAAGGTCTCCGCCTAATTACGCCTCTCTTTCATCTTTTCACTTATTCCGATTTCATTTACACTGAAGTCTTTACAGTTTAATTGCATACTTTATAATGAAGACGCTAACAGCAGCCTGATGAAGATGAGTCAAGGTTAACTGCTCACTGGCTTTCTGTTAAAGACTCCCCCCCCACAACCACACTCATATGGAGCTTCACTGGAGAAAACGACAGACTCCAGAATTATTATTTTTTTAATTACATGAATGAAAAAATAAAATGAATCAATCAATCAATTTTAGGTTATTCTTTTAACCCAAATGGTGGAGTTAGACATTGAGCAATTTCCACCAATCAATTAAACAAAAGGATGTGTGGGTTCATTCTGTTAAAGAGACCACCGTTTTGCATAAAATGACCTAATCTGATTTCACTTTTTTTTTAAAATGGTGGACGACATTTCAAAGTCATCGCTGTGTCTTTTTGAGATGCCAGTCACTCACTTGAAATAAAGCGACTTCTCCTGGTCCAGATAAGGTACAAGAGGACGCCGTAATACATTCATATTAAATAAGTATGACATGCGTATTCTGCTGTGCTCCCCCCCTTGTGCCTGTTCTCTGTCTCACTTAGCAGAGCAGCAAAGAAGGAGCTACTGTGTGCATATAAAGCAGATCAATAGATTCAGTTTGTTCATAAGTGTCATAACTCTGGTAAAGAAAGAGAAACTAGCTCACATAAGAAATTTCAGCTGTAGAGTTGTAAACAACACATGTCCCTTTCTTTGTTTAGTGTTTATTTTTACAGTACTTAAAGTAGCGTGCTTGGCTTGAGATAACAGCTGGACTTTTAGTCAACAAAACAACTTGAGTTTAAGTAACATTTGAAACATACAATCACATTTCCATTGACAGTATTGTAGGTCACGTTTGTTGTTGGTTGCAATGTTAGCCGTTGCTAGAATTATATCCAATTTGTATTTAGTGTATCATGTGTATCATGAAACATAAACTCGAAAGCTCGTGAAAAACAACAACTAGCTTTTTTGTGCTTTGAAATGAATTCTGCCACAGACAAGATCAATAAGCCGTAACGGTTATGAATAATACATTTCTTACAATCTGCATAAGCCATTTCTCATAACTGCATAGTGTTTCTGGTTGTATATTTGACCTTACTGTACAATCTTTTTATTATTATTATTGCTTATCTTTATGTGTATCTCTGTGCTTCCGTTTGGCTGTCACTGTGCTGACGATACACCCGAAGGATAGAAAGGATCATTAAATTTTTTTATTTTTTTACACCAAAGTGGGATAAAGTCAAGGTTCCATTATCATTATCTTCCAAGTCTTTACATGCAGTTTGACCATAAAACTCCAGTTTTTTTTAAACCTGACATCTACAGCTGGTAACAGCCTGGCTACAGCTTGAAAATGTTTCAACACTCCAGAGCTATGGACAAAAACACAATGCTGCTGCACTGTGAAACAGAAAGCTTATTAGAAACATGCTACATTGGTCCCCGAGGGCTTATCCTCCTGAACTGAAGGGATGTTTGTTGCTGCTGCGCATTGAAACACTCGACAACAACTCAAACATGAGTGTTTCTGTCTTTAGCAGCCTCTACAGGGAAGTTAGGTGGTAGTTACACAACTGTGGTGAATTGTAAAATATGTAAATGGTACCATGGCTCCACTGTGGATTGAACAATGTATTTGCTTGCTTAGCTCACTCATTCTACGACAGAATGTCAAGGTATCTTTGGTAAAAAAAAACAAAAAAACTAAACATTATAGGCAACTAAAATATGTGTTAAGATCAAAATGTTTAATATAAAGTTGAGCACATCTGTTCTTCCAAAAAAAAAAAGAAAAAAAAAAAAGAAAAACCCTTGTTTTTAAACGTTGTTAAGAGCCATTAGGACACTTATCTAAATAAACACGGATGAATACTAAAAACATACTTATGAATATTTTGGGCTTTATTCTCTATACTGTTAATCTAATATCAAGTAAACTCCAAACTTAGTAATAAAAATATTAGTAGAACAACAAAATGTTTCACGAGATCCGCCCAAAACTAATCTTTTAAATTCTTATCTACTGTTTTGCGAGAAAAAATATCTCTGCAGGTCATCTGAAGCTCCTTTTCACCGTACACCAACGTGCTCTCACCAGCTCCTTTAACAGCAATAACAATACACCAAATTTTCATAGCGCTTTTCGGGACACTAGGATATGCTTCCTTAACAGAGCGACTCTGTAACAAGTGCTCTGTTCGTTTGTCCAGCAGTGACATCAGGACTTAAGCCGGAGCTCCCAGGAAGCTCCGTTTCTTAGAAGCTGAGGAGTTTTAATTGAGTAATGCCCGGTAATGACACATGGGACATATGGGTCCTCCACACTCAAGCTGTATTTAACGTTGTGCAGCTGACTGATAGATAGCGGGAGCTCTGGCGCGTTCTCACCTCAACTCGACCGCTCCTCCTGGGAGCAGCCGGGAGAGACGCAGAAAGCGAGCCAGGCCCATTAACTAATGACAGAGTGGTAGTACAAGACCTTTTTTACAAGGGAACCCAAATGCTAATTACTATGAACTGTGAGGGTGCTGAGCGTGCACAAGCATATGCGGATGTGTTGGGGATTTGCTTTTTCTGTGCAAATATTTTGTCGAAGAAATCACAGCCCCCCGGATGTATTTAAAATGTGCCTGTTCTAACATAAAGCTGCTCAATTGGTAATCTCACTTCCTTAATGAGCATCTATTGTGTTTTAAAAATAAAGATGTTGATCTGCTACATAATCAAACACACACACATGCACGCATACATACATACACCAACACTACGCTGATGCAGAAGCAGCAACAGAAAAGTGTTAATAACTTGCATATTTCCCAGATGTAAACTGATGCGTAAAGCCTGATGAAATTCTACAAAAAAAACTAGTTTTAGAAAATGAAATCCAATTTATGTCAATTTCTCTCAAACATTTATGACTAACTTCAGTGTGTTATATTCTCTTCCATGTAACCAAGCAGGAGGTGTTGTCATTTACTCCACAATTAGAAGAACTTAATCATGAAATATGGCTTAATCTTGAGATAATCAACAACAATAAAACACGGTGCTGCAATCACTGGTTTGCCACTTGATTTCTACAGCAGTGAGTTCATCAGCATGAAGAAATTTTATTATCAATCTTATAATAAAGGCTAAAAATAACGCAGACTACTGGTACTGAAGCATGACAGTTTCAAATGGTTCAGTTTTGGTCCTTTTAATGAGACGGTGTCGTCGTTTTTCTCTGGGGTTTTGGAGCAATGTAGCAATTCCCTTCTCCCACTTGTTGCAGGTGCACTTCTGGTCAGCTGGCATAAACATAAGGCCACTACTTTCTTTGCATATCAGATAAATTTGCCTGTTTGAAAATGTTTCCAGGTTGTTTCAAATTTCCCCATAAACAACAAGAGGAAAACAGAATTTAAAAAAAAGGTGGTGTGGCGTTGAAAGTAAAACAGAACAAACCACCACTATTCTTTAGGGTAATGTGGAAACTGGAATTGCTGCCTGAGGTTCAGTTGCCGTCACACTTGAGGAAATGAATTTGGAAAAGCACTAAATTCTGTCATGTGCAAGTGTTTTTGTGCTCCATTTTGAAATTATGAATTTGGGTTGTCCAAGTCCAACTTGGAACTTGCCATGTTTAATCGTGCAGGACTAGGCATATTGGTTTTGCCTTTTCATCAACAGTCTCATTTTAATTTTATTAAATTACCCTTCAGGAATTAAACTTGAATGCTTTACGGGAGCACCCGTGTTGTCATTTAATTATTAGCAGAATTAATCAGAAAGTAGGTCGTGGCATCTGTATGACTTTCAGCTTCCAGCATGAAACATGCTGGTGTAAGTGAAGCGTTTGCATGGACTAGGCTGACATGAAGGAATGTTGTTAGCGAGATATTTTGATTTTGCAGCCTTGGTGAATATATGGAGCTCACATGAACTGTGAAAGGTGTGACTGTTATGTAGCTACATTTATCCAAGCAACAAGTGGTGCAAGCTCTGCCTGAGATGACAGCCTGACTAATTAGCCAGCTAGTATAGGGATGCTATCTGTACAAAGAGCAAAATGTCAAAAAAAGGTGTAATAATCTGCACATTTGAAAACTACTATTAGACAGGGTGGGCCACAAGTTTCCATACATAGAAAAATGTAAAATGTATATTTCTTTTATATTTCAGATATCCAAGAAGATGCGTTTGACAAAAGAGCAAATAATTGAAAACATACTGACGGCTGGATCTGGGAAGCGGTCGCATGGTTGCACGAAACTTTAACAGAAAACATGGAACAAGCGTCACACACGACACTGTGGCAAAACTTATTTGCAAGTTTCAGAAAACTGGAAATGTTGCAGATCAACCACGAAGTGGTCCAAGGCGTACAGCGATTACAGAGTCCCACAAAAATAAAAATGGTTGTCCAATATAAAATGTTAATTGTTTTCTATGTATGGAAACTTATGGCCCACCCTGTATTTAGCAGGTGCTTGTTCTTTATTTTGCATTGCATGATTATGTATTGAAATTGAAACAAATATCCTAGAAAGCTCTAGCATAGCTCTAGTGATTATGTAATTTCAGCATCAGTAGTTTTTTTTTTATTACATTATTTATTACTTTTTAAAAATTTTTTGTATAAATACCAAACTGCCGTGTTTTCCGCACTATAAGGTGCACCTTCAATGAATGGCCTATTTTAAAACCTTTTCATATATAAGGCGCACCGCATTATAAGGCGCATAGAATAGACGCTACAGTAGAGGCTGGAGTTACGTTATGCATCCACTAGATGGAGATGCACTAAACGGAATGTCAACAAAACAGTCCGACTCGGGTCAGCGAGGAGAGCCTTCCGCGACTGGGCCGGGGGGTGGCCAGATGATGGTCACCCTTCTCCGTTCGCGCACAGTATGTTCGTGGAGAACGTGGTGCTAAATGACCTGCAGATGACTTGATTCTAGGCGGTTGGTAGGTAGATAGGTCAGTCAAACTTTATTAACAAACTAGTGTTCTGACAATTATCCCAGCATGCACCGCGCGCTTCTTCTTTTACGGGTGAAAATTAAGTCGGCGGCTGCTTACCGTATTGCTAGACCTGCTGTGGCTCAATATTGGTCCATATATAAGGCGCACCGGAATATTAGGCGCACTGTTGGCTTTTGAGGAAATTGAAGGTTTTTAGGTACGCCTTACAGTGCGGAAAATACGATATAGTTTTTGCCTATATATAGCCAATAGGAACATGATAAAATCTTGATTATGATAACATATGTTACAGTATGCATCCTTCAAAATACAGCATTTACCAGAATGATACACTTAAAACTAAAAACAGTAACTAAACACTTCAACTAAGTTAAATGAATCTAAGATAAAAGAAAAGACTGTTTGAGTCACAAGTCATAAGACATCAACAGTATGAGTTCAGCTATTCAGAATGTTTTAAAGCTGAATGGGACCCAATGTCTGTAAAGCAGGCACTGGCGAATTTGAAGCACAGCTCCGAAGGTTAAATGAAAAAATTGAACATCATGAATTCAAGTCTACATCAGCTTTGTCATAGGTTCTTTTTTGCAAATACATAAATGAAGGAATTACTAAATGAAAAAATTACATTTTCTGAGCGAGAAACAAAGCAGCACTAGACAAAGAAGCCTTCTGAGACAATGCGTGGGATGATAAAGCAGCGATTCATGATAGATATTAAAAAGCAAAACTCCGTAAAACACCGGCAGGTAGGCCTGTACTGTGTGGGCACACGATATTATGCAGAGGAAGAATATGGAGGGGGGAAAGGGGGGCGGGTAAAATAAATCCTTTGAATTATAAATAAAAAAAAGAATAAAGTCATGCTTTTTGCTGAAGTGTAATGGAAGCCATTTATGTAGTCGATGATATCCCCCTTCCTGCCCCCTCTCTGTAAAAGCCAACTTCTTTTAAGAGAGAAGCATATCAAATGGGCTTTAGTCTCAACAGCTCGGAGGCGGAACATCCTAAACATGCCCTGCAGAGAGACAGCTCTGTCAGAAATCATACTTAGCCAAACCTAGTTCACAGTCAGAATATTTCAAATCTAAAGCTCCTGCTACAGACAGGCTATTTTGAGAATTTGTTTTTCCCCAACAGTTTTCTGTCCTGCTTTTTGAGAATTTGAACTGAAAAAGAAAAAAATAGAGTTGTTTTCAAATCTGACTAATTTTGACAGTATCCCCTCCACAGCCTCTGGTGGTGCACCAGATCTGAGACCAGACAGTGGGCAGGAGATGATGAATGAAAAGACTGAGAACAAGTGGAGATGAAGGGAAGTGGGCAGATTCCCGCCTCCCCGGCGATGCGTGTGTGTGGTTTCACAAAAGCCAAATAAAAGATGCTGCAGCCCAGAAGGGAGGGTATAGCTCTACCTGAATCACTCTGACATCTCCTGCAGGTGCTGGTTTCTGTGGGGTTCAAATTACAGATTTTTAAATTGGGTCAATGGTAGTAGAAGAAGAAGAAGAAGAAGAAGAAGAAGAAGAAGCATAGACACCAAACAATAATGCAGTGTGATCTGACCAGAAAGCGAAATCAGGGCTATTTTAGTCACATTTAGCCACTAAATGAAAAAAATATTTGTTTATTTTCTTCTTATGGTATACTGGTTTACTGAGACCTATGCTGACACTCCATGTGAAGATGTGTACATTTTTTTTTTAGGAGATTTCGAAAAGTACTTGCAATGAGTTATCTATCTTCAAGATGTTTGCTGTAAAAGAGAAAAGTACAAGAATCAAAGTTACTTTTTGTTTTTTGTTTTTTTCAATTTAAGGCATATCAGAATCCAAAAATACATCTAGATCAGAAAAAAATATGAAGAGAATATCAACTTTTGGTCAAGGTCGACCAGCTTTTATATGACCAAAGCAACCAGCGCTTCAGTCACAACTTACCAAAAAAAAAAATCACTACAAACAATCTGAGCTGATTTCACTGGTTCGTCTGGGGAAATTGAAGAAAAAAATACCTCCCAAAACAAAACATCAGAAACAGGCTGCGATAGAAAACTGGCAAAATCATAGAAAACAGAGAATGGTGATGTTGAGAGATGGAAGGAGCTTGCAGAACTGTAGCAGTTCCTACAAGTCAAGGATTTGCAACAAAGTTTTAAACTTTAATTTTCTTAGTTTCATTTATGTTCTATGATGTCAATCTCCTAAGTAAGGCTGCATAGTGACATAAACATTCCGTAGTGACTTTACCTAGGTAAGTCACTACCAACAAAATACCTAACCCCTAAACTTTCCAGGGATTTTATACAATATGTGAATAGCATGGGCTCATTTTCTATTCAGCATCCCTCAATCAACACTTTGTGGAATCACCTTTTTCTACCATGTATTAGGAGCTTTTAGGGCTATTTTTCTATTTTAAGCCTAAAATAAAAGTGAACATCAATTTTCAAATCATATTTTAAGTGATCAAACAGGTTAACGTCTAAGTTTGAGTGGCTCATTACAACACACTTTAGCTGTTGCAGCTGTCGGGGTGTTGTTTGTCCTGCTGGAAGGCAAGCCTTCACCACTGGAAATCTTTTCCATCAGGTTTTCTTCAAGGATCGTCCTGACCTTAGCCGAGTTCATTGTCTTATAAAGTCTGACCAGCTTCCCGGTCCCTGCTGAGGGAAAACGCACTCAATCAATGACACTGCCACCACCATCTTTCAGTGAAGGGATTTAATGCTCATGACTATGTGGTTTGTTCCTCCACACAGTTTTTTCATGTAAGTGGAAAGGTTCAATTATTGTCTCATCTGAACTGAGCATCACTTTCACCCATGTGGGCTGCAAAAAACTGGAAACATAGTCTCTCATTATGGCCTTCTTCGTGCCAATTCGTCCACGAAGGCCAGGTTTGAAGAAACCACAACTAATAATGGTTCTGTCAACAGATTTTCCCACCTAAGCTTTGGATCTTAAGCTGCCCCTTGGCTGCTTAGAGTTAGCTTCTCTTCCTCTAGGCTGCTCTTATGATTAATGCTCTCCTTGCCCGATATGTCAGTTTAGGTGGAGGCCCATGTGTTGTAGGTTTTGCAGTTACCCCATACTGGTTCCATTTTTAGATAGTGGATAATAGTGCTTCATGAGATTTATAAAGCTTTTATGACTTACGCCAGCTTTAAGCCTTTCCACGATTGTATCCCTGTCCCTGATCATTTTCTTTTAATGATTTAATGGTTTGTCCATTGCTGTTCTCCAAGAAACCGCTGAGGCCTACACAGAATTGCTGCATTTATATCTGAATTCAATTTGTTACGTTAGACTTTATTTAGGAGAATCAGAGTAAAAGGGTTTGACTATTTCCACAAGACACTGTATGTCTTAAGCCCATGCATTATGACTTTAACCTTACAGGCATGACAGACATAATGGGATGTGAAATTCAGGTGACCGGAGTTGCAGTGTCAGAGGTTTGATGACCGTCCTGCTCAGCCTTTTACATCTGTACGTGACATTTCACAATCCCAGCTATCATCACAGCAGCCCCCACGCTCACATCGATGAGAAAACAGAACACATCCAACTCAAAAAATTGTTAAAAATCCAGCTAATGATCAGCTGTGAGGACACAAGCATGCATGCTAAGATAGAAAAAAAAATAAGTAAGCAAACCTAAGTGTGCATTAATGAGTAAACAAACAAATTCAACGTCTGGGCTTTGTGGAGATGAGCTTATGCGGAAAGGCGCCTCTCGCTGGCTGCGAGGAACATCAGAGAACAGCGGGCTGTGAATGAACTGCTCTTATCAGCCACGTGCAGTTCCCCACCACTGGAGGGGAACTAGTAAATATCACATGCTTAATTATAACCAGACAGCTACTTGTCTCAGTTTTCACAATGATGCTTTCATCTCGCTCTGGTGCTGCTTCAATGAAGGCGTGAGGGTGAAAAAAAGAAAGAGAGAGAGAGAGAGAGAGAGAGAGAGAGAGAGAGAGAGAGAGAAAGTGAGAAGGGTTCTGAGATTTCTTTTCATTCTTTAAAAATATCAGTTGAAAATTAGGAAGTTTTCAACATTTCTTAAAAGAGATCTGCTGACTATATGAATCAATCCTGCTGCGTAGCCAGGACCCGTCTGCGAGCTCCTCCCTCGCCGTTATCAATGCGAGCCATCAGCTTGCACTACTACACATTCCTTCCCCAACTGTCAGGCTCATGTAGCACAACTTAATATGGCCACTTGCTGTTAGTGGGAAGAAGGAGGCGGCTGCCAGGCACGACAATGATTCACAGAAGAAAAAAAAAAAAAAAAGCAGAAACAAGCTGCAAAAACAAACGTAGGCGCGCTCACACACTCCAACGCCAAATGTCACCAATGAGTCACTAAACAGTCTGATGGGAAGTGCTCAGCGAGCTGTCAGAGGAGGTCACTACGGTGCGTGGAGTCAGTGATACGAACAAAGCGTTGAAGGGAAAGAGGAAGGTTGAAGAGTTTGTAGTGTGTGGCTGTCAGCTTCAGGATGCAAATGGTTTCAGTGGTTTTTCAGCCTGTGCAGGCTAACAGGAAGTTAGCTGGCTCAGCTCGCTGGAAGCGCCGACGAGTTATCGCGTTTGCTTCATGGGTCAGCTGAAAGAGTGAGGTGTTGGACGTGGGAGACGTTTGACTAATTAAGTTGTCAGTTTTAAGGTTAAACACTGATTGAGAAGCTCGCAGAGAGCCATTTTGGTTTTTATAGCCCCAATGCCCTTTTACGCATTCAAACTGTTTTCCTCCATGAAACACACGCAATAAGGATTCCATCAGAACTATAGAGCTCAAATGGAAAGCATGGCCCATTTTAAGGCTTCGATATTGGTAATGAGCGCGGACGAGCTCTGGCTTCTAGCAGAATGGTGATTTTTAAAAAAGAATCCACTTCATCTTCATCTTCTCCAGACAGAAATAAAACAAAGTGTAAAGCCTGCACTCTTAACGCCAACATGCTCATTAAGGTTTCATAAATTGGAAGTAGTTATTGAGGTAGGGGCTTCATCATTTACATCAATACATCAGTCTCACAATCAACCTCATTATATATCAAATATCTGTCTGAAGGATGAATTCTTTCAGTCCAAATGAAAGAATACATCACGCATTTAAAGAAGTTGAGAAAAAACTAAGCGTAAACAAGATTCTTAATTATTTAATTGAGTAAAAAGAAAGATAAAAGCAAATTTATAAAAGCAAATATGCCAACACTCTACAACCTAATATTTCAAATATAAGGTAAATTTTTCTAAAAACAAACTTTAATGTTTAGAATTTTTTCAACGCTAATTGAAGTCTAGCTCTAAAGTTTCATCTCAGGAATTAAAAAAAAGGATCTGGAGACAAATGTTGAGATCTAACAAACAATCTTGGTGTAAGAGGGACAAAAATAGAAATCGGACGTTTATAAAGCATCTTTGATCAGCATCAGCATCAGTTTCAACGTCAGATTGGCCAACGCCAATGATTGAACGGGAAAAAGACGTGCCAGTGTGAGTCAGACTCGCATTTCTGCCATCTCGGTCTCTCACAGGTCACTCAGAGACGATAAGTGGTACTTTGTTTCCTGGCTCAGTTAATTGGATGTTGGGTTGGTTTCTCTCTTTGGGTTTGAAATTTGACGACATGAAGGAAAATATTGTACAACTCAAAAATCTAAGGAATGAGGTGACATGTATGTTGCCAAAACTACAAACGTATAAAAACAGAAACGTTTATTCAAGCAAAATCAAAACAAACTGATCAGGGCTTTTAGGCATGGAAAAAAAAACAAATCTGGTTCTAGTTGTCTGTGTTTGTCATGACTGAGTTATAACACTGCTCCGCTCAGCAGACAGAGCTTTGAGGAAGGAGTCATCACAGGGCTCTAATTAACCAATTGGAAATAGACTTGGGATAATCCAAAGAGATTCATTATGTTAGATGTGAAAAAGACGTTTTTATTTGTGGCGTAAATAAAAACTCTTGACTGAAGCTGTGTTGAGATTCAAGGGATGCTGGAATAAAGAGACAAGTTCATATTTGGATATTAACAAATTAAAACATGTTTTAAGGTTAACTTATTATTTACAATTAACTGATTATTGTCTGGATTAAAGCCTTCTGAACTTTTCAATTAGCTTTTCATAACAATTCATTTGAGAAATCGCAATAGGTATTGACAGCTGGGCTACATGTCATCAGGAAAACCAACAACATGTGAATATCACTGCAAGTTCCAATGACAACAGAGGCAAGAGATAAACACATTTTTACTGAAAGCATACATAACCTGTGTGGAATAATATATTTTTTAAGATAAATCTAAATGTCTGGCAAGATCATTTGAAAGTAAATGGTTGTTGCTCAGGCATGTGTTGAGACTGATTTATAAATCTGCCAAGCTTTCATCTGCCTAGTTCCCAGTGCCAGAAATTAAGCAGCATTCTGAACCATGAGTGCATGCTTGCACAAAGACAAAAAACCCACACATAATAACCAGAGGGCAGAACAGCATGTAGGTCAACCTGTGGTCAGCTGATCTGGACTGATCCTGTCTCTGTGTGAGTGAGTGGCCAGTGCTTTTGAACCAAAGTAACACCAACACACGTCTCTCTCTCTCTCTCTCGGGAAGGATTTTCAAGTCTAAAACGAGCACTTCTGCTTTTTGACCGGTCAAGAGAAAACCAAACTGGTTCTGCTTCATTTACGACTCATTTTCAACGCAAACAAAACTTAGCCTTAAACCAGCCGTCCGACCCACCCCCCACGCTCACCTTTGATCCTGCCTCGTCTGTGAGGACACACGCAAAGAAAACAACGCACTCTCACACTTACCGAAAGCTGAGCAACGCTGCACATCTCATCTGATTTCCTCCATAGTGCAGAGGAAAAGGCTCAATTGTCACAGATGCTGGCGATCCCGCAGAGGCCAGTGGCAACTCTCGAAGCTTTCGCTGCTTTCAAGTCTCCTGCCAGCACCTTCTCACTCTCCCCCCTCGCACATATCCTTTACTCTGTTCTCTCTCTTTCTTTCTCTATTTCTTACTTCCCCCCTCTCCTCCTCCTCCTCCTCCTCCTTCTTCTATCTATCTTTTTTTTCTCCACCCTTGCTCTCTGATCCGTCTCTTCCCCTTGTCCGGCGTCTGCACAATATACATCAATTATTCAGAAGCAGTCTCCCAGTTTCTTCAACTTATCCAATCAGAGTGAGGCTCAGCGCTAATGGGCTCCTGCTGTACCTGCTACCGGCTCCAACACACTCTCGAGACATTGGGTTGGGGGGGAGGAAGAGTGGGAAGGACGGAGGGAGGGAAGGAATAGAGAGGAAAAAAAAAACAAGACAGAGGGAGCAGTGGAGACAGTCGAGGAGGAGCAGAGGATGAGAGGAAGTGATAAAGACAGCAAGCCAACGCAGACAAACAGGAGAAGAGATTAAGGAGCCAAGATGTTCGAGTGCTTCTCACCTTTGTCGTAATGGATGTGTTCAGTCTAGCTCTCCATTTCCTTGTTTTTTTAAAAGAGTGTGCAGGGAAGCACGCATGCATAACACAACCTCTGCAACTGCCATTTGTCAAAGAAGGGCAAAGAACATCAGAATGAAAAAAAACAAAAAAACCTTGCAAGCTCAGTTTGCAAACTTGCATAAAAGGGCGGAGTTTATTTTGTGATGCGGGCTGGCTGGGAGGCAAAGCGCAAGAGAGGAAGTGGAAGAGGAAGAAAAATCAATCTATTTAGAGGCAGACAAGTAGTAATTTATTTGTCTTATCAGAAAGAAAGAGGGGGGATAGGGGGGTCCCTGCCTGGAGGACAATATAATCTGATCATGTCCCCCTTTGTCTTCATCAGTGGATCTAACAAGCACATCAGAAGTGAGCAGAATGTCTGAGGGAAAACGAGGAGAAGCAGGTCAATGAATTGGAGTTCAACCCGACAAGAAGAAACAGCCGAGCTGTCACCTAAATGCAGAGAAGCAGGCTGAGAAAGAGAGAGAGAAAGAGAGGAGGAGAGGAGAAGGAGAGGGGGTTGGGGGAAATGAAGTGGCCTCGTGACAGCAGAGGGAAGTTTTCGTTTGTGTGGCTTTTTGTGCAGAACACTCTGTCATCAATGGTTTTCACAAATACTCCACGCTGCACTGAAAAACACCCACAAACATAGAAATATAACTTTACAGGGTGTGTCAAATGCCCCCTCTGCCCCCCCCGCCCCCCCACCCGTGGGGGTGAAGGGGCAGAGCTGGGGCGGGGGAGTTTAGTCCTGAGGTGTGGGTGCCGAATCAGTCAAGCAAGAACAAAAAGAGGATTTAAATGATTTGCTCATCCGGTTTTGTACGAGAACAAAGTCCTCTGTGTTTGGATTACGAAGTGCAGGCGCAGCTTGGGATTCAGGCGGAGAAACGAATTTGCATGCAATTGTGCAAACCGAACCAATTAGGCAGAAAGTGACGGGAGGACCTGATCAGCTCTAAAGCGTCCTCCTCCCAACCACGCGGGCTTCACTTCTGTAAACTCCAGAGAAAAAGTTCTGAAGGTGGATTTGGGATTGCGAAGGGGTTTCATCATCTGAAGCGCAACCGCTAGAGAGTGTCAGAGGAGAGGCCCGCATGCTAAAAATAACTCCCGTTTCTTCTTAATAATTCAGCGCACTGCTCTTACTCAGCAGTAATTAAATATAAAAGTCTGTAGGGTTGATTGGGTCAGTGATAAAGGATCTATATCCTTAATCATTCAGGGAGAAGATGATCAAAATGGATATACTCCCTCCAGAAAAGTTTTCTTCAATATATTTTTGGGATGTGTTATGATGGACCAACACCAATGATATGACTTTATTTTCAAGAAAAAATAATCAGCTCCATCTACCCTCATACACCTAAACACAATCCGGTGCAACCAATTGGCTTTAGAAGTCATCCAATTAGTATATAAACTCCATCTGTGTGTAATTCAATGGCAGTATAAATATAGCTGTTCTGTGAAGGCCTCCGTTTCTTAGGAAACACCAGTGAAGAAACAGTATCACAAGCATTAAGGAACACCAGACAGGTCTGGGAGAAAGTTGTGGAGGAAGCTGGGTTGTGCAACAAGAAATATTTCCTCAAGATCTGAATGCAACACAGAACTCTGCTAGATCCATTAATTAAAAATTGAAAAAAGTACGGTTCAAATGCAAACCTACCGACACATGGCCATCTACCTAAACAGGTAGCATTGGTCAGAGAAACGGCCAAAAGGTTTGTGTTCACCCTGGAGGAGCTGCAGAGAGCCACAGCTCAGGTGGGAGCAACTTTGGACAAGACATCTTTTAGTCATGCATTCGACAAATGTGTTCTCTACAGCGGAAGAGCAAGAAGAAACCAATCACTGAAAGCAGTTTGCCACAATCTAGCTCTGCATCGCTGTGAGGGAAACGCACCAAAATAGCTGCAGCTGTAATAGTAGCAAAAGGTTGTCCTAGAGGGGTTGCAAGCAACATTTTGTAGACCTTTACTTTTAAAAACTTAAGAAAAAAACTCACCAAACAACTTCTATCAACTTTACAACTATGCCCTAATGCGTTTAATGTTTTTGTAACAAAAAAAAACAAAACAAAAAAAAATGATGATGATTATGGCTATTTCTCATGAAAACTGACACTTTTGAATGATAATAATACCAGTTTTTGACTATTTTTATCCGCTTTTTGTTTCACAAGAACATCTCAGTACATTTGCACCACACTACGTAACTTGTGTGCTGAAGACGTTTTATTTTCAGAGCAGTATTTGGCTATGTAGTGGTAATAAACTTTTAAATCTTTTTATTTTAATCACTTTTATTAATGTTGGAATAAATAGTTTTAGTCATATTGCCCATTCCTAGAAGCATTGTGACAAAAAGTAAGAAAAAAAAGTTTTTACTGTGGTATCTGTAAGTATCACATCGCTGTCACCTAAAAGCAGAAGAAGTGAAGACTCTCTTCTGAAAGAGTTTAATGGAAGTGCCTGCGTTGACTTTTCTGCTTTAGGGTTGTGTGTCGGTCAGGGGACACGAGGTCAGCTGCAGCCACACCCGGGAAGTTTCCTGTCACTGCTGACAGAACGGCTGTCCTCCTGATGTAACTGCAGCAGGTCTCACTCTGTCCACTGACTGAGCTCTGACAGCTTCTGTCTGCAAAGGTAACTCTAAGTGATGCACATGTGAGCGTGTGGGAGGAATGCAAGCAGTCTGAAGAAGAAGAAGAAAAAAAAGAAGCATTGCTCTTAGTGTTGTTTCCCACCAAACTTTCATTCTTCATCAGCTAAAGCCAACACATGACTAATACTGAAACAAATGTTTTAGTGCTGTGTAAATTTCTCAGCCAAGAATACTTAGGATAGTCAACTGGGTCAGCAATTTAAAATAAATAAATATTTCTTTAAGCAACACAGAGAACCAATGAGCAGCTACTATATCTGATAGAACCATAAAAAAAAAGAAAAAGAGAATAAATATCACTCCAAAGACGAATTATCTGCAACCTGGAGAATGTCATTTCAAGCTCAAGATACAACTCATTTGAAAATGCAACAGTTTTGACATTTAATCCGAGTTTATCTTCATAAAGAGAAAGGCTACGAGCTTGATGACAGACTGGCATATTCACCGAGGATGGAAACAGCAAAACCCTGGAGGGATTACGCCGATAATCTGATTTGCTGTCTGCTGAACTTCACAGTATCCCAACAGCTCAGTCTGTTGGGTTAGGTTGTATTTGTAGGGCAGCTGCACACCTCGTTTATGACAAACCTCTAATGAGCTGCGAGTCTGCTGGTATACAGACTACAGATTATCAAGTGCGAAACGCTTACAAGGATTTGTGAAGGACGTTTAAAGAGAGAGCTTCTGTATAGCACAGAATGACGACGCAAACCCAAACCTCAGTAACCACCGATCAGAGACCGAAAGCTTCCATCCACAGGTACAAGAATATAAACAGCATTAGAGCCGAGTATCTTTACTCCAAGAATTAACTGTGCCAATGTTACATTGCCTAACAGCAGATAAGTCTCTTCACTGGCTGATTTCAGATTAGAGCAGCACAATAATCCTCCAGGCTTCACTGCAGGGTCACAATCTCCAGACAGCTCATCAGCAGCAGCCTGCTGTTGCTGAAAATCTCTCCACTTGGTTGGACAGGTCGCACAGGGAAGAAGAACCAGGCCTTTTATAGTTCTCTGAAATCTACAAATGACAAAAAGCTGACACACAAAACAGACGTCATTTGTTCTGGATACTAGCCTTCTCTTGTGGCCCAAACTGACAGCAGATGTTTCAAGCCAATAATTGTTAGTTTTTGTTATTCTGAAGCTGATTTTTCTTGTAAAGAAAATGCAAACACCTACTGAACCACCTGAAACGTTGGCCTATCTCTTTTCTTGTCCTGCATCTGTTTCGGCTTCACTTATCTTCAAAGTTTAGTCCAAATCAACAGAAAATGGCCCAAATCTCAGGGCTAATCATGGTCTGCAGAAGTATTAGACTGTAGACTGCTGTAATATCTATTTCAATTTACATTTAAATTTGGTTTCAGTTGTAATTTTTTATGTTTACTTGCACGGCTTTTCTTCTCTGATTGCATTTTTGAGTGCCGTATTTTAGTTTGTTGCTGAATCAAAACAATTTCTCTCGCAGGATCAATAGAAGGCCTGGCTTTTATTAAACATGTCTGTCTTGAAAAAACAGCTTAGCGCATTTCAGGTTTGATTGATGTTTCGAAAGTAAATATTTCCTTGACAAATCATTTCCTCGAGGAGACTGAAGACAGCACCCCAGACTCATCGGCCCTGTTCTGGGCTCTCAGGTGTCGGATTCGCAGGCCTCTGTCGCCATGCCGACTGTCAGAAGATTACGCTGAGGCAGCGCAATTGGCCATACTTCCCATGAATGCACAAACTGATAGTGCGTCTTGCGAGAGGAGGAATACTTCCTCAACTTTTTCACAGCACAACAGCAAACGTTATTTTTTTGCTAGATGAGGTTTACTGACACAAAGCAGCGCACAACTGTGAAGGAGAAAATTTTGTTTTGTTTTTTTATAATTGAAACTGGTATTCAGTCCTATATTTGAACACTATACAGAACTCTTTTCTTGCAATAATAGCTGAAAACGTGTCTAACAACCTTTGAAGACAGAGACATCAAACTCTTCTCATTTTATTTGAAAAACAGAATAAGAATCAGGTAAGATCACTTGTAAAGTCTTGCACTGAGGACTGTAGTCTGACTGAAAGGTCAGTTTGAGGTTGTTTGCAGCCTCCAGTGGGTTTAATTCCAGGATTCAACAAGATTTAGGTCCATTCATCTTTCCACTAACTCTCATTGATTAATTACTTTGTCTGTATTTAAGGGTAACAGAGTAAAGCAGGCTGAATACAAATGCACGCCACCCTTTCCAGATTTTTTTTAATAATGAAAAAAATTACATTTTATTTTATTTTTTACTGATTTATTTCGAACATGATAGAAGTATAAAATGATGAATTAGGGGTGGGCATTTATCATCTTGCATATTATTTATATTTATCAAGAAAAACTTTAGAAAAACACAAAACTGACAGTGGTAGTAAATGTTATTTTTGCTTTTTTCTCCACTGTCGGTCCCTTGAGAGCTTCAATAAATATAACTAAACTCTAAAATATGAATGAATGCAGTTACTGTGTAGTTTAGTGATATAAATCACACTTTTAATTAAGTGGCATCTTGGAGAAGCCTATTTAAATGAGAATGTTTTTCAAGAACAACATCTCTCTTTGTGAATGTTGTCACTGACGTAGTTACCTAAAAAATACGTACCGTAATTTAAACTTTATCAATACAACAGTGGGAAAACAAAATATCGCACTAAAATTTTAAGAACATTTTGCCCACCACTAAGATGAATCCATCTCCTTCCAACTCACAAGTATGAGCAAATTTGTATCTGTGTGTCATGTGGGATGGAAAAAACGTGAACGTTCGTGTCTTGTGAACAGAACAGTGAACGTAAACCTAATCTGCTTCGTTTACTTTCTCCTCCATCCCGTCTGGTTTGCCAGACAAACGTGGATGATCCCTCTTTACTCACAGTCCGCCTGCCGTCCTCATACGATGAACGCCTGGATCATATCTCCTGCTCTGACCCTGCATAATTACACTAAATCTCCCATTTGTCCAGCATGTATAAACAGCTTTTCCTGAAACTCCACATTGCCTCCTAATAGATCCCAGAATCATCAGCAGGCCTGAAGATGATTCCGACTGTCAGCCGGGCCCAGCCAGCCAGTCCGGGCCGTGCCTGGATGGCAATCACATTATCCCGACACAAGAACACAGACAGACAGAGAAATACAGCGATCAATATTGTGCGCTGACGTCTGTCGGAGCACTTAGGGTTCCTCCCAACAAGATGCTGTCTGCCACAACTGAAAGAAGATATTCAGCTTTAGTAAATGTACTTATCGCGGACAATGCGAGTGAAAAACGCCGAGGCTGATACGTTTCTGCCTTCTGAGCGGCAGGCTGCAACAACAATGGGGCTTGCGTGGAGAATAATGGGATAAGATTACAGAGCGCCACTCTCAGTCACCGCAGTTCCTGTTTTGCGCGTGTGAGATAATTGGCTTGTCAAAAACCACAAAGAAATCACAGCGTTTAATCAAAATATTTAACTCTCCTGCTTATCTAACCAGCTGAGCAAAGGTTTATCTGTGCTTCGTGTGGCTGCCGGCGGCCTTATGAAGGGTCCGGCACGTATGAGCGACACATCTCCAGCTATCCATCTCCTTGTTTCCCTCCCCTCGCTCCTCCGCTCTGCCTTGGCATGCTTTGCTCTGACAAATGCGCAAGATCCAGCTGCTGCTGGAGAAGCACAGGAGGTTGGGAGGGGAGGTATGGATTGGAGAAAATTGGATTTGATAGATAAATGTCTGAGGATAGCATTACTGCTCTCCCTTCCCCGTTACATGCGTGCGCGAGCATGCAGCTCACACTCCACACGCAAGCGCACTCGCACAGGTAGGGCCACACAGCCTGCTGGTGTTGAGTAGACTGTTTTTCTGAGGGGTTCCACTCAGACAACTCATCTCAATAGCACATTAATGTTTAATAGGATCTAAAAATATCATGACACTATCATACTCTGGGCTTTTTGTGTGCCGCCTGTTTAGTTGCTGTTGGTGGAAAGAAATCAAACACTTCCAAATCTCAGATTTACGGGGACTTTAACATGTGCGTTTATTTGCTTTTGAGCACTTAATGGTTATAGGTCCACTGCATAATCTGGTAAATTAACAGCGAGTTAAAAGCTGTGATTTAATGAGATAATTTTGTTTTTCTAAGTCAGCAGTACTAAAATGGCGTGATGGATGAACATGCATCAGCTTGCTTTTTTCTTTTTTTTTTTTTTGGCTGGAGGATCTTTACCTGCAGACTTAGGAGTGAATTTGTCCCGGTTGGCAGCGCACACAGCAAGCAACCTGTAGCCCAGGTCCAAGTCGAACCCCTGCTGAGCGGCAACACGGCTCACCACCTGCAGAAGGAGTCATAAATCAGGAAGTGTCTCTTTAGGCTGTGTTAAAACCCGGCAATCCATCTTTTTTAGCCTCAGTGATTTGCGTGTGATTTCTTTACTGTACATAAACCTTCAGCTCTGATCAACACATTTTAGTTGGTTTTCAGGTTTAGACTCCCTCCTTCACATTTTTAAGCTTCGACAAATACTGACAATATTGTAAAGTCATTCAGATGATCAGAAAGGAAAAATTATGCATCATTTTGAAATCTTTTCTACAAAAAAATAAGAATAAAAATGTAGTATGCATTTGTAGTTATCCCTGTATAATACCCAGTCACTTAATCAACTCCGTTTTCTTGTTGTTGCTAAGCTAAAACATCCCCAGAGCATGACACTGCCACCACCATGTTTCACTCTGGGCATGGTGTGTTCAAGGTAATGTGAGCTTTTAGTTTTCAATTACAAATAACTTACTGCATGTAAAAAAAAAAAATTAAGGGTTATGAATATTTTTGCAAGGCCCTGTGTTGAAATAACTTCAGGGAGAGTGTCAATTATTTTAGTGACAATAAGTAAAACCTCTAGACTTTAACATTATATTACAGGAAATCCTGAGGGATGCGAAATAGGATTACATAGACATATGCAGAGGGGAACTACTTCAACACACACTGACTTTCATCTAACGAGCCTTTTACAACCCCAATAGATATTTATCACAAACAACAAAGCAAATACATCAACAAAAAGTGTCAGTAACTAGATTTATTAGGCAGGAATTAATCATCATAAATAACTTTATACTTCCAGTGAGTGTAATACATTTATGTGGACATGTTTAGGCGTCATCAGCACGTCAACATAATCCATCCGGCCAAAACTATTATGCAACCTCTGCTGAAAAACGGTCAAAGTAGTTGCTGTCAATCGTTTGATTTCCCTCGTAAGTGGGTTGGCCCCTCGGTTTACACGAGGCAGGCGGCCAGCTACGAAGGCCAGCCTAGATTCGACATGGATTTAACAGTGTTTCACCTCATAAGCCTTTTTTTTTTCAGCCTAATCTCCCTCGGAGGATGTGCATGCGGGCCCATAGTTCTGTCAATATGAAAACAGTGTTGGAATAAGTGCTGAGAGGTTAGTGGGTTGCTCAGATTTGTGTCTATCTCTCCTTCCTGGAGAAAAAATAAATAAATAAAACAAAAACAGCTTTGTGCTTTAATCTTGCTTGTTGCTGGAAATGGACATCCTATTTTGCCTCAGGTCAGCTTCTGATTGACAATAACCTCTGATAGGTCCAGAGGAGACGGTTCTGTAAGCTCATTTCATTTCATACAGTTGCCTGGTACAAAGATCATTCACCCTTTGCACAATTCTCAAGATAATTCAGAATCCTGGGACCTAGAATCTCCAATCATTCCAGGCAAATATATGTTTTCTTCTTTCAAGCTGTTAGAACAACCAGTTAGCATGTAGATAGTTGGAGATAGCATGTAAATAAAGACCCAAATAGTGACCCCCAGGATGCCACTATTTGCAGCAATTCTCTAACAGTCAGTCTCTGGGATATTTACTCAACCTTCTCAAAATAAGCTTGAGAGCTTGTCCAATCTTTTTCACTTCAGTTCCAGTTGTTTTAGAGCTTTTAATAAACCCTGATGGCGTATTTAAGCAAGTTTAAGCATCCATCCATCTTTGCAGCATCATCAGGGAGCGGGTACCCATCTCTAGTGGTTAGAGGTCAAAAGGTTGGACACGTCTTGGACAGACTGTCAGTACATCAAAGGAACACATAGACACATGGGACAATTAGCCATGCACACACTCAGACCTAAGGGCAATCTAGAGAAACCAATTAACCAAACAGTCATGTTTTCAGAATGTAGGGGGGAAGCCAGAGAGCCTGGGGAAAAACCGCACATGCATGAGGAGAACATGCTAAATCCATGCAGAGAGACTCCAGGCGGTCCAGGACCTTTTAGATGCAAGGCAAAGGCTTAGGTATGTGATAATTTTCATGTAGTCATTTCTTCATCTATGAATTTTACTTTTATGTAAATTTTTTATATACATTTGTTGAAACTGTCACTATATTTACTCGGTTTTTGGTTGTTGTTTTTGTTATCTGCAAAAAAAAAAAAAAAAAAGAGCACCTCTGCCTCTAGTGCTAACTAGAAACAACCAATCAGAGCTCAGGGAGAAGTCGTAAGAGATCGATCTTTTCGCTAATTATCTGTCTCATATTACACTGCCAAAACTTTTCATAACAGTTTGCAGATTTAATTGAATGCCCCTTTGTCCATTTTGAACAGTAGTTAACTCCACATGTTTTGTGTCATGAAATATGTATACGCAGAGAACACAAGAAGTTATGCACTATAAAATAACTGCAAGTAAATTCAATTTTGAACAGAAATAAATTACGCAGCACATTTGCAGCCACTGGCTTTTCCACACCTACTTGACACAGAATGCACATATGCAGACAAAAAGCTACAATTACATCTCAGAAAATAAGAAGCTGATGGCAATGGCAGCAGCTGTGTCACTGTCATTGCCTCTGGTGCCACCGTGGAAGAGCTGTACATGCAGAAGATCACAAACAGAACAAGCAGCCTCGCATGTGGCATCCGTTTGATTTGCAGAGTTACTCATAAGAATGCTTCGACTTGTTGCTAGCAGTAATTCTTCAGATAAGCAGCAATTTGTTCTCAGAGTCTAATGAAACAATTTAGCTGATGGAAGGAGCCCCATGCTGAGAGGGATTCTGGCAGTGGGCTCCATTGTACAGCTCTTTATCACCCTTTAAGAGGCTTTTATTTTGATTTAGACGTTAACGATCATTTATCTGTTTGCTCTCGCAAGAATATTGGCTGGAAACAATAACCTCGGAGTTAGGCTTTTTTTTTTAAGTTAAATATTTATGCTTGCTGGAAGGGCTCAGGTAGAACTAAACGTGTGCATGTTGTTAGAAAGAAAAATCCTTTATTTTGTTCCACCAATTTAAAGAACAGGATGCCAGAGAAAGTGCTGCCGGGGCTGAAATTCTCCGCATGTAAAAAAACCCCTCTTCCATCTGTTGCTGCACACTGACTAAGAGAAGACTGCTAAACCTTTCCCTAAAAAGAAAATGTTGCTATTTTTCATGTAGCAAAAAGCAGACTGTAAGAACCGCGTGACAGATATATGCTGGTGTGCACCTTCTCTTACGTTACCAATAACAGCGTGTCTGAACAGTTCCAGTCTGGTTTACAGAGACTGTACCTGTATAAATGCAGCCCTGGTCAAAATCACAACTGACTGAATTTGTGTTGCTAACCATCAATCAGAGTTTTGAATCTGATAATATCTCTCATTATGTTCTCCAGCAGAGATTATAATCAGTTCGTCCCATTTGCCTAGTACCTTTTGCACTTCGACTGGTCACAAATGCCGCTGCCAAGGCTATTACCAGACTTCCTTCTGCCGAGGATTTTCTGCCCTTCAATAACTTTATTAGCGTCCTGTTAAACACCGCATTGATTTTAATCCCCTCCTTCTTACTTTGAAGTCTCCCCATAATGTTACACCTCCATATCTGTTGTATATTGACTCACTGATGGTCCTTCACAGATTCTGAGATCCACATCTTCTACTTCCTTTGATTTACCACATTACTCACGATGCTAACACTGACTTAACACTGAGCGATCATTCCTAGGAAGACTCTCCCACAACCAAGTTAAAATTGATTAAAAAACAGTTTCTGTGTTTTCTTACGATGTTTAATTTTGGGGAGTTTTTTATATTGTGTTTTTGCTTTTAATAGCCATTTCCTGCATATTGTGATTTGGTACTATAGTTGTTGTCCTTCAGCATGCTTTTATTTGTTTAAAACTATTGTTTTAATACTCAAGGTTATTCTAATGTGAGAATCTCATACCTGGTTATAATTAGAATGCCTTGCCGATAACCTTTTATAAATTGCTTTTAAAGCAATTTGCAGAAAAACAAAGACACAGTCCAAACATTGAAACATAAAAGATGTGGACACATTGTATCGTCTTCTGTTTTTTGCACTAAACTATGCGCGTCTAATTATTGTTTTGCTCCTGTCTTCTAAAAAGTACCTGGAAAAAAAAGAAAAAAAAAATCGACCAAAACCATAATTGTAGTTTGCATACCGTCAGACATCCCATGAGACTTTGCTCGAAAGGTCGCTGGAAGGCCCGGGGATCTCCACACCAGTCGAGCAGCTCCGTAGCAGCCGAGTGGAAGTTGGCCGGGTTCTGTAAGTGCTGTGCAAACACAACATAGACCCATTAGAAGTGAAAAGAATAAGTGTTATTTCTTTCCTCACGTTTAGTACAAATTTAAAAAAAAAAACCCCACTGAAAACCTAATCGTTCTGCAGCCTCCAACCTGCCTTGATTTAGCGTCTTGTGTTTCTGCACAACCCTGTGAGGACCTTGACTCTTTCCAATCTACGCCCACTTGGAGCTCTGCTGCATTGTGGGAAGAAGATCACACCCATATCAACAATGATGCCAGTGTTTCTTGCTAATCTCTCTTGGCAACACCCATCCCTCGCCTCCATGACCCGCACAGCAAACGAAGCGTTCCCTCCAATCTTCTCTCTCCCTCTCCCTCACTCTTTACCTTATTCATTGCCGGTTTGCAGAGTGTAACACACCAGAGGTCCACTGCCTGACTTGGCTGCGCACAAAGAAAACAACCTTGGTCCTGGCAGCTATGTGTGCAGGCTCAATGTGAGCCGTTGGTGTGTTGTCTAATCTCTTTCACTCTCTGTCTGCCTCTCTCGCTTGTTCACTGAGGCCTGAAACAGTCGAGTCTTTTCTTCTCACTGTTCGAGGGCTTCTGAGGCTAGCAGGACACAATAAGCGGTTTTTAAAATTGAGCTCCCTTTCTTCACTCCTCAGAAGGTTAATAGCTCTGAAACGGCGCAGAGCTGCGGCTTGCTCAGTTGGCGAGACTGGAGCCCACTTGAAAGCTTTTATTATTCCTATCTGGAGCTAAAGCATCTTGTTTTGTGTTTTCCTGCAGAGGAGGTAAAACTATTGTTCTTAGAGGGCAGCGGAGGTGAGTGTTTTCTGAAAGAGCAGCTATTTGACAACAAAAAAGGACCTTCCTTGCAAACATGACGGGGATGCCTATAGAAAAACCCCTCTTTAGTGATGTCATGGGCTTCGAGAGAGACCTTGGAAGAGTTGGGTTCGGACTCTCGAAGGTGTTTGACTGATAGCAAGACAAGAACGGTGAGTGAGAGAGAGAGAGCGGGAGATGCTCTTGTTGATTAAGAGCGAGAGGAGAAGAGCCTCTTCTGGATGAGTGATATCATCTGGCATTACTTCTGCCTGATGGGAGGCGTATCAGCCTCCAGCATGAGGAAAATCAGACCTTGCACAGCAGGGGCTGTTTGTCTTGATCTGAGCCCAGCTCCGCCTGATGCAGCGGTCACCAATGACAACCTCAGCTCTGGTATGAGAGGGGGGAAGAAGATGATGTAAAGAAATATCTCTTCTGAGCTGGTGAGGGTGGGGCGTTTTACAGTTGTTCCTGTAGTTAATGCCGTTCAGGGGTCGGATAAGGATAAGAACGGGGGCTGCAATGACCACCGGTGACGACTGCAGCGCGAAAGAAGCCGAAGAACTGACAGAGAGCCCTCTGTGAAATGATTTACCTTCTCTTCAGGCAGCTTTACATTCGGCTGCTCAGTTTCTACCTGGCTACTTGCAATAAAACACACCGCTCAGCTATCTGCCAGATTTTCCCAAACCAAAGAAACACCCTTCTGGCAGCTCAACGCTCAGTGACTAACCCTTTCAAGTTGGCTTTACTATGACTTATTTTACAGCACGAGCTGGCATGTGTATAAACTCCACTAGAGTTCTGACTTTCATCAACTTAATCAAAGCAGCAACAAAAAAATGACACAGGTGACTTGATTTTAGGAAATTAATTTGAAATCCCTGACAGTTTCAATGAATCTGCAAACCACTTGGAAATGTATTCTTACAAACCACAAAACATGACTTGTTTTGACAGGGCAACGATTAGTCATGAGCTCCACAAATCTGGCATTTATGGAAGAGTGGCAATAAAAGCCAGCGTTAACTGAAAGCCATGTAAGAAGTCACATTTGCCGTTTGCCACAGTCCGTGTAGGAGACAAAGACAAACGTGGAAGAATACGTTCTGGTCACAAGGCAGCAACATTAAATCTGCATGTGATGGAAAGTTAATCTACAATGCCGTCATCTTATACACGCCGCACCCATGAAAAACATTGTTTTGGCAGCATCATGGAGTGGAAATGATTTTATTCAGCCGTGTTCAGAGCTGGTGGGAGGATGAGTGGACTGTAGAAAACCTTGCAGAGGCAGCAAAACACTAACAACCAAAGTTCACTTTCCAGCACCACAGCAACAATGAAATAACTTGGATCAAAGCATACTCGGGTGCTGTAATGGCCCAGTCAAAGCCTAGACCTTAATCTAATTTGTTGCGTGATTCAAAAACTAGTTGAAATTCTTTTTCCCCTTATAATTGATTAAAATAATGCTGTGTACTGTAACAATCATTAACTAGAGCACATTAAAAAAAACGTTGTCTTTATTTATTATTTAACACGTGACAACAACATATTAGCTGAAGCGCTTTCAGCTTCAAAGTACAATTGTGTGATGACGATAAATTACGGCATCGTTTATTCAAAATTGCTCCCAAGCCAATTTGACACAGCTCAAGTTATTTTTGTCCTCACAATTTTACAACTACACACTACGTCTTAAAGCAGGGGTCACCAACTCCAGTCCTCGAGGGCTACCATCCTGCAACTTTTAGATGTGTCTCTGCTCAAACACACCTGGATGAAATAAACTGCTAGTTTCCAGCCTATTGCAGAGAGGAATGCATGCTGGTGAGGGAATTCAGACATTTTGGAGCAGAGGTGAATCTAAAAGTTGCAGGATGGTAGCCCTTGAGGACTGGAGTTGGTGACCCCTGGCTTAAAGGGTATGAATACTTTTGGACCAGCTCAGGCAATCAGTTAATTCTGCTCAGCAGAAACACAGAAGGAGAGATGTGTCGTCTCCTAATCTCAAAATGAAAGCGCTATTTTACTCCATTACTATCCTCTTCATTTATTTTTTTATTTTATTATTATGACAAGACAAGGCATCATTTAGATGTTGTAAGATATAAAGGCTCACACCCACGTATCATAAACAAATATGCCATCAGCCAGCCAGCAAAGTCAAGCAGCCCATGAGCTCTACAGACCATTAATCACACGCAGAGGCGGACGCCCTGGGATATGTTAGTGTCTGTGAGAAGTCTTCTGAAAGCTGACAGTCAGGGAAGCATTTAGGCAAAACGGCAGCGAGGGCTGGCATACGTCAGGAGCTGGCAGCATGATGTCAGAGAACACAGAACGAGGAGAGACAAACTCCCGAGTCCGCTATGCAGCTTTGAAGTCTGCTCTTGTGTTCATAGGCAGATTGCCTCCCTCTGTGGCCCTCTGCAACATGATCTGTATGACTGAAGCTGAGGGCCCAGACACACTGATGCCTAAATAAGGTGCTGAAAGGAGAAAGTAAGGCTGGGATTTCTTTTTTTTTTTGTCTTTGCCCACTTGGAGTCCGTTTTCAAAGAGCAGTAAAGAAAAAAAAGGAAAAGCAGGAGTTTCACTTTATGCCCACCTGTTTGATGCACTGCAGCCTGTCGTTGGTCTGCTGGATATGCCGGTCCATTGATGGTAACGTGTTCATCTTGACGTCTCTACCGGGACTCCATTAAAAGTTTTTTTGTGTGTGTTTTTTACTCTGCAAAAAGAAAACAAAATAGGAGATGTACATCTGTTAGAACGGTCAGGACCATTGTATATGTAGTTTTAAGCCTGCGAGGTTCAAATAGCTTTTCAGGCATTTGAACAGAAAACCTGATCAGACAGAAGAATGGACCAACAGGACCATTTTCTCCATAATCTTTTACTAGACCTGTAAAACCTTGAAATCAAATTCCACATGTTTCCATAGTTTTCCTGAATGCACAGGAGCCACGGGTTACCATGATATTCTTTTCGGATCAGTGAGAACCAACAATCTCGGCCCCGTATTCTACAACTCCAACCATCACACAGTGGAGGATTGAGTCGGGATTAATAGGTATCGTGCTGGTTCACCGATGAGGCCTCCATCCCCTCACCATCCCTCTGTGTTTATCTCTGTCAGCGTTGGTCCTTCCCACATTCCTTCACACAAAAGACCAACTGAGGAACCACAGGTGGGGGGTGGAGGGGCAGGGCTCCAGAAAGCTGCTCGGCACTGATAAAGGGTCCCTCAAGATTCCCCACCGAGTGAAACCAACATAACAGAAGCAAGACGCTCGGTCGGGGAGTTTTCATTTCAGTCTGGAGTGCTTATCTTTGATTGACTGCTGCATAAATGCACAGCATTTAACTTAGACACACACATTTAAGAGCATGCGAACTTAAAAATGCTTGAATTCTTTACTTTGATAAAAGCAACAAAAAAAAAAGGTGGAAAACTTCAAAGGAGCACTTTGAGAATGACACTGTATTGCTAATCCTCTCCGGTTTAAGTATTACCAGGGTGGAATTACCTGGAGTGCACTTAAACACACAGCTTGCATGAATAAAGAGAAATTCTGGAGGAAAGAATTTGTCAAAAGACCTTATTTATTCTTATCGCCTTCTGCTGAGTGGTGTTTATAAAAGCAGTCAAAACCGCCTTCCTCTGGGTCTAACTGCACAAATCATAACCATAACATCGGGCGGCCTTATCCTGCCGAGCTGCTGTGCCTCCCAGCGTCCAGCAGATGTCTCCCTCTCCTGCTGCTAACCACCGCCTCCCTCTTTCATGCTTTCCACCTGCAGCAAGTCGTCCAGAAAGGGCTCCTTTAAAGCCTTTGACAAGTGCTACAAATCCCATTCAGCAGCAAACGGCTCTGCCTGCCGCTAACAGAGCACGCTCCAGCCCGGCGCTGGCCATCTGACCTTGTGGCTATTGATTAACTGGTTCTCCTGCAGCTCCACACCCGGCCGTCCCAACACAGTGAAAAGCAAAGATGTCACGCCTCTTTTATGTTTCTCTGTCTGGGTTCATTTTACACAGTGGTCTCACCTCTGATGGGAAACATGCACCACCTTTGTTAGTCAATGAAAAGAC
This sequence comes from Poecilia reticulata, assembly GCF_904066995.2. Lineage (NCBI taxonomy): Eukaryota > Metazoa > Chordata > Actinopteri > Cyprinodontiformes > Poeciliidae > Poecilia > Poecilia reticulata. The sequence goes on from NC_088844.1 coordinate 15,394,309, forward strand.
AGACCTGTAGGTTCTGAAAGGAAAAGGCGAGTGAGGTTGAAACAGCTGAGCAGGCGTCGTAACCGAGATGAGAATCCACCTGGCAGGTCTTTTAGTGGCTGTTGCTCGAGCTCTGCGCCCCTGTTCAAAACAATATTGTGTGACCAATTAGGTTTCCCTGCAAATAGAGCTGAACTCCTTCTGCTTCCACCATTTTTCAGAAAATATACACATGGCTGTAAAAAAAAAAAAAAGCTCCAAATTTAGCATTTGTACAGATTTGTTTCCCACTGTAGTTTGACAACAAAGACAACCAGAGGACAGTGTTCTGCTTATGCTTTTTCCGCACTGAGGATTTCAGATCCACATTTAAGTTTAGATATCCAAGATAATAAAAGTATATACAAAATGCAGCTTTTAAGCAATCGCATTTATTTTTTTAAAATAATAAAAGTCAGCAATTGGCTGCAATCTCTGGAGGATTTTTGGTCCACTCTTCTTTGAATAATTCTTTTAATTCAGCAAAGTTGGACAGTTTTTGAGTGTGTCTGGGCTGTTTAAGCTCATCTAATAGCATCTCAGTTAAGCATAGACTTTGACTAGACCACTTAAAAACCTTCATTTTGTTATAAAACTGAACTGATTTCTCAAAAAAAGAAGCTGAATCATAGTTAAGAAATAATTTAACAAGGAGTGGGGGTGATTTTTTCACATAAGACAAGGCTGGTATCAACAGTTTATCTCCCCTTAATAAATGAAATCACCATTTTTCTAATAGTACCTTTGACATTAAAAATTGTTATATGAAATTATGTGACAAAAAGCCAACCGGAAGAAATCAGTTACAGATATTAAAGTTACTATTACAAATTAGACATTTTACCACCACTGTATAGAGGTGCAAAACAAACAAACAAAACAAGAATTACACATTCAGTCATGAAGCGCACATTACAACCTCCTTTTTAAACAACTGAGGGAGGATGCAGCTGCGTATCAGAGAAGAGTAACAAGCCACATGTAACACCAACATCCGAGGAAGCGTCTGTCTCCTCCTCTTGCCGTCTTTCTTTGCTACCCTCCCTTTGCTGCATGTCTTCGTTCTCTGAGCAAAACAAGCTGGGGAAGCAGTGTGGGGAATGCGTGCTCTGAAACAAAAGCACAGCAATCCGAAAGGCGCTGGAGTATGGAAGCAAGGGGGAGAGCAAGAAGGGCTGGGCTTGACGAGGAGGAGAGGCAGAGGAAAAACACAAAGAGCGTGTTGGAATTATCTTGTCGTTACACGTCCGCACACACTTTACTGTACGATCACTCGCAGCATGAGCGAGTTCTCATTTCAGACAAATGACTACCACATTAGTCAGGTGCAATGTGCTGCGTGAAAGCGATCAGTCACTGAGGGTTACATGGAAGTATCCATGCTGGCGGTCCTGACAGATGTCAGTACTAGCAGAATTGGATATCGGTAGATATCACATGTTGCCATGGCAGCATAAATACAAAAAAAATAATACAAAAATTAATTGTTAGCTTGTACAATTCAGTTTTTCTGTGGAGCTGTGTAACACAGGCTGCTCTCCCTCTATCACACAAAACACAGTGATTGAGAGTCAGACTTGCTTGATAAACCTGTAGTTGTTAACTCGTATTTATTTTGAATAAATCTTGTTGAAGAAACACGAATCTCTTGTGAAGTGTAGCACATTACATGTACCTGGATGCAAAAAGAAGATGAATCTGTAGTTGTAAATCTGTAAATGAAGTATGCTTTAGTTCTTCTTTAGCTGAGTTATTAAGTGAAACATGTTCTATATTTTACTGTATTGTTCGATTTCCAGTGCTATATATACTTATGTGAATATTTATTGAATCTCTGACTGATAAAGAAACATAAAGCAATTTATTTATTTATTTTAATCATAGTAGAATCAGGTAATCCTGGCAGAAAAAACTAAGAGAATTTAATCTGAAGTACATTTTCTGGACTTTATCATTTTAACATTCTCCACATTGATCAAAAACAGAAAGAAATTCCCAAAAAGTATGGAGGGTTTTTTGAAATGTGCTAAGATATAAATTAAATTAAATTAAAACTATCCACTAACGAGTAAAAATGTCTATTTTATGTTATGAGGAACTGTGGTTGGCATTAATATTAAAATATCTGCTTTGGATGTCCACTGCAGTCGTCCTCTCTGTGTTATTCTTGGCAGGACAATTACTTTTTACAAGTATCAACAACAAGTCGTTTTGCCAGCAGCAACACTCTGAGGACACTTTGCTGCCATGTTTATCCATTTCTAAAATAGTTTGATTGATGGAAAACTGTCCTATTTCATTTTCTTTTTGACTGCTTTTCAAAGGTTGCTTCAAACATTCATATCCCTTGCCTATTTGGTTTATGCATCGTTCAACATCTTCATCAAAATAAGGACACTTATAGAAGCGTGCAAATATATATATATATATATATAAAAAAAAAGAAATTAATGACTATTTCATGGGATTAGTCCAAGGTTAAAATGCCGTCATTGTAAAGCAATAAAAAAAAACCCAAATCAGTCCTATTACCAACTAAACATCCTAGAGAAACATGTGAGTTTCAAGGTGAGCCTTAAGGGAATATTTTACTTAAAGCTGTTGATGACATTTTTTAAGGTTTAGGGTTGAATAGATTTCAAAAAGGCCTTGAGAAGGAAGTACATTCAATACGTAAAAAGATTCGCTGCTCCGGATGGCATCTTCGTAAAGGCATATTAGGGAAGGTGCTGCTGCTCTCTCTTCTCAAGCTCTGGTTATTGAGAGACTAAAGTGCAGAGGACACCAACATAGAATATAAAAAAGCAATCGCTGTGAAGTTTGGCGTGATATCAACTTCATTAAGGAGAGGAGGAAACTATTCCTTCTGCTCCCTTGACAGAGGAGAAAATCCTCCTCTCCTTTTCAGGACCACACCTCCTCCCCCTCTCCGCCCCTGAAGCCCCTGGCCTCTCTACCTCTCTGTGTGCTTTATGCTCTTCTCCTCTGTAGCCCTCAGACATCATTAGAGCCACCCAGCATGTCACTTCCCTAACACCACCTTCCATTTTCTGTTCGATCATTTTCCTCTCCTCATCCCTCATATCTCAACACTCCTGCCACTCTCGCACCCCCTCCTCCCTTCCTCCTTTTAGCTCTCCTCCTCCTCCTCCTCCTCCTCTTCCTTCTTCCCGTGGCCCCAAGTGGGAGCTGCCATAACAGGAGGTGGAATGGATTCATTTGCTCTAATGTGGTTTGGGCTGCAGCGTGGCACGGCGCAGAGCGACACTTTATCCCAGCGCACAGGGCTTCTCTCCCTCACCGTCTGCAGTTCATGTGTTTTCAAACAGGCCAATCAACACCACTCAGCTGCACTGGCCTCTATCTCTCATTCCCTCCCACATACACCGCTCTAAGTATGTCTGCAAAAAGCCACCAGCCATCTCTCCCTCTCTTTCACACACACACACACACACACACACTATTATCTCTAATGGCAAACTCTCATAGCCAGGCAGTCCCCTTTGCTGCCTTCATTTCCCCGCCGTCCAGTCTGGCCTGTCCACAGCTGCTGGTTCTTCGTTGCCTCCAAACCGACCTCCACCGTCACTCTTCCCACTCTGCGCATTTGCCTTGTTCCTGCTTATTTTCTTGACTCTGTTAATCCTCTCCTCCACTTAATCTCTCTTGCTCTTCTTTTCCCTCTCAGCAAAGCCAACTATTAGTCATATTGCCCCCACTGGGCTTTATAAAACTCAGCCCTCTGCACACCCTCACAGCCACTTGGCTCTATAAAAATGTGAAATGACTTGTCCCAGGGGTGGAAAAAATAAAAAATAAAACTCCAAATAGTCCCGTTTGTTTATCTTCTGTTTTAATGTGACAACTACGGGAGCAGCGGGCAGCTATGTGACACCCAACACTGCAATGCAAACAGCTGTGATGTGGAGATACACGAGCCGCTCTGTTTCTGCCTATAAATACGGACCTTCAGTTGTGGACTATTTCAGGTATGCGCCACGAGATCCTCCCCCTGAAAACTGATGATTACTTCACCGCTGAACGCGCGAGATCAGAAAGTGAAAGCAGGAAAGTTCAGCTGATTCTGCATGAGATTTGAAACACTGCACAGACTTGAACCTCGCCACAACAGCAACAAACGCAATACAAGGACCACTGTCAACTAATACAAGGTTGCTTTGAAGATAATATGGCCTGTGTTTTCAAATTTGAAACAAAAAAAACAAAAAAAAAATGAAAAGATAATGGCGGTGTTGACATTCTAACCTGCTATTAGCATCTTATTTTAGCAAGTAGCAAGCTTAGCAAAGGTAGATTTACAAAACTTTCCCAAAAGGCTGCCTGCATAACTCAAATAACTCAAAGCAACTTTACCTTATGTTCAGTTTGTTCTTCCTGTTGTCTACTGAAAGTTGTGCTCTTTCTGACACCCAAGAGCAACCACACACATGCCTAAACTTGCTAAATTAAAATAAAAAATAGTTAACCAAGTCCATTTTTATGTGTAACAGTGTTCACACCGAATTGTGTTGACAGAGTTACCTAGCGGTGTTTAATAGGATAAGGTTCCATTTGAAGATTTTTGAGTCTCCGACTCACCGGTCAAAAGTCAGTGCCACCAGTTGACGTCTCTGTGTATCTTTAGTGTTTATGCATAATATCGCTAGCATTTTTTACTGCGACAGGTAAGTTGGATCAAGAGATACTTTTTGCTTGTAATCTGCAAACTGGGACGCTAGATGACACGAAATCTCACAAAGTAAAGCTTTCAACAAGAGTGATGCTTCCAAACCTAAATATTCACAAAAAACTGATCAAAAATGCACTTTTATCTAAATGAGCCTCTAATTAAAATCAGCCTAAATAGATAGTGGAAGGCACCAACAACTCAACAACTGGACAACAGCGTGGCTCTCCCACTCTTCATGAGTAATTCTTCATTTAAGGTATTAGAATACCAAAACAAATGCGTTATTTCCAGAGCAGCATAACGTACGACAGTTTCATTTTTAAACAGAGACTTTTATTGTTTCTATAAACAATAAAAGGGCGGTAAGGGGCTAATGAGACACTTGGAACTGTTTCATCGTAGTCAATATGGTTCCAGTTAACCCAGTAAACGAACACTACAAAAGGTTTCATCAGAAAGAAGAATCAGCATATAGAGTATGAACCGTAGCTGTGGATTGGTTGTAGAATAGGAACCGTCTTCCGCTGGGGGTTTAATCCTGAGCACGTTGAAGTGCTGAAATATCCTTGGGCAGAGTACTAACCTCCAATTGCCTCAGATGTGTGAGTAAAATTCTCTGCACATATAAAGTGCAAACATGTATTATAAGTGCTCTATGAGTGTGTGTGTAAATGGCAAACTCTTTGCAGTAGCGAGATAAAGTAAAAAAAATAATTTAAAAAATGGTGTTACATAAACGTGGACTATTCAGCTGGAGCTGCAGGTTTTTCTCTACCTTGAGGAAATCCTTCACAGCTGCTGTCTCAGATCAGCGCAAGATAAAAATCGTACCTACATCAAATGCAGTTCTGGGGTTTTGTTTGTAGTCTCCTTTAGCGGATCATGTTTTTGTTTTTTTGATTTTTTTGCATTCTTCTGTGGACTAACAGGGAGGGGTCTTCTGTTTACTGATGAGATCGAAAATTAGGTCATCTGCGAGCAGCAAAAAGCTCGCGCATCACATGATGAATGAATGAACTCCTTATTCCACACAACGTTCCAGTTGCCGAGGACTATAAATACCAGCTGCGGAAGATTGTATGTCCTGACTGCCACATGCAATTTTCCAGTGTCGCGAAAGACAAGATTGTATCACTAGTGATGCTCAAGACGTAGTACGTGTGTAAGGAGAGAGCTCAGGGCCGGAATGTGCATATTTTAAATCGCTGGACCAGCTCTGCTCAGGAAAAAGCCCAGAACGGTGAACCGCACGAGGTTTATTAAGTGTAATCTCATCAGTCTTCTGTGATTTTAGAGTAAATGTAAGAAGATTTGACAGTATATCAGAGGAGAGGAGCATGATTGACAGGGCAGTCTGACAGGCTTGTGTAAAGCTAACCTTACGGGCCCGGCTCCAGCAGAGCTGTTAGCTCACACACCGCCCCCTGTGGCTGCTGAATGGGTAAACTGACAAATTCCATGTCCTTCGGTTTCAGCACTGACAAACTGCTGACCCACATGCAATTAAACAACATCCACCGAGGGGCGAATGCAACACACCGGACGTACGGCAGCAAATGAGCGGTCTTCTGCGAGAGGACAGAGTGATGAAGTGTGTGCAGCAAAGAGAAACAGAGAGACAGGGGCAGAGAGTGAGACTTACAAAGACCGAGTGTGATTCAATCTGCTCACCAAGCCATGAAATGGTATTGGTGTCATTAGGGAGAGCAAAAATATATCTGTGCCAGCCTGCCCTCCACTCTCCTTGCCTGTGACACTAAAAGCACAAACCTTAAATAGAAAAAAAAAAAAAAAAACTGCAACCGGTTCAACCTTTCTGCACTTGGTGGGACTAAACAGTCTGCACTGCAGCTGAGGTTTTATTGGATGAATCTTATAATCAGCTCCTAGTCATTTCCAATTAGAAGCAATGCTGAAAACACTGGGAAAAAAAACCCTGCAAACCCTCTTTCCCCCCAAAAAAACCTGCCTTTTCCTGAAAATCTGGCAGCAAAGTAATTATTAGGCGGCTCAAGGACTGTTTTCAAAAATTACGCTTTTTCAGGCTTAAATGTGATAAACAAAAAACAACAACATGACCTTAAGCTTTCAACTATCACAAAACTGATCAACAAAAGTAATTTAATCACACTGATGAAGATAGTGAATGTCTTGTGACTTGACACCTCAGCAGTACAAAGCATCAAGAATACATGATCAAAAAAAGCCAAATCAACACTTAGTTTGAGAAATAAATGTCAATGAAACAACTCCTAGTGCTTTCATCTGATAGCAGACAGATTTGATCATTTTGTTCCAATCGTAAAGAGGAGAAATAAAACACCTGCATAACCAGTTTGTTTAATTATTTTTCCTGAACACAAACACAGGGCCCCAGTTGGACGGTTTTATTGGTAGGTCAGTTGTTGATTGGATCACAGCTATCTTAAGAGATGCACTGAATACAGGGTTCATGCGTATTGTTCAGGCAGAAACTTTTCCAGATTGTGAAGGATGCATGTGAATATTTACACAATAAGAGCAAATAACATGCAAGTCAACAGGTAGATAAGAATAGACAGGAGGTTTGTTGCTTCTAGAGATCATTTTACATTAAAAGCAAAGTAGTTATTTAGCCACTATATTTGAATCTAGACACACTTTTTTTCCAAGTTTCATAAAACTTCTATATTTAGAGTAGGTTTGGGTATCTGAGCTACTTCTACAAGTATGCCACTGGGGAATATGATGATTACTTTGTCCTCCCTCTGATCTTTTCTCCAGTTACTCCTCATTTCTAAATTATGTGCAAATACTGTCAATTTACTCTCTCTGTTCTTCCCATAGAAGGTGTGCCAGGTCTAGTTTTTTTTCTCTATTTAGCTAGGTCTCTTCCAGGAACTGACAGAGCCCCTGTTATTATTAACACTGCGTGCACGCTGTTTTTGTTTCCCATAGAAAGTATTCCTAACTTTGAGAGCTGTAATCTCAGTGTCTTTTTGCCCATAGAAGGTAATCCTGCCTGAGTGCTTCAGGGCTTACCTGTGAGTCAAACCCAGAAGAAGACACTGATGGCGCAATAGCTGCCACTCCTCTGATGAACTGTATCTCACTGCTTTTTTTTTTTAATCATAAAAATTAATTATGGCTTAGTGCGAGAGCTGGATGACAAATTATGTCAATATGCATCGCAAAAATCCCCAAATTAGAAATAGTTTTTTCACATTCTGAGCAAAGATACTGTCTATTTTATACATTTCTATCTTTGAAAGTTGCTGATGTTTGCACTGAAGATATACAGAATCAAGTTCTTTTGTTTTCAAACACGGACATCTATTTTACTATTTAGATTTTTTTTCTCCCATTGAAGCCTGAATTTATGTTCCAAATCCTTTCTTATTTATTTGACATATACAAAAGAACATGTCCGCTTTTTGTTCTGTTCTCCTCTAATGGTTGATCTTTTTAATTCAAAGCACTTTTATTTATCCAAAGCAGTTGCACAATGTCCGATGTGTTATTCTTTCGGTTAAAAGGGAGTGATTCCTTTCTACTGTCTCCACATGCGAAGGATTGCCACAAAGCCAAGAGCTCAATACAAGCTGAGCTTCCTTTCACCACCTGGCATAAAATGAGCAAACGCATTCGGCGAGAAAACAAGATAATTTAGACCAAATTAAATTAGATCTAAATTGACTGTGGCTAATCTTGGAAAGATGTGATGTATTTGAACAGATCTCAGACTTAAATTTGTTCCCTTTATGTAAATATGAACTGGATGTCTTACAAACTGCATTGAGGTGATATTCGTTGTGAATTGGTGTGACATTAAAAAATGGAATTGGAAAAATAATTTTGATGTCTCTACAGAAAAAAAAGTAATAAAACAGATTAAGATATTCAAAGGTGCATTTAAAAGACACAGCCAAAAACCTCCTGACCTTTTAAGCAGAGGATCTGCTTTAACAGAAGAAAACAAAACCCCAAAAAGGTTTATTCAAGGACGCCGCAACAAAGCGGATATTTAATAGTTCATGTACCTTGTTCTCCGTTACGAAAACAGCCTACAAAACCCAGCGATGCAACAACACAAACAAAATCATGAAATCTACTGACAGGGTAGCTTTACACAAACAGCAAAATAACCTTTGAGAGACCTTCCTACGCAGGTACATGGGAGAATGCTGCACTCATTCATCTTGCTCTGTTGAGTTTTTGTTCACCGCTGCGCGAGTGTAAGAGCCTCAGCAGCAAAGACGACAAAACATCTGCTCGCTGGAAAAAAAAAAAAAAGCAAAAAAAAAAAAAAAGGAAACGGGCCTAATGGCGTACGCAGAGGCTCCAGATTCATTCACTGAAGGAACAATTCATGTAGGTATTATCTAGCACAGCGAGTGGATAAAACAGTGCTGAAAGGATAATGTGTTTCACTGCAGCTTTTGCAAAACACTGCTGCTGTGTAAATGTTTATTTGTAATCTTAAATGTGTCCCATCAACTTGTCTTTATGCGAGCATGTGTAACGTGATGTTTGACATGGAAGGCACTGAAACCGCGAGAGGCTTTAAATGTGTGTCACCGAGCTCCAACGCGCGTTTACTGTTAAATATTTCTCCTCTGGCTGAACTTGGAAGCGTCGAGGTGTACGGATAGAGGGGGAGGGGGGGGAAGAAGAACAGGAGAAATGACAGTCATGCGACATATTACATGCAGGAGGAGGTGGGGGGGGTGAGTCAAGCAGAGAGAGATAGGGGAGGATAGGCCGCAGAGCAGGAGGGAGATGGCGAGAGGTCATCCTTGGGTAATTTGTTTTGGTCCTCTCAGAGCGCAGACACACGGGGAGCAGGTAAACCAATTACAGTGTGACATGAATCACTAAGACCTACAGGCAACCACACAGCTGGCCAGCCAGCCAGAACACATGAGCAGGTTGCCTCTTACCCTGAGTGCTGGTCAATCACGAGACGCACTGTTTGTCCCTCCTGTGACCACGACCAGACATCTGGAAGAGGCTGAGCAGCTCTGACGGCTCTTTAATTGTTTTCCTCTGACTTCTGCGGGAAACGTTGTTTACTCACACCAATGCAGAGCCCGCCGTCAGCTTCCCGGCAACTTCGAAGGGTTTCAGCTGCGGAAAAAATAAATCTAATCGTTCTGATTTCTCAGTTCCATCCGATCTGTAACTCCAGAATGACAGTGATAATAACAATGACTCCTCTGAAGACACGAGGTTTGGATGTCGGATCCAAATGGATGCTAACGCCACGCCAAACACTCCAGGCTAAGTATTTACACGACAAAGACTTTTGCAATTAGTTTAATTTCGTTAATCGGCTGAATGCTGCCATGACGATGTTGTGTCAGGCCTCGGTCGTATCAATGCCACCGGCGATACAACAGAAACGCAGGAAGGAACTTAAACAAACAAGCATTTAGTTCTCGCTCGCTGTGGAAACAACCATAATCCTCTGGCTGACGTTGAACTGACAACGCTGCTGCTAAAGTCCAGCCAGACTGGGGGGGGAAAAAATGGAGAATAGAGGAGAGGAATTGGACTGGATTAGATGCCCCCTTAATACTTTGCTGTGTTTGCAGGGTGCTTTGTAGATTGAGAAGGGGTAAATATTTGATGAAGAGTGTTGGGCAGCTTTTTGCCAAAAAATCACCAGAGAAGGACCCGAAGAGCAAAGAGGACTCTGTCGCACCACCATCTAGGAAAGAAACTTTTATTTCTAACCATAAATATTCTGATTTCAGTGAAAACGCCATTGAAGCTACATTTATTCACCGTGAAAAATATTTCTTTGAAATTCCATTTCAACAACACAAAGAGAATCAAGAGCTACATTTTCTAATTTGGACTTCATATGAATACATGGATGACTTAAAAATGTTCTGACCTCTCTGTATGCAGAAAGTCAATTACGATTTTCAATAACTTTTACACGTAATCATGGGTTTTTGTGTGCAACTTTCACCAAAAAGAAACAAAAATATGTCCATATAAATCCTCGCTCTATTGAGCTAAAGCAGACGTCAGTTCAGTAAGTGCTTCTTTTGGTTGAAGAACTGCAATGCTTTGCAGCCGTGAACCCCTAAATGTGCATAGTTTGGCTGCAGAGAGGTGAAGTTGGGTGGAGAATCCCTGAGATGTTAAATCTACCATCATGAGGCCCATTGATATTAATAAGGACCCCTGAACTCGTCTCTCTGAGCCACTAACTGGTCGTTTGTACCGCCCGCCTCCACAGAAAAGGGAACTCTGGAATTCCTCTCTTCTTCTCTCCATCATGCCCTTTCCTCTCTGTGTCACTTCCCCCCTCCACCTCTTACACTTCCTACATTTTCCCTCCATGTCTATTGTCTTTCCTTCATCTCTTTGCAACAACTTACCCCTCCTCTTCTGACTCCTTGTTCCCTCCCTCTCTCAGCCTCTCCTCTCTCTCTTCCTCCCACCTCCTCCTCCTTCCCTTTTTTTTTCTCCTCTTCATTCCTCTGGCCCTAAAACCAACCCCTTGGCCGCCCGCTTGAGCTCGCTCAGATGGCTGTTACCATGACAACCCTGTTCTTTCAGCTCTCACAAAATAATGAAGACAATGTGTTTTCCATTTAGATGAGTTTTCTAGTGCAGCAGGGAGATATGGAGTGTCCATCTTGCCTCCTCTTTCTCTGCGGAGGAAATGTAATAAAAAAAAAAAGGGGTTTCTAACCTCCGTCTACCCCGACTCTCCTTCGCTTTTGCTTCGCAGTCGTCTCTGCAGACCGCTGCGCACACAGGTGAGGGCGCATGAAGCCTGCTGGGGGCTTAAGTAAGCTCAGTCATTTTTGTACAAAAATCCAGCGGCAAGAGGCGAATGCGGCCAAATTGTTACCTCTAATTGAACGAAAGGTTTCAAAAGAATAATAAAACTACAAACCAACTTGTTTTGAGACATGTCACAGCATCCTGCTCTGAGCTGTCACATTGTAGCTATGACAATGATAAACGGTGAACATTTCACATCTTGTTTTTGTTCTTTTTTTTTTTTTTTTTTTGGATCACCCTGATGATATTTTCTCAGGATAATACTCCACCACTAGAAGAAATGCCATGACAACCTAAAATGACGGAGGGAGCTTTCCTTTCAATGTCTCGCATGCTGGTTTTATTAACTTGAGGAGCGAGCGAAGGGGGAACCGCAATACAACCACTTGTTAGAGCTAAAGAGCAACGTTTACGCTGCTCTTAGATGCAATTCATTTGAAACACGCAGGTATTTTCCACACTGGGGTTCAAGGTAAACAAGCTAATCGCGCTGTCTTTCGTCTAGCGCTTCAGAGCAATCTATAATGACAGCTGTGTCATAAAAGGAGCTTGGGATGTGACGATACAACACAGATTTTGTGTCCAATTAATTAAAGTTAAATAATTAAAAAAAAGTTTATTTTCCAATAAGCAGCTTTTAGATCACTATATTACCTTAAAAGTAGAGGTAGAAAATCTGCCAAATCAGTAACTGGTTTTCCGGAGCTCACCATCTGCCACATCGTGCACAGATATATACACAGCTTTCTCCCTGAGAAACATATGAGAGAAACAGAGGTGGGAGCAGTATAATATTTGTATGTCTGTCTGTTTACAGTGGAAATAGTGAGTCTGGGACATTTTTTATTATTTTTTTTCTTTGGGTCTCTTTTCCAGTGTTTATGGAGAGCGGTGAGGAACAACACTTCCTGAGAGGAAAGCCAGCTTTCCGAGTCCAAACCCCATTCCAAGCTGCTCAGACGGGGAACGCTCTGTCTCCAATTTGTGCTTTCCACCCAGTTGCAGCGTAAACACGTGGACAGAGAAACTGGCGCGTGGAGGCGCTTTCAGATAATCTGGGCGCGCAAAACAAAGGCATACAAGCAGACTAATCACAGACAAATGAGCCAAAACTTCTCACGCAGTGTTTACCGGTTTTGGTAATAATTCGTCTCTGACAATGCTGCTGCAGGAACATTAAAAAATACAAAGGTTGAAGCTTCACTGAAATCCCACTCCCCTGACCTCCACCCATCTACTCCACGAGCCTTACCTTCACTGCGCCGTCAAGGCAAGGTGAGATCAAACATGCAAATTAAAAGAAAAGACTCTTCCCTTTTCCTTGTTTTTTTCCCTCCAAGCCAGCCATCCCCTACTGACTTAATTAAGCTTAGATCAGACAAAGTCAATTTTATTTAAACAACACCTCCAGGACATGTCAAATCAAGCTATTGGCTGATTGTGTTTAAACTCAAAAGAATAGTTCAAAAATGTGTGTAGAAAAGCGCTAAGTAACAGTAGTAATTATTAGCTAAATTAATCCCAAAGTAAGTCAGGCTTCAGCCAGTTGCAGACACTCCAGGTAACTGGCATGAAGTGGATTTAATAATCCTTCTGAGTGTAGACCAAGTGTCTACAGATTGTAGAACGAGTTGAAGTTATTATTGCATAAATTTCATATTTTTTGACATGTCTAACTCTTTTATGTACTTAGAGCTTTGCATCTTCCTTGGCTACTAATAAAAAAGACCACACCAGGGTCTTTATTAATGTTCTGTAGACAACTATTGAACTTTATAACCACAAATTTGGAATAACCCAAAAGATTTGCATCTTTATCGGGAATCAAAATAACTGGATTCAACAAGATTTAAAAACATAAAAAGCTGATCATGTAGAAACAGGAGTAAATCATGAATGCTTCTGATCAAAAGTTTGGACACAGCTTCAAATTTCTGTCCACAATGTCTTAATTTTGTATTTATTTTTTTCATATGTTCATGCCCCTCCACCCCCCATAACAACAGAATCAGCAAATTCATCATCGTATCACAATTTTTTGGTATTTTTGTTATAGTTTTGTTGTACACAATTTTGAGTGTTGGAATTTGTTGTTTAGTCTCAGACGATACAAAGGGTAATTTTGCTCAGTTACACAAAGTTTCTGACTGAAATCAAATTGGTGGAAAATGTACCAATAAAATGTTTATAAATCCCACATACTCAAAACAGAAAAGAAATGAAAATCCCTTATTATCCAGAAACCAAAGATCCGATGTCCACGATGTTTGCTTGAAAAGTTACTCAGAGAAGATTCTGGGAGGTGAAAAGCCCTTGTGAAACATTTTTGGATCACTTTTTTTTCTTTTCCTCACACTGTTTACTTGCCTACAACGGTGTGCGACTTTTTATGCTGGACCCCTAAAGGGTACACTGCCATCGATTCTCGTGAAAACGCATGATCAAACACAAGGTGGGAGGTTGCACATAATGCAGTGCCGTATGCATTCAGTAATGGCAGCAGTGTAATGAACAAGCTGCTTTTATTGGGAGGCCCTAAAATGCTCCAGTCACGCAGTTTCTTCTGTCAATATGGCATGAGGTCGGGGGGAACGCCCTCTGATCTTCTAAAGACGCAGTGGTAAAATGTTTACATGTGTAAACTCAGTCTCTGTCTTTCCACTGTAACATCACCCCCTTCGCTGCCACCTGCACTGACGGTGTCCACATTCGGCCCAGACAAACCCAAAAACACGGCACTCCATCTCATCCTGTGAAAAGCCTAGTTAGTGAAGATCCAGAGTGAAGACAAACAGGAAGATGGAGTGAGAAAAGGACGGATAGATGAGGAGTGGGTTCATCATTACACAGGATTGCTGAGCTGGTCAGAGATCAACAAGGAACATGCACTTTTCATTAGCATATGATAGTCAATTTTTTTAGCCACACAGGAGCCGTAGCAGGAGAACAACTTGCATTAGAAGCAGGAATTAATCTTTAAATATTCATCTTATCAATTACAGAAAGTAAGAGCAACAGAGGGTAATATTTACTTTTATTTATTTTATTCAATTTGTTAATTTCACACTAAATTGCTTGCAACTCATCAACTATTCTTCTAACTATAAAAGCCATCATACATTTTGACTCAATTTGCTACTCTTTTCCACTTACAAGATTAAAGACGTTTGAGTAGAAAGCAATTGTTTTGTTGAGTTTTATTAATGTTTTTTTGACTCTTACTACAAAACCAATTCAGCATTTATGCGTCTGCATTTTGTGTGCCCACAGCATAAACCCTGACATGGTTTATTCTTTAAAGTCATCCAGTTAAGAGTCACAGAAATCCCAGGTCAATTTGTCAACTCTGGTTAGTAGCCCTCCATTTGTGTTGTTCATTATTTTCCCCTGCATCACTAGGTTATAATTAACAGCTATTAAAATAAGTGGCTCTGGGAAAGACACAATTAGAAGAACAAATCGGGAGAATTTGCGCTGTAAGAGTTCAATTTCTATCTTCCACAAAGAATGTCTTTGAAATGAATTATTCTATACAGGATGTCATATTGCATACACTTATTTGGCGATATGGTAACTATTGTAATTAAGTCATCCATAGTGATAATAAGATTTCAGCAATTAAAGCTTGTAAAAAAAATTATTTAAATAAATCTAACAAAACTACTTTAATTCAATAAAGGATTACTGTTTAATTTTAAATTATTCGATTTTGTTGTTATTATATGAAAATTAACATTTTCTGGTGATTGCCCAATCACACAAGCAACTACTGAGCTTTCCTAATTACATGTAAGGGATCTATCAGCCAGACATATCTATATATACAGTTAGCAGAATAATGTACTACTGTACACTGTTTGTGGCTTACTAAAACTTAGGAGGAGGTTAGGGATGTGTTCGTTTTACACATACATTGGAAAATTGTTGCTATTCCTTCATTTTTGAATGGATTTATTACCAAAACATTTTTAAAATGTATCAGTTGTACCGCGATAAAAAAAAATGCTAGTAATTTTTGAGTCGGTCACAATTAAAATCGGAACCAGTCAGAAAAAGCCTGAGTAAAATTCAGTAGGTACTCAGTCAATAAGAGTAGCTCTGTTATTCATACTCTGCAGCAGGAACCTTAGCAAATAAAGCACTGACCGGCAGCAACCAGGTCCTCTGATCTGTCAAAGCATCCCATAATGTTCAGACTGAGTAATGTTTTACATGGCAGAAGTCTCAAGTGAGCATCAGAGGAAACCAACCACAAAAGTTAGGAGACTAAATGTGCTGACAGCAAAAAAGGAGAGAAGTGCATCTGAATTAAGACATCAATAAGCCTTTTGCCCTGAAGGGCCCAGCCTGGCCTGGTTTTAAACCTGGGCTGGGTGTTTTTGCATAAGCCTTCAGGGCCCAGTTCCAGCCCACTCTCTGGAACTCTGACAGCTCCAGGAAGTTCGTTTTTTGATACGACGATTCCCGCCCACTTTCCAGGGGACACTCTGCTCAATGCAAACACAACCAGGCCCAGAGAACAACGTCATCGGGCCAAATGCGGCTGGACACGTGCAACCCAAAGATGATCTAATTTCTCTTGTTTTTTCCCTTTTAGAAGGGAATACTACTTGAACTACCGCCTCATAACAACGTTAAAAATACTGCAAGGTAAACTCAAAAGAAAGCAATCTGACCCAAAGAGAAACAAAAGGTCAGGAATTCAAAAGAGGTAGTCAGAGGGATAAAGAAAAGGAAGACAGAAGGGAAAGATGGCAGCTGGAAGGAGTTTGATTAATGACATGTTCCCTCTCCAAACCCTACGGTACTTCCTTCAGAGACCCCACAGACCTCCCTCAGCTTCCCGCTCTGAAGCCCTCCACAAAATCTCCAGTATGGGTCCATCCATCAATGATAGAGCCAGCCACATTAGCCTTCCTGACTCCCTTGTGCTGTAGCCCTAATTCTGCCACAAATGAAGACTCCCCCCAACCCCCCAAAACTGACTCCCTCCCCCATCTCACCGTCTGTCTTCCCACCTCTGAGAGCAATGATCACTTCAAATAGTCTAAGAATAGCTTTCAATAGATCTACATTTAACAGTTCAGAGTGGCGTCTTTTTTGAACTTGTTATACAATACGGAGAATAAATGGCTTCCTGCGGCCATATAAGGCGTGTGCGCGACCTACGCGCTCTGTACATACAGTCCGTTCAGGTTTCTGTTTAGACTGTACCGTGTCAGGGTGGTTAAACAGAGCATGCTGTCATCAGGTTGTGGCTGCTCTCTTTGATGTGAGTACAAAAGCTCCACAGCGGATGTGAGCTTTCCCCGCGCCTCCGCCACCGCACATCCCCGCCCCGCCGCCCCTCCCCCGCCCCCCTTCGGCCAGACAGCCAATCCTCTCCTCTGACTGAGCAACAACTCCGCACAAAAACACACGGGCAGAGCTCAGCATAAGCATCTGGATCACACAAATGAATTCTATTTTCTGACAGCAGACAGACGGACCCGCTGGATGGCCGGCGCTAATCTGCCACCACCCCTCCTCCCTCCTCCCATCGCCACCTATAATCCCTGCAGGGGACACAGAGAGCGAGAAAGACAGAGTTTAGGACAGTTTGGGGGGGGATAAAGCAGAGAGACAGAGGCAGGAACATGTGCATGCTGGTGAAAATAGGCTTGATCTTATCCCCGTGGAATGACACGCTCTACCCCGATAGGCTAAACACTTGGAGGCAACTTTGCTAATACTACTCAACACAATGGAAGACAAATGATGTTTCAATCACAGTTTTGGCTGCCCTGTTTGATTTGCTCACAGAACACGGTTTATATACCAGGAAAAAATAATAAACTTTATCGTCCAGTGCGCGGTGCAGCTGCGTGCCTCTCACTTAAGGCTAGTTAGGCAACCGAAGACGCGGTGCCAAACAGATGAGAGCCATCTTTCTTCCAGTAAAACAAAACTGACTGGTAATTTAGCCACGATATCCTGTGGCTTTTTATGTGACCCCTACCACTGTGGTGAGCAAGTAAGGAGACAAAAAAAAAAGTGTGTTTTTGCACCACAGTATGCGCTTTGTATTCATTGCAGATAACAGGAGGCCGTTGGAGTGGGGGCAGCGGCCATTGATTTTGTGTGCTGGCCAGGCTTTTCTCCGGTCCAGAGTCTGGTCGATACATACACCGAGGGCAGGGAGAGCTGGAGTGGTAATACACCGCTCCGGACAATGCATACTAGCACTGACAAACATCAACAGTCAGCGACAAGTGGACATAAGGGCCACCAGGTAATCACGCCGACCTTATTACCTGCCAACGCATTCCCAAACAGATGCAGAACATGTACAAACGGAGGCAAATACCACCACTTTGAAAAACATAAAGAGCTTGGATGGAAGCTGGATGAACAAAGGGGATTGAATGAGGATAATTTTTTTTAACTGCAATAAGGTGGGGGGGCATGTTGCAGCATTAAATCCTTTATCAAGTAGCCAGCAAATCAAATGCTGATTTCCATGAGGCACCATGCCGGAGGGCAGCACGGACCTCCCTCATTAACCAAGGCACCGCAGACCACATACACACAACAGTGAGGGCATGGCGACAGCAGCCGCTAAATGAATTTCCTGTTGAATAGTAAAAGCTGAAAATCTGAACTGGAAGGAAAAAAAAGGGGGGGGGGAAAACATTTGGAAAGCTATTCTCTGTGTGGCTGGATTTGATTTGAAGCCAAAGCAGGGCAGCTTTGATCAGAAATGAGCAGCCTCACCAGGACAAAGTGGCCATCAGAGGGGCACAGTGACAAAATTGGCACTTCAATTCATGTTAATGATTAATGACATGAGAAAAAAAAAGAAACGCTGTTTGTTTTTTGTTTGTTTTTTTTTATTCCTGCCCATGTTGTGCCATTTGAATATCAGCACATCAAAATATGACAGAAATCAAGTCTTCACTGATCTAAAGAGTAAAGAGTTTGAACTCCTACTTGCTCAAACTTTTCATCAGGTCCTTCTTATGTGATGAAAGAAAAGAGAAAAACAAAGCTGTCAACCTGTCAGCGCAAAACCATATCTTGACAGAAACAGGAAAAGAACGTTTTCACAAGAAGCTAAGTGCAAAAATAATAAGTAAAGTAGTCCATTTGGATAGACGCAGCTGAAAACAAATTGAGTATGTATGGAAAATTATTAAAATCAAAAGCTTGGTTGCATGAATGATAACACGTCAACACTACTATTTGAATTTTTTACATACATGTAAATGTATTATCCTGCTCCCTATCTGTCCCAGAGTTTCAAGATCTTACAACAAAAGCACATTATCTCAACTGTAAAATTAGGCCCAAAACAAGGAAGATGTTTGTAAAACGGTGTCATTAGCAAGCACAGAAAGTGCTAAGAACCCCTTCACTGACATTTAAACTTCACTCAAACTTAAAAATAGAGACAACAATGAAGTTTGTAATGTATTGTCCAAGATAATAACTCTCTTTCCTGTCTGTGTGCTAGTGAACATTAGCACTGCAGCTCTAGAACCTTCTAGCTATTATATCAAAAATAAGAATTACTCATAATTATTTTGCATGTGGTGATATTTTTGGTAACCATTAGCCAGGTAATTAATAGTTACAGGAATTACTAGGTATCAGTGAGGGTGCTGCATTAATGTTGGGTGTTACTGGCAATCATAATTACAGTTCCTTAAGTATTGACTCATATGCTGCCATTAAGCCAAATCTGTGTGCTCATACTTGCATGCCAGAGCACAGTGATGGATTGCCACAGTGAGCTCAGTAACTGCTTTGTGAACTGCAGTTTTTAAAGACATGTGTTGCAGTTTGACACTTACAGCTAGTTGTTTTCTTAAAAAGAAGCAATCCCATTTTAAATCAAAAAGGTCTAGCAAGAAAATAACTGTTCAACCTAAAAATTGGTTTTCATTGGATGTCAGTTGTATTTTGTTGGGGTTTTTTTTTTCTTATGCTGCTCAGTTTTCCTTTTTCTATAATCAGTTTTGTTGGTATTAGTTTACTGTCACCCACAGATCAAGGTAATAATATACCACAGTTGGCAACTCTCACTTTTCTGGAGTGAAATTCAATCTTTTCTTCAATTTCTCACTTTTTCAATCCAAATAAGCAAAGTGCCTGCACTCAAAGCACAATACTTTTTTTTCTACACTACTGTTTGTGACTGCATACAGAAAATATACTGGAATTTTGCTTTTTTTGGTGCAACTGCAGAAATAAGGTTACACAACAGGAACTGGTTGGTGACAGAACCAGATCAGAGAAAACTGATCCGAGCTATGTGACTCTGCCTAACTCTTCTAAGCAGCGAGATGTTCAAATCATTACTCTATTGGTTAACTAGAATCTGCAGCACCTTCCTTATTCTGTGTTTTAGTCCTTAGAGTCCAGATTGGTCAAAATCTAAATCCTCAAAACAAAACCGAACATTAGAATAAGCATAGAAAAGGCCGACCAATGAATCTCTGTTCTTTATCTGTTCGTATACCAATTTTGTGACTCTTACAGGTACAGTGATCATAAAAACAGATATAATAGATGGTTCTGTGTTATTTATTCCATGAGTTAATCGTTTTAACTCCATGAGTTAAAACTATTGTATTTCTATAACCGCACATAAAATGCCATTATTCATCGTCGATTACACAGCGTCCAAACAATACATTTTAATGAGCACATCGGACGAAAAATGTCAAAAATTAAGTAAAACAACGCAGAGCTCACTGAGGCATCTCTTCAAACCAGCTTGCTCTTGTGAAATTAAACTGTTGTGACATTTTAAGCTATTAGCCGAGAGCAAGTCTGAGAGAGAGGACAACTAACATGCACACACAGGAGTCCAGAAACATACGCATGTAAAGGATTCACGCAAAGGAAATTAGGAAAGCAGGCTCAGGAACTTTGTCGGCTCCTATGTTTGGACAGTTAAGAAAGAGAAAAGGTGGGGAATAAAGGGTGGGAAAACAGAAGTATTCAAAATGTATTATTTTAGGACTTATGTGGATTAAGAATTTTACAAAGCAAGCCAAGAAAAAGTTGCACACACATCAAAACATTTTCCCACACGCAGACCTAACAGTAAAATAAATAATTCAGATGAACCAATGTGTCTGTGCTTCTAAAGCAGTCCATTCCTCCGTGCCTGAGCCGAATAAACTTTAACCTCTGAGGTCAAAGGAGCAAGACGGGAGAGCCACGCTGAAATCTGATCTCCTGGGTTTCCTCTTAGACACAAAAACAGACACCTGAGCCCCGCTAGGGAATGTGGACTCAGCGCCACACATAAAACCCACAATCAACAACACCCAGCCATCTAATAATGCAAAACATAATATCAATAAAAATAACAGCTCAACCTTTTACTCGAGAGACTTTTGTAATATTTCACATAATCTGTGCTCAGACAAGTCTCGTGAATCACTGTCCTTGTGCGCAGAAGGAGATCTCACTTGAAGAAGGTGTGAATGTATCTATTGTATGTGTGTTTCAGAGAAGAAAGCATGTTTCTGAGAAGAATTGGAGAAAAAAAAAGAAGCAGAAAGCATGTTTTCCAAGAAGTAAAGTCTGGTAATTAACAAGCAAAGCTGAAAACAAATGAAACTGGAACAATTGGTTGTACTTTTAGTTCATATCTGCAAGATTCTGTCACTTTCCATTTCAGCTTTTTTTTGTGGAATACAATTGCTAAAGGAATCAATAATTATCTTGATTCATTAATTTTTCACTGGAGTTCCTTCAGCTTTCATAAAAAAAAATTTCACTATGTATTTCATGGACAAAGGAAGGAATTAAAGATATAACAACTCTGGAAATACACATTCAATGTAAATTCAGTGTAAGAGCAAGCAGATATTAATGATCTTTGACATCGACCGATTGAAAGTTTTATATCTTCTTCTTTCGGCTGCTCTCACCTCTATCCTCTTCAACTGTTACACCAACCATCTCCAAGCGCTCCAGTTGTGTCCATCAGTCTTTGGGGTCTTCCTCTTTTCCTCCAGTCAAGCAGCTCCGACATCCTCCGTACTACGTAGCCGTCGTCTCTCCTCAGATCATTTCTGAACCATCTCAGCGTTGCCTCTCTAACTTCACTCCAAACCCCCAAACTTACGCTGTTCTTCTGATCTAATTTCTAATAATTTGCATCCTGGTGTCTTCAGCTCTTACCAAAAAACATCTGCTGTTTAAAATAACACCAGATGCAACCCTGCTATTGCAGACTTTATTGTTATTAACGTCAGTGATTCCAGTTTAATACAAAAAAGGAGCAATAATGCAAAAAATATATATATTTCTGTTCCATAGGTTTTTCTGTAATCTATTGACAGTAGGAATATGTACGAATTATAATTACATGTTAATATTACTCAGTACTAATTAAGGTGTTAAAACTTGCGGCTGTACTTTATTTGTATAAACAGAGTTGAGCTACATTATAAATGGCCTGTCCTTGTGTGTGCTTGTATGCAAGCATGTCTTTTTAATTTTACCAGTTAATTAAGAGCAGCCACTTCAGCATGAGCTGAATGGGGGAGCAGCAGCTCCAGGCTCATTGTAGATCCACTAATCCTTCACTTATCTGCACAACGTCAATACTCCTGCTCGGCCCCCCACCATACTGTGCTTCACTCTCTCCTTATTCTCCCTGTGTCCTTCCTTCTACCTAACCCTTGCATCTCTCCCTTCAGCCTTGTTCCCCCCTCCTGGTCTGCTTGAAATCCATCCTTTTATTTATCCTTTCCTCTGGACAAAACAGGCAGGTTGTGGGGAGTAATAAGACAGAGCAGCAGGGGTGGTTTAGCTCTACTAAGGTTATTAGGGCTCACGCTCAAACACACAGTTGCTCACATGGTGACTGAGGTGAAGCCCCATGAGGTCGGGGGCCATTTCTGCTGATGTGTGTGTGTGTGTGTGTGTGTGTGTGTGTGTGTGTGTGTGTGTGTGTGTGTGTGTGTGTGTGTGTGTGTTGAAAAAGCATTTTATGTGAATGCTCTGGGAGGGGGGAGGGGGGGTAATGAGACCACACACCTTTTACTGAGTCTCACAACTGAAGGTGCTCTGTGCTACCAGACAGTTCAACAGAATGATGATCAGACTGACCAAAATCTGTTTTCTTGAAAGCTGGGTAAGCATGCAATTGCAAGCCAGCATTTGCCTGTATCAGTTACCTTTATCAGAATGTTAAGCCACAGCAAGGACTGAAAATTGTCAGAGCTTATCTGGCAATACATTTCTGCAGTTTTAAAGGTTTTTGTAAGATTCGGGTTGCAACTTAGACGCCCTTTTCTTGTCTTTGAGAGTTTTCCAAAAGGGCTGAGGCTGCAAAGTGGGGTTGAAGATAAGCCACTACAGTTGTGGCTCTGAGTCAAAACGGTGAACTTCTTTGAGAGTTAGCCATCTTCGCAGCGGTGTTATATTGCATCATTGACAGACAATGCTAGTGCAATGAACACAAATAACTTCTTGCCATTAACACACACTGGATGTGTGTCTGAGAAACAACAAATCCCTCACTCCACCTAGCTTCTTTGAACGCTCATACGTGCAGATACTGGATAAAGTCACCTCAGTTGATACTTCTGCTTACGGTGGATTTAGAATGGAACCGTTTTGTAAAAGAGGCTAATAAAAGTAGAGGTGCTGCAATATTTCCTATGTGTTGCTGCACCTTGCTGCTCAGCTGGCTGAAGAATTAACTTTTTGTTCATTCACAAGAAAATCAAATTAGTCTGTTAGAAATATTTCTAGTTGCAAAACATAGACATGCATGCTATGCACTGTCTTACTGAAGGAGACTATACCCATTTTGTATTGTATTTACTTATTTGTATCTATATAATTTATCAACTTTGATTCTTTTTTTTCTAGAATTTGCACTAAAACTGAGCAACTATAAGAACATAAATATTGATTATAATTTTGTCTCAATTTTGACAAGCCGTAATATGCTCCCTTGAAGTAATCATGTAGTAATAATCTGTTACCATGACATGCTTAATCTGAGCGAGACCTGCCTTATTACAGTCTGTTACTGCCACACTCTGCAGTAGGTTAACTATAAATACATCGTGCATAGAGCCGTTGGATTTGCCAAACGTAACAATGTGCACAGTCCACACAGAAACATTGCCTTCTAGTTATCTAGTTGTAACTAGTTCTATATTCACAATAGTAAAGATAAAAAGATGCTCTGGCTGGAAACTGGAAGTTGATACCGCAGTGCAGTGCATTGTTTTTGAATTTTTTAAACCAAGCGTTGCCATTTTCCACTCATGCCACAGAGTGAATATGTGAGTGCGGGCATGGTGGGGGTGTAGTGGGAGACCATCAGACATAAACAAAAACCCCACAGACAGTGTGACAGGAGATGGGAGGGGCTACCAAGCGAGGAGTGCTGTGGCCCGTTTCTTGTGTTTTCCAATAGTGCAGCTCTGACAACATGAGGCTGGGTCCTTCCTCACTGCTCAGCTGAGCAATCAGGTCACCTCGTCTTGACAGACACAAAAACACAAACCCACACAGACATAAACACACGGCGACAGTAACACACATGCACAGACACACTGTGCATGCAGCCCGCAGCTGTTGCCAATGATGTCAGTCCTGATTTGGCCAAACTAGCCTTTTGTTTCGCAGCATGAACGCAGAGCAGAAGAGGAGGCTTCATTTGGCAGTGAAGCGGGAGTATTTTCTATCCCTAAGGATTGGATTAGGACGGACTGAGCTACTGGTTGCTGACTTGGAAAGCCTCAACACAAAACAGACCTTTCCTTCAGGATTTAAAGTGGAAACCTTGAAGTTGATGGTACCTTTAAAAACTGGGTTGTCAGTCAGTTTTAGCAGCAGAAGCGCAACGCAAACACTTGAAATTAAGACGCATGTTAAGGACCTCGTCAAAGTCAAAACAGGACAGCTGTTGGAATGAGTGTGAAATTAGTCAGGATGCACTGAGATTCAAGCATGAATATAACTGTTGACATCCATCAGTGGTTTCATTGCTCCCACTGGAAAGTACAAAGATTATTTAACCGTAGGGAATGATGTGCAACGGACATGTTTGATGAGCAATGGAGGAGAATATCATCGCTGAGTTATGAGAGACCAGCTTCGGTTACAAGCTTTAATCTGGTTTATTGTTCATTTTTAAATGTACTTTTCTGACATTACATTGTGTTCATTAACAGGTAAAAGGAATGCCACTAATTTTCTCCTATCATGTTTATAGGCGGGTAACTATTTTGTCCTCAAAGTCGATGTGTTAGTGGGCCTGTCACGATAACATATTTTGCTGAGCGATTGTCTAAAAAATTATTGCGATTAACGATAAT
Source organism: Poecilia reticulata (assembly GCF_904066995.2). Taxonomy (NCBI): domain Eukaryota; kingdom Metazoa; phylum Chordata; class Actinopteri; order Cyprinodontiformes; family Poeciliidae; genus Poecilia; species Poecilia reticulata. The sequence continues at coordinate 15,419,140 of NC_088844.1, forward strand.
ATTGTTTCAAGACCTTTTGACACTGATTTAATGGAAATGACGCAATAATGCATGCAATTTTCTGCCATAGATCGATAGATACACTTTATTTTCAAAAGAACACATAACACTGGGACTGATTAACTAAATAAACTAAACAACCAAAAACAAAAATAAAATGGATTCTCAGTCTCCATTAACAAAAAATTTACTTGAATAAAAACTAAACAACATAAAGCCAAAGTGGAAATAAATATTGCATTCAAAAGAGTGCAGATTATGAAGTCTGAATTCTATATTGCCCTTCAGTAATCACTAGATTTAAATAGAGAAGATGGGCACATCCGACTACCTATTACCTAACCTCGTTCATACTACACGACTTTTTGCCCCCATTTCCCCCTTATGACAATCTTAGAACGTTGGCTGTTCTAAGATTGTCGCTGGTGATTTTGAAACCGATTATCATGTAATGTAATTTAGATCGTCGTGGCAGCTCCGATCGAAATCAGGGGTTTTCCCCGACTGGGAGCTTAAAGCAGCCTGTTGAATGTGACAGGTAGCCAATCAGAAAGCGCGGATTCTCCTCCGTGCTTTCTGAGGGGAAATTACCGAGGGGAATCCCAAACAGCTGACACGGCGCAACCCAAAATCCAGCGGACATTGGAGATGTTATGTGGAAACAACATTAATATTTATTCAACATTTCGTGCAAAGAAGATAGAAATGACAAAGGGAGGAGTTGGAGCCAAATTGCTACCGCAGTTGACAAACGCGGTAACTTTTCAGCTGTTCTTCGTTAATGTAACATAAATAAGTTATAATGATTTTCATTCAGTCAGGACTTTACGCTGACTCTAGCGTATCACATCTAGCGCATCACAGGTAGATTCTAGTAAAGCATTGAGTAATACCTGATATTAAAATTAGTTAACTGGACTTGTAGCCATTATTTTGTGCCCATGTGGTAAGACACCACAGGGCACGACGAACCCGATCGAACCGTTATACCTAGGATTTCTGTCGGCCAATGTGTGGTCTCTCAGGTTTTGAAAATGGGCCGACGGTCGGCCGACAACTCGTGTTGTGTGCGCTGGACATTACACTAAGGAAATGAGGAAGTGAGGGTCAATGGAGAGCACCGGAGCAGAGCCTTTTTTCATTCAGTGTCATCAACAGAAAGAAAAAAAGGCAACAAGAGACAATAATGTCGATAATTAAAATGAGGTCGATAGGTTTAATTTATCGTGCGATTAATTGATTTATCACTTATCGCGACAGGCCTATGTGTTAGAAGCAGGAAATATGGGCAAAAGTAAACGTAGGTTCAAATTTGTGCCAAGTTGGGATGGATCAGATGCTCGCTGATGCACATTGAGAAGAGAAGGCTTGCTGTGCGGTCTGCTCAGATGATTTACTGGACTCTAAATCTGCTGAAGTTAATGGTGATTCTAATAGAAAGGTGTTAGAACAGAGCAAATCACGGTCTGTTGCATGTGCACCAGCATCAAGTGGCCATGTTGACCCCTGTCCACCATTAAAGTGGAAAAAAGTGGGCTGGTCTGACCAGGGGGTTGTGTGTCACTTACCTGAGGAACACATCACACCTGGATCCACAATGTAAAGAATGCTGTGAGAACGTTTTGGGTGCCTAAATGTGTAAGTCCTTTTACATGTATCCCCTACCTAAATATTCTGAGACCATCTACAACCTTTCATTGACTCGCGTGACTCTGGCCTGGTTCAACAATGGGAAGAAACAAAAAAAAGATCCAAATTCCCCAACAATGAAATCCAGCAAGCATCTGTGGGACAAATAAGTCCACAGAGGCTCCGTTTCACAACTTGTGCCACGGATACCACAGCCCAACTTCAGGGGTGTGGTGTCCACGCCTGAAAGGGTCAGTGCAGCTTTGGGAGCAAGATTCAGACCAACTCACTATTAGGTAGGTGGTAATGATATTGTGCCTGATTGGAATAGAAGTATTTAAGATTCAAATGATTCAGTGCACATATAAAAAAGTAAGTTCCCACAACATAATGATAATCCTATTTGGTGCAAAATTAAATCATCCATCTACTGCACCTACTTAATTCAGTGGTCCATGTTGCCGGAGTCAACCCAGGACAGATTGCTAGTTCATCACATGGCGCATTTCCCAATGAAACCAAGGGATTACCTAGAAATCAGTTTCTTCTTACAGATGAATCTGTGTGTGTGTGACGCGATGTCGTACGAGGTAAAAAAATAAAAAATCAAGGGAACAAACTTACAGCGACTGAGCACAAAACTGTCAACAGATAAATATGAAAGGCAACAAGCTCTTAATAATTGCCAGCCTCCTCAGCAGGTTATGAAAGTACAAAACCCCTAAAAAAAATAAAGTTTGACACAGTGGCTGTGGTGAAACGCCCCCTAAGCCCCCCTCCTCTCCCCTTATCTAACATGCACACACAGACACATGCACACAACACTCTCCGCCTCCAACCCTCTGATGTCTGTTGGCAGATCTGTCTCAGGAGCCTAATTGGTACTTTCTTATTTTTTTTCCCTCTTTCTCACCCTCTAACTCTGTCACTCTCTCATTCGGCTGTGTGCGTGCACGAGAACTCAGATGCGCTTGTGTCTGTTGCAGCAGATAAAAAGCATAGGAGTCCTGTGTGTGTTTTCATGGCAGGAGGATAAGAGCGTGGGTGCCACTAAATGAAACAGAGGCTGAAGCAACTGCACACTCTGTGGCTATGTGATAGGGCGAGCCAACTCGGTTAACCAAATCTTGGAATGAGCCGCTGAAACCAGGCGTGCGCCACTCAAACACACACACGAGCACGCACGCATGCATGGCTACAGACGAACACAGAGAGACACGCACTGACAAAAAGTTGTCCCAATGCCCAGGCAGGAATCCTGCTGCCAATAATGAGGAGGTTTGGAGATGTGCATTTGTTTGAGCAGATCCAAAAGACACACTTTAATAGCTAACTGGATGGCTTGCGCACACTGCCTAGCGCACACCAGTTTTAGTCCACAGATTGTTGATTTTCTGTGTAGCTTCTTTTATAAGGAGGCACACACGGTTACATATCACACCTGCTGACACGAGATACAAACATAACACGAGACATTCTGCTACTACTGCTATTATTCTGTCAGTGACATTTTTTTTTTTTTTTTGAAAGCAATCCTCGTTCTCTTGACATTTCACGCGGCGGCGGCTGCTTACAGTAAACTCTTGATCTGAGATGCGTTTCTTGGAAGCACGGCAGCCAGGGCTTGCTTGTTGGAGCGATGATTTGATTAGGGTTTTTGCGCTGATTACAGTCTTGTTGGTTACAATATACCGTTCTGTCGGGGAGAGCAAGAGGGCAGGAGCGGGAGTGATTGAGAGTGGGAACGTCAGTTTGTCAAGCTGTCAGGAGCGATGCTGTATCGTGCTTCTGAGGTGTTTGTGTGTAGGCGAGACGCTCAAAATGAATCAGTTTAGATCAAAGAGTACCAGAGAGGGTATTAATACAAATCTTTTAGCAGCTACAAGCACTCGACAGGGCCATACATCTGAGTGTGCGCGTGCACGAGCTCCTTTGAATTAAATGGCGGCAATAAGGAAAAAAGGAAAAGCGTACCTGAACGGGGCTTTTCAAAAACCAAGTGCCTATACCCTCAGAGTTGCACTGGAGAACTGCAGAGTTGCCGCAGCTCAGATCTGGTGTACAACGTTAGCTAAGAACAAATAATATGATAAGCCTCAAAGACCCTTTGCCTTTGTAAGCCTTATAAAATGTTAATCAAATTAATCTAGCTTCCTTTTCTTTAACTCCAAGAACCTGCCGTGCAGTCACTGATTCCCTGTAAATCGACAGCCTCTCCTGAGATTATTTCAAAGAAATGCAGCAAAGCATTTGATCTCCGAAAGCCTGGGACAAGGTGTAATTATTCCCTTCCGTGTATTGTGTTTTCCGTTAATTGGACGTATGCCACCGAACCTTGCTATGATCGTTTAATTGACAGCAGCGGAGACACAGAGGCCCGTCTGAACGCAGGCCGTATAGCCAACATGGAGTGCGCCTGGCAGAACATGTAATTATGACGCTGTGTGAGGCCTAATCGCAGGTCAGGTCTGTGTTGCACCCTGTGAAACAGTATCTGAACACTAGAGATGCTGTGATCTGTGTTGACAGCTTTCGTGAAGCTTTAAACCATGGACACAGATTTTAGATGATTCTCCGTAAGGGCTATACTAAAGATGCTAATTATGCAAAGTAACATTATACTTGGGCTTTTTTATCATGCCCACAGCAAATATATAGTCATAGTGACTGTGATAATAAAGAGATGCAGGACATTGTGACGAACAAAAAGAAAAAATAAGAGCCACAACGATATGGGTTAATCTTAATCAACATTTACAAAATTATGATACAAGATTGCAATTATACGTTTTTCTGGGAGTTGTACTGCCTTAATTAAAATAATGTGTACTAACCTCTCTTCTGTAGATAATTTATATTAAAATTAAAACCAGTAGAGTTGCACATCTGACATTTTAAACAGTCTTTAGCATCTTCTATTTAAGATGAGAGTGGCAAGGCGTCTCAGAACAGCAGCTTCCATCTGTATTACCTAGAGAAACCTTCCCTCTCTCAAGAAGCTCCCAACATATCCAAATGTCTAACCTAGAGTCCACCTGCAGTCACAACTACAATACTGAGGAGTGTTGCTGCTGCTAGGGTTTAGCTATGCTGAATTCGGTGGTCTTTACTGATCAGGAATGTTGAGTTTCTGACTGGACTCTCTCCAGTTAGGGCAGATCAGGCTGAAAAATGTCAGATTACAGCCATCAGTCAATTCCTCGGTTCATGACTTAAGAAGATTATTAGTTCTTTTGTTTTGTCTTTTTTTTTTCTGGTCCAGATTTCTAGATGTCTTTAGTCAAAACAAAAGAGCAAGTTTTACTAGCAAGCTGAAAGAGTTTCACCTTCAGAAACATGCAAAGAAACAGAAACACAAAGTAAATCAGAAAATTGTCTGAGAGGATTTTATAGATTGCAGATTGGGGGGAGGTGGGGAGGCAGAGAGACAGATCAGAATTAATCCTCTTTACTCTTTGTTTGGTAATCTGATTTAGTCAGATTTTTCTGCTTCTATCTCTGGTTGTGGTTACTGATGCTGTCCCTGGACTGACCACAGCGATTTTCACCTTCAGTGCCCCCTCGACTCCCCGCCCATGTCCCCTCCTCGTCCCCTTCTATGTTGATGTTTTAGCGTGACACATAAACAAAATAGGGGGGTGGGGGGGTAAACATAAATCCCTCGCTGCGTTTGCCAAATCCTGCTATGCGTCTGCGTGCAAACTATTTTCCGTTGAAGACAAGTACAACGCGGCTGTCCCTGCTCCACATAAATGACCTACTTTGCACATTAACACACATTTACATGACAGCGAGATCCAAGGCAGCTTCATATTTTCTGTCTGGCTTTAAAGTGCAATATGACTCTTGTTCAATTCTTAGAAGCCGCGGCATTTTTAGAAGCCTCCCGTCATTTTGGAGGAGATCACAGAGACAGCAAAGCTGACTGGAGTTCTGTTAAGCCACAGTAGGGAAAACGTGCTCATAATGTGCGGAGCGCTCGCGAGCAGAATTGTACTTTTGTCGTGCAAGTGCGTTGAAGGGAGACGAAGCTGAGACAGAGGCCCACCTAAGGTGCTCTCAGCTCAGGCAGAGCTATTTCCAGACCAGCAGCCCCTCCCGTCCCTGTACCTCCAACCTCTGGTGGGGGAAACCACACCACTGCTCAGGCCCAAGTCACAGACACGACTCAAGAATGGATCCATTATTCACACAGACACACATACCATGCTCAGGGGACTGGCGCACACGGCTGGGATGTGGTAGCGCTGAACGAATGCTCACTTTTACTTAACTTCACTTAACTAAAATGCCCCAGCAAGTCACATAATGAGATTCGAGTTTGTTTCTTTTCTTTTTTTTTTTTTTTTTAAACAACGCACTACTCAGCTTTTTGTGTCATTAAAAATGTCAGGCGTACCCTCTGTGATTTGAGAACACAGAGTAAGTGAAACAGCCTGGAGCAGAATGGATTTGCTTTTCTGTGAAAGAAACAGAGTAGAAATGCACCGATCAGGTCGATTTCTGAGTTTCCCCCAATTCTGACCAATTCCTCTGTTTTCCAAAGAGTGATAACACCATAAAAGAGCAAAAAAAATTCTTAATAAAATTAAGAAATCAAGAGAGTTATGCGAGTTTATGTCCCCATATGATCGAAAATTAGTTTTCAGTTAGATGTACTTAATGAAAAGGAGGGAAAAAAATCATATTTTTCTGTTTTTGACCAATCAAGGACCAATTCCGATCTCTTGCTGGTTGATTTGTGCATCTCTATTGTAAACAGTGCACAAATATATATTGTATATATATATATATATATATATATATATATATATATATTGTATTTTTTCTTTTTTTTTAAACGACAGTCTAAGAGTGATAAAAGTGAACACATTGTACGAAGTTTAGAGAACGCTTGACGGCACAACACAACTCCACGAAACTTGACATGGATGAATATGTAAGTGCTCTCCCTCTCTGTCTCATACACCGACACGCACGCATTCACAAAGAGCCCAGATTGCATTCGAGTTTTGCTCATGGACCATGATAAGAAAATGTGGTAAATGCATAATCTGATATGCATGACTGGAGGTTTCTCTCTGCCTTTCTTTCCCTCTTGGAAATCGCAGGTTGCATCCATAATTTACACCAGCCTCCGTCTGTTTCTCTCTCCTCCACGCGGCTCCCTCCCTGTTTTTCTTTCCTCTCCATCTCCCCTTCTCTCTCCTGGCAATCTGGCTTTTGCAGCTTTGCTCATTAGCATACTGCAAAATGTGCAGATGCCACCAAAAATTATTCACCTTCCAGCGCTCTGATGCCGTTTCACATGTACACAAACTACACCGTCGACATTTTGCACAAACATCCCCGACAAAGGCGACGAGATTAGATCTCCTTTTCTTTTAACGGGTCTGAGAAATAATATGGGATCCTTTGGTCTGCTGTCTGTTGTTTCCTTGCAGCCTCATTCAACCCGATTACATCATCCATCATGGTGGTCAAAGGTTTTCGACACTGCGATGATGACTGCCATGGGTTTAAATAGACACTTAGAATTTATGGAGTCCAAGGGATAGGCAAATGCATAACACTCATGCTGTTCAAAGGCTAATTGAACACAATATTCATGCATTTTTTTGCATGAAATTGATCCTGCAGATTGTGGAGCACGAAGCAAATGTTGCTTGCTGGTGAAATCGAGATGAAAATTTGTCCTTCTTTCAAATAATATTGTTGACGAAGGCAGATCGATGGTAATACGTGCCAAGTTCAAATTGGCTCAGCGCTACTCGGCTCATTGCAGCTTACGGTGCAAAAGTATTCATACCCTTTGAATCTTTTTTTTTTTTTTTTTTGCATTTGGTAATGTTAAAACCACAAACCTCAAGGTGTTTTATTAGCATTTTATGTGACACACCACTACAAATCAGTGCATGCTTATGAAGTGGAAAGAAGAAAAAAAAAAACATGTGGTTTTCGAATTCGCTTGCAAACAAAAATCTGAAAGGTGTGAAGTCAATTTTTACTCAGCCCCTGTTAGCGAGTACTTGCAACCATCTTTGGCTGCAATCACATGGTCCATTTTTTCCTTGCAAAATAGAATAAAAGCAGTCAAATTGGGTGACATTCTGTGAACACTAATGTTCAAGTCATGCCACAGATTCCTGGTTTACTTCTTCACTTAGACTAGGCCATTCTAACGCACGCTTTAATTCAAGCCATTTTACTGCAGCTTTGATTGATTTGATTAGAGTTTATGTGCTGCTGGACGGTGAACTTAAAAGGTTTTCTTACTAGAGAACCTTGTATTTAGCTTCATTCAGCTTCCCAGCAAGTCAAAATGTTCAGTCTAGGTCTTGTCTGACCAAAAACCTTCCATCCACAAGTTTGTGTCCTGCATTGTTTGGTGCAAACTGAAAAGCTTTCCTTCAGCAATATTTTTACTTCTATATAAGGAAAATGTGTGCATTGCACATATCAGCTCCTCTGTTCTCCAACCTGAGGTGTTGATCTCTGCAGCTTCTCCAGAGCTGCCATGAACCTCTTGGTTGCTTCTCTGATTAAACCTCTCCTTTACTGCCAGCTTAGGTAGATGACTTGGTAAGTCTAGGTCAGCTTGCCGTTGTGCAATTTTAGACAAAGCTAAAATTTTTATAAGAATGTTGAATTTTGCATCAGTGGTTCTCATTTTCCTCAATAGTCTCATTCTTTTCTACCATCACAATGTCTCCATCACTCACCCTGAGCCTTCTGATTAGGATCAGGAGGATCTATATCAGCTGTCTGCAAAAAGGACAGCAAGAGTCTGCCTAGGTGACCAAATAGATTATTAGAAAGCAGAGTTTCAATCTTTTCCATCTGAAATTTGATTGCACCAATGCGATCCATAGTAGCTGTGATGCTGCGCACACTGATATTTCAATAATAAGTTAGTGTATCGTTCAGCTCTGAGATGTTCAAACCTTGTGGAGATTGTTTTACAACCCAATCCTGCTTTAAACCTCCCCGATCTGTCTGACTCATGATGTTTGTTCACAACTGTTCTCTAAAAAACCTCTGAGGTCATCACAGAGCTGTAATTATCCTGAGACTAATCAACACACAAGTGTGCTAGATGTACTAACAAGGCACTAGATTTTATCCAAGCAAAAAAAAAAAAAACATTCACAATTAAGCACTGCTTTGTTTTTAGGTTGTCACACACAATGCCCATTAAATGGACAGAAGCTTGTGGGTGTAATATGGCAAACAGTGAAGTAGCTTAACGTGAATCAATGTTTGTGCAAGTCACTGCATAAGATTGGGGTCTTTCTATTGACATAAGCCGCAAAAAACACATCAGCAGTAAGAACTGTTTGCTATTCTCAGAGACTGAAACTGTTCAAGTGACAGGCGTAAGTTGTCTAAACGTCCAAACAGAAACACAATGACATAAATATACGTATATCCATATTTAAAGTAGTATAATATCATGAAAATTGTCATTGGTTGCATAATGGTTGGTGCAGAAAAAAATGCTTTTCTTTGCAAATGACTGGATATTAAGATAAAACTCTGTTTTTTGCTCGTCAGAAAGCCTGTTTTCACACTCTCCTCTGCTCCACCTGAACAATGTGAACACTGTTTTCCCAGGATAAAACCTACTACTTGCTTAAAGAGGCAAGCGTGACACAACAAAAATCTAAATCGAAACCGCTGCTTCTCATCTTGTGTTTGAGTCTAAGCGGTCATATCGACATCGCAGCTCACACCGAGGCACTCGGACAAAGAAGGAGGGGACAAATCAGGAGTCTTACCGATTCGGATGAGGAGGCTCCTGCGTTTGCTGTTAGGCAAAATCGGCTTCTTAAACTTCATCAATCACAGAGCGAGCCTGAAACCAAAACAAAACACAATGCAACAGATTTGGTTAGCGAGTGTTACGATGCAAAATGTGGTTTTTAAGTAATAGGAATACATGGGATAGCTGGTGTCATTTATTAGGATGTAATAATAAAGCACCCTGCTGTTCATCTGACAAATTGGAGGCAGAGAACTGGGGAGATACCTAAACATACCTAAACAATAAACATGAGACGATTCCTTGCAGAAGCAGCCGTCTTTGAACTCTCCAGGCTCTAATCAAGGAGCAACTATTCTTTTCTTTTGCTTCTGGCTATTTTGTAACAGGGATGTGTAGATTTTCTTATGGGGCCCATTAACAAACCACTGCATACTTCACAGAGCTGCATCCTTAGCTCATCTAAGCCTATGTTTTAAACTTGATGACGCCGTTTTTGAGCATGTGAACAGATGAAGAAAAAAAAAAGAAGAAAGAATTAAAACTAAGCATTACCCAACATTTAATTACTATTAACACCAGTTTGCAAGCTAAAAGCGTATCCACGATTCCCCCCATATCTGAATCAAATTAAATTAGTCATGTGAGTTTAATTAACTAAATACAATCTGATGCTGCAATTTCACACTTGGTTATGGGGAACAGAGGACGGTGCTTGAGTACGGAGAAAGAAAGGATGGCAAACCTCTAGTCGGTATGACGCTGTGTAGTGGGAGGCTTGGAAGTTGAAGACTGCCACAGTTTGATGAACAGACAAATCATTAAATGATTACTTAACCCTCAAGCCTGAGAGAAGTAGTACTCGCCAGATTATTTAAAAAAAACCGAATACTTTTAACAAAACAAATAGTTTTTTTCCCTTTGCATTATAATTTTCAGTCTTTTCATTATCATATTAGCAATAGTAATATATAATTGGTCTGAAGATGACTTCACTTGAAGCTGATCAGACATTAAGGTCAATGTGAGGAGGCACATTCCCAGTATACATTATTTCATGGTGCACTGAAGTTTAAGAGCCAATAAAACAAAACTAAATAAATAAAGAAGTAATTGTAGAGCTGAGATTATTCTGTTTTAGGCACATCCTTCTTTCTAACGTGGCTTAATTTTTACTGTGATTTTATTGGAAATGACTGAGCAATGACATTTTGAGATGATATACACTTTATCAATTAGATTTAATCAGAAATCTTATGAGAAAAAGGTAAAAAATATAAATATATTTTATTCCTGATTCATGGGTAACAGTGTATTTGTGTAGGAAAAAATTATTCCTATAATCTAATTAGACATCCACAAAAAAAAAAAATTGATTTATTTATTCGCGGTTTAATTTTAGCTACGTTGCATACAACAAGCGTATGTTGATTTATTTTATTGCATCGTGGCACCTTTGGCGCACCACAAATATTACTGAAAGCGACATTAGCTGAATGACTCAGGATGCTCCTAATCAGGGTTTACACACAGGGAGGCTACCTTTATGTGTGAAGAAACAGAAACACTCCTCTCACATCATTATTCACTGCTGGTGTCAGTCACTGAACCCTAACTAATACAGGTAACACCCTTTATATTTTCTGGAACCAGCTAATTATTGCCACTAAAGGCAACAGAAGTGAAGCTCAGAGGATTAAAATAGAAACAAAAATGAGGACAAATAAGAAACAAAACTCAAAGAATTTACACGTTTATGGCAAAAACAAGGTGAACACGATGGTCTGTTGGGCCTCTAAGGAAAATGGCTTATTAAAAAAAAAAAAAGCTTCTGCTCAGTTTAAAAATAATGAATACATGTTTGAGAAAAATATTCCAAACAGTAAATTATTGTAGGCACTTATCTAAGGAAGGGTCATCCTTCTGCAGTGAATCAATAATTCTCACCAAGACTGAGATGCATTAACCACAGGACCGCCTGTGTGTTCTTGTATTCATCTGAGCCAAGTAATTTCTACTGTGTCTTTGTTTGACTGAGAAGTTCTAAAGCACAATTTCCAATGCTGGTATTATTTCCCCATTCATACAAAGGCTCCATCATGGTGCTAAATGAGCTGCAGTGGGTGATATAAAAGAAAAGAGAAAACACACACACACACACACACACTTACATACACGGTAATTTACTGATCCTCTGTAATGAAACACGAAGCCAGCCAGGCATGTTTTCTCACTCTCACCGAGAGAAAATACGGCTGCCGAGATCTACAGCGCCTCAGAAAAAATAAATAAATAAAAAAAAGATGCTGTCACACCGCCTAAAGAGAAAAGGCAGAATTATAAGAAAGGGAAAAAAAAAACAAGAAAAAAAAACAAAAAAACAAACCAAATGGAGCCATTGATTCACTACTTGTTTATTTACAAGCCTCTCTGGAGAAGAGATAAATTCCCCTGTTGAGGCTCTGTTTCCCCATCACACGACACGACGGGATGCATGAGAAGAGGGGCAAGCGGGCCGCGAGCGCAAATGTGAGCACGCAAACACAAACGTCTCGCATCTGGATTAATCTCCAATGGGCGTCATCGCAGATGCCATTAAATGTAGCAGAAGGCGAGAATCATTCAAGAGAGAAAGAGAAAAAGAGAGGGAGAGACCGCCATCTGAATAATTTATTCCGAGGCTCATCTTGTCTCGCACCAGGGGGATTTCTGCTTTCAATTTACACCGTTTTCCTCCCCATATTCGAATCAGGAAGCAGATTTGTTGTGATTGGCACGCGGAAGGTCACCGTTCGCAATCTAGTGTTGTTGGTGCTGCCCTCGGTGGGGTTGGTAGGCCAGGTCTATTAGCACGCTAGGAAGCACCGCATGTGGTTTTTTCCTTTCCTTTTTTTTTTTTTGTCCGCCTTTGTTTACATGCTCGGTGACGCTGGAGAATAAGGCCCGTGGTGCATGGAGACATCAGTGTGTCTGAGCTTATTAGACGAGCTTTCCAAGGACACAGTAGGCTCTAGAAATTACACTGGCTGAGGGGGGGGGAAACAAACACTATAGCTAATCATAGCAGGAGGATGTTAGGAATGCAGACGCCAAAGCGAGGAGCGAGCGAGGGGGACAGAAAGGACAAGACAGAAAGGGAAGGACAGAAGGGAAGATGGAGGAGTTGGGAATGAGAGCATGAGAGGAGAAGGTAAAAGTAGGAGAGCGCAAAATGAAGCCACGGCTCTTGTGCCTGTCCTCATGATGTGTGTCACAAAGGGACTGAGAAAAGGACACAGAACAGTTCACGGAGGCTCAGGTCAACTGTGACAGAATGAGCTGCCATTAACCAGACAAGCAGAGGGAGAACTCTATCTGAGTGACAAACTCTAGCTGAAATCTGCAGCCTTCGACGCGGCTCGAGGGATCTGCTTTGTTTTGTGCCGGTGTTATACAACTCCTCTGGGAAAGGATCAGTCTATCGCGCCGCGCGCTCAATCCGGGAGATGCGCACGTGTTGGGACGGAGGGTATGGGCTGTGGGCGTCCTCTGAAATGTAATCGAAACTTTAAAAAAAAAAGGATTATTGAGTAGCTTTGAGTCGGTGTGCTTAGCAAGCAAACTGCCCCTGGAGGAGTCAATTGGTGTGAGCTAGCTACAGCCGGATGACAAGACTGGGCTGTTTCTGGCCTCGCAGGCATGAATAGCCCTGCAGCAGGCGGGCACGGCGCAGCGGTTCAACAAGGCCTCTTTAACCAGCAGAATGACAGGCAAGCAGACGGGCGGCCAGCCAGACACAGACATGCAGCTCTGGCTGCTGCGCCGATGCCAAATCAGTTCCACCACATGATGCAAGCGAAAGAGACTGGGAGAGGACAGTCTAAGTATATAAGTGTCTCCACAGTTAGGTCACCAGACTGCATATATATATATATTTTTTTATCTTGTTTTCCATGGATCCCACCCTCCATAAGGCACCAGTTTTTCACCATCGTCTGCCAGCTCTCTTACGTACGCTCGTTCTGTTTCTGTGGAGAGCATATGAATGACTTGTGCCTTGTTAAACTTTAAATGCAGGAGTCCATGGCCTCAGGCGCTGCATCAGTGCCTCTGCGCGCTCTCCGCCTTGTGGAAATCTCCGTGCAAACCGAAGGGAAACTCGGCACCACTATGACACAGCATGCAGGAATGCACCAGCGGATGTGGCTCGCTCTCTCTCTCTCTCCTTAACTTCTCAGTCAGCCCTCCTCCCCCCTCTCACTGTGGGCAGGTCCATATGCACCCAGTAATTATCAAGGTTATTTTCTCCAGAGGACCAAATCCCTGTTTATGGGCATAAGCGTGTGTCACCAGGGCCTTGGCTGTCAACCCCACAGGACGCTGACTCTAGTGGACAAGCCCTGGAGAGAAATCTCTGCTTCTCACACAACGGAGCTGCTTCTTTTCTTTTTTTCATTTTGCGCACACACACACACACAAAAGAAAACATTTGCGATTCTCGGCCGTTGTGCTATGACCTCAACTAAAGACATCAAAACTGATGTTCCTTAAGAGCCTCAAACCTAGGATTTATCCTTGAAAACCCTCAACTGATGAAAAAAAATATTGGTTCAGAATGGGGCATATAAATCCTTTGACAACATATTTAAAAACTTAACTATAATAAACAGATTTTATATACTATGCCTTGCAAAAGCATTTACGGACTTCAAACTTTCCACATTTCATCACGTTACAGCTGAACAAATGTAGGGCATTATGGGGGATTTTGTGAGGCAGACCAATACGGAGAGAAAAAATACTAGATGGTTTTTCAAGGGTTTTTAAAACAGAACTCATATTTATGTTCACTATTTGTATTCGACCCCCCATTCCCTCTGATGCACTCAAATACAACCAGTACAACTAAATAAATGCCTTTAGGAGTCACCTAAAGGACAGGAAAAGAACCGATTTATTACTACTAAGAATGACAAACTAATGACGGATATCTGAACTCCACTGTGATTAGTCGACTTCTGGATTCAATGGTGTGCTCTGCATTTTATTTTGGGGTGTCAGAATAATTACCAATGCACACCACACTTCACCAGCCACCAGCTTTGCACATCCACTGACTGGAATATTTGTGACTAACGTGAAAAATTTGAATGTCTTGAAGAGGAGCGAATCGTCTTGCAAGGCAGTTTATGTAAACTCTTTAGTCCCTGCAGTCGTGAGAGCAAAAAGCACATGTTTATGTTGGATGGAATGAACTCTAAAAAGGACATTAATTTTTTTTTTACTATCAGAAGTTCAATTCATTTCCCTCACCCCCCACAGTAAGAGATTCCTTGGAGAATTGGGATCCAGGCTACAGCACACATTTCACATTTCCTTTTTGGCAGTGGTTTATGAGGAAGCAAAGACTCGGAACAGCCAGTGGTTAACAAGGCCTGTAAAAATCACTAACCAACACAACAAGGTAGGCATTATACCTGTTAATTAGAGGCAAACAGGAGGCAACTTTGTTTTGTGAATGGGACACAGAGTAGGCTTGTTCTCATGGTACATTTGGCTTGTGAGCAAACAAGAGCCCGGAGCAACCTGAATTGCGAGCTCAAGAGTATATTTGCATGCAACAAACTGTTAGCTGGGGTCAGTAGTGCACACGCACACACACACACATGCACACACACACGTACTGAGAAACTGGCTGCTTTCCTCACACAAAAGCTGCTTCCTCTTTGTTTCATCACGCAGGCTGGGCTTTGTTGGTGTGCGGAAATACCTCCAGAGGGAATGAAAATACTGGCAAGTCCCTGCAGCTCATTCTGGAGCGAAACACGGGCAGCGGGGTCGGTCCTGCAGCTGCAAGATCACTCGCGACGCGCATGCATGCCAAGTGCCTGTGTAGGCTCGGCGCTCCAGTTACGCACGGAGATAACCGTGTTAACCTAAAGAACATAAACACCGGGGTGTAGTTACAGAGCTATCGGGGAACTAGTAGAGCCAACACTGACAGAGCAGAAACTGAAGCTGGACTAATGTTGTCAAGGAGGCTGCAAAATTACTATCAACGTCACTGCTAAGAAATGGGAAGAACTCGGCGACTTCACGTCTCAGATTTACTAACTTCTTGTCAGAATTTGGTGAAAGAGTTCAAGAAAAGGTCAGCAGAAGTCGAGATGTTTCAGGAATGGTGAGTCACACGAAGCTGCATGTACTTGGGGACTCTGCTACCAATTCATCCCAACACTGGGTTGCACACATTCACCCAATCTCAACAAAACTGGGATGCCAGAAAAAACATACGTCGAGTCCAAAAGAACCTTCACTCTACCCAACTCCACCACGGCGCAGCCCAGTACCACGCTTTTCTCTTTTCATATTCCATTACCTCACTCCGCGGACATCCATACAAGCGAGAAACACGTGCTTGTAATCAGACGACAGCATTCTCCACTGATGACTAAAAAAATCAAAGACTTAACAATCTGCACTTAAGGCAAATATACGCCATATTTAGTAAGATGTCCAAACCTACAAGTAGGAGAGACAGAAAAATGTGGTCGTCTGTGGAGGTAAAGATGGTAAGCGATGAAGAGATGCATTTTTGGAAGTATTTCAGCCCAACTCTTAACACAGATGGATTTTTAGCTTTGCAGTCTCACTTTGCTACCTACGCGCGTGTTCCATTGACCCAGGAAATTAAAAACGACTTGCTATTTTCATCAAAAACTTCATGTCGATTGCACCTCCTACATAAATCTGAGTGGCTGCGACATCTTTTTAGTACGGCTACTACATGTTTGTTGAGAAAAATCCTACTTCTAAACTCTGCGTGGAAGTTAAAAGTACAGCCTATTTCAGAATCTCCAACACATAGTTGAAAGTCTGAACATATCAGTAAAAATCTGAGAAAAAACATGGGAAAAAACTTTCCAGACAGGAAGTGCATGCAGGGGCTGAGCTGCTTTGACAACAAAAGGCTTCTAGCGCAACATTTTGCACAATTTATGAAGTCTGGTTTTTTTTTTTTACTTTTTTTTTTTGGGTGTAAATGCTGCATTACCGTGGCTGTTTAAAGTCTGAACAAGACAAAGCACTTTGCAAAAGGCAAAGATCCAGCAAAGCACAAACACATCACCAGTGGCTGCTAAGAAAGATGCAGCCAGAGCGAGTCTGGAGATCAGCACCGTCCTTTATAGGACACCTATATTACACATATTTATATCAATCTGTGGTAAATACTGATGCAGTGCTGTGTAATTGCAGATTTTGCTTGGCTGTACAGTACCAATCAGCCTGTTAGGTGACACCAAGATGAAGATTAGTCATTATCAGGGCACTGCTTGAGGCCAGAGTTGCAGATAAGTATTCCTTGACTCAAATGTGCTCAGCAGGTTGTTTCGTTTCTGCCCTACCTAACAAGGATTGTCATTACACCAGCCCCCGTGGTTATCAGAGAGTGGGAAGGGGGTGGGTGTGAGAGTCATGGGATGAAAGGATCTAATGTTTGAGGGCGATGAATTGTGGTTATCAGCTGCTACTTGTTAAACAACCAGCAGCTGACTGAACTGTGGCAGGTTCTCTGTTTTCAAATTAAGTTTCCTTTGACTTTTTTTTTTACAGTATTTTACAGAATTCTAATTAGTGACTATAAATATTCTATAGACTAATGTTATAATGTTTTGTGATGCAAAAATAATAATAAATCAAATACCAAAATAAATAGAGATTTTTTTCCAAGACAGGATCTTACAAAAAGGCTAATACTACTGCTGAAGAAGCTGTAGAATATTGTGTATAATTGGACATATAAATACTATGCATACATTGTTCGTATATCTAGACAACAAAGTAGGTTTGAAAGACGCAAGATTTGTTCCTTCAAAGAAAACCTCTGTCTTTTTGTGGGAGAACAAGCTACGGTCTTTTGAAACCACAGTAAACGTTTGACACAAAAAGAACAAGGCACATCACCAAAAAAAAAACAATATAGCCCCAGTGAAATGTGGAGATCTACTTTAACATTATGTCTCAGGTTAAAATAGAGAACAAATCTCACCATTTTTAAATGTCTTTTATAAACACCATCCCAGTTTATATTTAAATGACAAATCACCTTGATTGAACTGAATGAACTTAAGCTTTTAAATATTAAGAGTCTTGCAGGAAAATCTGGCTAACCGTCGTCTGTGGTTAAAAGCTTAACAAAAAAATAAAAAAAACTTAAAAAATCAGGTTGTAAGCAACTTTCCTTCTTATCAAGTTAATTACCATTAAATCTTAACAAGTAAGCTGTGCAACATCCTGAATCCCCCAAAAGTGCTAATTTTTCAGCAGAAACACTCCATCTTTTGACTAAACAGCTGAGTAAAACAACTCTGAGCAGATATCAGGGGGAAAGCAGATTCTAGATGTACTGAAAGAGGGGAAGAGCTTTCAAGACAGCTGTTTGAGTTTTTTTCTATGTCACTCTCGCTCAAACACACACACACGCATGCACACACACCCCGAACTCCCTCTCTCCTTTTTAGCCAGTGACAGCAGGCACCCAGCGATGACACAAGGAGTGTCTCTGGCAGCCTGTAAGGCAGCACTAAACAGACAGAAATATCTGTTCTGACAGACGGACAGACCGTCACCCAGCAAGACATGCATGCAGCTGTCACAGAGCGCACTGCACCTCTTCGCGTTTGATTTTTCTATTTCTTATTTTAACTCCTCTCTCAACACCGAACACAGTTTTAGTCATTCTTCTTCCCGTTGTATTGATTTTCCACTCCTACATTTACGAGACAGCGCCGAACATGGTTTATCTTATGGCTGGAGAGAGTGTGGACTAAGTTTCAGTGTCGTGACCCCGACATTTGAACATCCTGCAGCTAATCAACATCTTTGCTGCCTTCATTTGTTTATTCATCTCTTACTTTCCTTTCAGGAGAGTCTGTTCTCAATTTCTCCGGCTGTTTAGCCTTTTCGTTCTCAGGAACAGCCGTTCCCAATTAGGAGGGTCAGAGTGCGGAATAACTCATTCACTGGTATCTGACTTTGGAAGATCCACAGCAATAAGAAACTCCTGCTATAAAACTGCCAGGTCTAAAACTTGTGCACAGACTGTGTTTGCATGTGCATCTGTGTGCATAAATCTGCACTGTGTCAACAGGTTGTCAGGAGACTCTGACATCCATGTTTTACAACATGCGATTATGACAAACCTGCTTACGTTGTGATTGATGTAAAAAGTGCAGTTTATAAACATTCATCTGAAAATATAAGGTACTGAAACAATGGAAAATCTCTCCTGGTCGGTCAGGCGCACCCATGCACCAAAATCTGCACCCTGTGAAGAGAAAGCTGCTTTAATGGCTTTGTTTCAATAGTCCCCCCTGAATGCTGTAGAAGCTGGCGGCTGCAGTTTACAAGGCACATCTGCAGGTATTGCATTTCAAGCAGAGAAACTCAAGCTGTGAGAAAGAATATATACACAAACATTGTCACAGACGGAGGAGTATTCAGACGGGTTGCCTCTTCGTCTCTTGTAAAAAAAAAAAAAAAAAAAAAAAAAAAAAGGCACTGCAGGTGTGAGCTTTTCTACATGGCACCAAGTCTGAAAAACAATGGCACGTCTGAGGAAGGTATGGTGACAATCTTTGTGTTGTTCAATAAAAATACTCGCTTCAGTGTGAATTGATGGACAATATATGGTGAAGTGCACCATAGTGAGGACAGGACTGTAGAGAGAATGAACTCATCAGTGTACATTCTCAGATAAGCATTTCATACTGAGACTGAGTGCAAACCACTACTCCATAGACCTACAACTGTTTTGTGCATTTATAAAAAATAAGGGTGAGTTTCTTACATCCTTTTGAAAAACCTAAATTAAAAAAACAAAACAAAACAAAACTACAATTTACCTTTACCAGTCAGTTGGAAACTCATCTACCTAGTTGGTGGTGAACTAACACTCCTTAGTGTACGCCTATAGTGATAGTAAGGTGTTTAAAAATGAATTTCAAAATGTAGGAATTTCTAGAAGCAAAGCAGATCTTTTCATAAATGCTCTGACACGGCTGTGGTTCACTCTGGCTTCCAGCGAGAGCGAGACTTTCAGCAGATAACAGTAAGGATAATCAGAGTACAAAGAAGTTGCTTTGTTTATTCCTCTTCAACATTCTACTCTGTATGTTATCAAACATGGTGGAAATGTTCAAAGCCTTTTGGCAAGTATAGTCAAAGCACAGACTTTCTGACCTTGTAATGATGCGCTACCCATGTTAAATACTTCCATGAAAAGCTAAAAATGCAAATTTTTAAATCCAATTTTTGTGTTTCAAAGTAACAGTGACTTTGCTTGTAATATAAAAATATATGGGCCAATGAGTCAGAAAGTCGCATACAATTGTGTGAATGGTACAGTTTTGAAGAGAATTGGTTAAAATCAGTATTACAAAGATCTTAACAAAGGCAGGGATTGGAAATCTTTGGCAACAGTAATTGTTGTGTCAAGCTTAGTGTACGCCAGTGTTTTATTTTAGGTACAATTTCAGATTTTACTTAAAAAGCATATAAAAATAACATTATTTGCCATGAGTCCAACATTTTGTTGAACCCCGGTCATATTTATGAGGTCAAATTAAAAATTTTAAGTTTTTTTTTTTTTATATATATATATTTTTCCCATGTCTGGGATTTTGGGGTGTATTTAATTTTTACTTCTATTAAATTATTTAATAAATAATAAGAATGTGGATAATGCAGTGTGTAGTCTTACACACTTAAGCTCAGATTTGAAGAATTTTAGAGGCTGGTACAGACCATATTTGACAATCAGAAGGGAATCGGATTTATACTGATGGGCGTTTTCTGTCCATGCATCTTTAACAACTAAGATTCCTGGTGATGCATCTAGATATGCATCAAATGAGCCATGAATCACATATCACCTACATGTCCCTGAAGCCTACGAGGCAGGACATTGGACTGGAGCAAAAGGATGCCTTCATGCAATTATATTTCCTTGGCACACCTCCTCCCAACACGGACTCCTCAATAAGCAGCTCTTACAGAGAAATTTTCACCATTTTAATTCGTAAGCTCTCGCAATAATGTCTCTGAGAGAATCAGATCTATTTGTTACAGATGAGAGTGGAGTGGCTCGGAGGATCATGGGTACTATCTCTCCCAAATCAGGGAAAGAAAGAGCAATCAGCAAAGCTTCAGATGGCATCCAACAGATCTGAGCTCCTTTCTTCAAGCACCGTTATTGTGGCGCTCCCACACACTAGTGATGTGTCGCACGCATTTCTGATCATTTAAATATGTCACAGATGGACAAGAACGCGTCTAATTGAGAAACATATGCATCACACTTACAGGGAATAATAATTCCAACATGTGTGTCGTTTCCATTCGGTTCTCATCGTTCACTCACCGCGAGTTGCAGGAGACCGATGGTGGCATTTTCCTGTACAATTTGTGAAATTATGCAGATGATGACACCGTGTTTCTTTTGTTTACTGCTACCGGGTCGGAGCGTTCCGGAGCGTTATTTTTCAACCTCACACTACAGCTTCCTCTCCTCAACCTCCCGTCTTTCTCTCTCTGGGAGTCCTTCCTGCTTCGGCATTGGAGGAACGTCCTCGGCATTATGAGAAGCCATTAATGAGTGTTTGGCGTGGCATGTTGTGATGCGCGGCATATTACAGCCATTCATCAGAGTCAGGAGACACTTGACAGGCGGACAGCCAACAGGTTGTGTAATCATATAACACAGCCATGTCAGGCCTGCCACGGCTCCGTGTCCCATTCAGGCCTCTAATGTTGTTTTCCTCTGGGTAATTGACAATGCCAGACATAGAGACCCAGTGATGGATAACATAATGGACCCACTGGCACACAAAGATGGCGGCCGTCTAGAATGATGTCATCTTCAAATATACAAGCATTTAGAAATATTCAGGATTTGTTATGACTCAGTCGTTTTGTCTGTTTTTTTAGGTAACATTTATTAGGATGACTTTGTAGCTCGCATTAACCCTCGTATTATTCTAGTTCTGGGTATTTGTTTTTCAACAAAGGGTTTTGTCATTTGTTATTTCTGTAACTTAATCAGTAGAATATTATATTATATGTTTTACCATTTTTTTTGTCTTTATATCAACCACACTTACTGTAATATGCTCATGTTTTTTTTTTTACCACTGGGCTATCCCGTCATTGTGGGTTTGCTTTTCTGGAACAAAATTTGGCTTGTTGATGGTGCATGTTACGCTCCAAAGGGCTCCCTTTCGTCCCTGACCCTGTTTGTGGTTTTTCCGGACATAAACTTTATGGATAGTTATGGGAAAATATTAAACCACAGGGTGTCATCCTTCCTTTTGCAGACAATGCAGTTCTGTTTGATTCAACGCACACTGAAACCGTTCATGAGTCCAAATGAGAGTCAGCTCCTCTAAATCTGATGCCATGGATTCACAGGTAGTATAAAGCGGGTTGCTCCCTGCAAGGCGAGGGTCTGCTCAAGCAAAACTCTTGCTTAAAAATTATAGTAGGATTGTGGAGAAGATGGATAGATGGATTTGGGCTCCTCCAGTCTGTCATAGTACAGAAGAGGCAAAGCCAAGAAGTGTAGCTCTTGATTTTAGTTTTCCGAGAATGAGCTGAAGAGTGCCGTTACCCCTCTGACAAGATCTTGATTATCAGGTGACAATGGATGAATGAATCAATGGCAAACCATCCATCCAAAAGAACAGATGGACGGAAGGACAAACTTCTGAACGACAGAGATAGTCGTTTCTGCAAGTGAGAAAAGTGTTTGTTCAGCCAGCTAACCGGCTGTGCTCAGCAACAGGTGTAGAACATTCCATAAAGTCGACACTTTCCAGTCCACCATCTTTTGTCGCATCCCATAAAAGCACCTCTACTCATAAGAATGGTATAAGATTTTTTTTTAGTTTTTTTTTTTTAACCTCGACTATAAATCTTTGGAAATCTTCATGCCGATATCGCTCTCCTGTGCAATGACGGACAACTCCACTACTGTGAAAACAAAAAAAAAGTTTTTATGTTGAAAGGGCTCATTGCATCGTTCTAGTCTTCAACTAATTCTATCCGTTCTTGATGATACTCATATCAGTACTTTGGCAGAGACTCTGAATGCAACTTTGTTCCTGTCCCGTGTTGCCCAAGGCCAGGTTTTCTTTGCAGATGGAATCCGCTCCTCCTTTCAAAGACTTTTCCAAGGTTGTTGTGTATTTTAATATTTGTGGTACCATCATGCCAGGGAAGTATTGTCAGCCTAATCTCTCTGGAAGCAGAACAGGGTGGACACACTTCTACAATGAAGGACTTCAAAAAGCATGTCAAACACGGGCAAGAAGAATACTTTTTGAGATCATGTGGGATGAATATAAAAGTTGCTTAAGAAGAATGGAGCTAAACAAAAAGGAATGCCATTCTCATGGTTAAGCCAACAGCTTGAAACAATATGCTTTTACCAGATTTATATATATAAAAAATATCAGAGAAAACTACATTAAGATTCAAGATGAAAATGTCAGGGTTAGTCTGAGACAAAGCCTCGTCTTGAACAGAACTAAACCAGCATCTCTAACACAGTATATTATTATTATTTGTCTCCTAATTACTGAAGTAGTCATTGCTTTGCAATAAATTATCCCTAACCTATAAGGAATGCATCACATTAGTTTAAGTCACTTTTTGAATAAATCTTTGAGAGAAATTGATTTGAGTTTATGCAATAATTATGCACGTGGGTGTGTAAAAAAAAAAAGTCAAAGCGAGACTTTAGCAGCTTCAGAGTTCTGCAGAAACAACACAATGCAGAGAAACGTTTAGTTTTTAACTAGACAACTGCGTCAAAGAAGCAGGGGTGACCTCAAGGCAGGGTGAGACATTGTTAAAAAAGGAAAGTATCCTCACACAACCTGTTCTGCTCTGTCCCTAAGCTGGAAAGGAAAAGACAATGTTCTTTCTCATCCTCCCACTCCACACAGCTTTTTTACCTCTGGTTGTTTGCGAAAAATCCTTTGCAGCACACAATCCCCCCCCCCCCAAAAAAAGGGCCGGTTTATAAAAGTAAAAAATGGGCTGCCAGATGAAAACCAGAATGAATCCAGCAGGGATAAAAATACACATCCTTGCCTTTTGAACATTCTCGCTGTTTCCCGAAGGTGGAGATAGGACACCTAAGGGAATCATATGTTTGATCATGCTAACATTTTAAAACACTTGTCTTCATTTATGTCTGGATCTGGGTGACTGTCAGAAAAATAATGAGAGCACAATAATTGACAGGTGTTTATGTGAACAGGCCATCAGATTATCTTAAACAAGGCCTGCTTACTATTAATCAGAAATAATCTAAACTTCATTGATTACAAAAATTGTTCGGTTTTAAGAGCAGCTGTATTTTAGTCTTGTTTGGCTAATGAAGTTAATGTTATAAATATTAAGAGAATTCAGTCTGATGACAAGTGAAAAGTCTGAAAATTAGGATCCCGGTCAAATTATTTTTAAATGATTGGCAGTCTTTTGTCTCTTTCACCAAACATTTCCCTCATAAACTCAAAAAGACGATCTGCCTCTGAGCCACCTCTGGCCGTTCGTAAATCACAAGAGGTGGCAGCGATATCCTGCGCAGCTGTGGGCTTTCAGAAATGATGCCGGCAGTGCAGGACAGGAGACGTGGTGCAGCGTGGGTGTTAGCACATTAAACCTTTGCCTCTCCATAGCGTTCTTTTCACAACAATAAAACACATGTTTTGCCCAATAGCTGCAATTTTATGTTGGTCGCAGCTCAAGTGAGCCTTGCAGTTGCATTTAAGAAGATGATTTGTTCTGATCTGTTTGTGTGTCCTTGGCTTTCAAAACTGTACTTAGGCCATGCAGGCAATTTTAGAGAGCTAATAAATTTTGGTTTCTCTAATGATCGTGTTTTATTTTATCCTGTCGCTGAAAAAAATGAATAAATCAGACTGCTATGTCCGGAACGTCACGGATGAGTGACAGTACTAATGTAGAACAGTACTACTAAAATGTAGCGAGTTATTCTCCTGCAGTCTGTGGTTTTGATGCTATACTCAGATTGTAACTCTGTATCTGCAAATGCCTTATTTTAAACTACTCAGATCGCCATCTGAGACAAAAAAAAAAAAAACTCAGAGTGAGACATCCCTAATGAATCATTTGATGTAACATTTTGCAGCTCTTTTATGTGCTTCACTGAAAATGATCTGGCTGTGTATTTGCCAGCATGGTCCTTCCTTATCTCAGATTTGTTTACATCATTGGTATTTGCTCATACACACACATACTCTGTATGATTGTGGGGGGCAGATGTTCTCCAAGCTGTGTCTCGGAATTAAGCTAGATTACCTGGCATCTTTATCCATTATCTCTGTCATTCTTTTTTTTAAACACCTGAGAGCAATAACAAAAGAATAAGGACAAATAAAAAAGTACAGCTGCAGCTATTTTGTAAAGTTGGCACTACAACTTTGCCAACTTAAAACAAAAACCTTTTTATTCTAGGAAAATAAAGCAACGTTATCATCGGAACCTACATTAACATAAAACATTATGCAGTCTAAGACTAAAAAAACTGTCACATGAATCTGACAGCCACAATAGTCTGGATTTATTTTCTTTCTCATATCTGGACAAAGTGGAAAGAAACTCTGAATCATTCCATCATGTTTCAGTTGATTTTTCCAAGTATTGACACTGGCCACAGGATTCTCAGTAGGGTCTGGCTGAATTTCTTTCCCTGCAGAGCCAAACAGGATCCTGCCCAGCTCCTCATAAACAGCAGCTGCAGTCTGCTGCTCAGTTTCCAGTTCCCCCAAAGCCACCAGCACTGGACGGCCCAATCAAAACCAGCAGCCGGCGCTCCCTCACTCTGCTTTCACAGAGACTGAAACAAGAAACGTCCCACAATCAAAGATCCACAGAATAAAAGAAATATCCTTTTACCTGCGTGACCTCAGAGGCGCTCGTGCTGCAGCTGGCACCCCCCCTCTCCCGCCCCGCCCTTCATGTATTCCTCCCGCGCGGTCCGATGCTGACCTCTCCTTAAGAGGAGATCTGAGAGAAGAGGAAGACAGAGGAGAAGGTTGTTAAATTTCCCCTTAATGGAATGCCGGGGAGAACCTGGTTCAGACAGAGGACAAATGTATCACAGAGAAACACACCACGGTGTTGAAAAATGTATGCAGGAAGCCATGAGGGAGTTTGCTATACTGCCCCATTTACTACCTCCTAACCCTGCTGGAGAGTCAATGAACCAAAGAACAACTGCACCACCAATCACACGCCCTGTGTAGCCTATATACTGCACCAAACCTGTTCCAACACCCCAATCCCCCCCCCAAAGCACAGGAACAATGTCCTTCCCAAAGGTTATCAGCAGTCTGCTGCTTGGTCAGCCCCTCATCCTGAGTCCATTACACACACACAGAGTGGTGAGATTCCCTGCCTTAATACACCCCTCTTAGTCTCTTCTCACTGCTTCACTGCCTCCTTTAACTCCTCATACAAATCCAGCATAGGCCAAGAACACCCACCCACACTGGTTTTTGAGATTAGCCAATCAGAGCATTTTTTGTGTATCTCAGCGTTGCTGTAAAGACGACAGCATTTGACTTGATTATTACACATCTACTCCATTCATTTAACTTCAAGTCCCAAGAACAAATACACAATAAATAAAATACAAGTTATCCAAGAAGATGAGGAAGGTACAGCTGTATTAAAAATATAAATACATCTGAATATATGTCCAACTGGAATCATTTGTTAGGTTAAAAGCACATCCTGAAAATAACCTTTAAGCAGGTATTAAATATTCTTTTCATTAAGCCCAATAAATGTTTTTTTTGTCAGATTTAATATTCTAATCCTCAATGCCATGTTTTCATCAGTGTAAGCAGACAATCTCCATAATTAACAGAAGTAAAGGCTTTAAAACACGAGTCTGTGTGTAATTAAACTGCATAATTTGTTTCACTTAGTAAATTGACTTAATGAAAATAATGAACTTTAAATAATATTCAAATTTCCTAAACGGGTCTGTGAGAAAGAATGTTTGTTTTTTTTCTTTAAGTTGACTCTTGCTCCATCCTGCCCATCAATTCTAAAACGGGTCAAAATCACACTAAACAGCTGAATATATTGCACTGACTGACAATACTTCTTTACAAAAAATAGTATCTTGTCTAGTGAAATAAATAAGCGATGGCAAAAAACAAGCTGTAAATAAACTTCACCATACCGCAACTATAAATGCTGCTGAAGTTATCATCCACTTCCCAGCTTCCCATTGGTGATAAAATCAAGGGCAATTCAGCTGCTTTTTAAGAAATCAAGAATATACGTAATCATTTCTGGCCCAAAATCTATAATCTGTTGATCATATCTGTAAAAATAATTAAATCACTGCCACATTTGTTGGCTACTATACTCCAAGTGTTATAAATTCATGCTTTTCTTTTGAAAACAAATCCAACAATTTCTAATTACGTAAAATAAACAACAAATCAAAATCACATGAATAGAACACAATCACATAGACGGGTTAGATTTCATGGCCCAGTCTAATCTGATCCTAAATATGCGTAATTTAGATTATAGAGCCATTATGTTAAGAGTTGTGTATGTAAGACAATCCGGCCACCAATCCTTCCTAATCAGGAACCAAGTGGAGACATTAAAATCTGCAAACATTTCACAATCTATGCTGTGCATGTAGACAATATTTGTGTTTAATGTAGAAACTGTCAGATAAATTAGGTAGGTCTGTACGGTTGAGAGAAATGTATGAAGGAATACAACATTATAAATGAAATGGATTATAATTAAAAGACTTAAAAGAAAATGATGCAACTTAAGCTCCACAAAGCTGAACCAAATTAGAAATTGGGGTTTTGTCTTGTTATTGGGCTAACAACACAAAATGTTCCTTCACGTTCTGAAGGTTATAGCAACTGACAGCAACAAGTCCCGCAGGAGGATGCAACATTCGTCTTTCTGTTTCACCTACAACGTAGGAAACAAACTTTCTTTTGCTCAGCCTGACTTCTTATCAGAGTTTTCAGCACTGAACTATAAGATAAAAATTTTTTTTTTAAAAGTTAATAATTTGTCTAACTGAACCCAGTGGAAGAAATCAAGAAGGCTAGAAATAAGCCTTAAGCCACAATTCTGTGAAACGCAGAGATAAAACGATCAAAAGTGATGTCATTTGCTTTGTTCTTGGAACTATATCTCTCACTCTGCTGATATTCGGAAAACAACAAAGATATTGTTTAGAAGGAAGGAGTGTGCGGAGAAAACCGAGCACCCCCTCCGTACAACACAACACCTGCTCGCTCATTTAATCCACGAGAAGAAGGCAACGCACTGAAGAACATAATGTGGGAAGAGGGGGTTGACTTTGGACGGAGGCCAAAAAACCAAGAGGACAGTGTGGGGGGGAGGAGAAAACCATAAATACGCAGGGAGGCAAGCAGGTGTTGCAGACAAATGTGATTTACAGCTTCTAAGTCTCATACACTGCTGACAGGTAAGCCTATTAGGTTGATATTACACAGCTATAACACACACACCGGTGGACCCTTTTAAAAGCATTTGTGTACTAGGTGTGCAAGGGTGACCTGTTAAAGAGAGATTAAACGAGTTGTTAAGGCAGCCGTACGTTAACTTCCTTATTGTTTTGTTTTTCCTTTTTATTTAAGATTATCTTAGTCGGTAGCAGCGAAACATGATCCCGTTTTATTACAGGTCAGATAGAATTGAAGGGTAAAAGAAGAGTAAATGAATGTTTTGTTCTCATACTCTAAAAGTCTTTTAAAAAGCAAAAAGAGAACTGAATGCTTCGACTGCAACCACTTTTTCTTTTTCTTTTTTTGCATATTGGAAACTGCCAGGGAGCAATCACCCCGGAATGCAAACATTTATGAGAAACTAAATGCGCTAGAACACCGAGATTCGCAATCGAATTTCACTTGTAATGCTGCATGAGAGACAACCAGACTAGAGGAAAATTGCTACCACTTGAGCAGCTCGCTACAGATGGTGTTGAGAGCAACACGGCACAAAGCAATACGTTCCTTAATAACGTGGTGAATGTCGCAGTGAAAGGCTCCGCGGTAGCTTCTGCATACTCAAGCTCTTTTTTTTTTTCCTTCACCCCTCCTGTCAGAAGTGCAAACTCTTTCATCCTGGATATAAGAGTCTGCAGTAAGAAATCCTCAAAGAGACTAATCGTGTTAAATGAGGTTTGTGTCTGTAGCCGTGACTTCTGAGCCTGTGTGCAGCAACGTCGGCTGGGGGTTGTAACGGAGACTACAATTTTTCGTCACCCCTTAAAATCTGAGCTAACTCTCTGCAAAAGCCAGGAGATCTCTATTTTACGACGCCCGATTGGGTTTTAACACTTGACCAGGGTTGGGTAAGATTAACAAAATT
Source organism: Poecilia reticulata (assembly GCF_904066995.2). Lineage (NCBI taxonomy): Eukaryota > Metazoa > Chordata > Actinopteri > Cyprinodontiformes > Poeciliidae > Poecilia > Poecilia reticulata. The sequence goes on from NC_088844.1 coordinate 15,447,986, forward strand.
TTCTGTGTGCAAAGTCTTTAAAGTGATGCGTACGATCAAGCCGAAGTTTGTCTGGAGAAAAGCCCTTAACGCTGTGACGTTTACTTTAGCTTCCTGCAGGGAATCCTCCTCTCTAGTGGCTACTCATTGACAAGCTCACTAATGTGTGCACATGTGTACATAAACACACCTTATCATCCGGGGCTGAGGAAGCAGGAGGGCTATAAAGGCCGACCTCATCTCCTTAAAAACAGGCTGCACTGTCCCTGGGTGTCTTAACACAACTCATCAACTGTTAAACCAGAGAGAGAAAGGCCGAGCAGTAAAAATCAATGCCCCCAGCACAGCAAACGCCCATCAATTATGCTAGGTGGAGGAGGAAAGAGCAGGAATTTGCAATAGACAAGAAGCAAACAGAAGGAAAAGGAGGAAGGCGAGGATAAAGTCCATGTTAAGTTAAAAGCAACGAGCGAGTACGCTGCCCGGGATTGATTACCTTTATGCAAATAAAAGAACGTGGCAACCGGAGAATGCAATTTTCAGCAGCAGCAGCAGAGGCTTTGAAATCGATCGAAGCCAAGAGAGAAGCCATTTTCCTTCAGCCAAGATAAAACACTTTGCTATGAGCTGTCAGATACTTATCAGGAGGAAATTAGCAAAGGAATGCCATTTTCCCCAAACAAGCAGGTCAAGTGTTTCTCCCAGTGTTTCACGTCTTTCACTCACACCCAAAATTCCTCGTTCTCTCCTGCGTGACGATGATTCGTGAAGAAAACGTTTGAGCATAGCATTCATATTCCACAAGCTTAAAGGTGGTGCTTTATTGTGAAATGGCTAGAAATGAATGCCGCTTTTAATATTTTGTAAAAAAAAAAATATATATATATATATATATATATATATATATATAATAATAATCAAAATCAAATAGCACGCACTGGTGTTTAGACACCTTTAGTCGAATAAACCTGAACACAACCCAGTGCAGCCGACTGCCTTCAGGCTTTTCCCAAACTTTGAACTTCTCATGGAGAAATGTTTAGTCTGACATGTGAAAACAGAAGGAAGATCAGGAAAGACGGGTGTTATGCATCTAATACGACTTAGACTGAGTTGTTTTAAAAAACATTCTGCAAAGCTAGTAGAGACATACACAAAAACACAAAGGGTTGTGTTGGACTAGCTCACAAAATCCTTAAAAATCAAGCCCGTGTTTTTCCGAGGCACTGTAATAAAGAGCAGAGGCATCCCATTCGGCGTGAGCATTAACTTGTTGTTTGAAACATAGAGGATGAGGTCTCTCTTTCGCCTTGGCTCCAGGGATTGACCCCGCAGCCTCCCAGCACCCGCACGTATGCACTGACGCAAGTCTGTCCTCAATCTGCGAGCCTGATCTCACCAAAACAATATTTGAGTTTTTGGCCTGCAGTCTTTGTTACTTGCTGAAAAGAGAGGGGGGGAAAGAAAAAATAAAAGAAAATAAAGAAAGCACACAAAGAACAGAGCACAAAGTGATGTCAAAGCAAGGCAGTGGCCCACACAAGACAGCCTTGTCAGGAGAGAGGGGGGGAGGAGGGCAGCGTGGCGTCAACATCAACACCGCTTCTGCAGTCATCGCTCAGCAGGTAATTATGATAACAACGTGTTCCCTAGGCAGCCTCTCTCTGATTTAGTTTCCAGGCACTTACCCTTCCTAAAATCTCCCCTCGATAACATCTGATATGATTACAAAGTCGAGATCCTTTTCAAGGAGCGCCCACTTATGTGCCTCTAATTTGGTGTACGCGAACCTTCCCTCTCGTGACTACTCTGTGATGTTTCTGGTCTCGTTTTGTACGCTTGGTTAAGACGTTGCACAGTTTGGATTGTCGCATCCGTTTTGGAGAATGCCATGACATCAACAGGCCTCACCTACAAACACCATCTGTTACCGGGAGCGCCGCCGCCTCCGATTGTAAACACGGCGTGCGCCACGTGCGTGGGAAAATTTGTCGTTTCATTGTGCCTCAACATCCAGGTTCACCGGCGGGAGTCCAGCCCTGAAACGAGTCGGCCAGAATTGACCCTGCGATTACCTCCGCGGCGCGGCATTTTCCTTCCTCCGCTTGTCATCGCGGCCGACCTCCTTTAAAACAGCCAAAGCTGCTCTGTAACAGAACTGGGCTGTTGACATACTGAAGACATTTAAGATAATCCCAGAGATGTCTCTGTGTTTTCCAAGATTACATCTTCAAAGGGGAAATGCGCCCGCCAGCCTCTACTTGAAAGGGAGAGAGATGCAGTGGGTCCTTGTTCTGAAGGAGGGGGTGGAATAGCTGAAGAATGCAATCACGGTTTTGGAGTGGAAGGAGGCCTGTCCTGGCTAGCTACGCTGGCAGGAGGGTGAGAGGACAGGAAGGGGTGGAGGTGGCGGTGGAGAATAATCAGACCTGCAGAGAAAACACACCTGCTGGATGGGACAAAGCAGACAAGACTCTCACCTGTGTGACCTGCCACAGGCTGTAAATCACTGAGCCCGCCTGCGACCGGGTTCTGCCTCTCGCATTGTTTGCGAGTTGAAACTTTGATGTTAAACACTTAACCGAGACTGTTTTGATCAGTCGGTTGCTTCCCACCAGTCAGATTCAAATTAGTTAACTTGCAATATTTTAGAGAATTTTTTTGTTTTTCTTTGATCTCAGGAAAGAAAAAAATCTGTTGAGAGGGAATAACTTTGACATTCTTAGCCAAACAGGCTAGATTAACAAGATTTTTCTATTTACATTCCTAAACTTAAAAAATAAAATGATACTGGATTCTAGAGGCATCTCAGCAACTAATCATCTAATCAGGTAGGAGAGAAGAGAAGATTATTTCCTACTTGGTGCATCTAGAGTATTTGTTGTTTTTCTGATTTAAGTTGGAGTAATTCGATCATGGCAGCCTTTTTATTTTTTAGTTTTTGTTTTAAATCTTTGTACAAAAATGCTTAAAATTTGTGCTATTGTTACTCAAGGCTTTTAAGCATGTGATAGTGCTCCAAACCCAATTGGTATTTTATATCAACAGAAAGCCTGTATTTTAAGCTGCTGCAGATAGTTTTCTGACACAACAGATACTGAGATATCAACAATATAGAAGCTAAAAACATTGATAAAAATTTACACTTAATTATTGCAAAATCCTTGGGTCTAGATCTTTAATGTGTCTGTGTTTATAAAAGTGTCGATATAGAAATAATAGTTTATGCGCAAGAAAGAAATTGTGACTCATATCTGCACAAATGTCAGCTGTGACGTCCACCGTGGCGGTGAGCGCCTGCTAATGACTCAGGAAAGCGCTGGCTAACGTGGCTCTGACGGACATCGCCGTCGCTCCGTCCGGGCGTGCTGACCGGCACAGCCGCGGAGCTCCCGCTAATTATAAGCAGTGAGTGTTTTTCACACTGTCCGTGAGTGGGAGCTGCGAGGAACGCAGAACCAATAATAGCAGTTCCTACTACCAAGGCAGAAATTGGGTGTTTGTGCCTCGTTTCAGCTCAAGATGACATCATTAGTGAGTCAAAAGACCAGAGCCCCCCTCAGATGAGGGCTCAGAAAGCACAGGATGAGGTCTGTCCAGTATCACAGGGAACTCTCTGTACAGCACAAGAGGGTTAAAAAACACCCAGACAAAGAGGCACAAGTCACTTAACCACTACAGGGTTATTTATGTGCTGCAGAAGAAAGGAAGACAGAGCAAAACAAATTTGTCATCTGCAGGAGGCAGTGAGTGAGTCCACCAGTCTGCTGAATCATAATTGAGTCTCAGAGAGAAGAACTTATTTTAGAATGAGCAGCGATAAACAGCAGCGCGTTCGGCACTGGGCACGGTGTTTTTGCTCTGGGTGAGCTCTGCGACGGACCCCTCCTTGTCCCTCCAGCCTCACTGGCCACGGTTGAAAAATTAATGCAGCAAACTGACAACACTTAGGGCCTCCCTCCCTCCTTCCTCGTGTACCAAACAGGATCAATTACCAAAGCAGGGCTCCACTCAGCAGCGCTGAAGAAACAAGAGGCACTCTCCATCACAGCTGTGCAACTGTTTCTGTGTGCGTGTGTGTATATATGTGTGTGAGGTTCAGGCCAGCTTATGATGAGCAGAAAGAGGAGGAGGTGGTAATAGTCTGTTTGCTTCTCTCTAATGACAGCAGTAGAGTGGATTAGCGAGCCTCCTAGCCCATCAGCATCACTCCGCCCAGTAAGTGACAGAGCATGTAAATAACCAGTTATGGCCACCAGCAGGAGAAAAAAGAGAGAAGATGGAGAAAGTGAGACCAATATTGAGAGAGAGAGAGAGAGAGAGAGAGAGAGAGAAATGGATGGGCCGTGTGAAATCGTGCATGTGCCTTCATTTGTATGCAGGTGGAGATTTCAAGGAGTTCCATTTCTACAACATCAGCCAAGTTATTCAAATGCAGCACATCTGACTGAAGAGGATAACATAAAGAAAGGCATCAGCAGAAATGGCAGCAGGCAGTAATCCCCTGGCCTGGGCCACTTGTGTTTGCCACGCAGACAGGCAACACTGTCAGCCGCTGCGCCCATACAAGCCTTATCAGTGACAGCCACGGGGCTATTCTAATAACCCTGCTGAGGCTCCGAGCTGCTGGGACAGACAGGGCGACAAGCGGACAGACGGGAGGACACTACCTGGGAAAAGATGGGCCTGAGAACCAGGTGTCGGCCGGTCACTGTGTGCGTTTTCTCGTGTCTTTCTGACATGCTGACAATTTCATCTAAAAGGTACTGCAAAGGTAACACAGAGATGCACCAGGAAAGATGTTGGTGAGCAGTCAGAATTATAAAGCTGCTTTCCATACGTTGTTGGACAAGATGATCTCTGTCAGACCTTTCTCAAACAACTCTACGGCAGAAACGCTGTCTCTAGCCACACCTGAGCTTGATTACTGCCACACAAGTGATGTGCCAACCTCCAATGTGGGTGAAGTTCAACAATTCTGCAAAGATAAGCCAGAATTTCAGATGTTCTGAAGCACAGAACTGTGACAAACATCCAAAAGAATAGGAACTCAGGAAGGGGGCAATTTTTTTTTCTTTTTACACCACTGTATATAGCATCAGAGAAGTTAGAAAATATATTTTAAACATAGTTCTTTTACCTTCTTATGTTACAGGCTTTATCGAGGAATCAGATTTGACTCAAACTGGCATTGGCAACCCAAAACTTGACAAACACCACACATTCGTAATCGTCAAATTTTTTTGATCCGAGTATCTCGACAACCGACCCTACAAGTGTGCACTTTTTTCTGTATCTGTGACGTTGTTGTCCGAAACCCGTGTTGCTGCTCAACTTCCCCTACAAGGGAGAGTATCCATCTCCAGTTTCATCACCGATGTACAAAAAGGTCAATCAGACAGCTCCCAGGCTCTTATTTGTGATTTATGCTTTTGTGTAATAAGCTGTGTTCACATTCATCTCCATCTTTAAATCTAATCACTCTGTTTCACGGCTGCAGTGCCCAGAGCTTTCAGGACAGAAGCCTACGGGATGCAGCTTGTGTCAATACAGCAAATGTTGACATAAGACGGGTAACAAGTGCTGCCTCGCTTCTCTGACAAGACACGACCACGAGAGGTCAGATATGAGGAGCCACCACATCTCTGTTGTTTCTTTTCATTGACAATCGCCACTTATTGCTATCTTTGCATGCCTGGATCTTGATAGTTGTGTCATATCTCCAGGGTTATTTTTCTTAGCTCCTCTTAAGAGGCTGCAGTCTGTGAAAAGGACAAAAAAAAAAGCAACCAGAGTGCTGCAGGGCTTCATTTGTAGTCAATAAATAACTCCAGTATTGACACCAGTAAGTGAGGGTGTCACTCAGATGATGCAAAAACAGAGCAGCGTTCCTACAGAAGTGCTTCAAGGCATTCTCTGTGTCTATGCAAGGCATAATCATTACCTTGGCTTAAGAAAGCCTCCGCAGCCACTCGAAGCTGAGAGATGTAAAAACATCGACTCTTGCCTTGTCTCGGAGCGTTTGCAGCAGAAGAGGCTGGACGCTTTTGCTCAGTGGCTGCCACAAGCAGTACAAGGACTTCATCTGGTCTCCCGTGTGGAGCTGCGACGCCGTTTTCTGGGAAGATTCCCTGCGCAAAGGCCTGATGGGAACCTTGGTGATGACACAGCGCACCCCGCGGGCCTGTCAGCTCGTCTTTAGCCTGCTTGAATCTGCAGTCGGCTCTGGAGAATTTCCAGTGCCACACAGACTCGCGCTGAAACGCAGGCTGGCACGACTCTCCAGCATCACTTCAAGTACTTAGTACTTCAACATCATGAGCTCATGTCAGAAAGTTCAACGTAAACACAGACTGAGTCAGTCTGGCTTACATATTAAATATCCCAATGCACGTAAGAGAGTGGAAAATTTCAGGTAGGGAAGACCCAAACAGGATTGCTGGTTCTCCATATATGGATGTTTTTGAAAACTCAAAATCCCAGTTCAGGTACTTTGTTCAATGAATGCCATATGCTTTAAAACACCTCCGCTTTAAAGTGCAGTAAAACAGCACATACAATATTTCATGGTCTAATTTAGTATTATTTTCTGCCCACTTACACCAGCCACAAATGGTTTTTCAGGAACATGTGGGCTAGTTTTTTTTTTTTTCTTGACAGCAACAGATATTTTGTGCTAAGAGGAGTTTCTACCTTATGCTTCAAAACATATACCTGACATAACACTTTTTTTTTCTACAGGTAATGTCTCAAATTTGAATACTTTTCTGAACTTCTAGGCTAATGCTAGCAATGATGACAGAAAACAAATGTGAGTTTTACGTTGGTGGGAATTTGAGGGATGATTATTTAATTAGGACTGATGTTCATTACTAAAATCCTTTTCCAAACTATCTTAACACACTAAACACATGTTTAAAAAAATTAACTTCTTCTCTAATGCATAAAGTTTGTCTCTAAGTAAGCAATTACTGATGGACAAATAAAGGTGCATAAAATTACCTTTTGTAACTTTTTTTTCTCACCTTTTGGGCTGATCATTCTCTCTGCTTTTTTCCTGTTTCTAGCCAACACACTGATCAGGATCATTCCTGATGCCTGGAATCACATCCGGACATCCCTGATTTCAGGATTGTTGGATTAAAGGTCTGGAAACTTTTCCTTTATGTGACAAATAAAGCTATGATGCCATCACTAAAACATAAATCAATCCATGTTAAAATGCACAACAAGCAACCCTTAGATGAAGAGAGTTTAAAAAAAAATTTTTTTTAAATCAATGCAGCATCCTAAATTCCTTTGACAGATATTATCAACTCAAGATTTTAAGATGGTGACTGATTTTTTTTATTTTTTTATGTGCCACCAAAATGCAAGAGGAGGACTTTTAATAATTGATTGCGCTGCAGCGGGAAGATAACCGCTCTCCTCCTGTTATCAATCATTAATGGAGTTTCCATCAAAAACACTTCAGCCCCTCAAGTATCAAATCTCTCTTGAAGGTGGAGGAGCCACATTCAAAACATCCCACTTAATCGAAGGGCATACAATGTGCTCTGCGTTCCCCCCCCCCCCCCTCCTTCATTTTCGCTTGGGCAAATTAGGATAATAACGTCGCAAATTGCCAAATTGTTCACGGTGAGCGTAAAAGTGGGTATTTTAGCCGAGGTCTACGTGTGAGTGATGAGGGTTAATGGGAAAATACTAAATGTCTAAATGGTGGCGGGGGAAACAGCCGGCCAACCTGGCGCTTTGCTTTCTTTTGCTCTTTGATGTGTGTATGCAGAACTGCTTAAAGCCTCCTCTGTTTATCTTGCTCGCTCTTTAAACCAGCAGGGCCCGTCTGGTCAAAGTCACACAGGACATGATGTGCTTCGGCAACACTAATAAATTACACCGCTAACCTTTAAAACAACGTCGCTGTTGCTTACACGCAGCCCTACGTACGTTTGGAAAGACGCGCAGACACAGGCCTCGGTTCATGGTGGAGTTTACGGCGGAATTTAAAGGATCAGCATGGGTTAAACTGAATAAAATGTATTTTCAGCATCCCGACGCCCTCGGATGTCACTTGCACATCATGCGCACACTAGACGACATAAGCACTGCTGCTATAGCTACAGCTGTAATGATAGAGTATCTCTAATTACCCATCAAGATGGTTTTGACAGTGTTCTGTGTGCCAGCGATCAGTGTCGTGGCACGGCGCCAGCAGCGAAACGGTTCTGTGTGATTTGTAGCTGCAGCTGAGTAGCGGGTGGTACACCGCCGGAGCTGCAATGCCACACACTTTTATCCCTGTCCCCTCATCTCCTTTCTCCATCCTTCATCCCACCCTTTTCTTTTTCTTTTTTTCCTTTCCTCTAGCAACAACCCTCAGCGGTGCAGCACTCGGGCTGTCCTGCATCACCGCCCCGACCTTGCTTGTCATCAGTATTTACCAGGCTTCCCGAAGCTGCTGCACAACCCAAAGAAAAGGGCCGCAGTGAGAATTCTGATGGCAAATATGAGCTTGAGGCTTTCAGGTTTTAAAAGTAGAGGGGGAGGGTGGATTTTAAAGTTGTAAATGCCATTATTTAAACTGGGTAAGGGATATAATTGCACCGAAGTCGTTTTCGGCCAACCAAGCTGCAGACATGCAAGCAGATCCGGCGCGGCAGACCTTTGAGCTATATGCAAACCGCAGCATCCCTCAAAATGATAATGGAGTCATAACGTTAATCATGTCTGCCGTAACAGTTCATCACATCAGCGTTTTATGGTTTCCTAATTAGCGCTGCCTGAGAACAGGTAATGGGGTGCAAAATCGTAGCACTACATCCTAAATAGTGTGCACAAACACGTTGTTATTATCTTTCTGAAAGCAGTCAAAGAACAAAGCAAAACATTTTCAAAAAAATGTGAATATAAATCTAAGAGAACCAGTTCAGTATTTAGGTCGGTGCTGGAAAGAGACTAAAAGTTTAATGATTGGAGGTTAAAATCCAATCCGAAAAAAGTAGCATTCCAAATAAATATGCTTTATTTTAGCGGGGGAGGCAATGTGTTTTAAAGAAGGTGCTGTTAAACAGAATTTTACTATTGTTTTCAAACAAAGGCAAAATTATTGCAGAATTGGTCTTTTAAGCCGTCTCTGGCATTCTACGTTATTGATTGTAAACTGTGAACTGTAATCGCTTGTCTTTATCTCCAAGAGAACCTAGATCCTTACATTAACTCTGGAGATTTGCTGCCATCGTTTCTAAACCCTGCACGTTTCCTAACAGATGAAAGTAAAAACCTGAAAAGGGTTAAGCAAAGCAACTTTTACAGCACTTTGTTCAGCTTTCCACACATAAGTCTTTCTGTTGCCTACATAACCTTTTTGGTGCTCAGTTATGGTGCATTATCAGAGTAGAAAAATATGTGATTTCGGAAATTTGCAGAAAATTTGATTCTGGTCACCAGTTGATTTCGAGATGTAGATAAATCTTTGTAAATGTGATTATTTTTGCCTGTTTTATTAAGCTATTTTAGAGATTGCAGCTAGTCGGCTCACTAGTTAGCTTTGTGATGTTTAAACTATTCTAGGTTCTGCAAATCAGAACAGACTCAGTCTATACTTTGTCCCAGAGGATGTTAATAAATCTTAAGATGAAACAACAGGATGTTGTTGTTTATAAGTGCAGGTTTCGTATTTTTAGCATTTCTATTTGCTCCCTCCAGACTGTTTTTATCTTCATTGAAATAAACTGGTTACACTAGTGTTTGTACGTCATTTTTTGAATTCCACACAATCCAACATACCTGTACTGACTGTTCCAGGTTTGGGATCGGGCTGTAAATTGTTTCAACTTGGAGAAAGTTGCTGCAGTGAGAATGAATCTTTTTTTTTCCCACAAATGACTGCATAGATGGTGTCCGTATGTATCTTAATATAATATCCCCTTAATAATAGTAAGGGGATATTATATATACTCATCAAATAGTGGAGTAAGTGTTGAACCAACCAGTCAATATTTTATGTAAAATCTGCAGACTTTGTAAGTTTTAATGGGAGGCAAATTAATCTAATCAGCAGAGGAAAATGACACCACACACCACAGAGGCTGGATTACATGTTAGCCTTCTGTCTACATAATGTCAACATACACACACGCACACACACACATGTTTATCTTCGGTTTGACCTGAAAAATCATTTACATTCAAATTGTGAACCAATTTGTGGGCTTGGGCTTCTGCCAGCAGTGCGTCACAGGTCAATTATCTTTCAAAAGATAACAGCCGACGTCTCTTCCTCTTATTGTGATTGTAATTTCCTTTACATTGATTCGCACCAAGTGAACAAGATTTACTTTGAAGGGAAACAGGTGTAATAATAGGGGCTAATCTACATGTCACACATGTTTGGCTTTTATTGTGCGGTTCTGCTGACTCAGGTTGGATGAGCCGAATCAAAGCAGCTTCAGATTCAGTGACTCTGGAGATTTGGCAGGCGGAGCGTTTCCAGAGGCTCTGAACTGATCAAATGGGTTGGTTGATTTATCAGAAAGAAACATAAAATCCTGTAGTTTGTAAATCTTTCAATCGCTTGCCAAACCTTCTGCCGTTTTAAGCAATTTAAAAGTGTTTGGGCCTTTTATAGGTGTCCCGCAAGCAGGCCGACAATGCAGTATGTGGCATCAAAATCTCACGGAAAGAGTGAGCAGAACAACTTATCACAAATGTAGTTTACAGATACAACGAATGTGCAGTTTTTTTTTTTATCAAGTTAAAAATGAACAGCTTCCATAACTTTTCTTCCCCTCCCAAACACAAAGCATGTGCCAAAGTTATTACTATAACTATTAATAATGGCAAATCAACTAGTAGTTTTCCCCCTCAATGGTAATCTGCTGATCAAACAATGGAAAATCTAATTTTCCTCTTCTTATCAGAAGATGCGGGAAATCATCAAAATTCTTTGAAACGTATCAAAACTGAAAAAATTCACTTTTTTGCTCTGTAAATGCAAAAACAAAATGTGATTTTCACAGGGGCTTGGTTTTGAGTTTATCTTTTTATCAAAAAGCGACTAGGAATATTTGATTTAAAAACTGCAATTATTTTTTAATACCTTTATTCTCTGTTGAAATTAAAAGCATCACCTCTACCAACCTCTATCAAGTTACCAGCACATTAATTTGTTTAAATAAAAATAAAACATAGTCAAATTAACCAGTGATTTATCTTAGAAGTAAAAAAGGAAGAAGAAAAAAAACACAAAAAAAACAGGAAATCCATGTTAGTCCTAAAAAGCCTGAGCCATGTATCCCCAATTATTATTTCAAAGAAACATCTTGCAGAGTTTTTCCAATAACGTTGAGATTTTCAAATCTTTTTACGGTTATATCACTTTTACGTCTAAGAACTGGACGCTTAAGTTCAACAATTCTTTCTACTGTTTGACACTGAAACTGCAATTCAGAACTTTTCTTTTTTTTTTTTTTTTTTAAGTTTCCAGCAACAAACCGTGGAGCAGCAGGATGTGGAGCCTACTGGCAAAACAAACCCAGGCATACTTGCCGCTGCTGTCCTGCACAGTCATGTGTGGAGGGAAATTCATGTTCAGGATATTCCTCTGCCATTTGCATGGGGAAAAATCCCTACTTCGTATTTGAGAAGTTCATTGCGCTGTTCTTCCTGCTGTTAACTGTAAGACTAACATACCCGAAGGTTTACTAAAATCTTGGCATACTACACATACACATAAAAAATATTCCTGAGAAGGTAAATCAGGAACTTTTCAGCGTACATGTAAAACACTTGACCCGGCCATTGACTTCTTTTTAAGAAGTTCCTGCTCTTTTTAGACACTCTGCCTTAATAATAAAAGTGATATACCGATCCATTATCTGAAAACATTTATCTTTGCAGGGTCACGTCAGAGGCGGGGTAACGCAGGAAATCATCAAAATTCTTTGAAAGAGTCAAATGCATTGTAATCCGTCATAAAGCACATAACATAGTCTTGTTCAAGACGCAACAGACAATTATCTGATCTGATAATTGTGAACGACCCATTTCTGATGCCACCCTGGGCCACCGCCCATATGATGCCCGTTAAAAGGCGTCCCATGTCTAGAAAGACAAAACTGTCATGATGGTACTCTGAAAGCTTTGCTTAGAAAAGATGTTAATATTTTCCTTCAAACGTTTTGTCAGTCTTGTCACTTGGCATCAAATCACTGTTTTGACAAAGTACCTACAACTGAAACACCAATAAATGTCAAAACAGAGACCGCTGTCCCGTATGCAGCCATCAACCTTTCAAGAAAGTATGCAAAGTATCAAACTTGGCTGCTTCAGAAGGCTTCACACTATTGCTTCATGCTCCTTAAGAAAAAGCAAACAGTCACAATTAAAACCCTTTTTGTTCGCTCTTCTCTTCTCTCTGGTTTTGTTATTAATGACATTGCCCCAGGCAGAGGGATCCAGTTTAACTGTCAGAATTGTTCCTCTCTGATCGTCGCAACGGTTGACGGACGGCCTGATAAAATTCCTTCGCTGCAGCTGGGTGTCCAAGGCGGAGCTTCATGAGGAAGAAACGACAGTGTCAGCCCAGTTTTAGTCACAGTCCAAAGGGCAGACGCTCGGCTTGAAGACAGCCAAACATCTTAATACCATTGTGAGTGCTTGCTACTGCAAGCAATGTGAATTTTAATGAGAAACTTACAAAAACAAAGAGAAAAAAATATATTAAATAAAAATAAGGAGGCCTCGCTGCCTGAATGGCGGCTGCTACTCCTTATGACCCCGAAGCTTAGAGCAGATCAGATCAGAGACGCTGCGTGACAGATGTCCACCCTGGTGCTCTGTTCCAGGCACGAGCACGGCTGGCAAACAAACCAAAGAAAGCGAGAAGAGGGTCAACATAGAGCCTGGATTGCATTCACACAAAAAAAGAGAGACAGAGAGAAAAGGAGGGAAATGTAAGTACAATCAAGGAAAGAGGAGCAGAATGAGGGTGTAAAAGGACGGTGTAGGGAAAACAGAATTCAGACATCACATCCTGCTGACTTTATCGCTGGAATGAGATCTGCTCTGCCATGTTTCCGTCAGTCAGCAACGAGTCGGGTCAGAAAGTGACACGACAGGTTTAGACATATCTCAAGCAGTTCCTGTCACTCTGACTGACTTGGAGGAGAAACGGAAGACCTCACGTGCACTAAATCACAACCAGACACGGTTATTGGAATCAGGGCAGAGTTATGGTTTCACAATCTAAAAAACCCTCCATCATACCGTTTTATCTCTATACTCAAGTGTCTCTGCTCAAGGTTATCATAAAGTGAGAATCTCATCGCAGCCCAAGCCTGATCACTAGCGAATTAAAACAATAAAACAAATTACAAATACACGATAAACTGTCTTCAGAGTTCCATATTTTTCCCAACTTGAACTGTAATAATTACCTCTCCTTTCAGTCCATTTTTATGTATTAATACAAAGTCAAGTTAACCACGCAAGTTACAGAGCGACAAAAAACTAAGTCATCATTCCGATCACAATACTTTACTTCCACTCCGAGGAGCAAAAACTCAGAAAAAAATCCTGATAAGAATAGAAGAGAGCTAATTATAGCATCACAGTGGTATGTCCAGAAACAAATGTGATTATCATCATCGTCAAGAAGGCACAAAAGAAACCTGCTGCTGCCACCCCCACCACCCCTCCTACATGTCCGCCACAATCCAATAGAGGGGCTTTTAGCCCTCGTAATGATTTCAAAAGTGACAAGTCAAACAGATTTACGGTGACAGCCTGAAAGGAAGCGGCATGAGCACCATTACCGCTCACGTGATCGGACCTCCTCGCCTCTCGCCTGCATCCTCCCCTCTCATCTCTCGAGCCCCTCCACCCCACCCACGGTTCGAGAGAAGAATGAGGCTGCTTCAAAAGAGGCCGGCAACAAGCCCATTTGACCCCCCCGCCCTCCCACCCTCTACCCAATCCCCCACCCACTCGCTCAACACAAGCCCCTTTCAAATGAGAGGGAAACCCTCCGCTCTGTGGAAGTTAGTTACTTAAAGCGACAGGCCACCAGATAACGATCTGGAGATGGAAAACTTGTGGCTCGGGATAAATGGAGATATCTCTGTGCAACTTAAAACACCATCACCCACAGTTTATCAGCTTTAACGAGCCGTGATCGAAAGGTGAGATCTTACAGCTTTTAACCAGACGCTGACAACTTTTCGGCTGCTGCTGTTGGCCTTTCAGTAGCCTTGAAACACGATTAAAATGGGAATTTATTTACCAAGTAGAGCAGTTACAGTGGAGAATAGGCAATTATTTATCTCATCCTATTCCAAGATGTTTTTATCCAACGTAAACATACAATAATCAATCATCTGAAGTTTGAAACTGTCCTCCACTTTAGGTTGGCTTATGGTTAAAAATCAAAATTGTGTTCATATTCAATGAAGTAAGAACTCCCAACAGTTTTAGTTTCAGAATGTTTGAACCAAAACCATAAACTTAGATGCACTTTTTTGACTTTAATAAAAAATTTTAAAAAATCAGATAGAGGTTAGACACATTTGCTTTGATAATCTCGTAGTTTAACTTTTCTGTTCGACTTAAAGCTAAAGCCTTTTATGTGTTTTATAGTTCTTGTGTAAATATAGCAATTACCAAATCGGAAAAGGCCTGATTGGTGCGTCTCTAATCCAAATGTGTCGTGACTGAAATAATCAACATTGGACTTGTAGAGCTTTGATGTTTGAGTAGCATCAGCTCCTCCGGGTGCGAGGGTGCAAGTCTGGAAGCCGAAAAGCACCTTTGCAGCGCCGAGCTTTGAAAACAGAGCTGCCCCTTACAGCCATCAGAGATGGCGTCAGAATGAGGTGAGCGGGGGACTTCTCAAGCTGCAGAGCCCCCGAGGCTAGGCAGATTCAGTTTCCACCATTCTGGCTCCAAAAACAAAGGAATTCCTGAGAAAATCAGGGCAGGACCTCACCCCAAGCAACCGCTGCTTCTCCTACACCCCACTCTCTCCCTCCCTGTCTCTCTCTCTCATACACAGACACGCACACAGTCAAACGCGCATAGTTCACATAAACACACAGCACGACAAAGGTGATTTCATGCCAACATCAATGAGGCACCCCTTCTCTCTTGTTAAACAATCATGTTAATTTGATATTCAGGGTGACGTGGTTGCAGAGACATGACACACAGAGGTGTGTGTTTGTGAATGTGTGTGCATAGGTAACGTACTGTCAGGTGATAATTCATACGTTCGAGTCTAATATCGGTTCCTGTTATTGTTGCTAACCAGCACAGACTTGCTCAAATAAGAGACACTTATTTCTTTATTTAGTAACACCCTTTAGGACTGAGGGTGAGGCTAGACGCAGAATGGCATGCTGACCCCCCCCCACCCCAACCGTCCCACACCTGAGAGCGTGTGATGTCCTCACATGGGCCTTTAACAATGTCAACACACGCCGTTCAGCTTCCACTCGGCGGGAACCGACATGTAAAGGTCGCAGTACGTCTGTGGAAGCGATACATTAGAGGTGTGTAACAACAGTGGCTGCTAGACATGATCTGGAATAATGAGCTGTAGTTTGGGTGAAAACTGAATGGTGTGTCGCATCCCGCTGCCAAGAGACAATGGGGTTGAGGAGACAACGTAAAATTTTAGTTTTCCAAATAAAGTTCCCACAAATCACAAACAGTGTCGCAAAGTCCGCTTATTACAAGCAACATTGGGCTTGTTTTTCTTTAAAGTCGCTTGCAAATCTTGTGAGTTGCGGTTTGCGTTTCTTTTGGGCTTGTTTTTGAACGTGAAGTTGCTTGCTTGGGCTTGGCTTTCTATCCCAGTAAAACCCCTTGATTATCTCGCAGCTGCCCACAATAAAGCGAAACACGAGTGGAAGATGTAGTCCGTTCTTTCCACGCCCCCCACCCCATTTCCTGGTTATCGCGCCTCGTCAAACCGAGTGGGGTTTGCCGAAGAAAGTGTCTTTCCTTTTAAACTGTTTAAAGATTAAGGTTTTTTTTCTTTTTAATTGTTTACTCTCATTTTGCTGTTTTGTATGCAAAATGCATTTTCGTTTGTTTAGAGTTTAAAAGCATAAGTTATTCAAAATGTTTTTATGGTAAAAGAGTCTAGCATAATTTTGTTGTTGCTTATGTATGATGCCATAATAAATTTATACATTTATGCTGTCTACAAGTGGCCTCTGTTTTACACAGCATGGTGGGCAATGATGGGAATAATAGCATTAAAATAAATGTTATTACCAACGGTGTTGCTCTTTTCAGTATCAAGTTATCAGACGTATTACGTTTTCCTTACCAAGTAATTCCCAGTACCGACAGTAAAATGCGGAGCTGAGGAGCGAAAAGAATCGAAAATGTGCTGTGTGTTGGATGAGGAAGAGTAACATAGTCACTGTAAACCAGTCCGAGGTAGACTGGACTAGTTCACAGTTCTTATGTGTGCAAAGAACTGAGCACACATAAACAAGGCAGACAGACAGAGAGAACCCCCTGACTGAGCCCAGATAATCTAATGTAGTGATTTTTAACTCAAAGTCATTTTTGTCTCAAATCTATATGTGAAAAGCAATTTTTGCCCCGGTAGCAATGTTGTTCATCATTTCAGCTGTAAGTATTTTGGATGTCATGAAGCACCTCTCAACATCACAAGCTTGAGCAAAACTAGTCACTGAGAATAATGTTGATGCTAGCAGTCGCAGCCTAAACTCAGCAGAGGTTAAAATAAGCGCAGCAAATAAAGCAAATGGGGTGACACTGTCCGAGAACATTTGAATATATATGGTGAAATTGTAGTAAGAGGGGATATATATTTAAATAGTTTTTTTTGTTATTGTTGCTTTTATTAAGTTCATTTTAAACTGCATGCTGAATCTGAAGCCTAAGTTTCAGGGTAATTATAAATTAAATATTTGCGTTTAAACTTTCTGCCCCACTGGGCAATGAATGTGGGGAGTGATAAACAGTTAACTTCATAAAATATCAATATCATAAGTCATCTTATTGTTGTCGTGTTTAGTTTGGACTAGAGAGCCTCAGAAATATTTAGAATAGAGTTAGACAGATTAGCCTTCTTCTGTCAGTACGACAATGAAGAGAGTTTATGTGAATTAACGATTTGATCAGATCTGGATCGACCTCGCCCTGCGTTCCTTAATCGTCTCCCGTAATTCATCGTTTCCACAAAGTGTAAGCAATAAAGACAGCTGGATATTATTTGCTGGTACAATCAAGTGGATAGATTTTGTGAATAGTAACCAAGAACGTTGTAGATACAGGGAGCTTCGCTGGTTTGTCAATAATATTTGCCAGATAATTAAACAGCCTTGGGAAGACAATGATAAACATTGTTTACAGAGGGCTGATCCCTGGCAAGCGCCAAGCTTTGTATCATCGCCATCTCCGGAAAACACACGATTACCCCGCTCTCATTACGGATATGATAAACGACGGATTGCGACACGTCTTCGGATTGCTGAGAGGACACAAAACGAGGGGAGGTTAGAAAAAAACAAAAAGGAGTGAAACACACTGCCCCTGTAGCAGAGGGTACAGGTTATCTGTGTTGTGCTGCAGATGAAGCAGGAGTCTTTGCACATCTCATACCAAAACTGGTAGAATTCAAACATATATGACGAATTCCAGCTTCCACTGTTCATTAATTCACTTTTTACTCATACTTCATCACCCCATGGCTTCCCCATCCCTCTCCCTTTCCGTCTGTGTAAAGTCAATTCCGTTGCCCACCAACCCGTCTTTCTTTCTATTTTTTATTTTTTTTATTATTATTATTTTCTTACGGTTGGTGTATCCACACAGAGGTTTAAATATGCCCCTTTATCTGAGCCGCCCAGGCGGGAAAATGAAAGGGATGGCGTTCCTTAGAACCCTGGGAAAGCGGCTGGCTCAGTTGCCAGTGTCGAAACCGAGGGGAGGGCACTGAGCGGGCAAACACACCACACACAGTAACACACTTTTCTGCCACAGAAAAGAGAAATTGGGAAGAAAAATAGTCTTAGTAAGGCAGTGAGGCTTATGATTATATGCCAATATGATTTAAGAGGCTCCCCATAACAACTATGACTGGACGGGGAAATTCAACAGCTAGTGTACATCCTTCTTCCTGCTTTCCAGAACTACAGGGCCTCAAATCCCCTTAAAATTTTGTCTCATTTTGACACATTACAACCACAAACTTCAATTTATTTTGAGGATATCTGAAGTGGTAGATGTCCAGAGTAGAGAATAGTTGTCAAGTGGAAGGAGAGTGATCGTTTTTTTTTTCTACAAATAAACATTTTTATTAATGAGTCTGAAATGTGCAGAGTGCGTTTCTATTCATCCCTCCTAAGCGAATCGTTTGTAGAAGCACCTTATGTTCCACTTAGTAAATACCCAGTTTCAAGTTAGAATGAGCTCTAGAGTTGGACTGAGCCTACAAAAAAAAACACACACAATGCAATTGAACCTCAACCATTCTATTGTATCTCTGGATATATGTTTATGATCTTTCTTTTTGCTACAGCTACAATCTCAAGTTGTTTGAAGCGCAGAAAAAGTTTTTCCTCCAAGCTGTTCATCTCCACATCAACACAGATCAGCTTTTGTGCTCCTGGTTTCATCTGACAAGAGCAACTTCTGTCATATGTTTTCAGTTGATGCTTCATTTGACTTTTGCTAAAATTTAAATAGGACTTCCTATAGGTTTCTTTTAACAGCAAAAAAATTAATAAAACAATAGTTGTCCCATATACAAATTATCTGTCCTGATCTTTGGATCTCTCCAGCTCCTCCAGCGTTGCCATTGGCCTCTTGGATGCTTGATGGTCAGAAATTGCTATATTGCTTCAATGACAAATTGGGTTAATTACGAAGGCTACTGATTGCACTGAATTGCCCGTTTACCCTAAGATACCTTAGAGTAAACGGGCTAACTACAAATGAAACTACACACTTATCGAGAGCGTTGTTAGTGATAATCTTTGAAAACTATCGATGTATATATCTTTCCTTCAGCTTATGAAGAAACCAAATACAATTAAGTTTGTAGTTGTCATAAATTAGTAGCTATGGCCTGTTCTGTCATCCATGGAGATCCATGTGAGACCAGACTGCATTCTCCTTTTAAAACCAATAAAGCAGGCAAACAATAATTGCCATTAGTAAATCTTTGTTAATTTACGTTGTCAGAAAGCAAAGACGCATGTCTCCCTTGGAGGGCACGTTGGAGACATTTTGACCGCCTTTACAGAATATCAGCCATCCCTGTGCATCGCCTGCGCATCCTCCAGCAGAAAAATCTGCATCAGCGTGCACTCCTGCCGACTAGACAAGGAGACTGTTTATAGCACAAATTATAACCACAGCATTGGGTGTTTTATTTTAGAAAAATGATTCATTACGGTCTTGGAGCTAGACAAAAATTGCAAAACGCTGTGGAAAGAGGGTAGCTGAAATAAATTCAAATCCTAGAAAAAAAAAAGAAAAAAAAAACTCCATAAAGATCTATTGCTGGTGCTGGTTTAAAAGCACAGCAGGTTATTGACTCCTGAATCCTGCAGGTGCAGAGGTTTTTCTGCCAGACTGGTCGGTTTGCTGCGCGAGCGGGAGGCAGGAGCTCAGTCCTGTGGGGCTGTCTGACAAACGGAGTCATGTGGGATACTGTTTAAGGCGTGAGCGCCTCTTGGAAGAAGCTGCAGCGGCTTGCAGGAATGCATCTGTAACTAAAGAGAAAAGGCAAATACAGACGAAACAGTAAACCCACCAACCCAGCGTGAGCAGGGACTAATTAGTGACTGTACTTACAATTCAAAGAAAGGGGGATGAGGAGAAAGGAGAAGGAGGGGATACACAAACAAAACACACACTCACACATACACCCAGCACACAGTTGGAGGATGAGGACAATGAGTTTGCTTAGCTTAAACGGGATTTACAAGCCAAACAGACACACGCCAACGCCACTCACTCAGACACATAATATTGCTTTTGTGACACGGCCCTTTTCTCTCTCTGTCAAACCAGCACACACTAGCTCAGCCCTGCTCTGTGCAGATTTCATCAATGGTCCCCCCCAAAAAAGTGAGGGAAATTCCTTATGATGGTGAGAAGTCCTTAGTGCAGGCGGTTCTGGTGGGCAACCAGATAGATAGAGGGAACATTTTGTTCCTCCTGTGTGTTCTTTGACTCTGACTGTTCCCATTGAGGCCGAGTGTCAGTTATGATTCAAGGACCCCGGTCTCTCTCCGGAGAGGGGAGGGAACAGGACGTGGCCATTGTGACATTCTCTGAATTTGTCATCAAAGAACAAACATACAGGAGACAGAGACAGGGTGGACCAGAAACTTTACTCTCCCCTTCCCTGTGCTCTGCTACAGCACTTTGCAAGACTCTGAATGCTTCCTGAGCCTTTTAAAATATGCCCCGTAACAACCACAAACTTCAGGGAACTTTATTAAAGTTTTATGTGATAGAACAATCTGTGGCTCCAGAGCCATATGTGGATCTTTAGCCCCTCTCACATCAGCTATTAACAAGTTTGGCTTAAAAAAATGGCTGGTTTTAGCAATTCTTCTGTCTGAATAGCCACATAAAAATTATGATTAAATTCAATGCAAGTCAATTTTAAGAAAAATATACAAAACTTAAAGAAAGAGCACTTTTTACTTTTATGTTTTTCTTTGTTCCGAAAGCTACAAAACTAATTGCTGTTATTTAAAACCTCAAAACAAAACACAGTAAATGTATGATATCTATAGATATAAGTTTTAAAACAGTCCAATCAGTTGTATGGCCCTGGATAAAATCCATTTGTAGAGGATTGGGTATAGGAAGGTCTCTTAGAGATGTAAAGTTTGCGGACCCCATTACAGACCAACACAAAGTCGGTGACAATGGTAAAGTGAACAAAATGAATGATAGAATGGCTCAGTCAAAGTCAGGATTTAAATCCGAGTGACATTCTGCTGTAAGACTTGAAACAGACGCTCTTCATTCAATCCATCTGAGCTTGATCTATCATGCAAACAAGTTCAAAGAATGGCTAAAAACTTCAGCATCTATGTGTAGAAAGCTGTGACAGACTCACCCCAAAAATATACACTGAAGTTTATCATTGTCACGTGACAAAAAGTGGAGAATTTAGAAGGGTATGAACACTTTTGCAAAGCACTGTATGTTCTTATTGTTTTTTTAAAAGGAAAAGAAAAATCACTAAAAAGGTCTCATTTCTCTGGTGTTGGCACCGTTCAAGGCTGAAGCAGCGTCTCGTCGGGAACATTTCGATTTAATGTTTTGTCTGCGTTAAACAGCGACAATTAATTTCAAGGTAACGGCAAGTTTACCGTGATATAGTCGTGGTTAAAACACAATTCGGAGCCTGCAGCTGGTATAATCTACTTCTCACAATGGACTTTAACAGCACCAGCACCCCACTCAGCACTCCTGGGACTCGTCTACAGTAGGTGGCCAAACAATGCCGCCCATCTCTCCATGAGGTTAAATGCCTTTCTAAGGGACTCAGCATTATTCACAATGACTCTGCCGCCCTCCTCCCACTGCCTTGCGAGTTCAAACCAGCCCTGCCTGAGCCATGAGCAGAAGACGGCGGTGAGGAGCACGCCGCCAAGGCTGAGGTTTCCTTATCCCGACGTCTAATCTTGGTCCATTTTGGCTTCCTGTAGGACGCTGATGTCATCACAGTCAGTCAGTGGGATGACTTATTCTGACTTATCTGCTGGCCGCTACATTTCTCGTGTATTAGTTGAACCGTGATTACCAGATTTTAACTGGACGAGGGAGCTTACCGGAGGCTTATTACGATTGGGAAGAATTCCAAGGTCTGACACAAGGGAAACGGGCTCATAAAATGCCTGTATTTTCAAAACAACACAATTTTTCTAATAAAAAAAAAAAAAAAAAGTAGAAAATGGTAAAATGCAAAGCAAAAGATCGACCTAAAACAAAAATAAAGCAAGATTTCAGACAAAAACAGAGACAGGCTGGCTTCCCCGCTGGACACAAGTGAGTGGGTTCATACTGAAGGCGAGACACAAGACTAAAAAGAATCTGTGTCAAGAAAAAAAAAAAAACTTTGCAAGCATTTTCACAGCACTTCTTTAAAACGGCTCAAACAGTGAGATGAAATGTCGCGTGGCTGTCAAAACATTGATTAGCGATCGGCAGGTTTTTAGCACGTTCAGCAGGCTGCAGCCGCACAGAGAGCAGCGAGGACCGTGTGTGACTTCAGTGAACTGCTGAGCAACAAAAAGCTAATTACTGCAACATGTGCAATTAGTTGTTTTCCTTGAATTCAAATTACCACCTCGCTGCTTCGCAGAGGGCTCAAAAGCCGGGGTTCAGGATGCTGTAGTGCCTCTGTGCACATTGAGCAGACGTGCCTGATGAATTGTGCAGGCGATTTATGTGCTGCAACTTGTAGCAACCTGACGTTATTTCTTGACACAAACATCTAATACTTCGTACCTTCGATGTTTACCAATATGGTGCTTAGAAGGGAATATTTTCTATTTGTCTACTTGTTTGGTGAGGAAACAAGTATGTGATTGCAAGCAAACCTTTATCTTCCTCATACTTAGCTACAACTTGCAGTTCTGTTGTGTTTTTATCTCAGGTTTCTATTAGAATTCCTGACTTAAATTTCACGGGTTTTAGTAATTTAGTAACAATCTGGACTTTTGTGTAAATCTTACATTACCTTGTTTGGTTTAATCATCTGTGCGCTTTGCAGACTACAAAATAACACAAATCTTTTTACTGAGCTCAACAGACTTTCATTGTGGAAGTTTTTACTGCAGGCACACTGAACCTTGGCTCCTTTCAGTGTCAGAAAGATGTTTATAAATGAATTCTTTATGAAGCACAAAAGATGTACAGATTTTCTAGAAAGAAAACTGTATTTTAGGTCAGGGAATTACATTTCTGCAGACACCAAAGATGCTCTGGGTTAGAGCAACTTAGCATGCCTGTTTCCTGGAAACAGACATAGAAAATATTGGATTAGTAAATATTGGGAGTCTTTTGAATAAACTCTGCAGGAAAAACAAACAGCGACTGCTGTTAGTAATGCTAATTATGCTAAATGCTAAAGACAGCTCAAAATGGCAACTCTATAATGGTTTCTGTTTTACTGAAATCGTGTTTTACTACTGAGGTGTGTAACACAGACTGCTCTGACACACGATGTGATGATGACGGTAATATAAATAATTAATGATCAGCCAAAGAATGGTTTCTTAAGACTTATTTTATGATTGCAATGGATGAAGTGCCAATCTTAACACATAATGGTAATTCAGAACATTTTCTTCCTAAATATTAAATTAGACACCATAGTTGTTTATTTGAAAATAAACACATTTTTTAAATTATCTTGCAAAAAAAATAACATCCCTTACATTTTTACGTATGAAGAAAAGAAAAAAAAGGTAATGAGCTATAATCTGTCTGGGAAAGGAAACACAGGGTTTCCCCCAGTGTGTTGTAAGCCTGGCGGGCCACCAGGTTTTACTTGTGCTCCCACCAGGCTTAACATTGCTTATTTATTTTTAAATGTTTGCATTTTTTAAGGCTTTATAGTTGGTGTTCAGATATTAATCTTCTGATCTTCCAATGACACATAATTATCAAGTGATATATTCAAATTTCCTATCAATTTTCAACATTTTTTAATTCAAAAACACAATGAGCCGCTGGATGAATGACTGCTGAGCACCCCAACCACTGGGCTTAGCAAGTTTTTTGAGGGAATCCTTGAAACATATGATGTAATTTTTCACATTTGTGTTTATCTTTATCCTTCTGTCCAATAATTCAGAGATTTCACGGTAATTGTAGATTTTCTGAGATACAGAAAAAGGCATTGCTCTACTTTTACATTTACAAAACAGGTTCAGTTTAAAACCCTGATCCAAAAATCTAAAAAAAAAAAAACAAAACAGAAAAATAATTTTAGTTTTGTATTTGTGTCTTTATTTGTGATTTTCTCATCAAGTTAGTAAACAAAACAACCAATGAACTAACAAGCTTATGATGATCTACATTAAATATATTTTTTAAATCTACATTTCAAGATAAAAAAAAAAGCCCTTTGTTTTTTTTTTTTCTGAAATTCAGAATACTATATTTTTGTTAATTTAATAGGGGAAAAAAAAGACTGTAGACTCCTACGTTTTCCTTTTCCATACTTATCCAGACTTGGAAAAAGATCAAATTGTATCCCAGACTTTGCTAGACTTTCCAAGCCCTGCGTGTTAAAGACGCGAGCGTTTCCCGCCGTATTTCCAGTGTGACCTCTTCACAGTCTGGCACTCTGGAGAGCCAGAGAATCCAACCTCACAGAGTCTGCCTGTATTTGCTCCCATCCGTTGAGCTTTTGAAAACATCCAAATTTGATTTCAGAGTGAGTCTACAGGAGACTTTAGCCTGTTTACTGAATCAGATGCTTCTCTGTCTTGTCTCACAGCCTGCCTGCCTGGCTGGTTGCAGAGAGGCCCCAAGAAGGACAACAGACGGAAAGAAAAGTTACACAGGCACACCAACACACACACACATTTCAAACCCTTGCAGATGACTTTAATTCCTCCTCCTCCTTTGTTGCCAATTTATTTGGTAACCCACTTTGAATGGATGCATCTTCGGTTTTCAAGTTTTTCTGGAATGAGTTACAACTCCTTTTGGTTCGTCAGAAGGAGGGTTTTAAAAGAGAAAGAAAAAAAAATCTGAACAGCAGCACTAATTAATGTGGTGCGCCTGACAAGTGTTGCTACTAAAACAATTTCATTACATCACCAATTTAAATTACAGAGGAAGGAGACACTGGAGGGTGCGCTCGTTCTTAGTGTGTGTTTACACACTTTCTTAGACAGACACAAAGAGGGAGTGGACGTAACGACATGAACACCTGCAATCCAATGCAACTCTTTTGCAATGAATACAACGGCAAATTCAAGAATTAGAGGCTTGTTGGTGAAATGTTCGGAGCTTTATAACTTGTATTTTTAAAATGAAGACAAAAACGTCTTCATCACGTTTTGTAAATTCGAAAACACTTTCAGACTGTTCACTGTAAAAGATATAGGCATTATTAGCATTTCTATAGGGTGAGGTATACCAATTAATTTTGTATATCAGAGCACTTGCACAAAGGTGTGACGTGAGGTTCACACCTACAAACTGAGGCGTTTGCAATTGAAAACAAAAAAGGCAGATGCTTCCAGATCCACCCACAAATGTAAATAGTTTTCAATCTGAAGGCACAATAACCACTGTAAAGTTTAGCTAAAGTGTTCCAATATAGTACATTAGGGAACGGCAGGTAATTATTATTATTTACCAGAAAAATAACAGATAGTTTCACTTTGCAATATTTAACCATCAGAATGACTTTTAAAATGTGTTAATTTTTTTAACAAAAACAGGAAACAGAAAGGAATGTGCTCTGTTTAAAAAAAAAAAGATCATCACAACAAAAACACAAAAATTTTAATTAATCAAAAAGATCAATATCATTTTATTTACAGATCCCTCATCAGAAAGTGCTTTGCAACTGTTCGAACAAAGAAACGAGAACGCAAAACATCAATCCTGCCAAAGCCGCTAACACAAATAAACTAATGATTATTAGACAACTAAAATAAGCGCCATGTAAACTACAGAACAGATTAAACAGAGTTTTAAGGGGGGGAAACGGCAGCAATAAATGTCATAAATAAAAAAATTAAAAATGTAATGAAAGCCTTCAATTGTGAAATACTATAAAACTGCCATCTAGTTTTAAGACTTTATGATGAAATCTAAAAACTAGAACATGCACTCTCCGCCGCCCTGATCTTTTGAGTAACGATAGAAAAAACAGGATAACAAACAACCAAGCAACAGAAATAAACTCACCAAAAACGATTACATAAAATTTCTCTACAGCTGTGAAAAGGCATTGCATGTAGCACAACAATGAGGTTAACTAGGGCCATGATAGCTTTACTTTCAGATTCAGCTAAACGGCATGTAAACTTATCCATCAGGTTTCCGAGCAGAGTGCTGACTCCGGCTGTCACAAACAGTTCACTTGCACTGTCCCAACTTGGTCTTTTCAAGACTCCATGATATTTCAGTTTTCTCACAGACACTTTTTTTATATTATCTGACAGTTTGAAAGAAGAATATTTGCCTTCTTTTGTTAAACAGAGCGTAACAGCACTGTTACAAGCATTGTACTTAAAATGATGTCCTATGTTTTGCAGAGTATAACAGCTGTTGAAAACCTGCACTTGAAGAACTAAAACCCACAAGATCATCTTCATACATAACGTGAGTAATTTCCAATAAATCATCCAGTAAATTCTTATAAACACAACAACAACAAAAATAGGTGGGCATGAGATTATAAGGATATAACTAATTAAACTTTGCTTGCTTCTTTGGACAGGATTTTACATTTTACAAGTATGTACGTATTATATTGTATATTTGTTGTAAGTATACTGGTTAACTAAAAGAAAGTATATTTTAAATATCTGTAACCTGAGCTTATTTATCAATAAGATGGATTTGGAAATATATTTTTGCATCAGATAACAAGAATTACAATGGATGTATGTTGATGTGTGCTGCAGGACCAGTAGCTATTCTCATATCCTCTTGTTTTGGGGTTTTTGTTTTGTTTGTTTACAGGAATTATCAAGTACAAAGGGGTAGGGGCTAACGGTAGGAAACGGGATTCAGGCTAAGAATACAAGCGCTACATCACCCTGTCCTAAACTTCAGCTGTCCTGTAGCAGGCTGCAGGGTAATGAAAGAGCAGCAGTCTCCACCTCCTCCTCCCTCTCTCTCCAGCCATCCCTCCTCCCATCCTGAGCTCCCCCCTCTCTCTCTCTCTCTCTCTCTCTCTCTGTGCTGCGCTCTGCCCTGGCTGGCCTCACATCCAGACGGCAGGAATTTAACGGGGAGGGTCTGCCAGACTTAAGACACAGGGCTGCAGGCTGAGACCAAATGAGGCACTGCTGGTTACCAACACAGATACTGATTTTGGGTTTTGTGCAGCGCAAACAGGATGTGCAAACCAGTCTGTGGAGAAGGATCAAGGGTGGGTGTGCGCTGCAAGATTTCAGAGTGGGCACCAGCTTTATGGCCATCTGGACACTGTCTAACTGTAATATTAAGGGTACAATAAATACGCTTTATTATTTATCAGCTTGAACAAATAATTTTAAAAAAATGGATTTGAAAAATGTTGCAAGAAGGACTTTGATCCCAAATGTCCTAATTGACCTCCTGCTGGGAGATTCTGAAATTCATTCAGTAAATAGTGTCATGCATTCAAACCGAAGTGCCAAACATCACAGAAGCTGCATGACAGGTGTTGTATAACACAGCAGAGAAGGAGTAACACTTGGACATGCCAGCTAATTGCATTACAACAGGTAGCCGATAATAGCCTTGATGGGAGTCAACAAGCCCAGACACACGGCTGACTGTTAGCTAAGTGACATACATTCAACCGAGCCATCAGCTGATCGACCGAGAAGACACATTAACACACACACACACACACACACATAAAATAAACCTGCAGCCACTCTCTTCCGAGCATATTTCCACAGCACTGTCCGAATGCAGTCACCTCCTTTTTAAAACAATCCCAATAAACGTTGCCGCTTCAGCGCAACTCGTTCGCACGGTGTTTACATACAATGGAGGAGGCAGTCTGGCTATTAAAGCGCTCCGTCGCGGCTCACGCAACCAGAATTTGCCCCCTTGACACCAGTTCACCAGCGGCTGTTAAAAGGTTTCCCGGAGGTCAGCCTATTGTTAGCAGGTAGTGGCTGTCCAGAAGCCCCACGTCCAGCATTCAAACCTCGCTTTGCAACAATAATTTAGGAGAAAATAACCAGGCGCGAAACTTACTTTCTGCTCGAAGCTGAGAGGCAAAGCCGCGTATTGTTCCTCCACGCCGCGTGTTTACGGCGCTCCGCTCCTTCGCTCCCTTCACTTCACAAAGACGACGTGAGAGAACCCCGAAGACGGTGTGACTGACTGACTGACTGACTGAATCAACTACCGTAGAGCACCGCAAGTTGAAGTGTCAGATTACACTGGCTATTCAGTTACCAGAGAGCCGTGCGCGGTGGTGGGAGGAAAAAGGCGGCCTAGATTTCCTGCGGAAGGACACCAGTGGTTAGACGTAATAGTAACATTATAACAATACCTCTGCTGGAAATATGCCGTAATTAACTTCTGTGACCTGTTTCTTCATGCACATATTTTTCAGCCATATAATTATTATTATTAGTAGAAGTAGTAGTAGTATTACTACAGACATAACATTTGTTAGTGATATGTATTTATAAATAGGCCTATATTTATTGCTTTATATCTTTATATCTTGGTTTTTACCTGAATATTCTTTACTTGTAATTATTTAGTCATTTTAAAGACACGTGTATATTTAAATGTTCAGGTTCATCTGAAAATTAGCTGAAAAGCTAAGTACTTTTTTCTATTTTTTCTATTTTGGACATGAATTGAATACAAAAATGTAGCAAAAAAATGAGCAATGGAAATTTACAATAGTTTTCAGTTGTCTGTTAAATGTTGCATTTGACTGTTTTATTTTTGTTTTGTATCGTATTTTATTTGTTCAAAGTCTGGATTACTCCTATCAAGATATCAACATTTCATATTTTTTTGTATTTATGTTTTTGCTTTTTAGCTACATTTGGTATTACATTATTTTTGAAATATATATATTAAGGCATTTGTACACTCAATCTGTGTACACTCAAAATACTATTAAAACAAAGTCTTTTGGAGCATGATAGTCAAGAAACAGCCGTACATAAATGATTATAAATGCGCCCACAAGAAAGGTTATTTTGGCGTGTAAATCTTTGCATACTGGGCTCCGCTCCAGCAGCTCCATACGCCGGTTTCCGTGTTTTGCTGGCGGCCGTCCTCCTGTGGAAGCCTCCGAATAACAAAGACGTGTTTGAGAGCAGCGGCAGGCTGGGCTGAGCGCTGACGTCAAGGAACAATGTCTCTCCTCCCGACACGCACGCACCCTCGCGCACACACACGCGCACGCACGTTAGCACGCAATCTCTTTACTTCCCCTGTGTTCCCAGTCTGGCAAGGCTGAACTGCCCCAGAGGGAGGGCCGCTCAGCTCGCAGCGCATCAGATAGAATCATTGACTCTTCATGCGGTTCCTACACGCAGGATTTCTGTAGTGTGCGTGCACGTTGGGGTGGGAATAAACAATCAATGGGGGCATAGATAACGTAATACCACGTAAACCATAAAAAGGAAAGAAGAAAAACAAACAAGCGAACAGGAAAACTAGTCCTGCACGTGCAGTGTGCACCAGACACGCACCATACTTCCTTTGGCTCAAACTTTTGGATAGAAGATCACCAACGAAAGTGATAACAATTGGTGTGCTCAGTTTACGATTTCACTTCACACTGTGTCACAAGTCCAAGGGTCAGATTTCTGTTTGCAGTTACTGGCTCGGGCACCTCTCTTTGAAGGGAAGGAAGTGTCTGCCATCCTTTTAGCTTCCTGCCTGCAGGGTTTCTGACACTGATGCAGTGTACAGCCTGAGCAGGCTATCAGCAGTGAAAGGAGGCAGGCGGCTGGGTAGCCATGTGGGTTGGGTGTGGGGTGGGGGTCTGTATCAATGTGTCTCAAGGACACCCCAGCCCTCTGGTCAAAGCAGCCATGACCACTGATGGGGACAAATGCAACTAGTGACATCAGCTGCTTGGGTAGTTTCTCATTTTTATTTCAGGGAAGCATATTTCTACAATGGAAATGAGGTTAGCAGTCAATGTCACATGCTGTATCTGGGAGCTCATGTTTTTTCTACCTTTAAATGGCCTCTGAGGATGACTTATGTCAATGTGTCCTCACTCTTTGCTCTTTGCAAGCCTCTCCTTTTGCAGAGGAGCCATGAGAAAGAGACAAGGAAAGATTTTAACAGTATCTTGAAAAACGTCTTGAGAAAATTTGGGTAAAACCAAGAGCACCCATTTTTGTGATGGTTTTTGCATTTCACAACATGTGATTACTATTGAATAATTTGGTCTTTTTAACAGTTTAGTTCCCTAAACTATTATAAAGAACCTCTATTTGGTGTAGAATATGTGTTTCAAGATTTGTCAATCTAAAAGTACATTTTTTTTTTATCTAGATTTAATTAAATGCTACTTAGACATCTTAAAAACAATGAAACATCCTTTAAGTTTGAGCTAATTTAGAAGCTGTGGAGGGTTGTGGGAGACGGGAGGTAATGTTATTGAAGCGTAATGTTAGCATTCTCCGGTTCTAAAGTAGAGTAATTTTGCTGACTTGGAATCAGCAAATGACATATCTCTTGGTGACTTTTTCCACTTAGCTTTCAGTCTGTTAATACTATCTCATGTTCTGGTTCATCCATCAAGTTTTTGTTTTATACTAACTAAAAAGCAATAGGGCATGCTATGGGTGTCAAGGGCCTGCAGCTGGTCAGGTCATCCTGCGGTTCAGAAAAAAAATGTCCTGTTGCCGAGCTTTTTGTTGTGCACTTCACCCTCTCCAAATAATTTAGTCAAATGGCTGCCAAGAAGATGGATGGATTTTAATACATATGGGTTCAGACTGAATTGCGTATAATTTCACGTGTGCTGCATTTTAAACGTTAGGCGAGTGCGTCAACGTAAACCAGAAGAAATAAACTTTGACAAGGTTAACCCACATTGTGTTTTAGCAGATCAAATTACCATATGAAAACAACTTAGTCTTCAACACATTAATGACAATCAAGCCAGACTCGTTTTCTGACTTTGTTTAAATTCTAAATGATCCTCATTTCTCTCTGTCATCTTTCTGCTCCTGACATTGCTTCTCTGTCCTGAAGCAGCAAGGGGCGGGGGGAGTGATGGATGCTTCTTGTAGTTACATGATGGAAGGAGAAATTTAGTTGCGCTGAAGCTCTCTTGTTTACATGAAGGTGGGATGGTGGTCGTACTGTGCAACCCAGTTGTTTGCACCAACAAAGTTCTGCAGCGACTGAGAACCCTAAAAATGAAACAAGTCACATTGTCGGGAGGGACTGACACCAGTAAAACCGTCTCTGGTTAGACTTGTGGTACTGTCTTGGTAACAAAACTCTTTCTAAAGTTTGTTCCAGTAGACTAACGGTAATATGACTGTTATAAGGGCGTCAATCCAAAACAGCCAACCACGACATATCGTACCACATTGTTTCTAAATCACTTTAAGAACTAGGCTGAACAAACTACTGAAAAATTACACAAGATTAAAAAATGCAAGCTGCTAAAAGAGACAAGATTCCCTAGTTAATTTTAAAAATACATTCATGTCAGAATGTTCTGAACAAAAAAAGACAAGCTCAAATTAACCGAAAACAGAAGGTGAAGAAGAAATTTGTCCAGGGTTTAGTCGCAAACGTTTGCACAAGCATTTAAAAAAGTTAGTTTTTTTTTTATAGAAACTTGCTGAATCATTTAGATTTAATCAGAACAGTTCCAGCTTGTGGGTCTCATGTTTAAAACGCAGATTCAAATGTAAGCATGCTTTCAAGATGAAGATGTAGTAAAATGGACTTAATTTGTGTAGCACTTTTCTAATCATGCCGACCACTCGAAGCGCTTTATGCCGGAGCCACATTCAACAAGTCCCACTCACTTATGCAGGGCACAGTCATACACCCATACAAAGACCTGTAGGCAACTTAGGGTTAAGTGCCTCGCAGAAGGGCACATCGAGATCTGGCAGGAGGAAGCCACAACTTCCGGATTGCAGGATGACTACTCTTCCCACTGTTGCCTCTGAGGCATGTAGCTCAAGTTCCATGAGATAAGTTTATTTGAAAGTCACACTATGTGAAAGAGAACAACTTCTCCTCTGTTAAGAGACATAAATTGGTGATTAATTGTCAAGAGCATGGCAGCAGGAAGAAATTCTTTGCAGCAAATGTGGAACGCAGCTGAATAGAAAAATGGGAGATGTCAACAAATTTAGGTGGTAAAAAAAAATCCAAATTTAAGAGAAAACAAAAACAAAAACAAAACAAAACATGAAGGAAATGTAATAATAGCTTAATGTCTTGTGACCTGAACTGAAAAAAAGCTGATTTGGCCAACTGTGTTTACCACTCTGAAATGAAAGTTCAATTTCAGCACGCAAATTTATGATATTGCTTCTCTCCTACACAAGGACTGAAGAGCAAAGGTCAACACAGGATATCCTGCAGGTGTTGCTCTCATGTCAGTTCACAAATTTTAGCTTCATTTATCACGAGATGACAAAATGGTAGTCAAGGAGAGTCAACTCAGAGCGGTTATCAATGTTCTTCAGCAAAAAAATAACCTGGCAGTCAACTTCATTAAAACAAAAGAAAATGTTTGGCTTTTGTCAACAAAAAAAAAAAAAAGAAAAAGAAAAAGAACTGGACCAAGACTGAAGCCTTGATGTATTCCTCATGGAACTCAAGTAAAGGCTGATAGAAAACGCACTGATGCTGACACAAAAGATTTACAGTGTGGGACTGAAACTAGCAATTACTCCAGTGCAGAGATAAGGAGCTTCAAAGGCATCAAAGGAAATTGTTGGGTACAACAGCACAAATCCAAAGTCGTCTGTTGCATATTTCTTTTTCATAGTGATTGTTTCTTCAATATATAACAATGCAAATAGATTACAGTTCTCTAAAGCCAAGTCTTAAAATAGTTTTTCTCTACCAAAACTATAACCAGTGGACATTTACGCAAAAGTCATGTAATGTCCAAGAGTATTTCTATGAGGTCAAAACACATCGAAAGACAAAAACCAAAAACACAATGTCAAAAGATACAATGACAACACCACAGGAAACGTATTTTTTTTACTGTTATTTTTTTAGTTTATTGGAATGCTGTATTTTTTTAGTTGTTTGCTTTGTTTTCATGAAATGTTAACATGTTTTCTGAAATCCATTGTTCTTTTGTTACTTCTTGCAAAGCCAAATGTATCTTTTCACTTGAAGTTTTGCATTCTGTTTGTTGAGTTTTATGACACTGAATTTAGTTTTGCAGCTTTCCATTTCTGTTTAATTTTTGTTTGTGTTTATTTTTAGAAGATTTTTTTTTTGGGGGGGGGGGTTGTTATTTGTTATGTCTCTTTGGAGCATTGTTGTTTGCTTTGTAGGCCTAGTGTACTTTTAAAATCAACAGAGTGAGGAGAGAGAGGGTGCACGTCTTGAGCAACTGATTCGATACAAGTGACATAAGAACATTTTGAAAATTTCAGCTTAACGGCTTTATTGGAGGAGGTGAAGCAAGGGTTAATTTTCTCGATATGTCGAGGAGCTGTGGGGTCAGTAAATGGATCCTCTCCTGCGGAGAAAAAAAACAGAGGAGCACTATTTTAAAACAAGACAAGTGAAGTCTGGTTGAGTACACCATTGATCTCTTCTGGCTGTGAGAAGAACGAGGAGCTGAGCGACAGAAACAGGGGAGGAGAGAAAGCAGATAATATGACTTGCCGGCCTCTGGAAGCTTGGACAGCTTTTATAGACGCTGCCGCTGTCTTAGTGTCTGTGCTCAATCCTTTTTCTCTGTTTCTCTTCCGTGTTTCTGTGAATGTTGACCGGGTGGTCGCAAGACAGCACGGGGCCCCATGCTGACTGGCCTGACTGACTGCGGGGAGCAGAGGGGAAATCAATGAGCGCTCACAATAGAGTGCCAGCATCCAGACAGCTAACAGCTCCCCGAGGCCACGCGAGAGAGGTGGTGGAGGAGAAGAATGGAATGATAGAAGAAGGGATGGGGGGGGGGGCGCGAGAAAAAGGTAGAGGAAGGTTGAATAAGGTGGGTGCTTTTCCTTTCTTTTTTTCTTTTGCTTTAATACATAGGTTGTTTCCTGGCCCATCAGTGGTTATAAAGAAAAAGCCCATTTGAAGCACAGAAGCACAGAGTTCCTTCATGGGTGTTCATGTCCACTAAGGCATGTGTATCTTAAGGGTTCACACACAGTTCAGGAAGCAAACTCTCAGCTACATCCGAAGCTTGACACTCGACTTATGAGATGCGAAGTCGAGAGTGGTGGTCCGACGCCCGGAGGGCGATGAACGCAACGTTATTTTTAGTCTGCTTGTTCTTTTCTTTATTGTCGCACAGTTTACTTTCTGCAAGCATGTGTGTGGTGCGAGCCCATTTTTTTTTGT
Source organism: Poecilia reticulata (assembly GCF_904066995.2). Classification (NCBI taxonomy): domain Eukaryota; kingdom Metazoa; phylum Chordata; class Actinopteri; order Cyprinodontiformes; family Poeciliidae; genus Poecilia; species Poecilia reticulata. The sequence goes on from NC_088844.1 coordinate 15,482,216, forward strand.
TACATTATTATGCAATGCAGTATATGACCTTGGGAAGAACATGTGCCAGAGGGACAGAGAGAGAGAGAGACAGAGAGAGAAAGAGAGAGAGAGAGAGAGAGAGTTGAGTAAATGTGTGACCACTTCAACCTCTGTGTCATCCTTGGCTGCACAACTAGCTGCCTCAGTAGTCACAGAGCGACTCTCGTGAGGACTCAGAGTATTATTCACTCGATTTTCCCGCTTGTATGTATTGCATTAACACCAAATAGCAATGCAAGAGTTGAATGACAGAAACGAGGACTTTTTCTTTTGCCTGAAACGATAATTAACGCCAAAGGCCTACTCCAAAACGGCTCTCGGCTCCGATCTTTCTGTTGCATCAAAGAACCTGTAACTGGAGTTAAAATGGAAAACAGGCTGCCAGAGAAGCCACCTAAGCTAGCGCCTATTTCTCAGGATGACATTAATATAATAGGGCTGGTGCCCAAAACAACTTTGTATTGATTCGCATAACCTTTTAAGCCAGTCGATTGCAGCACTCTAACTCAGAACGCTGCAGCGTTTCAATGTTTCCGAGCGAGGATTTGTTGCATTGCTGTCCGGTAGACATTTTCCTGTTACGTCTTCATGCAAGCTGTGCCTTTCATGTAAAAATATTTAAAAAGTAGGTCAACAATAACCCCGGCGATGATAAGCTTGTCTCGTCCTGTTGTAATGTGCATTTACAGCTGCTTTGCTGAGTCATGATCCTCAGCAGGATTACTGCTCACCCGCATATAGACCGTCCCCAAAGACAGACGCTTTGGATTCGTCCGGCAGCTACTGAACACGAAGTTGGCTCAAAAGCTGAATGAGGAGCTGAATGCATTGCTAACAGTAAACAGGCCTCACCGTCATTTCATCTTGAATGAGGCCTCTTTATCTCAGATATTATAAATTCATGCCGGGAATAAAAATAATAAATCAAATTGCTCACATCTTTGAATTTTTTTTTTTTTTTTTTTACATTTTCATGTACACAAACTTCATTGTATTTTAGCATTATTTCATTTTGTAGAGCAACACAAAGCAATATAACTACAGCTATGTGTTACAGAGGTGGAGAAGAAAGGTTTTTATAAATAGAAATCTGAAAGGTGTGGCACGCATTTGCATCCATCTCCCTTTTTTTCTGACACCTCAATGTATTAGTAATACAGAATATAATCCGTGTACAGATACAGCTGCACTTTGAACCTCTTGGAGGTTTGTTGGAGAACATTAGCGAACAATCATCTCCTGCAGACTGAGGAACACACCAAACAGTCGAGGGATAAAGTTGTGGAGAAGTCTAAAGCAAGTTTAAAAAACAAATATTTCATGCTTGCTGCTCTGTTTGACCCATTATCACAAAACAGAGTTTGAACTGTAAACTTACCAAGACATGTCCATCCACCTAAACTAACACGTCAGACATTAATCAGAAAAGCAGTCACAAAGTCCCTAAATGTTCTAGAGGAGCTACTGAGATTTATAGCTCATGTGGGAGAAGTTGGCAAAAAACTAAATCTTCCACACAAAGCTGACGTTTGTGAAACTTATGAAGGAAAAAGACTTTGTAAAAATAAAAAAATAAAAACAAAGACAAACCACACCAAAAGTTCACCCTAACTATTGTAAGGAAGAATGTGCACTGGTCAGAGGAGAGCAAGATTAAACTAACACCGAACAACCCCCTGAATGCAACCTCACTACTGTGAAACGTGGTGGTGGCAGCATCATGCTGTGGAGATGCTTTTCTGGCAATAGATGATAGGAAAATGTGTGGAGCTGCATGCAGGCTATTATGAAAGAAAACCTGTTAGAGGCTGCAAAAGACTTGAGACCCGGACAGGGATTCACCTCACAGCTGAAGACCAACCTCAAACCTACAGAGAAAAACAGTTTAGATCAAACCATTTCCATGTCTTTAGGATGGCCCAGTCAAAGTCCAGACATTTGTGCAAATGAGAATATGTGGCTCCTCATCAAATTTGACAACGCTTGAGCTTTTTTTGAGAAGAAGGATGATCAAAAATATTGGTGTCTAGATGTGTAAAAGCTAGTACAGACACAAGATTATGATCGCAGCACAAGGAAAGTATTAAATCAATTCGACTAAATAGCTATGCTCTGTTGACCTCACAATTGTGCACTGTTTTGTGCTAGTCCAATGTGCTTGTATATTGAAAAGGTCAATGGGTGTCAAAACTTTAGGAAGGCACTTTATATCTGTTTAATGCTTATTTTAGGACATATATCTGTTATTCAGGGCCCCAAATGATCACATAATCATATTCTGCATGTACAATTTGGAGCACGCAGTGTATGATTCTAATAGGCTTCTTTCATATGGACATTATGACTTTGAAGTGGACTGGAGTTGAAGAAAGCATTCGTGATGTTTAAACGCTGCATGGGAATACTCACAATATCTGCTTAGCATCTTAACAACAGACACACAGCCTGTAGCCTTCTTAAGAGCTTTAGTATTCCAAATCTCTGTGATTATATACATTAACAATGACTAATCATGTTATACAACCTGCCACTTCTCCGGCTCTCCAATAGGGCCGTGCGACTCGGCTCGCAGACTCTCGTGTGTCTCTGGAGGGGGTGAAAAAGAAAGTGCTTTGTGCCAGAGAGTTCAGGACGGTGCCTCGGAGCAGCAGGAGGAGGGATTGAGTCTCCTCCAGAAAAAATAAATAACGCCCTTGTCTGCAAAGTGACCGGTGCTCGCTCCCAGACTTTCAAGGCAGCTCGAGTTACTGTGGCCCCCGGAGAGGAGCAAACAGGTTGTGTCTGAGAGGAATACCTTCCCACACACATGACATCATTCCTGGGATGGCTGCAGCATTATATAAAAAAATAATAAATAACCGAAGCCTCTCAGCTCGACCAAAAGAGAAGCACACGACCTGATGTTTTCCAGCAAACCCGTCTGAGCACATGACTTGATCTGGTGAGAGAACTGAGGGAGCTGTCGAAGGTTTCGGTTCGATTGCTGATTTTTTTCAGGAAGCTTGTTAGTCTATGGGAAGCTTCACTCTACAATTGTTAACATTCAGGAGTCTGAGAGTGTCACCTCTCACACAGTGAAGTTCTTGATTTAATATCTGCACTCACTCACTCACTCACTCACTCACTCACTCACTCACTCACTCACTCACTCACACACACACACACACACACACACACACACACACACACACACACACACACACACACACACACACACACACACACACACACACACACAAAGAAATAATGTGATCTTACAAGCCAGCCTTAGACATGAGTCTATTGTCTGGTTTGAAATTAGCTCCGACCGCCCTGCTACCAGTGAGGGTGGTCTCCCCTGGGCTCTGTGGATGACATTAAAGGGATTTGTCCGTGAAGATCCGACTCTATTACCGCTGATAATGCGCTGGCTGAAAACCACAGAGAGATCAGAGGGAAAAGTGTGTGGCTCACAAATTGTAATCATGTATATCTTAATAATCTAAAGCAAGCTCGGTCTGGTTCATCTGAATCACCAGACACTTCCTCTGCAGAGCCACGGGAGCTCGCAGAGCTTTAAATGCTGGGCCAAAATGATGTTTCTAGCTGATGGATGCATAGAAAAGTCAAAACATGTAAACCAAAACAAGACGGATACCACAGAAGACAGCACCACCTGCTGGTTGAGTCTGGGAAATGAACAGGGGCAGGAAGGTTGATTGGAGCCCACAGATGTCACTGATATGAACACATCTATGACTGTTCCTGCTTAGCATGCCCGAGAGGGACTGATTGAGCTGCTGCACACATCAAGGCCAGCTGCTGTGCTTTTGATGCTAAAATGGCAGGTTGTTAAATGTCAGTTAAATCCCCGCATTTAATAAAGTTTGGGTAATTGGGGAATGGTCGGGCCCAGTGCCTTGCGAAATGTCTCTTGAACCCTTTCACACTTTTTTTTTTTTTTTTGCAACCACAAATTGGGATTTTATGTAGCGGATAATTTCAAAGTGGAAGGAAAACATTCGGTGGTACAAAGGGTTTTACAAAAAGAAGTCCGAGAGTGGCATACATTTGTATTGAGCTCCTTAGATGACTTTTATTGGAGCTACAGGTGTGAGTGAGTCTTTCGGGATATTTAGAAACAAATTAGGTCTGAGTCTGGACTGTGTGTAGACCTTTCTAACACAGAAACCTGCTTTATTGTTAACCATCTCATGGTAGCTCTGGCTATATATTCATTGTTTTGCACCTTTGAATGTGTTTTATTCCCAATAGTAAGATCCACTCTTCATTCAACCAGCTGCCCCTGCTCAGAAAAATAATCTAAATAGATTGATGCTGTTGCCATTGTTTTCTTTTTTTTCAAAATTTTTTTTCATTTTTTTCACAAAGACGATTATGTTAGTCATGATCGTGGGCCAAAATTGAGGAGATTCAGCCTTTGGCAAACTTTAAAACCAGACATTTCTGTCAGCTTTGACGTTCTTATCAATATTCCACGAAGAACTGTAGAGTGCCCAATTAATGGTTGTCATGGCAACAGATTCCCCCACCTGAGCTGTGGGTCTCTGCAGGTCCTTCAGAGTTACCCTACCTCATGCTACAAGAGTTTGAAAACATATTCATGTCACACATTTTCCTCTAAGTTCATTATTACGCACAGCCTTGGTGATGTTCTTTCACGTCAAATTTCAATAACACTCCCTGCACTGCTGGTTGTAAATGATACATAATGTAAAGCTGTCAAAAAATAGAAAAAATTAAATAAACAAAACACCAGGTTGCTCCCGTTTTCCCTGACGAAGATGTTATGTGTCTTTCTGTGGTCATTCCTGCTCTCCACGATCTGTTGTTGACGTCCCTCTGCGACATGACGCAGCACATAACACTGTGCAAACATCTCAGCTGAGAATGGACTCTGGACTCTGGATCACCAGTGCGCTGTAAACCGCCACCTCACCCACATGTTGCCACATTCAGGACCGGCTGTACAAATGAAACAAAACAAAACAAACAAAAAAAATAAGTAAAATATAAATAAAAGCAAAAGGACTCATGGTTTTGTGGCAAAGGAGCTGCCCGGGTTAATCTGTGCGCGGCGACGACGACGACAGTTTTCTGTAACACCACAGCACCTGACCCCAAGCTCACCTCGCCATGGCTCCGTCTTCCTCTGGCTGTTTGGACTACGTTGCCAGGCAGTGGTCTCCGTAAACACAGCACCTGGCAGCTCCGGCAGGAAACCACCATGAGCTCTGTGGAAAATTAGATGCCATTACTGCAAACACGCCCGTTTTGCTCGGATAACTGGATATCTTCGCAGGAGTCGAACTGTGTCAATCTGTTCTCTTGTTTTTGTATGTTTCACAACAAGAACTCTGATTTTTTTCTTCTTCTTTTTCATCCTCAGCTAACCTCACTCAGATGAACTCCCAGCATCGGCTCTCATTCCTCCTCATTACTACAAGAAGCCTTTCACCAATTAACTCCCTCTCTAATTTACATTACAATTATGGCCAAGAAAGTGTCATTTACTGGACCTCCATGCTGCTTATACCCCGTCTCATCAATTTCCTGTTATTGTTGGCAGTTGAGCTGAAGCCCCAGTATTGATCCCTCACCCTGGGAGAAGATAAGGTGGGGGAATCGAGATGGATTCCATATCTATTATCTAATGGAATTCCTCCTCCCAGAAAGGGCTATGGATTTTCTGCCACTGAAGCTGTGAAAATGTGTGTCTGTGCGGGGCCTCTTCTGTGTGTGTCAGTATATGAGTGTCCTCTCAGAGAGCGGATAGTGACTCTGATTTTTGTTTTTTGTTTTTTGTTTTTTGTGGGGGGGGGGGGTGGGGGAATTAATGCAGTGAACAGAATATGTTGGAACGCAGCACCGAGGCTCTACGGAGTGCTGAAGCATTCAGGGAAATGCTTTCTCTGTGAATGCGTATTGACCTGCTGCTCGTTAAATGGCTCTCTCAGGAAACCGTGGATATATAAGGCCATGTTCTTCGAGCATTGCATCAAACTATGACTCATAAGACTGAGCTTTGTCAGACAATTGCACAGTTTTGTTTAAGTATAATAAAAAACAAACAAACTGATAACTTTCTTAACCCGGGGTTCTTTGCTTAACTTTAATACCTTCTTCAGGAAAATGTTTATTTGAAGTTAAATTAAGTAAGTAAAGTTTTGCAGTGCTTAAATAAACAAACACACACAGACACACAAAAGCTCGATTTAATTATGTAGAGATCTAACATCACTGATCAAATGTTTCTAGTTAAGCCACAAAAACTGTTTCTGGTCAGCTGAAATTTCAAGAAGCAGTGGTATTAGACCTGGCAGCGGCAGTTGGAACAGGATGATTGTGTCCATCTGTTGCACTTAATAAGCTTCCAACAAGACACAAAACAGAGAAAGACCAGGCCTTGCACACCAACAGAACCAGAGCACAAACAAAATAAACATTTTAGGGAATGAGACAGCTGGTCACCATTATATGCCATTTGCAGTTTTGGTTGTTTTCATGGCCAAACGTGGCACCTGCATTGATACAGCTAATCCCAAAAGGATTCATAACCCTGGCTGATTCAGATGTGAAGTTGTTGTTTCTCGTAGGAAACACAGAAACACGACCAAATGTTCGAGAAGCAACGAGTCTAGATACTTTTAACTGGTATCACCTTTAAGTGATATTGTTTTCGTTCTCCTCTGCTGTTGCTTTATTATATCTTTTGTGCCTGTTGTGCTGCACACTATGTGTTTGGGTCTTTGGTATTTCTGTGATATTTTCTCAGACATTGCCAGATTTAGCTTGCAAAGGTGAAACAGGAATCACAGGAATAAACAGACGGCATCACCGAACAAAGCAGAAGTGGGGGTTGGGAGGGGGGGGGGGGAGAGAAATCAGCTTAGAGGAGCAGAAAGTCTCTGTGGAGATAAACGGGTTAATTATTTCATCCACTGTTAGTACAAAAATATTGATTTTTGCCACTTTTATAAATGGACTGCAGCAATTTACCAGCAGGTCAGAGATCAAATGATGCATTTATGGGGTTCACCTCATGAATTAAAAGAATAAAACCATACATGGATCATGATAGAGGGCTACAAAGACAATACTGCATCAAAAAAGAACACAAGCCTTTAACTTCTTCACATTTTTGCCAAATTATACCCACTAGCATTGGTGTTTTTTATTAGAATGTTCTGTTAGACACCAGAACATGACTGCAAAGTTGCGAAGCCAAAGGAAAATACTACTTCTTTTTCATTTTGCAAAGGAAAATCTGAACGGCAAGATGTGCATTTGCATTTAGCCCCCTTCAAACAAGTACCCCTAAATAAAACTGTGTCCAACCAACTTGCCTTCAGAAATAACCTCATTATTTCCTCCACTTTGGAGGAGCTGCGGAGATTGATGGCTCGGGTAACAATGAATAATCCAGCCGTGATGCCTCTGAACTATGTCCAAATCCTGATGTTTCTCAGAGTCTTCCTTCAAAGAACATGCTTTTTTTTTATAGCACACAAGAGACAGAGCCCCAGCACTTTTCCTGCAGGATTATTTATTATTTTTCCAGTGCGAACAGTTACCTCACCCCAGATTCTGTTGAACAGACAAGCGCGCAAATGCACATCCTTCTGTGGCACAAGTTCAGAAACGGAGACTGAAGTCAGTGCTGTAATGGAGAAGGTGATAGCCTTAGTGGGCAAATGAATGTCAGCTGCAATTAGAGGCCCACGTAATAGCATCTAACAGAGAGGCCTCGACGCAGACGGGTCAAGAGTTTACCATGTATCTCCAGAATTACACCCACCCTGGAGCGGACTGTTTTCAACCAAGGACGTCTCGAGGGCGGGGAAGCAAGAAGACGAGCAGGAAGGCTGGAGAGCCCGGCAGGCTGGAGAAATCCCAGAAGAATATATATTAAACATCTTGTTGTCCTTCAGCCTCAGCTGCAGCAGGCTTGAAGATAGATGTGAGCCCTGACGCCATGTACTGATCTGACCTGGGTTAAAATGGCACAACAGTGAGAAGAACAACACTGAAACAAGGCTGTTACGTTTTGACACAAGATACGGATCCGTCAATAAAATAATGTAATCCAATGAATGATAAATGAGAAGTAGTACAAATATATATGCATCTTATGGTTCAAGACAAAGGTGATCAAATTTAATCAGTCACTTATATGTTATGCTTTTACTTAGAAACTGTTGCTGAAGATGATATATATTTTCGGACCATGAGCCGCCACTTTGAACATTTCGATGCGGCTGAAAGACTGGACTGCTGGGTGATGAAGAGGACAGCACAAGCTCAAGAGCAAGATTAAGTGACATTAAGAGCTACAACAAAAGAGAGACAGAGGAAGTGTGTGTGAGGCTGTTCAATTCTGACGCCTCTGCTGGTTGTAGAGTGCAGGAGGAAGACGTGTTGACTTTTCTCGATAGGCTACTGCACTTCACGTGTTGGAACAAACATCCACGGTACGCATTTCTGTTGTTGGTACAAATTTAATTAAAGGTTTTTTAAAAATCTTTTCTGTGTATATATCTCATGTCACAACGTTGTCACCAGCAACTTAGGGACAAGTGGGAACTGTAATTGTATTTTAATTTTTTTTTCAAAGTTAGTGGGTGCAGCTTATATTCAGGAATGGTCCCAAAATTGTATTGCATAATTGTCTTCTTCATCTTCAGACATGGGGTCAACAACAACCTCTAACCGAACTCACTAGGAACTTTCTAGAACGTGTAAATGGCCCATATCAACAAGAAAAGGTCCTAGATTTGACAACACTACCTTTAATACATCTGTCCCTTTGTGCACAGTGTCAGAATACACAATGTGATCTGGGTCCACACATGATTTATGCCCTTTTTTCACATTTGAAGATGAATTAAAAAGGCAGCAGCACCAAAAAGACTTTGAAATTGTTTCCTCAGAGAACAACCAAACTGCAGAGAAGCTTTATTATCTGATTTGACTGTGAATTTATGTTCATAATCTTCCTTCTGTCCTTTGTGGATCTGAGCCCGTTTGGATTTACCACCAACTGTTTTACAAAATAATAACTTAAAAGGAAATTTTCAAAAGTTACATTTGGACTTAAAAAAAGAGAAACAAATGCAGAGCTACATCTTCCATTTCTCTACTTTAAATATCAGTTTCATTTTGCTGAATAAAGTTAATTTTATATACTTTCAAATCTGCAACTGAGAGGAATTTGTAGAAAATGTTAGATTGGGAATGCATTTCTCTTGTTAGTCCAGTAACAGGAGAAATTATACTTAATGTCCTTAAATATAAAATTGCTTGCAAAGTTTTGTCTCCTGCTGGTGAGAATTAGTCAAAAACACCTTTGGTTATGTAGCTGGATGGGTATGTGGCTGTTCAACCAACACAAAAAGAAAAGAGCAAACATTGTTTTCAATGCTGAAAGGTTGATTAATAAATAAATTAACCATATATGAATGTTTGAATACCAAAAGAGGTTTCAAGTCTTGTCTAATTGTTTTTATTGCAATGGATTACATATTATCTACTCAAAGATGGGGAAGCTATCAGTATCGCTTATATACCTGCATTTCAGATTGGACACGATCTCTTCACAAAGACAAATAAATGACTTTTGACTAGGGAAAAAGTTTTTTACCTGTATCTTTGACACAAAATTTAGTTTGAGCAAGTTGCAAAATGTGATTTGGAAATTTTGAAACAAGGGAATGGTTTTGTCTAACTTCAGTCTTATGTTATAGCAACAACACAGTGCTTGTCTCAAATGATGAGACAAACCAAATCACATATGAAAGTTACATGCATTTGTGAGCATATACATAGGAGACAAAGCTCAACAAAGTGGTGCAGGAATGTGAAGAGGAAGAAAAACATGACATGGCTTTCTAAGTCAGCTGTGAGGGAGATGATGTGTTAGTCAGATAAGACCAAATCAAATCTTTTTACAAAGAATTGTTAAGTCACAGCTGATTGGAACTTGGTTGGCGGTATGCTTATCGTGTTTATGTGAACAAAATGTTGAAAACGATGCATCATTTTCCCTCTACTTTCAAATTACACACTATTTTCTGTTGGTCCCTCAGATCAGATCCTAACAAAATGCATCAAAGATTAGAGTTTTAATGTGTCAAGTTTACATATATATATTCTGTAAGAGACTAGCTCAAAAGTCAAACAAAGCCAGTGATACACCTTTTTAATTACAAAGAAAAAAAAATAAAAGCTTTCTGGAAAAATGAAGGTATATTTAATGTTATCCAGCCATGTTAAATTAGTACTTTCCAAACCCTTTAATGCATCCTGTGATAATACCCCACGTCCATGGTAACCATGTTTTTTATTTGCAGCTCCATTGAGCTCAGGTGCTCGATGTTTCTCCACATGTTCCTCTCATGCGCCCCAGCTAACGCCTCCTCTCACAACGCTGCGCAGCTTGTAAGGAGTAAATAAAGCAAACAGCAGAAACACTCAGGAAAACTGTTACATCAACCCTTTTCTGGCAAAGCCTTTCCTGCACATCTGCTTGTGCCATCACCTCAAAGGAGCACCTCTCCACCGCCTTGCTTTTAATTTGAGTGAAAAGTCTCATCATCTGTTGTTCTTTTTTTCACATCCTCGGGGGAGAGGGAAATGTAAAACGAGAGCTGTGTGATGAAGGGAGGGTATAACAGCAGTAAAACATGCATTATAAACAGTGGGAGTAAAAATGGCTTGTTTTTATTATTATTTACATCATTACAAGTGGGATCGTGGAGGATTTTACTTCACCGTGGAGACAATGTGATGAGTGACTCTGAGAAGATTGATGCTGTCGCGGACAAAAAGGGTCAGTGTCGCTGAATACGGAGCATTGCATTATAATGCTTCTCTTGTCTGTTTGCCAATACGACCTTGCCTGTTGAAGATTTCAAAGCACTTTGATTGCTTGTATGACCTTCGGGAGGTTGTCGCATGCATGTCCCCAATTAGATGTGAGCATTTCTGGACGCCACATGGACTGTGCAAATTAAGGCCAGCGTCTTTCCCCTCTTTCGTTACTTTATTTCTCTATGACACGCTTCTAATTCTTCTATGGTAATGGCTAGAATCATCCTCACTGATTTTTTGCAACAAGTTGGGGATCAACGCAACTGCGAGGATCCTTGCTGACTTGAAAACCACAATACTTTCAGAGGCACACACTAAGACCCATTGGTTTTCAAGAAAAATTATAGCGATACAGTAACAATGAAACCTAATAAAATGACACAGTTGTAGAAAAAAAAGTTGTAGGCTTTTGCTTCCAACATGCAAAAAAAACCCCATACACAATAGATTAAATGGTGATTGCAAGCTGACTTTAGGTGCAATTTTACATTGTTTTATCCTGCGCGTCCTTGTGCTGTCCTGTGATAGTTGGGCCTCCTGCTGAAGGAGCACCTTGTTGGAGATATAGAATAATAAGAATAAAGGATATAAATAGAAGGGTAAAATAAGTGCAGCAGATGAATGGATGGGCTATGTTTTGTTCATTGCTGCTATTTTTTTTAATGTTAGAATTACCTCAGAGTCTAAGTCAGTTCATTTTCATTAAATAAAATGTAAATGAGAGCAAAGAGGAAGTGATCACGTTGTTAATGAGCTCATCTGAGTCCCATTCATTTACTGCTCAGCACTCAGAGCAATAATCTTAATGAGCAGCAGTGAATTGTCAAGATGGAGACACTTACTTGCTGTGCAAGAACAGACAGAAATAGTAATAATGAAAAAAAGAAATACTCATTTTTAAAATTTCATATGCAAATGATAAAAATGTACATCAGAGAAAATGAATTATAATTAAGCTTATGCAAACGCACGCCGACGTGCCACACGGGGAAAGTTTGTCTGCGAAAGCAAAAATGTGAACGCGGCTAATTATTTCTTCCAGTTTCTGTTGCGAGGTAACTCGGCTCCTGTTAGCGCTGTGGAAGTCCCGCTCATCACACAGCCATCACTTTGCTTGTGAATAACCTCTCACTGGATCAACTGATTTGAAAATTGTGTTTTAATCCTTTCCATTAGTGATGAAATGGTGATGCCATCTTTTTTATTTTTTTTATCATTCCAAATACATTCCTAAATTATTTTCTCACTGACACTAATAAAAAGACACATGGATGTCCCAAAACTTCCATTTATGGTTTGGAAATGACTAGATTACATTAGATTCCTTCCCACTGAGAATAATGCCCAATCAAGTCAAAAGCCCCTGTGGCTTCATTGTCACACACCTGATATTTTCAGATATATATATAAAAAATAAATGGTTTCAATGAATAAAATCAAGCAAAGTGCCAGAACAAAACTGTATAATCTCCTCCAAACACATCTACCTGTGTTGATGGTGTGTCCAGTCACACCGTTGTGTTACTTACCAGGCAAAGGTGGGGCCAACACAAAGACTTGTTGGTGCGTTTGGCAGACAGTCAGCTCTAATGGTCGCTCGGTGAAACTGCAGTGATCCAGCAGAGTTCCTCTGTCTTTGCAGCCCTCCATCTGTCATTGGAAAGCTGCAGCGCTCCCCCAGGTGGGAACGTTGTGTCAGCCTGGCAGGGTCATTACAGCCAGGCCCGGGTGTGCCGCTGGTGCAGCCCTGCTCCTCTGCTGTCCCTGTCCAGCTCCAACCCTCCCACCAGGTAGCAAGATCTCACACAGACCTAATGTATTCACTCTAATTAAAGCGTGCCAGGCGCCACAAGAGCCCAGCTGTTACAGGAATAGAAAGGCCAACTGTTTGTATCAAAGGATGGCAATGTCATGGACTCGCGCCCAATGCCACCTGCATCACCTGGACTCACAGGATGAGTTTAAATATGGACAAACATTTACTTTGAAAAGGATCCACCGCTGGGATTCTACGTTAATTAGATTTTTGAAACGACACAAGACCAAAGGAGAAATGAGCGCAGGAGAAAAAAATGGAGTGTGAATTCTATTTTTTGGTCTTATATTTCAAATTGATTTACGACTGTAAACCTTGAATATACATCGACAGACGGATGGTTTTTACTTTGTGCTGAATTTGGGTCACTTGGAATCAGATCCTTGAATGTTAGGTTGTTTCTCCAACATTAGCACAACTGCAGCAAGATGGCAATCTTGAGCGTGTCTGTGCTGTGTGGGGGAAGGGTGTGAGGAACGCGTACACAAGCATGATTGAGAGTGATAACACACTCCTCCTAGCTCTGATTGATTATTTCTGATTGGGAGCTGTGTACTTCTGCAGAATTTTTTTTTAAAATAAAAGTTGGCTACTGCAGCTTCAACTGGGTTTTCCTGTTGGACCTGTTACTTAGAAAAATAAAAAACAAAAAAATGTACGTGTCCTATCTGGCAGTGTGGCACTCATGTATTTATATATTAATCTTTATATAACAAGTAGGTTTCATAACACCCTAATTTCTAACCCCAGTGTTATTGTCTTTCAGCTGGCAGTCAGATCATGTTGGATATGTGGCATGACTGCTACTCTTGACTTGTCTTTGAACACTATTCCAATGATTGTCTTACCACGTATCGCGGCTGACCCGCAAGCCCTTGCCTGACAATTTGCATAAATCGCAGTCGAGATCTGACAGTTACTAGGCAGCAAAGGCAGGGAGACGTGCAGCTAATGTGCAAAAAACCAGGCCACCAACCCGCAGGATGGGAGGCTTTCCTGCCAGAGTGACAAATGTGCTGAGAGCCCCCTCTAAGGTTCTCCTTTTGTTTGAGCAGTGTGCACAAGTGTCTGAGTTTATATGCGGGACTATGTGCTTACGAGCGCTGCACAAAAGAATAAGCTGATTTTAGTTCACATTCAGATGCAAAATATAAACATGATGCAGGGGAGCAGAACCAATACTGGTGAAATCCTTTAGGCACAGCGCGTGTGAAATGTTGTGAGCCATGTAAGAGAAGAAAACATCTCACTCAAGTTGATCAGGTGATCTACTCTACAAAAAATATTCAAGAAAAAAAACAAATAAGACCAAGCACATGTGGATTATCGACGCATCAATTCAAAGCACGTCATCAGATTATCAGTCTTTGTTCCCTTAATACATGGAGTCATAGCCTGAGAAGAGCTTTTTGCATTTACCTCGGTTGTCTTTGTTTGATATTGAAATTGGCTTCGTGTTATGGAGCGTTTAAGACTGACAAAAAACAAAACAAGGAAAGAAATTTGTAATATATTCTCACAGCAGTTCACACATGTTTCTGCTTCAGTCGCAAAGCTTAATACAAGCCAAGTTTTTTTTTTTTTTTGACGTGTTCAAAACAGCCCTGCAGCTGGCATTCCAGCTCTATCAAAAGAAAAGGTATAAGATTAACATGTGCAGAGCAACAGCTGCAGGTTAAATTTGGATCATTTGCAGCCATATTAAAAAATGTGCAGATACATTATGAAGAGGTTGGTTTGTCAGATTAAAAGTATCTTTTGAAAATAACCTTTATTGAGGTATTAAACATCCTTTTAATTTTTCTTTACATTTCAGTTTTAAAGAAGTTTTTTTCTATTATTGGTCTAATGTAATATTCTAGTCTTAAATATCATGTTTTCATTAGATTTAAGTGGGATAATCGTCATTAACATTTCTGTACATTTGTCCTATTTTTAAATCATAATAAAAATAATCTGGTTCATACCAGTGTACAAAATGATGCAGTCAATACGTCAGAAAATAAATCTTAAACTTGCTCACATTTTAATAACAAAAACAAAACTAAGCTACATTTCAATTTGAACATGATAATAATAATAATATCATTAGACCTTCATTTGCAGACCAAAATTGAATTTAACCAGTCTGTCACAATTTCATGGAGAAATAATCATCTATTGTTGACTGATATGTTAAAACATTGGTCCAGTTTTAGAGTATGTTAATGTCCAGCTTTTAAATGAACTCTTACTGTTTTGGAACAAGACAAAATGGTAAAAAAGAACAAAAAAAACCAACAAAACAAACAATCCCAGGTTAAATCAGGGTCAGTCCGCTCTCACTCTCTATTTTGAGTACAACCTCAACAAATTGTTATTTCTGACTCATGTTTTATTGTGACATAAAAGAATTCTCTTGAACGAAACAAGCATATTCAAAATGGTGAAGCTCAGCAAGATTCATTAGGCTGGCCTGTGTTGATGAATGTCATCAGGGATACTTTTTACAAAAATGTCAGGCGCAGGAAAGGGCCACGTTTGCAAGTTTAATGAGTTTCTGAGTGCTTGAGTGGCCGCATTCAGAGACACCACAGGGTTTAAGATGGGTCTCTCGTCTCTCCAATTAGATATGAGTGGAGGCTTACTGTACTGCGAGGCCAATCTAAAGTGACAGTCAGAAAACAACATGGTGGGGAGCGAGGGGGATAAATGACGGAAGTCAGCCGGAGCGTGACAGACCAGTCATTTCCCAGTGTGCAGCCCTGACTCACTCTCACTCAGGGTTACAGGGTTCCTACGGAGGTCCAACAAACCTCCACGCATAAAATTCAATACTGTTCCAGACTCAGTGTTCCAGAGTGCTCAGGTTTTTAAGCTTGTCGTAAAAAAGCAATGAAGTTCAATGTGAAATTAGAGCAGATGTTTCTACATCCTGGAAACCTGGAAAAAAATGGAAGGAAGGACGCAAAGAAGGGAGGAAAGAAGGATGGAAAGAATGAAGGAAGGAAGGAAAAATGACAAACACAAGATAGGAAATAATTAATAGCAAAGGAGGTATGGCACAAATAGAAAATAAAAGCACAAAGGAAGATTGGGAAAGCAGAAAGAAAGGCATAAGGATGGAGAAAGGGAGGCCAAAAAAGGACACATTACAACAGTGTGATAGGGAATAAATGCCAATATTTTGCTATATTGACTGTCTTTCTCCAGAGTTTCCAGTCTGCAAAGAACACAGAATAAATGCATAAAAGCTGGTTATTTGCACCAGTCTAATCTTAAAAATCATCATGCTAACAAACCAATCATGAGATAAGTCAATGACAAGAAGTCATAAAACATAAAAATGTCATTTTCCATGCAGTACTCCCATCTACACTGCTTCCACCTATAATAGTATCATAGATACTCCACATCTACTCTGCTTGTGACACCAGTCGACTGGACGGCACGATGTTTTGCCCATGTAAACAGAAAACTGACGATGGAGTTTTAGGTTGTCACCTGCCACTCTGATCCAGTGGTTTGGCTCTGTGTAATCCCAGACATGAATGGGACACAGGCACACACAGCTGTTTATCCCGAAGCTCTATTTTTAATCCCGCTAGTCCAAGAATAAAAAGCACAATCCTTACGTTTAGCCGCAATCTGAGTTTTTATCTGGGTGCAACAACAATCCCAGCAAGACTGTTCGCTCATCTTCTGCTTGGGCTGTATACCAATCGGGACTCAGGTGGAAACATTTAGCGGTGGTCTGACGAAGCCCCCAACACTTCAAAAGCACTTTTGATGTTTCCCCTCTGCTTCTTTCAGGCCAGTCATGCATCAGTACTTCTGTGAAAAACAGGCTCTGAGACAATATTAGAAACGATGCCTGCAGGCGGGTCTTTGAAGCTGAACGGCGGAGCCAGTCAGGCCAGTCGGCCCCGTTGATGGCATGCTACTCTCCCCCACTAGTTTGTATGATGCTGGATGGTTTTCAGTCGGGCTAGAGGGAATACAAAGCAGCCTCTTCCTCCAATCCTTGTCAGCAGAAACGTTAAATCTTAATATCACAGGCCATGCTGCGGCGGAGGCCGATGAAAATCTTGCAGTCGTTTGCTCAGCCGAGCATGTAACATTCGGTATCAAGCAACTCAAGCAGCTCACAATGCACTCATTTCGAGTTAATATAACCAATGTCAAAGACTATCTGAGTGCCTTAAGTCCTCTGTAGTACTGAGGAAATATTCATGATGGCACAAGTTCACATTTCACGTGCTCCTGCTTCTTTCTCTATTTTCTTTTTCTTGAGGGCACAAAACACGTGGAGAAAGTGGCTACAACTCAAAGCGGCTAGGTGCAACATGCTGTTTGTTCAGTGACTGTTCTGATACCCCACTTAAACCCCACTGTGACAATACCACTATCCCAGCACAGCTCCCCGTCCTTTACTTGGATCAAGTTTCATCTCTAGCGTGATTTATTGCCTTTTTGGTTGCACCTTGCTGGAAATAAACCTCGCCAGACATTTGTATCGTAGCTATTCTTCTGCAGAAATGAAAAGCTTTCCGAAGGCATCAATTTGTCACTTTAAAAGCACACGCTTTGGTTTATTTTGTTCAGATTGTATGTGATAGAGCAACACAAAAACAGCACTTAACTGCAAAGGGGACGGGAAATGATACTTGGCTTTCTTCTTTGTTTTTTTTTTTTTTTTGTTTTTTTTACAACAAATAATCTAAAAAGTGTGTCAAGCATTTGTATCAATGCACTTTGAATCAATACTTCTCAAACACCTTTTGCTGCAACGGCAGCTGCAGGTCCTTTGGGGTATGTTTTTACCAGCTTTGCACAATTAGAGACTGGAACTTTTGCTTGTTTGTGTTTGTGTGAAAAAAGTCTGTAAACTATGTATCCTTTTTCAATTCAATTATGGAAAACTTTGGGCTGATCTATCAGGTTTGTGGTTCTAATCTAAAAATGTGAGGTTGTGAATCATTCTGCTTGGCTCTTTATACAGAAACATTAGTGACTAAAACTATATTTTCTTTGGATAGAACACAGTCAACTGGGGGTTTTCTGCCTGTCTTGCAGATTTTGCAAAACCAGATGATGGTCTGAGTCAGTTTTTAAAGCATTGAGAAAACAATATTTTCCTTTGTCAACTTTGCTGGACATCTCCCATCTTGGAATCCATATTTCATAAACACGTCTTACCAATCCTTCCATTCTGTCCCACCTTGCTCTTTTTCTATCTCGGTGCAGCTGACTGCACAACAGGGAAGAGCTTATATTCTAGGTTCTCCTTAATTATTAATGTGCTTCTCAACACGCGGTCTGATCCAGCCACACAACTCGAAGTACTGACACAGGGAGAAACTGCTCTCTCAAGGGTCCAACCTTCCTCTCATAATATCAGACACTAATCCAGTTTCTCCAGGTTTTTTTTTACAGAAGTACGCACTTGTTATCCACCAGAAAAGCTGCAAAGAGTGAAATGGCTATGACAAATCTGTGTTAATCTGTAAAATCAACAGTTACCAGGGACGATAAACATTGCTAGTTTTTTTTTTTTCTATGCAAATTCTGGATAAGGGCTGCACAATGGCGCAGTTGGCAGAGCTGTTACCTTGCAGCAAGAAGGTTCTGGGTTCGATTCCCGGCCCCGGTCTTGTTCTCCCTGTGCATGCATGGGTTTTCTCCGGGTACTCCGGTTTCCTCCCACAGTCCAAAAACATGACTGTCAGGTTAATTGGCCTCTCCAAATTGCCCATAGGTGTGAGTGTGAGTGTGAGTGTGTGTGCATGGTTGTGTGTCTCTGTGTTGCCCTGCAACAGACTGGCGACCTGTCCAGGGTGACCCCACCTCTCGCCCGGAACGTTAGCTGGAGATGGGCACCAGCAACCCTCCTGACCCCACTAAGGGACAAGGGTGTAAAGAAAATGGATGGATGAAATTCTGGATATTAATAGAAAATCCTTTATGTAAATTATGGTGGTGGGTATTTAATAGATATATTTACCCAGTTACACTTATTTGAGTAACTTTTAGAGAAAAAAAATGCTTTAAGTTGTCATTTTATGGTAAATGGTAATATAGTGATAAATAAATATAACAATGCCTTAAAATTTGTTTTTAGGAGCTTTGTCAATCTGGGTCAACATTCATTCTTCACCACCTCCTTATTGTAATAAAAACTCTAAATATCTGAACAGCTTTGCATTGAAGCAGTCGGTTTTTGATTTGCTTTGCAATTATTCAGTTGAAAACATTTGGACTTCTTTCATGAAGTAGGGAGCATTAACATAGCGGGAAGTTGAATAGTTACCAGAGATGTGGTGACACAGGTGCTCATTTCAGGGTTTTCACCAGAGAACCACCAATAAGCAGAGTATCATCAACGCTTGATTGGGTCTATCTGATACTGACTAGAATCAGAGTCTCCACAAAACGCTCAACTGATACCCAGTAGCTCTCTTTAGTACGACTAGAGGTTGAGTTGAGACAGTGGGAGACACACTGTCCTGCTCTGTGGGTTGGGGGTCTCCAACAAAGCCTCCGACAGAGGTAAGGTCAGAGCCTATTGATTTTAACGCTGCTCAATAAGGGAGCAGGCAGCTCGGAGCAGAAGATAACACTCTGGAGTGAGAGTGAAGAAACATGGCCTCGGCTCGGTTACACCGTCTGCAACATCCATTTCATGTAGGTGTGTTATAATGAAAAAGCAATACGGGGTATCTCTATATGATTGGCTTTCCACCTGGATGCTTTCATCCATTTTATCACTCAGATCAGCAATCAGCTTAGAGGAAAAGGCAGCAGGAATGTGCAGGTTTGTCCCTGCGGCAGCTTGGTGCAAAGCGCAGTGAGGCCTTTGAGTGCTCTGCCGTACCTATGGAAGACAAAAAGTGGGGCAGGGAGTCTTTAATGTGCGAGGGAGAATTATGCATCCTTTTCATCACAGCCTCTCCCACCATGCAGGCGTTTATGATGAAAGTGACAGAGAGCCAACACAAAGCTAATTCCACAACTGTCACATTTGATCACCCCCTTACCTTGTAAACGAGCAGCAGTAATGACAATCACCTCATGGCCCCTGTTCACACGCATTTACAGGGAGGGTGGTTGATAGAACCCAGTCTGAGGTAATGTGCTAGAACGTATGTTGTAGAGATGGGTTTTAACAGGCTCAGTCCCTTTTGGATAGCAGGTTCTAAAACCAGGTCATCTTCAAAAAGAAATGGCACGATGGCGTAGAGGTGCAGCACCTTGCAAAAGCCTTCAGACCCCTTTTCACATTTCTTAGAATTTTATCCGACAGACCGATAATATGTAGCACATACGAAGGGGAAGTGCAATGCAATCATAAAGGGTTTAGAAATTGTTCACAAATGAAAATCTGAAAAGTGAAGTGTACGTTTGTATTCAGCAACTTTGAGTCAATATTCTGTAGAACCACCTTCAGATCGGATGGAGAGCAACTTTAAACAAATATTTTTAAATCTACCCACTGATTGTCAATTGGGTTTATGTTTGGACTTGGTTTGGGCCATGATAGCGTATGGACATGCTTTAATCTACATTCTATCCACCGGTCCATCCATCCGTCCATCTATTTATTCTACTTCTTCTGCTTAATCAGTCGGTTGGGTTAACCAGCAGCCAATCTTTCCTCTCCTCAGCCTCTTGGGTGACATCCTCTGCAGCTGTCAAAGGTCAAAGGTCTCTTTTTGTGTTCCAATCTTGTAAAAACATTACAGAAATATTTGCCGTCTCCTATTAGCAAAAGCCAGGCTGACAGTTTGTGTGTGTGTGAGTTAAAATTTACTTTTGTTTAACAACAGTTTCTTTTTCATTCACTGCCCAAATTAAACATGGGATTTTTCTAAATGTTTCACTTTAGTCTAATCCAATAAAAATTGGCCCTTATTTTAGGCTTTTTACGCGTCTTTCTTAGCGGCGCAAATAATTTGCGTATTAGGTAAGACATATTTTTGAAATGTAATTCTCCCGTTCCACCAAGTATTTTTTCTCTTTCTGAGGTTTGGTATGTGCCATTAATTTAACAGTTTGATTTCAGGAGACAGAATGTGTGACACGATCATTCATAAAGCTCTAACAGGATGGTCTACACACACTAACTATTTGGGAAATGATTAAAATTCATGAGAAAATATCTTATCTCACACTCAAACAAGGAGCATTAATTATTCAAGCATCCAACTGTAATATTCTTGATTGGTAATTTAACTTTTCTTTCTTTTACTTGTGCTGAGCATCACTAACAACACCATGAATTATATATGTGTCCAGCAAAAGAACATATTATGGGATCTAAATTGCAATCTGAGCAAATCTTCCTTTTTATTCATCCCAGTCCTGTTTAATGACGCACAAGGAGATTGCTCTCACTGTTGCCATTAATCGAAGCTACTCGGCTTGCTTGATGAGGAGAATGTTATGAAGAGGAATACCAATGAGTGGAGGAATGTGCAAATGTGCAGGCAGCCAAGTGCTTTATGCAGCTCAAACACAACCTTTTTACATCCTTACTTGGAACAAAGTCTAATGCAATCTGACGGTTTTCCACAATGGATTGTATCAAACCGTTCGGTTTCTAAAACAATACCATTTAGACTTTACCCCCATTAATGCTGGCAATTTAAAAGCAATGTGATGCATTTCCTATAGTATACATCTGTTGATTAAAAAAAGGAAAGAAATGGCTTCTCTTTGAAGGACCCTTGCGCTTGTCCATGCCCTCCTAATGTTCCTGAAAAAATTACGAGTTGCATCGATTTCATTTCACATTGCCGTGCTTTGTCCCATTCATAAATAAAACTCAACGAGTACAGTAAGCAGCATTGATGACATTTTGGTCAGAGGGATGTAAATGCCCCTTTGTACGCAAGTTTGGAAGATGTGACACCCGGACTGATCCGTTATTGGATGGCAGAGTTTACCGGTTGATATGACGTACCAATAAACTCAGCATTGACATTTCTGCTAAGCATGTTTACTTCGTGGTCTAATACAATTATGTCATGCAACTCCCTAAGCAGGAATTGGGTGGATCACCCAATACATGGTGATCCATCTAAACTTACAGGCTGGGGAAGGAGAGAGTTACGCAACCACAGAGTAACCAAGAGGCAATCCAGGGAAGTTGGTCAGAGGTGATGGGAAGCTGGGTGGGGGTCCAGGAGGGTCTCCAAAAGCCTAACCAGCCAGAGGTACAATGGAATATTTTTAAAGGCCGTTTGCAATAAACAAATCAAACAGCTAATCACAAAATATATTGCTAATATAGGTTGCTTCCCCAAATCAGGCACAAAAATACAACTTTAATGACTGCTGCAGTTTCAATATTTTTCAAACCTTCATGTTAAGCATCTTCAGTACTTTGAGTCATTTTGCTGTCGTGCCCTGCAGCAAATGCGGCTCAGAGCGGACAGCAGTTTCTGGCAGTGGTGCTGAAGAATGTCAACTCGCTCCTCATGCTATGACCACAGTTTTCAAATCCCACCAGAGATTTTAAATAGAACTTCAGTCAGGCAACTAAGATGATCATTCTAGTATCTTCCAAGGCTTGGTCCTCTGAAACCAAGCCTTGTTGCTTGAAGGTCCGAGCACAGCTTCCTCTCAAATGGCATGACATTTTCTCCCTGGGGTTCCTGATGCTTGAATGACTCTATCTCTCCCACTGAAGGTTCCCAGAGCCAGAAGAAGCAGAACACCACCAGAGTATCACTAAGCCACCACCATGCTTCACCGTAAGCATGGAATCCTTAAAAAGAAAACGTCCTTCTTGTGGCCTTTGGTCAGTAGGCATCACAATCTTAAGTATTAAGTACATGTGTGAGTGTGGAAGTTTAAACTTTAAAGTTTTACGCAGATCTTTTTCAATAAGTTGAAAGTTTTTGACCACACCTGATCTGCACATGAATAATTTTGAATTTTGCCAGTAAACCCAATCTGCAGTGGGGCTTGCATCATTTTAGGTGAAACTTTAACCTATATTTTTAAGCATATATGAAGTGCCCTTCCTCTACAGCCCAAGGACACACACATGCCCACACGAGTACTCGATAACGGCGCTCACATGTACACACACACCTCTCCCGGCCCAGAGAGCACAACCATCACACAGAGCATTCCATCATACTGTCACTCTCATCTGCTGCCCTTTCCCATTACAGCTCTCCCCTGATTTTGCCTCTCTCCTTTAGCTCTCCTTCTGTCTAAAAACCTTTTCATATTTTTTTTCTCCTCTCCATCACAACATCCACTGCCGTCCCCAACTTCTTGTACCCGTTTTCCTGCATAGCATGCACCTAAACCGCCAGTTTTGGCAGAAGCAGAGGGGAGGACGCATTTTGTGCCAGTCCTGGGTCCTTTGAGCCTCAGACGGGATGTTAGCGGGCCGCAGCGATGCATCCGAATACCGCACACATGATTGAGACTGAGAAGTGGGCCACAACTGTCAGATATCATGCTTCTCTCATATGTGAGCCTGTAAAAGTACAGTCATTGGGAAAAACACCAACACAGCAATTTGGCTTGTATACAGTATAATCATGGGAGCTGGGTTTTGTTTGGGCAGATGTGATTTGCTGCAGTCTCTGCATGGAGGAAAAAAAAAAAAATTCCTTCCTTCCACTGCTTCCAGAGCGGGATAAATGACAAAACCATGTCAGGCTGGTGATGCAAAGAGGATAATTAGGATTCACGAAACACAGTTTGTCCTCAAAAGCAAATCACTTCCCTGGTGCTCAGGGGCTACAGAGGCACAGATCATTTTATATATCAGCACCTAGCAACTGGCAGATGGAGTGAACTTGGAGCAGGCTGCCAAAGCTGATAGGACACTGCAGGACTGCAAAATGAGCTGTGATGATTCCCCTGCTGAGGCCAACAAGGGAGACATACCTCATTAAGATGCAGCACATCCTCGAATGCCTAGCCACGCTCTGCAGCAGCAAGTTGCCCCTCTGCAAAAAAATAAAAAATAAATAAAATAAAATTGTTTGCTCTAAACACAGAGAATCGAATGTGATTTAAAGTTGGAGATGAGTTACAAAATCTATAGTTGCTTATTTGATTTTCTGCCCATTGTGGTCAATCAGCACACTTACATGGAGGGAGACGGGTCATTAAAACGGCACCTGTAGTGAGAGTATAGACATATGCTCTTCGTAAGCATTCAGCATACACCAGCACGAACACACACTTTTGTTGTACATGCAGAAGACAGAAGAATGTCCTCATTACACGCCCCTTCCTGGCCTGTAGGAGAGCACAGGCGTTTTGAATTTAGGTGTCTCTTCTGCGGTTCGCTCATTTCTGAGGCGGCATTTACCGAATAAAGCATCCTGCGTCACAGTCGGTTTGGAGCTAAAAACTGCTCATCCCATTCATCAACGCCTTCTCTCATCGCTCCTTGTCAAACTTTTTTTCTTTTTTCTTTTTAGACTCGCTAAAAATCGTTTTTTATTGAGTTAGATGTATAAAATTCCCATCTTATGACATCCTCCGTTCCTGGAATAATGTGAAATTAAACTAATTTTACTTCTCCCCTATACTGAGACAAAGGAAGGCAGACAGAAGAAGAGCAACCAAATTAAGAAGAAGAAAGAAAAAAAAAATAGAGAGGGATGCCGGGAAACAGGGGCTGTTACAAGGAGCAGAGACAAAGACAGATAGGCAGGGACTCCTGGGACGGACCGATGGGGCTGTGGAGAGACAAGCTTAATTTCCCTCCACCATCTGTTACTAGTCCCCGGGTTGAAAGCTCCACTTATGTCAAACCTCCACAGCCTCACAGCCAGCAAAGCGCCACTGAACTGCGTGAGGCGCTGCAGCCTTTTTAGTTTGTCCCTGGGACTGGCTTCATATCCACACCATTGGAGCCAGTCGACCCTCCAGTTCTCATGCTTCGTGCTTACCGGGGAACTGTAACGGTGAGGGGTATGCTCTACGTCAGAGTGGCTTTTGGATTTTGTGTGTCTTGCTTTGGTTCATTTTTGTTTTTTTTTTGCTTTAAATTCTGTTTTTAACTCATGTTATGTAGTTTGGCCTGTGAAAGTATTCACACTCCTTGAAGTCACAACCACAACCTCGATTTTAAATTCGTTTTACACATTAAAATGTGAAAAGTGTGGACTGCATTTCTATCCAGCCTCCTTTAAATATGTCCCTAAATAAACATAAACCTGACTTTAGAAGTCAGCTAATTAGCATAGCGACCCAAGAGCCCCGTGGTAACTGGATCCACAACTCAAGTGAACAAATGTTTCAACAGCACAGCTATTAGTTGTGCACCCCAAAATGTTTGGCGAGTATGAAAAAGTGGTCTACTATTGAAAGGAAGTCAAAAGAAGTCACATTTGTAGTTTTCCACAAACCTTGTGGAAGGAACTCTTATCATGTGACACCAAACCAAAACTTTTTGACCTACATTTTAAACACATATGTGGCTGAAAATCTGCAAAGCTCATCATCCTGAACGCAACACTCATGGTGAAAAGTAGTGGTGGCTGTGTTATGGTTCTAGGATGCTTCCCCCGCCCCTCACAGGAAGGAAGTTGGTTTTTAATGGGATGATGGATGGAGCTTAGTACAGGAGAATTCTGGACAGAAATCAACATGGAGGTTGCAAAGATTGACACCGACGGTTTCCAGCAGCCCTAAAGTAGAACCCAATCCAATTTTGACATACTGACTAAATGGGAAAAAGTTCAATGGGTCTGAATAATGTTGGTGTAGTTTAAAGGACAATCCCAGTAACTATTCTGATTAACCTTCAGTGTTTAATCTTTGCCTATTGGCTCTAATGGAATAATATCCACAGGGGATGCTGGGAGTCTATATATAGACCTCCAAACTGGGAAAGACACTCCGCACCCCCCACCCCCAACTCAAAATGTGTCAATGGACGTGCCTTTAAGCAACTGATTCCCTTTTCGTCCTGGTGATGTAAGCAAAGAGGAGAGATGTCTGGCCTACATTGAAACATTCAAAGCCACAAAAAGATATGGAAATGTTACAAGGTTGAAGATGGTGTTAAAATATCCAAAATAGAGGAGTGTATACTTTAAAAATAATAAAAAGATGTCTTGATGAATATGAAGATTTGTTTCAAATCCAAAAACTTCACCTCTCCAAACAGCGCACTCGCTCTGAAATCAAATAAGAATGGGCGCCACACAGAGACAGGTGTGGAGTAGGGGCTGCCCCTAGGACAAACAATTTCCTGGCATTTTAATATTTAGTCTCAGGTTATTTCGATGCAAATTATTTGAAAGGTCACTTTGCGCAAAGGGATATGTATTGTGCTTCCCATGTTGTTAATTCATAAACTAAAAAAAAAAGAAAGTCTAGACTCTCTCTGACTTGGCTGTAGCTTAATATTCAGCACAAGCTGCAGAGCATTTAAGTGAATTACTTGATTCTTTTGGCCATATACAGAATTTTTTCTGTGCAAAGTGAGTTAATTCAAAGCTTTCAGTGTAGGGAGCCCTCATGTGGTTATTTCTGATATTACAACCACCAAAAAAAAACACAAAGCCTGTGATGTCCTTGTCTATTCAAGAACTGAAAGTTGTAGATCAGAAACAAATGCAGTAGTGTCATTGTAAAATGCAGAAAAGGTAACAAATAGTTTTGAAAAGCATATTTTTAAACATTTTTATTGTCTTCTGAGGTAATTTAATAAAATGATTTGAAAAGTTATTAATGGAGACTTTAACTCGGCAAACAAATTTTGGACTGTCTGCCATTTTGAATCATTCCAGATTTATTTTATCTTAAATAAAAACTAATTGTTTTAACTTCTAGGTCAAACAGTGGCTTAAGCAGAGAAACACTGATACACATTCAATTTCAGTACACTGGTCAGTACTTTTCCTTTTATGTACTGCAATTTTCTTTTAGTTTGCAATTAATGATTGTTTTTTTATAAGTCACAGTAATTAAAACTGAAACTTTTCTGATAATTCTAGTTTTTAGTTTAAAGAGCTTTCAATCAGATGCCAGAAAAAGTACAGGAACGACTTGAAAAATGTTCCAGTTGTGCAACTCCACTGTGGCTACAGATATGAAATCATGTAACGGCAATATCCTGGTTTCAAGTTGTGGAATCAGTCATAATAAAAACTTCTTTACTACTTTCTTTTCCCAGCCGTCTTTCCAGCACTTTGTGACCTTTTGCACCCTGAGCCCACATTCCTCTCAGTTACGAAGCTTGGCAGCATGGATATTTCACAAACATCCAAAGTGGGAAATTGTAATGTTCGGGAATAGTTTGAAAGTCAGAAAAAATGTTATAAATTTAGTTTCTTAAAGTGATATACACAAGTTTTTACAACAATGCTATTCCTGAATTTCAAGAAATCTAATATAGTGGCACCACTGAACAACTAGTTTTGAACATGAAACAGGTTTAACTTTTTTTGTTGTTGTTATTTTACATTTAAAAATAAAAAAACATAATGTGCACTGAATTTCACATAACTGTGATGAGGCAACATAAATGAAGAGTCACAGGGTGTCTTTTTTTCCCCAAAACTTTATTTGATGACAATATACAAGACCATCTTGAGCACGAAGACACCCGCTGGTCGTCTGGGCTCACTGCAGGGAGAAAGCAGCAGCATTAGCGTCACAGCAAATTGAACTGCTAAGAATGAGAGCATGGTTTCTACTTTCACTATTTTGAGGTTACAGTAACAAACAGCTAAAACAAATAAAGTATATTATTAAACAATACCATTCTTCACAGGTTTTAGACCTTAAATTTCAGAGTAAATGTTTCACACACAAGCAATCTTTAGATTCAAATGCCCCAGCCCCACAAACACACGCCACAAAACTTTCTACCAACATGCGGCCCTTAATCTTAGGTTCTGTTAACGTCACAGTCTAATAAAAGCACTTGTGTTGAATTTTAAGTGAAAACAGGGGAAAGCCCAGTAGCTGATCCCATCACATCCGAAAAAGTCTAAAACACAGAAGAGGAAGAATCACTGAAGGAAAGCTACTGGGAAAAGTAGTGACATGCAAGGCACAGCTCATGGCTACCAGTTCAGGATGTGCAACACAATGGCACACCATGCTTTTCTGCTTTGATACCTGCAAAACTGAAAACTTCATTTCTGCAAAAGAAATCCACGGGAAGCAAAGTGAAGAACAAAAATGTGGAACAAAAATAAAATTGACATGTTAAAAAGTTCAAACATGGAGCAGAAATGTTTCTGAATGGACCTGCATCACATCCAAGAACTACGCCAATGTACACAATATGTTAGAATATGTTTCTTACTGCTACTTAAGCAATCAGCTGGAACAGCACACTACAATGGACAATACTCTAAAGCCAAGCAAGCTTTGTAAATCCAGAGTTTAAGAGTTAAAACACTTGGATCACAGACTGGTGCTACGGGGGTGAGGGGTAGGACTGTACACTACGAAAACTACACCAGGGGCTGCAACTGGTTAGTGCATCTGTAAAAACAAATCAGCTAGTGAGAATCTCCTTTTACCATCATCACTTTTCCAAAAAAAATAAACATCTACCGCATTATTTTTACTGATTAGTACTAGGACAAGGGGGCAGCAGCTCAGTAATAATCTAAGGCTTAGATCATTAAACATTGGATGCAGAAAATACATCCAAATAGGAAAAGTGTTATGGCTTCTCTGTTAGGCCAGGGTACATAGGCAGGAGTTAGCTGCCGTCCAGGATGACCAACAAGATGCAGTTAATCCTCTTATGGACTACATTTACCTTCTACAGTTTCCGAAGACAATGTGACAAAGTTGGAAAGATGAGGAACAAATGAAAATGGGGGAAAAGCAGGAGAAAAACAAGAATAATGACGTTGGAAAAAGAATAGGGTGTACAAGGAAATGTCGTAGAAGATTACAAGTTGTGTTTTTAAAAATGCTCTTCTGGCAAACTTTCACCGGCATAATCATTTTGATTTTATAAAAGTGCTTCACTGTCACTGTACCTTTTTGCCAGCAGCTCCAACACTGGCCTTCTTGATGCCTCGTACTTTCTTCATTCTGTTCTTGCGTTCCTTGCGCTGTTTCCTTGAGGTCTTCTTTTTCTCATACAGACCATGCTATGGGGAAAGAAACAAAACATTACTACTACTGCAGCTCTTTATTATCAGCATGCAGACAGGCAGCTGTCAAAGCGCAGCCAAGCCAATCATGAGAGGTCAATAAAAATCTACTTTAACACGGCAGGTCCTTGGACAAATTGCACCCACAGATTTACCTTTTTATTAATCACCAACTACCGATCTCTCAATTAATGTAAAATGTTAACAAACCTTAAGAGAGTAAAAGTGAGGTGTTGGCTTTCTTAGGAGAATATTTTTGGACAATTATTGTGCGGAATTATTACGCAACTAAATGAAAAATAAAATGTTGCCTCTCCCTTTATTGTTTTGATCTGTTTAAGTGAGAATGATACAAAAAACATGTTACTTGTACTTCTATGTACTCCAGGTAGGTTGCAGTATATCCATCTGACTTTTGGACATTTCAAAGTCGTTTAATCTCTTTCTTTTTTTTCACCCATTTTGGCAAAACAAAGAAGATGCTTAATAACCTTGATATTCGTGGTCGATCTCTTTAGGCCACACCCTCCCTCATTACCCATCACCTGCTCTGCTTAAGTCCATTTAACATTCTAGTTTAATCAACTTGGAGTTGATGCCTAAAAATGATGACAAAGCCAAAGTATTCACTTGCCTAATAATTTTTTACACTGTACTATATAAATTATGGAGAAAACTGTTAAAAATCTCAAATCTCAAAGTCAAAATTTTGTTGTATATGAAAAGTTTTTATCACATTTGATTCCCATTTATTGTGCATCTGTTCCCTGTTTGGACCAGTCGACAGATAAAATGTAAAATTATGATCAAAATAAATGAGTAACTAGTGTGATTTGGGGGTCATATATAATTACTTTAAATCACTGCTTATCAATGTAAGCCAATGAATGAAACGTCTCCCTAGTGACAAAGATTTAATATACGATTGAAAACGAAACGATCAAAAACCTGAAAATGTATGAAATAGGCAAAGGTGAACATGAGAAGCAGCTGTGATATTTCCATAAAAAGGAACATTCAGCACAAACTAAACACTAAAGAATATACAGCTTGGTGACTTTAAAAGTGAAAGAAACTGAATATGTTGTGACCAATATTAACAATAGAAGGACATTGTTTTAACTTTTTTTCTTTATAGACCAACAAATCTTGTTTCAATATTAGAAAACTCTGATCATGAATTTTTAAAATGTCAAAATCATCAAAACAGCAGGACAGAAAAAAATCTGGCTGGTGGCTGTGGATTCATAAAAACTGACGCTAGACAAAGAACGCAGATGTCATTAGCTTTACGGTGACTAAAATATAAAGCATAATCATTTCAGAATCTTGTAAAAAAATATATATATCCATACTGATAAGTACATGATTGTGTGTTGAAGGTTTGGCCATCAACGGGCCCCTCTCTGCTCAGACTGAGCTGCTTTTTGCTTTAAATCACATCTCACTGATTCCACAATGGTCTTACAGATTACAGATCAAACCGGAGTTAAATTTGTGACCACATCCCCAAGATGGATCAGAAGTATAAGAACCAGAATGGCTTTCAGGGATTCAAACCGCTTCAGTGCAGTACTGACTGCAGGATACAATCCTAGGAGAGGCACATAGGACTGTGAAGCAGCAGCGCATCACCAAAACTCTAAAATCCAAGTTGAAGGTCTGCAAAATGTGCTCACAGCAAAGAATACTCCATATAGCCTGATTAGTTACTAAAGTAAAACCATAAGAATGAATGTATCAGAAATTATACACTTAAAGCCAACTTCAAAATTAGTTTCTAAATCAAGATATTTTGGCGTACAAGTGACAATATATTTGTTGTAGACTGTGACATGCTAAGGGTGTGTTTAAAAAAAACAAAAAAAAACTACTCCTTCAAGGATATACAGCATAAAGGAGACACACCAGAAAGTCATTTTATTGCTACCTACAAACAACTTTCTATGAAACTGCATGCATGCACAGAATTACGTTATTATTCTGCTGAATAATAAACAGGGGGGCATCAATAACCTATATATTAAAAGTAGTTTTATTTTTCAGTTTCCTCAATTGTACAGAAAAAAAAAAAAAGTTCCACACTCACCCTGGCAAGTCTGTGTTTGGGTTCATTCTTCTTGGCATAGTCTAAAGAGTCGTAGACCATAGCAAAGCCTGTTGTCTTGCCACCGCCGAACTGAGTCCTGAAGCCAAAGACAAATACAACATCGGGGGTGGTCTTGTACATCTTGGCAAGCTTCTCCCTGATTTCAGTCTTTGGGACCGTGGCCTTGCCAGGATGGAGGACATCAACAACCTATAAAGACGTTAAAGCACTTTGTAAACATCTTTTGTTTGGCAGACGAACTACAAAGATGGTGGCTGGACATGTGAAAACTTACCATCTGCTTCCTCTGAAGCAGTCTGTTCGTCATAAACTTGCGGGTCCTGACTGTTACTGTGTCGTTCTGTAAATGAGGAAAAAGATTAACTACACAAGCTGCAGGTGTTAGCTGAAAGGTTTACTGATGAGGGACAGCTCACGTATTTTGATGCAAGTTTCTGAGGAAAGTGTTCTTAATAAATCAAGTACCTGTAGTGGTACTATGTTATATGCATGTGAAAACCTACCTCACCTGTCAGGTAAACACACTGCAATTTCAAACAAGCCAACTGAAACTGTTCATATCTATGGGATATATTGCTAACCATGCAACTCCTCCAGGAATTGGTTGAAACGTCATAAAGAGACATTTATATCTGATCATCTCCGTTTCTAAGCTAGGATTAAAAGGTGAAGATCTGAAGACGTTTTCACCTAAATTTGCTTAATTTCTGTGTTTCTAGTACCCAATTGTGGCAGCTGTGTGAATTTTACTGTCTACTCACATGGGCCGCGTTATTAGCATATTTAGGGAGTGCATGCTAATGTTAGCGACATTAGGCTAACATATGTGTTTTACCAGTTAAAAACGGCATAAATCACGAAAACGTTAGTTGACTATTTCTAATCATGAATGCCAACAAAGAAAAGTAAATTATTGAAACTCATTTAAAGCAGGGAAGACGGTCGTGTGTATCTGTCGGACAGGTATCAGGCTAAATTGTGAAATGTACTGTATAAGTTAGTAAAAATTTCTTATTGTTGATTAATATTGCCAGGATCAAAAAAAGGAAAAACAGCGTATCAGTTAATATGTGGTACGAGTGTGTTGGTGTACGGATGGCCTCGATATTGAACGGATTTTAGTTGTATTTTTTCCCCGACACTCACCATTTTGACGCCGGCCTCGCTCAGGGACGTAAAAGAGGAAGAAGGACCAGCGGCAGCCCGGATTATTGCCTGCACAAAATGACAAGGGCGTGTAGTGGTAGTGCCTGATGTAAAACACGCATTATAAAGATATGTACTGTACATACCTAGCCTAAATATTCGTTAAGCATTTTCGTACTACGTTGAATTTGTCCGTGATTCCTCCATGACCTTACTTAGTGGGCAAACAAGTTAAATGGGAAGATAAATTGTATATTTTTATAATACCCAGTATTCTAAAATTTCAAGTAAGGTTAAAACAAAGATCTGAACTTAAATCATTGTTTCATTTTAAACGTTTTTTTAAAGACTTTAAGGAACACTTTTAATAAAGCAATCAACTAATAAACAAAAAACAGCAAGCAGTGATCATTTAGATTTAAAAGAAGTTTATTAGATTATCTTGGGTAAAATAGATTATTCTCATTGTTTGAATCCACTTCAGCTTGATTAAAACATTGAGTATAAACCTTTAGTTTCATTTAATAAACCTTCCTATGTCAGTTATTAAAGCCAGCAAATATATTTAACTAAGGTGCAAATCAAAAATTCAATTCACAATATAATGAATAATAAATGAATGTCAAAATCAGAGGGAAGAAATGAGACAGGAGGGTGGTCATACCAAAGTCAAAGGAATGTAGTAACTAAGGAAATCCGCTCTGAAATGTGCGGATGGCCTGTCAGATGACAGCTAAAATTTGTTCTGTATCATAGAACTGTCCATTACAGTTACACAAACAGAGCCAAACTGAAGAAATTACATTGTAAGATTAGCAGCAGATAGCATAACTCTGGGTAGTCTTCAGTTTCAGAATTGATAGGTGCACAACAGCATTTATCAGCTTACCCCTATTAAGCTCTACATTTTTCAACCTGATGGTAATAAACTGTATTCATGATAGATCATCATGGTCAGTGTTGCACAATCTGCCACCTTTGCAATTAAGTTGAATAAAATAAAAAAAAGAGACAAGGATACAAAATCTGTTACAGAATTTTATTGATCTTGCAGCAACAGTGTCCACTGGCATTGGAGTTTCATTTGAAATAAAAGTTATTTTAAATCCAAACAGAAGGTTACAGTAAGTTTATGTCCAATCTCTTTCGAAGCATATTGTTTAACTCTCTCATCAAATCAAATGGATTGGAAATAAATCTGCCACCTGGATTACGATACCTTAATATAAAGACTTGTTGGCCATAAGGTGCGATGCAAACGTAATTTTAAGCAACCCGTGGATGAAATTTTCACCAGACTTTGCCAAATGTAATTACAAAGCTAAATGAAATGTAAAATAATATTTAACAAACATCAGTCAGTGGCTCCTGTCAAACGGAGAAAGAAAACTGAATGAAAAGCATGATTACTTGTTTGCCAAGTAGCAGAGAAAACTTTGGAGTAAAACAAATCAACTAAACATTGGATTAAAATGAGTGAGTGGCACTTTTACCATGTTGTCACGTAAAACGTCAGCCTCACATGCGCGATCACGCTTCCAAATCTTACACCAATCCGAGTAAGAAAATCATCAAGAAAATAAAATACCTTTTGCTCACTGACCAAGCAAAATATAACCTGTTTTAACGCTACTGTGAAAAAATAAACATCTGTCAGAAAATACAAATAGATGGCAAGGAAACTAGTCACTGCATTCCATGTTAAATAAGGCATGGGCAGGCAAGATGCACGGAAATAAGAACATTAATGTCAGATCAGTTTGTGAAGAGCATCTATCAAGCCCAATGCACACACGGTTATCCGTTTCCTTGACATGAAATCTAAAAGGCTTGGACAGAGCGAACGCCCCGGCAAAAAGCCTTGATACTAAAATTGTATTCAAATATAATAATAAATGTTTAAAAAACATTTAAATTTATTCAAGTTTTAAAATGGATTCTGTTGTATCCCATGCAAAAATGTATACAGGGATATTAACCACTCCGACGTCTGGATATTTAAAAACACCGGTCATGTTCGTCCATACACCGCCTCCTCCTTAGGCTTATTAGCTGTTACAACAAATATGAGGAAAAAGGTGGGGTTTATCTTTGCCGACTTAAGTTACTTGATATTATTGTACTTTGCTGAAATTAATTTCAAGAAATATTTTAAGCTGCTTACGTCTGTGCTTCATTTGATATTCAATTATCCAATGATTTATATCCGTTTAATTTTGCCCTAAATTTATTTTTAAGCATTTATTTCCTGGGGCCTTACAAATGAAATATTGCAGCAAAATGTTGGGAAATTTGGGACCAAATGCTTGGAATGGTGTTATGTCCTTTCCTAATAGAAAAACAAGAATAATACAGCATTTCTTCAGGTACCATTACTGGAATCAAAGTGGTCCAAGTGGTTATGGATCCTGGAGTTATTGAAGTAGTTAAAAAAAACTACAACAAACAAACAGAAAACCAGAGGTCTTTAAAAACAAAGACGGAAGAATATCAAAGCTTTTTAATTCCAAAGTAAAAAAAAAAAAAAAGTACTACTTCTTGCTCAAATTAATTTGGAATAAAGTTTATATTTCCAGTTTGGACTCAGAAAGCTGTAAAATGAACACTAAAACTGACTAATTTTTGGGGTGCAAAATATTCAGGTCCCTTTTAATGAAAATGTTTGAAATTTGTACTGCGATCCATTGTTACTCAGATAACCCACGTTTTCGGACTTGGCCGCTCTGTATGTGCATGTAAGGTATACCGAATCGCCCTGGGGTTTACAAACATTACATCCAGCAGTGAGACAAAGAGCTAACAAAGATGGCTGCCATGAGGGCTCACAACATTGGTTTCTATAAGCCAAGCCACTGGCACACACAGTGCCAGGTCATTTCCTTATGCTGGTGTGGCTCCAGGCGGTTAGATGTCCATTTCAAACTGGGCGTCGTCACCTTAAAGACAATGGAAAACCAGAGCAATTTATTTAAAAAAAAACAAAAAAAAAACAAAAAGAACTACAGGAACACATTTAATAAACTTGCATAAACAAAAAAAAAACAGCAAGCAGTGATCATTTAGAGATTTCCAACTGAAATATTTCTACTTCTTGACATCAGCAAATACTTTAGCTGGTACAAGACTTGGTTTTAAAGACTATTGTTTTGGTTTTTCCACAGCTAAACAGCCAACGTGTGACCCCTGCTGGACGTCACATGAAGCATTTCTGGAACGCGTCGTTCATCAACCTCAGCCTTTTGTTGATGTACATGGATCCTTTGACACTCTGTGACACTCAGAAATAAAATCCCTCTTCATCTTCTGCTTCCTAGCAGAGGCCCTGGTGTTCTGGGTCAAACTGACAGGTATGAGAACTGGTAACTTTTGTGGTCCAAAAGGTCCAATTTGTTCTTTCTGGCAATAACATGTCCTCCCATGAGGTTTTGGGAGACTAACTCTAAAATATATTTACAGAATCTACAGAAGCCTCTCGCTCCTGTTAATATAGAAGTAGGATGTTTTAACTCTCAATAAATAAAAAAAAATACATGGCACGAGCAAACTTTTTCCAGAGAGAACAAAGATAGAAGCCGAGACATCTGGAACAATGTTCTTTGGACAGATCAGTTGAAATTTTATCTGTCTGGCCACCATAACAGAAGACATGTTTGGCAGGAACAAAATGCAACTTTTAAGGAAACAAAAGCTCTTAACAACTAACTTTAATAGATTGTATAGTTATAACTTATAAATCTCTTCATAAATTATCCAAGAAGTATGTTTGGTTTTATAAAGTCACCCATTTTAAATATCTTTGTGACAATTACATATACAATTTAAAGGTTCGCCCATAGCTTTGACAGAACAATGCCTCACCGTTCTTGCATGACAAAAGCAGCTATGCTGCTCAGCTGGTTTCTATATTGACATAATCTGTTACATGAGATTTGGCCTGAATGGTTGTAACTGTATTTTGGATCCTTCTTAATAATCTCCACCTCATACTGGGTGTTACCAATTGTTTTTTTTAAGTATTTTCGATTCTTGCCAGTTCATTTTCCTACAGTCATGTGTCCAAAGGTGTGAACGTCACTTAAAAAGCTGCAGGTTTCTGACCTTGGTCAGTCCACGTAAACACTGCTCTGGCTCTCCTTTTCTACCTAGATCCCATCACTTTCATGAATAAATAGCACGCACTGAAAACAAGCACAGTCTTTTTCTGTAACTCTGACCTGTAGCGGGTTTGCCATCACGGTTGTTGATGTGGTTGTTGGCTTCGTTCTTCTGGTTCTCACTCAGGACATGTTGGCTGGTCACTCCAGGGATGACAGGCAGATGTGCAGGAGGAGTCTGAGCGATGGGAGAATTGCGCCTGTCCAGCAGAAACTTGCGGTCGTAAATGATCCGGGTTCCTTCAACGAGACAAAAGGAGATTATTTTACTGATCTTACAAAGTATATTTACATTTTAACTAGTCTGCAATATGCTTGGAGATTATTCGTGTGGTACTTTGAAACAACAACGCATAAAGTAATTTGCTTCCTTGTATAAAATAACATGTGCTACCTGCATAATAGTTGTGAGCATGCAAGTCACAACTTGCCCTCCACTAACCACTTCCTAAATGAGGTGGCAAGAAATGGTGGCCTTTCTACACCATTCTCTTTCACAAGAGAAGATTTTTCAGATGCACCCTTGAAAATGAAGAGGGAAGAGCTGAAATTACAAATATACCAATGTAAATATTTTAATAGTTTCCTCATTTTGATGGCGGTAACCTCTGCATCATGTGGTAAGAAGTGTTCCAATACATTGTGCTTGGTGTAAGTGTTTAATTGTATAAGCATGAACAAGAAACAAGTTATTTTTAAATATTAATAGACACACACTCCAGACATTGTGAAGTACAACCATTTCACTATAGCTGTGTTTAGTTTTAAAAAAAGTAAAAAGGGGTGGAAAAAACATTACATTGTTTAGTTTGATGTAGGCTGTAGAGATAATAGTACACAATAACTCTACTTAGCTTTATGTATGTAGTGCGTATTTTTAAAATTTACATATATAAAGATCTCACCCCCCGCCCCCTCTTTGTAACCCTCAGAAGTAGGTGAAGTCATACCAAAAACCAGTTATGCAGCAATACGGTATGTGGCAATATCTTCACTTAGTTCATAGCCCAAATTTTGCAATCAGCCTTGTAATAAGTCATCCAACTGGCTCTGCTCCATCAATGTGATCCGCCTATATTCCAGTAATTTAACAGATTTTTCGGAATTGTTAGTTTTACTATTTTCTTCACTTTGATCAATGAAATCATCAATAAATATCAACAATTAGAAAATATGATCAATGTGTGTAGCTTAGTGATGCAAATCACACATCTTTAAGTGACTGGTGTCCTAAAGTAGCGCGTTGAATGTTTTTCCAAGAGCAGTATATGTGTTTGTGAGGCTATATGACACCCAGTCACAGTGATAGAGTCACATCAAAAAGAAGCAATAATTATCGTTTTTATCGTCACATTTATCGTTATCACAATAGTACCACAAAAATATCGTGATGAAACGTTCAGTCTATATTGCCAACACAACTAGTTTAGACCTGTGCAAGTCCAGCGTCTGGTAACACAACCATGAGAATCTCTGCGATGTTAAAAAGCCAATCAGGAAGCAGCTAGAGGCCAGAGGGGTGGGTCTAAATCTTTGTTTTTGTTTTGATCAGGATGACAACGCAGGCTAGGCCACGCAGATAGAAAATATGACCTGTTAAGTAAGACGAAAACAGACACATATTTGATTAAACTACAGAGCAAAGCAGGTCTTCTCACCTCCAGGAGTGGTGGAAAATAAAGTGCCTCCAGGGGTGGTACAGTAGTCATGAGGTAGCTGCGTTGTGTCGTTGATCAACACCGTCCTGGTCGGGATGGCCCTGCTCTCGCTAAGCTGACGACTGGTCGACATTTTTCGGCGCCTGCTCGGTGACAAATCCAGCAGCTACAGAAAACTGTGGTGCTTATCTCCCGACGGACGGTGGAAACCCGGGCCGTTCCCCACTTTTTTACAGCTTCCCGAAAGCTTTCTCGGCTCTCCGGTCGTCCTGCCAGCCGTCAGCACCGTCCCCTCCCTCAGCAAGGCAGGAAGCACGACGAGCTGAGGGGGGATATGACGTTGTGAGCGCTACGTCACCATCTGTTTATGAAAATCTGAAACGATTGTCTGGGTATGATTAAAGAAACATTTGTGTTCATGACATTTGTCAACAACAAACAGATCACACTGATGTATCGTACCAAAGAAAACATTAAATAGAAGCTTTTCTTTGTTTCAGTACTTCAGTTCAAAAAGTTAAAAAAAGCATTTTTTTTTTCAGAGTTGTAAATTACAAAAGGGTTTTTTAAATTATATTTTAATGCAATTTATGGCTTACAAAAAGAGATGGGCAGTGACTAAGTACATTTGCTTAGTTGCATTTACTCAACCATCTTTTTGGAGAAAAGACTGCTCTTGCTACGATACCTTTTTACTTTTACTTGAGTAATATCATATTGAAGTATCAATCCTCCTATTTGTATGCAAGTACTCCCTCTGCAAGTAGCTTCACTGAATTAAGAACAAACACGTTTCTCTTAAATTGCACGAGACACAAACAAATCTATAGTTTATCTTAAAGTAAAACTTCTTGTGTGGTCACAAGCCTTTTTTATTTTAATGTTTTTTTCTATCTGCTGAGGCTTACAATTTAACTTACTTACTCTTATTTGAATCCAAGTTTTGCTGCTTATACATATTGATCAATTGTAGCTTAATATTAGTATATTAAAGACAGACTGATAATAGAATTTCTCCAAGAAGGAAAGAATATCCAAAATGTTTGACCTAAGTAATACAACTTGAAGGCAAAGGCACCAAAAATCAGAGTAATACATCTAATTTTGTAATCTGTGCAGTTGAATTTATTGAAGTTTCTAGCTTGGCAGATACTGGAAACCACAAGTTGTACATGTATCACAGTTTAAGAACCCTGGATCTAGTGACTGATATTAATTTTCACTAGATCTAGGGTTCGTCCTACCAGGCATATTCCCAGCTTTCCTGGGAATGTGTTTCCCAGGAAACATATTGAAAATGTTTCCTGGGAATATGTGTCATATATAGCAGAAACTTTTTCTGCTATAGATGACACATATTCCCAGTTGTATTACTGGCCTATGAGCACAAATATGAGTCAGCTTTCTATGAAATCTGAAGGTGTTCATTACACTAACATGACACGTGCAAAATTAAATCTTACAAGGCCCTGCTTCTATTTTTAGAAATATTTTTCTAAAAGTAGAAAAATAAAGAAACATCATAATCAAACATACAAGTTGGGTAGAGAAAAAATATCTGAAAATATTTTAATAAGGCCACAAGGCCTATAAAATGGTAGTTATATAAAAAAGAAACAATATTTATTAGTTTTTCTTTTGTAAAATTTTACTCCATAATATATAATGCTGAATTACATAATTTACTAAAAGTAAATTATGTAATTCATAATTCAATTTAATTAAAATGTCATAGGAACTGAGCCATTTTGACTTTAATAGATGCGTTTATAAATAGAATTGTAACATGTTTGTGCATAGGTTGGGTCTGTGAAGTAGTGTTTCTTGTATATTACAAACCCATATTTGCTGTAAATTCTAAAATATTTGTGAGAAGAATAAACTTATTTGCTATACATAATGGGATGTGACTGTACAGATGGGATGAGATTAAATACATATAAGGTTCTCCAAAATGATCTTCAAACAAATGTGCCTATTTATTTATACTTCTTCTTACTAATATTATCATTTGTATAAATATCATTATAATTTTTTGCTGCGTTGCGTTTATGTTGTCAAAATTACGTCAACATATTCGAAGCAAAACTTTCATAATCGTCGTCATCAAACATTTCCTACAGCTCCTGAAGGCACCATAAACGAAAACTGCGGACGCATGCGCAATGGCCTCCGTTGCTACCAACCGGGGGCTACCGTGTTCTTCCGCTGCCATCCTCCATCCTTAAGCAGTCAGCTCCAGAAACCCGCACCTCAACATGAGCTTCACTGTCGAAGAGAGGGGAAACGCGAACTCCCTCAGCTACCGCTTGTTCTTCAGTAAGTAAACAATGAGTAAAAATAGCAGAGTTTTAACTTTTTGTTTGCCACTTTGAGGACTCTATGTTGACACCACAGGCCAGCCGCAATCTCCCACGTGTCAGTAATTGATTTATTCTTGTAGGATTTAGTTTAGGGGAAACTACGGAAATATAGGGATTCTATTTTTTTTTATTTCCTGCAGGGCGACTTTTGAGTCATTCAGCTTTCACTTTTCAGATCTATTTGTTTTTGTTGTTGTTTTTTTTATTTTATTTAGAAAGTTATTACAATTCAGTGTTTATACATATTTCTCAGACATTGTAATGCAAAAAAGTAAATACAAAAATAAAAAATACCGCAAATTGAACTTCTGTTTGTTTCTGGAAAACCTCCCAAGGCGTTTTAACACGTCACATAGAAACCTAAAGGGGCGGGGCAACGTTCTCTGTATATAATAAGGGCATTGATAAATGCTGCATTGAGACAAGCAGCTTTTTGTATTTTCTGGTAGACGAATGGTTAAATGCCAATTTTGTGCCCAAACTTAAATCATTTCTGGTATAAGATATGTTTAAAAAAAAAGCCATAAATGTAATAAATGTTGACTCCAGTTATTGCAGTGATAAAATGGAGCCTAATATTAGCAAAGTGTAACACATTGACAGTAAGCAGTTAGTTCTTTTTATGTAACCCACACAATAACCTGAGGTGCTGAAGTGAAAGTAAAAGTTTGGGACATTATGTGTAATTTCCTTATTGTGTGCAACACCTTGCCTGCTGACATAAAATGTTTCAGATTCGTTTGTTTACTTACCTGCTGTGTTAATTAGTGTTCAATCTTGACTACTTCACAGAAAATGCAGAAGGAAAGTACATCTCCCCATTCCATGACATACCAATATATGCTGACGAAAGCCAGGTAAGGAAGCATTTTCAGCCTTTGGACAAATAAATGTGTGTATTTACACTTTTATGCACAATTTAAGGCCAGACAGCGGTTCCGTTATAGCAATATTTCTGCAGTAAATGCATTTCTGTGGCTCATCTGTCCCAGCACACAACTGCTTTGGATAATACCCTGCACAATGTCAAGGTCATAGTCTGTTTAGAAAGCTGCACCCTTTACTCTTTGCTTTCTCTAGGCAATGTCAACATATCTCATGGCTGCAGTTGAACAATTGTAATATTACAAAACAGTTAATTCAGCTTATATTTTTAATGCATAAGGTGTAATTGATGAAAGTGAATGTTTTCTTTCCTCTCTTAGAACATCTTCCACATGGTTGTTGAAGTACCCAGATGGACAAATGCAAAGATGGAGGTAAGAGACTGTCTTTTTTTTTTAATGCATTAGTTTATCAAACTATAACAGGTGTAGATTCTTCTGCATCACAGAAACACAGACCAAAACACCAAAGTTTACATAAAGAAAACGTTTATTGTTATAAAAAAAAATAAAGTTATCATCGCGGGGTTAAAGTGCACAAGAAACACCTTCTGTAAGAATTTAGTGAGCTCTTATCAACACCTTATCAGGTTTTCATGAAGATGTTAAAGTTCTTGTGCCACTCTTAACACAAATTTGCGGAAAGTAAATGCACTTATTTGCGTGCTGCACAGATATGAGCTACTGATATCTTATCGATTTTCTTCTGCTTCGTTCTCGTGCAAAGATTTTCTGATGTTTGAAAGCAATTTATTTATACAGCACCAAGTCGCAAGGAACGTTATCTCTAAGCTCCTAACTAGACAACCTGGTCCACCTCCTAAATCGCTGCCTGATTCATGCCCAATTACATAAAGTCTGATTTTGTTATCTACTAATGATGATGAGACATCTACCTGGCAACAATCCATTTTATTAAAGAGTCATGTGGAGACAGCAGAAAAGACGCGTCTCATTTTACAAAAATAAACTTTCAGTAGAACAAGGCTCAGCGCTCTGACGTCTGTTGCAATGTGATAAGAATTGAGAGTGCAGTAAGGCAACCTCACTGCGACTGAGGAAAAAAATCACTGCAATATTATTCTTGAACCTCAGCATCTCAGGCAGTAAGAGAACGTGCATCCTCTGTGGCCTTTAAAGGCAGCAGGAATTCATCAAATGGTCAAATGAATTGATCAATCCACACAATGTGAATGCGTGACACTTCACAATATAATATACATCCAAATATTGAATCTAAGCAGTCCTATGCTTTTCAAATCGCACACACTGATAGCGTGATGACAGTGGTGAATCAGTTTATTGTAGAGGACAGGAATAAGAGCTGGATTCTGACTATTTAATGTGATAAAGTAAACAAAATAAAGTTAGTGGCAGCAGTGGCTCCAGAGTCATCAGATTCATCTGATGGCTGAAGCTGAGCCTGAAATTCTGGCTGTAATTATTACTAACTGCTGCAACATCATGCCGAGCTACTTTTATTTTTAGCAACATTAATGACATATTTTTCAACAAGACAATTACAACTCTAATTTTAAACTGTCTGATTTTCTGTTTTCCAGATTGCTACAAAAGACATCCTGAATCCAATAAAGCAGGACGTGAAGAAGGGGAAGTTGCGCTTCGTGGCTAATGTTTTTCCTCACAAAGGCTACATATGGAACTACGGAGCAATCCCTCAGGTCGGTGTGCTCTGCCCATATTTTGTTGTGTGCATTAGATATTATCACCGTGTAACAGTAAATATTAAGTGGTAATAAGTTCCTCTACGGTGTTTCAGACATGGGAGGATCCTGCCCATAAGGATGGAGACACTGACTGCTGCGGCGACAACGATCCCATCGATGTCTGTGAAATTGGAAGCAGGGTACATGTTTCACTTTAATGTTTTTTTTTTTTTTTTATGATTATTATTGTTTGTACATATTCCTGGGACATTGTATAAATGATTGACAACCTGAAAACTTCCTCATGAAGGTGTGCACCCGAGGAGAGGTCATCAAGGTGAAGGTGCTCGGTATCTTGGCCATGATTGATGAGGGAGAAACTGATTGGAAAGTGATTGCAATCAACGTAGAGGACCCCGAAGCCAAGGACTTCAGCAGTAAGTTTTCTCCTCTTTTTTTTTTTTTTTTAAACTGCAACTGCTCTCCTGAATCAGCTAAATCGTGATTGCTGCACCGTCCCTGTTGACATTCAGACATCAGCGACGTCCAGCGCCTGAAACCTGGTTATCTGGAGGCCACAGTGGACTGGTTCAGGAGGTACAAAGTGCCAGATGGGAAACCAGAGAACCGCTTTGCTTTCAACGAGGAGTTCAAGAA
The DNA here is from genome assembly GCF_904066995.2 of Poecilia reticulata. Lineage (NCBI taxonomy): Eukaryota > Metazoa > Chordata > Actinopteri > Cyprinodontiformes > Poeciliidae > Poecilia > Poecilia reticulata. The sequence continues at coordinate 15,525,649 of NC_088844.1, forward strand.
CAAGGTTGCTCATGCCAACACGCCTCATTTATCTTTGTTTCAGCTGTTAACAAGGTGTTCTGACTAAATAGAAGTTGTTAATCAGGTTTTATCATTTTCCTTCTGGGTATCTTCATGTTCTGCTGGGGGCGGGGGGGAGGTTTTTAGCAACATTCAGGAGTTCCTACATAGCCTGAAAAAGTTTGAATCTTAAAAACATTTTTCTGTTTTAGATAAGGATGGGAAAAGAAATTAAGAACACAGAAGCGTATTTGTATTTACAGACTGTATCACATAACTCACTGCCTATAAGTAGCATCTATTGGTCCATCTATCGTACCAATCAATCGTTTAGTAGTGAAGGTTTCACATTTAACTTCTAACCACTGTAATATTGTAATATGAAGGTAGCTTGAGGATTGACTGGATGTTTAGCTTCCCACAATGACGATTTCTCTTTTCTGTTTCAGGATTTTGCCATTGAAGTGATCAAGAGCACTCACAACTTCTGGAAAGCCCTCATTGGCCAGCAGACTAAAGCTGGTGAACTAAACTGGTAAACACTGCAGTTTAGTTACTGTATTGATTTCAGTTTAAACAGCTGAATGTGGTAGATTCACATTCATTGAAATGTCAACTCTGTGTTCTAACACTGTCTCACGAACAGCAAAAACACATGCATCTCATCTGGTGACAGTCCGTTCTGCTGCTCGGCAGACGAGGCCAAAGCCGCTGTTGGTGAGGTAAGATTTCTCTCTCCTCTTATAAAATCGCAGCACAGCAGATGTTTCGACACAGGGGCTCGTAATTTATCATTTCACTCCGATTTCAGACGTGTCCCTGTGGAAAAGGGGAGCCTATCCCATCATCAGGTAGAGATTTATAAATATCCCTGCCTCTAATGGAAAGGTTTAAATTCCTGTTGAATATTATTGATATGTTTCCTGTGTTTTTTTTCTCTTTTTTTTTCATTTGCAGTTGATAAATGGTTCTACTATGAGAGGAAGTGATCCTGGAGCTGAATAGTTTCACGAACAAAAATGATCATCTGTGACAGTTTTACTAAAAGGTGAATTTAAATTTGACTCCAGTGGGAATGCTGGGAAGTTGGGTGTAGGACCTCTGTCTTCCTGCAGATGGCGTGCTAGTGATTAGACACTGACTCAAAGGTTTCATCATGTCGTGACCAACAACTTTTTTCCTAATTTAAGCAAAGATCTCTGTGGAGATGTGCTGTCGGATAATGTACTGGCAATGTGCCTCATAAAAATGTGTAATGCTGTATGATGCTGACCTGCTTTAATAAAGCTTCTCTGCTTAAATTACTGAGTGTGTCGAAATTATCAGTCTTGTGGAATTAATAGTTTCTCTGGTTACGTAGTGAGATAAATAATATTTTCATTAATATGCTAATTTGAGATGCATCTGTATTCCAAACATATTTTAATTAGTAAATAGCGCTTTTAGTTTGATAGTTCAAAAATACCGAGTAATATGTTTTTTTACGAGATGTATTTGAATGCATCATGACGTCATCACCGGTGACCATAAAATGCTGTATAGAAGCGCACTTTCTTGCCCAAATCTAACGGACGACGGGGTTTCACAACTTTGCTAGACCAAGGTAAGGCTGAATAATAATGGAAGAAGTTTAGCTTCCACATTTCCTGTTGAGATTTTTCTTTTTAATTATTTCTCCTGACAGAAAATATAGTTTTATTTCGGCCATTTGGCATCACTGCCCACGGTTAGACTGTTTATTTACAGACAGCTGATATGCTACAAACCGACAGACAGTAGTTATTGAGAAATTAACTAAACCCGTAGTAGTGTCTTATAGTGATTCTTTGTTATACACGTCTTTCTGCTCTGGTGTTTTTAATAAAAAAAAGCCATGGCACTAATTTTTAAAGGCAGCAACTATTTTAGGCTCTAGGCAGGAATTATTTTTCGCTGTTAATCTACGGAGGATGGACATAAATATCGTGTTTAAAGTGCAGGTTTTGTTGCTCACTGGTGTCCCAGCTTCAATAATCAACAGCTGGGTAATTTCTGGAAGCCTCCACACACCGAAAGTCTCTATTCAACAAGAACATTGAGTTACCAGAGTGACAGGTGCTGCTGTGTCCATGAGGCAGAGGCAGGGGACACTGTCCAGATCAAATGTCTTTCTCCAAACGTATCATAAAAATAGTCAGAGGAAGATCAGTGCAGCAGAGAGAGAGAGAGAAAGAGAGACGGCTCTTAGAACAAGCCCTTGGCTACTTTTCTTTCACGTTTTAAAACTTTGAAAGTGATTACTCAGAGCTTATGCATACCAGTGGGGTAATCCAGGGGCAGAAATAACAATTACCAGTAAGTCTCAGTGCTGGGTTCCATAATACAACAAGGTCTCTTAAATTGCAATATATTAAAATGAAATTCTGGTCTTGAATTCTGAAGCAAGTTGAAGTCCACAGAAATAACTTTGTTACTTTTGTGAAAGTATAATGGTGTGTCTTATCTTACTTTTGTGAAAGTATAATGGTGTGTCTTATCTTGTATTCCATGACAGTTATCTTTATTTTAGATTGTGAACAGAGATGTCTTTTATATTTGACTGGATCTACAAGAGCTTCAGCAGTGTCCTGCAGTTATTAGGTATAGTATAATACAGAAATACTGTCTCTGTTTCTTTTCAACTACTTGATTCTGATTTATTTAAGTGTGGTTACATGCATGCATCCAAGAAATACTGGGTTCTTCACATTTAGTTGCTTTTTTTGAGCAATTTCTTTTAAAAATCGTAAATAAAGTGAAACATTTTGGAGACTAAAGCTTAAAGTAGCCCTATAGACAAGAGCATACAGCTTCTACTCTGATACTCTCATACGTTTATATCTTGCTTTTTTTAGTTGTTGTTTTCTCTGATTTGCACTTTTATGACCGACTACATGATATTTGGCATTATGGACTCACTATACTTTTTCTTTCATATCATCGTAATGTTCTTATTTTTATACCTCAGTTTTCTGATCTACATCACTAATAACTATTTAAATAAATTACTTATCACTAATAATGACTAATAACTAAATTACTAATAAGAATTAATCTCGTGTAATTCAGTGAAAGTGCACCAAAGTTTGATGTGGTTCACCTGAGATATTATGTAAGCAATCCTTTGCCACCGCAGTATTGGACAAAGTGACTGCAATGAGGAAAATGATCTGATACATTATGTAGCTCTAGCTCTCATTTTGCTTTTAGTTTGAGTTTAAAGCTAACAGTAACAACAGCTATGTCACTGAAAAGCATCCACTGCTATTTAATAGAAGACATATTTAGTGGCAGCTGCAGCCCAAGACAGTGTGTGTGTGTGTGTGTGTGTGTGTGTGTGTGTGTGTGTGTGTGTGTGTGTGTGTGTGTGTCTCTGAACGCCTGAATCCATTTCCTTCCTGCTTTCCTGAATCTTCAGCCAAATTTGAATGAAATAAAGATTTAGTTTGTTAACAATAATCAAAGTTTTTTTGTTTTTTTTTCCTATCATCATTTCACTCTGACAAAAACAAAACAGTTCAACAAGTCAAGAAATCCAATATCAAGGGATTCATGGCAATGTTGAGTTTGCGTGTAAACATTTTGTTGTTGTTTATTTTCAGTTAGAAAAAGTGTGTTTATAGTTTTTTACTTCAGCATTTTTGACAATTTTATGCAAATACATCATACAGAAATGTTATTATGCTACAAAAAAATAACTTTATAACAGCTCCTCCTGATCCTCTGGCAACTCACCAGTCTAAGTAATGTTTGGAGCAAGAGCTGGGCATTAAAAAAAAATCTGTTTCACATGTTCTTTTTCTTGTTAGGGTTGTACAAGAAGAGCGGGAAGCTGGTTTTCCTCGGACTGGACAATGCTGGAAAAACGACCCTTCTGCAGATGCTCAGAGATGACAGGCTGGGACAGCACATGCCAACACTCTACCCAAGTATGAACAGCGAAACTGACGTTACGCAGTCCGTCTTGTGTTTTATGGTTTCATCCCTCTTCAAATCGCTGTGCCTCCTCTCTGTTCTCAGCGTCTGAGGAGCTGACCATAGCTGGAATGACGTTCACCACATTCGACCTCGGCGGTCACACGCAAGGTGAGAGCGTACAGAATATGGTGCAGAGAAAGTGAAGATTTTGTTTCAAAGAAAGATGAAGTGATGCATTCGCAGGACGCCACATTAATCCTGAAATGCCCTCACAGCTCGAAGGATCTGGAAGAATTACTTCCCAGCAATAAACGGGATCGTGTTCATGGTGGATTGTGCCGATCATGAACGCCTAGCAGAGGCTAAAGCAGAGCTGGATGTGAGTTCATCACAAAGACGTGACCTGTTTTAATCAACTCTTCTGGCTATTTCTGCGAGTGCTGATGTGTTCATCTGACGCTTGTTGCGGAATAGGCACTGCTAACGGATGAAACCATCGCTAACATCCCGGTTCTCGTCCTGGGGAATAAGATCGACCGTCCAGAAGCCATCAGCGAGGATGCACTCAGAGGAGTGTTTGGTCTGCATGGACATACAACTGGAAAGGTGAAGGACACCGAATACGTCTTATTACCTGTCCAATGCACGGTGAAACTGGACTGTATGAGCCAAGAATTCAACGCTTTTCCGATTGAAATGTGTTCTCTCTCTCTATTTTCAGGGTAAAGTATCACTGAAGGAGCTGAATTTGAGGCCGATGGAGGTGTTCATGTGTAGCGTCCTGAAGAGACAAGGTTACGGAGACGGTTTTCGCTGGCTCTCTCAGTATATTGATTGATTACACTTCCTTTGAAAAACAATAATTGGACTTCTGTTGATGCCTGCACACACAAAAGCATATTTTGCAGAAAACTACTTGCAGTACACATGTTTTATTAAATATGCCATCTCTGGTAGTTTGACCTCAAGCCAGAGAAACATGTAAACATTTATTTTGCTGTTATACTTTTTCCACAAATAGAAATCTATGTGTCATGCAGCACATTGCAATTGCTGATATTCTCTATTCAGATTGAACATTTCATGCTGCGCTGCTACATTTTTTCTTTTTTTAAAGCGTGTAGGAAAATGTGTGCCAGAAACATGTCGATGCTGTGACCCAGTGTCAGAGCTGGGCTTATATTTGGCTGCTGGTGTTGACTTACTGTAAAGGGCAGTTTAAGTTGATACATGGTTAAAGAACCTCCCACTTGGGTTAAATTGTGCAGTTAGTCCGTTGTAACTATGAAAATCGATCAGCCATTTCATGTCGGCTGATCGATCTACTGACTGTTTTACAAAGAGTTTATGATGGCAGAATACTAAATTAATGCCATCTTGAGTTCATTAACTGACTTTTTAGTCATAAAAATAAAGCTTTATTTAGATAAGCTTTACTCAGTATACAACCGCAGTACAAATGCTTCAGCATCGCTAAGTAATGTAAGAAACTCGTAGCATGAAAGATGCCGCACTGCAATATATGTTATGATGAGTTACACCTGCAAAAGAACACTTGAGTACTTTGTGACTAGTTGCTGCTAACAACATGCAGTGATTTTATGAGAGTACTTGCACTTGAATACTTAAAATTATGCGCATTTATTTCAGAGAGTAACACTGCAAAAGATGCATATATTTTTTTGTGTAAAGTATTTTATTTATATTTGGAATAAATAGTTGGACATCGTAGTATAAGTGTCGCACTGAGACATGAAGTGAAGTCTGTTACACAAATGTGATTCTAGTGTGGAATGTAGCACAATAAATACTTTTGACAATTATTATGTTCTCAGTTATTGAACAACTGCCATTTGTTTTGTTTTTTTAAACAACATATTTTTTTTTTTTTGCCCAGCTGAGAAATTTTTCTGGGTGATAAAATCAAAGCATTTTTTTCTCAATCTTGATTGAGTTTTAATCATAATTGACTATGTCGAAACAATGTTACTTAGACAAGATCGATTAGTTTTTTTTTTGGTTATGAATAAAACATTGATTCTAATATCCTAGTACTCATGTTGGAGTTACCTAAACATGCAGTCTAATCTAGAGCACCAGTTCACCTGAATGCACCATGTTGCCAAAGCGCAGCCGTAAAACGCTGTGTAAAAGCGCAATTGTCAAACTAGTGGGGAAATTATATTTCAAAAAGTTTGAATTAATGTTTTTGTCTAAAAATTTAGCGTGTAAAAACAGTTTTAGATTTTGCACTAATATAGAAAATGTCATAGTATATGGAAACACAATGAAATAAATACGTAGGAGAAAATTATTATCAGTGCACCGGCGATTATAAGGATGCAGCTCCTTTAAACTACCGGTCTTCTTCTTCTTGTTTCCTATTGGCTGGATAATTTAAGAGTCTCACCAATCGTGTTGGACATTGAGAAACAAACAGGAAGTTAGATAATTATTGAAGTTATTTGCGACGAAGCAGTAGTTTAAATTTTAATGGACTGTCATATTTTACTCTGTAGCTTACCTTGTTATCTCATCATTGGACTGTAGAAGTTTTAAGTGCATTGCTTTTGAGTGATTTCTCGTGTTATTTACTATAGTAAAGTTGATCCACGCTGCAGGAATATGGAGCTGAAAGATGTGGAAAAGTGCTGCTGTGTGATTAAAGTTGCTGGGACACCAGGGAGGAAATCCGTCAGCTGCAGTGGAGTAATCGTCCACCCTCGGTCTGGTACTGTCTTATGCACCGGCCTCCCGTTTTGCCGGTTTGTTTCCGACAGAGAGCGCCTCTCAGACGCCGAGGTCCTGTTTCCCCGCAGCTTCAGCGACAAACTAAAAATCCGCGTCTGCTTGTCAGGTTCCAGAAGGAGCAAGCCATCCCGTCAGCGGGAGGTTTCAGGCGAGCTGCTGATGCTGGTGAACTGCGTGGAGTTCAAACAGACCTTCCTGGGAGTTTTCCAGGAGACAGACCAGTGGCGTTTCCATGGTGACGATGAGGATGCTGAGCTGATCAGAGATGCCCAGTCCCTCAGCTGGTTTGCAGTCCTCAGGGCGGGTGTGGTGGTGAACAACAACACAGACACAGAAAGTACCCCCTGGCAGAGCAGCTCGTCTCTGCAGAAAGGCTGCCCGGTTGTTGCATGCGGCTCTCCGTTTGGCTCCCTCTGCTTAGACCTTTTCATCAGCACCCTCAGCCGAGGGATTGTCAGCAACCTGGCTGGAGAAGACAATGCTGTCATCCTCACAGACGCTCGCTGCCTACCCGGCACAGAGGGCGGAGGCTTGTTTGTGGTGGAGGCCACAGACAGTGTCCGTCTCATCGGTGTGATTGTGTCTCCATTTGGCTGGAAGTCAAATGAGTGGATAGGCCTCACTTTGGTCTGCTCTGTTGACGTGATCTTCAGGAGTGTCGTCCGTTCCACAGGGGTCCGAGATCCGCTTCGTGGGGTTTGGGGGCAAAAAGAAGAGGCAGATCTCTGCATGTCCAGAACAGCTCAGGGGCCAGAAGCTGTTGGACACCCCACTGTGAGCTTTGTGGACAGTGGACAGGCCTGGGGCTCAGGAGTTGCTGTCAGCGCACGGCTGGTGGTAACTTGCCGGCATGTAGTAGGTGGGAAGTCTTCGGTCACCCTGAAGTTTCATCAAGATGGCAGGTGATTCATTGTTTACACTTCAATGTCTGGTAACTGTTGCAAAACAGTTCAGCAAGTGTAAATACTTTTGCGCGACACTGCATGATACAGAAACACCAGAATCGGGATGGTGTGAAACAATAAAACAAATACAGAAAGTATTGGCAAAAGAGATAGAATACAATAAAGTGACAGGAAGAAACAAAAGATTTAGATCTACAAATAAATTACTGTCACAAAGTCAAAGTGGAAAATCAGTAAAAAACATAAAAAAAAAAGACTTTAATGGATTATGTGTCTTCAATAAATTGTTTTATTGTCTAGTAACACCAAAGAGAATATAATCCAATGAACTGTAGTGATCTATTAAAATAAAACATAATTTGTGAGCTTGATATTTATTTATTTTTTAAATGTTTTGTGATTTCCTTTTTCAGAGTCCAAGATGTTGTGGGCAATGTTTTGTTCTCCACTAAATCATCTTCACCATATGATTTGGCTTTAATTGAGCTTAGAGACCCCGTTCCAGAAGCCGTGATCCCCAGAATGTCAAAAAGTTTTCACCTAGGTATGATTTCAACTTTGAAATTAAAAGAGAGAAGCGCTAATTTACCTTAACGAGAGTGCTGTGAGATTCAACTCAGCTCAGTTATATATATGTATTTTTTTTTTATGGTTTCAGGTGAAGCTGTGGTTGTAGTGGGATACGGCGGGCTGGGCCGAGTCTGCGGTCCATCCCTGACATCTGGTGTACTCTCCAAGGCCATCAGCTTGAATGGCCAGCCTGTCATGCTCCAGACCACATGCGCAGTACAGGCGGGAGCCAGCGGGGGCGCTGTGGTGCGGAAACAGTCGGGAGAGCTGCTTGGTGAGAAGCCCTGTACCTTAAAAAACAAAAACAAAAAAAAACTCTTCTCGAACAGCAGGGGGCGTGCGACTACTACGAGAGAAAACCTGTCTGTGGCGCACGTGCAGACAAAAGAACCCAGCTGTGCCGCTCTCATCAGATCGCCGCTGTGGCTGCGGCTGCAGGTTTAAGGACGGCTTGTCTTATCTGCTCTGTCGCAGGGATCGTGTCGAGCAATGCGCGAGACCTGGCTGCGAGCGTAACATATCCGCACCTCAACTTCATCATCCCAGCGCCTGTTTTCCAGAGACCGCTGCAGGAGTTTCAAAAGACAAGAAATGTCGACGTGTTCAGTGTGCTGAACGCTACAGAGAGGGACGTGAGACGGGTGTGGAGGCTGCAAGGTGCACAAAGCAAACTGTGACCTGCGATTCATAAACCTTTGAGAGGTTATGTGTTCCCCTTAAATTCTTTTAAACAGACTTAATAGACATGTAAAGGCATTATTTTCACTAAATCGTCACAGAATCATTAGAATATTAGAAAGATGATGTTAATATATTGTAATTCCCATGTATTCTTTTATTCAATTTGACTACAATAAACCTTGTATTTTAACTGAGTTTACGGTTGCACGCACTTTCTAAATGATCCCTATTATAACAGCTGTATTACACAGTTTCGCACATCTGTATCAAAGGATGCCACATTTATTGACATCCCTGACAAAGATGTGTGAAAAACCCTAATTTAAATGTTTCTTTTACTGCAGTCGCCTAATCTCATAAGAGAACATCTAGAAATGAACCTTTAATCTGATTTAATCATCAAAGGAAAATAAATCGTGACATAATTTTAATTACACATACCTTTGAACCAGGCAGCTGTAAAATAGGTGCCAATATGTTAGAAGAAGCTGCATTTGATCCCCTCTTATTCTACAGTTACAGCATCAAGGGTCCTATTTCTGGAAGCATTTGTGAGGATTTAAATCTGCTTCTGGTGCATGAGGTTTATTTTTTATCTTTTTTTTTTACAAGCAGGAGGAAGATTCAGCATAACAAGCTGGCAGGTTGCAGAAAATGATTGGTCCCTCTGGGTAGCTCGAGACGGCTGCTGTGTGTATATATCAGGTATTCAGACATCTGTTGGCAGGAACATTCACTCACATCGGAGGTTTCGCCCGATGGGACGTTACCGGTGCTGATTTCCATTATCACAGAAATATGAAACTGTGAGATGACATTTCCAAAGATTGGTTACTGTCAGTTTTCACAATGCAACGGCGGCAGACGTTCCTGGCGTGAACTCTCGAAGACAAGGAGCGTAGCATACCGAAGGGGTTTCTGTTTCACTGTTCCCAGAGTAAATCGTTAACAGAGGAGAGGCTTAAGCAGTGTCCTTAGGAAACGCATTTTTCTGTAGGTATTGTACTTTTAAGAGCTGCTCACATGCAGACCGAGGTCTATATCCAATTTCTACCAGTTTCTCTTACAAGCCACGTTTCACACAACGAGGGAAGGCATAAGGAACGTAAGCCGGCAACCACATTGTGTCAACACAATCCGCTTCACAGCGAACAGGTCACACAAAGAGGAGATTTAGAGATTTGCGCTGGTGATTTTTCAAATTGAGCTTCAAGAGGGGGCACTACGTGACATATTGTGGGAGATATTCTCGATTTTCATGTCACTAGAATAATCTTATCTGAGCAACGTTGCTGAAAAAAAATGTGCTCCTCTGAAATATTCCTGAACTGAACCAGAATAATACCACTTGTAAAAGCAGCAGAATTTGGTACATTTAGTAGTTTAAGGCAAACAAATGGGTAAAAAAAAAAAAATCTAATTTCACTTTCAATTGTAATATGTAACCTGAGGCTCACTTTGTTTAGGCTTCTTGCTATGGCTACCAGATGTTTTATGAGTTGTGCTATTACAAACTAGGCATAATGAAGCTGCCTGAGCTTTAAATGAGCTGTTTCTATGAAGATTAAAACGAGCTGTTTGCATTGATATTATTACACTTCAAGAGGGTGCCGTAATTTTATCATTAAAATTGCATCTCATCTCCTCCTCTGAACTTAATGTATTCTGCAAATATCTACTTTGTGCCTTTCACCTATTTAAGTCTTGTTTAGCCCATTTTCTTTTGCTTGATGACTGTTTATACTGATGTGATGAGATTATATGTAAAGTTCCCTCACGTTTGGGGCAGTTTGTGCACACAGCTTAAAATAGGATGTCGAGAATGATCAGTGTGAATTGAATGGTTGTTATGGAAACCTGGTGACCTTAAGATGCCACTCTTTGCTGCAGGTTTTTTTTTTATCAGCAAGCTTCAGATTTATTTCTCCCTCCATCACCATCCTCAGAGATGTACGTATTTATTCAGCCGTCTAATGCTGTCCAAGTTTAGAACAACTCCTCAACTCAATATAAAATGTCTTAAAGACTCTTATTTCTCTTCTCACGGTAAATTCTAAAAATAATACAAATATCAAACATCAACTATGACTATGAACAAACTGTTAGCAGAGCTGCTCCCGACTTAAATCTAACATTGAACAAATGAAAAGAAGAAAGAAACAAATCACTACAGACAACTTGCCAATACTTCATTATATGGACAATTTTTCCATTGCTGGTCACTTTATGCACTAAAATGGAGGGTAGCAACAAAAAAGAAAGACTTCTCAGACTCAGAAGCACGGTGACCAGATCAGCCACATAGATAAGATTTATTTTATTTGAGTTTTTTTTTTTTTGTTTTTTTGTTTTATTAAACACAATAACCGATGCACATTATATTACGATGTACACTTGTCAGCTAAGCCGTAAAGCTGCCAGTCTTTCAAGGCGTTGACCAGCAGGTGACATTCTGTCTTCCGATGCACACGTTATGTACAAGCTAAGGAGTGATGTGTGAGAAACGTCCTAATAAGTCATGATTGAGACAGAGCACTACTGTCACATATGAGCCAAAGCGTATGAGGTGAAAACAATAAGGCCAGAGGGCGCTTTCCAATACTCTACCAGGTCTCGTTTCCTTTACGGGCAGATTTCAAACTAAAACCCTAACCGGTTTCCATCTGCACACATAGAAGATAAAGAAGACCACTCTATAGACTAGTGAAATGCACCCAAACTGGACATATATATATAGATATATATATATATCTATATATATATATATATATATATGTATATTTCTTTTTTTTATGCAAGCACCTGCAGCTTCTTAAAATCTCCATTACACATCAGCTAAAAACAGCTCTTAGATAGTTCAAAGGACATACAACAAAAGAGAACAAAGATTCACAAGATTATTATTATTTTTTTTTTTAACTCCCAAGCCCAAAATTTCTGAATAACACCTCCCATTTCCTGTTTCCCAAGATAAGAACACCCTGAAACAATAAATACTCCCATCAGCATCTGACCCCCTTCCAAATCACGACATTCCCTCGTGTTTTTCTAACCCATTATAAATCGGAGTGGAGTGCCTTTATCACATCCATCGTCAGCAGTGTGTATATATGTGTGTGTGTGTGTGTGTTTGGGACCGTTAAATTCTCCCACATAGAGGTTGGGCTAAAAGCTGACCCTTTTACCAGATATACCCCCCGTCATCCACCTCTCCCACCTCTCCCTCCTCCTCCTCAGCCTCCTCTGCAGTCTCCTCAGCTTCTTTCTCCTCCTCGTCTTCCCATCCAACTGCGCTGCCAAAATCCCCTGAATATGTCATTTCAGAATCTGCGAAGAGAAGCATGCAGAGTAAGTGAATTAAGCCAGTGTGAGTGTGTTTGTGTGTGTGGGTGTGTGTGTGTCCTTTCCGTTTCAGAATATTGACGGCTAAGGGGGACATGCGTTTGACTTTGTCTGGGTTTTAATGGCTGCTTCTAAACTGTGCCAGGGGAACCATTCTTATCAGACGCAGGTTCCGTCCAAACCAGCCTCTCTTCCCCGCCCCCAATTTATCTTGAAAGACTTTTCTCACAGCGACAAGCAGCGCTTTAGAATGCCAATGACTCTGGACACTAAAAAGTGGCACCGATTTCTAAATTTAAGCTGTGTTCCAGCGCGGCTCGGTCCTTCAAAACAAAAGAAGGTTTTGTGCTGAAATTCTTGCGAGGTTGCAGGGAAGAAGCGGGCGGATAAGCTTTGGATATTTATAACTGTGTTCCCGTGGTTCAGATCCCGACATCGTTTCACAAACTCCCCGACGGCTGTTGAAACCTTTTTCGAGGCTTACCGCAATCCGGCTTGCCACGAATCCTAGACCCCGCGACTTCTCCTCCGTTCTGGTCGACGCACCAGCACTCGCCCCTGTCGCACTGCTGCTTTCTGTAGTAGCCGTCCTCGTTGCAGCTGGGGATGAATCGGCCTGCACACGCACAAGCTTAAATCAGTGAGAGCGGACCTTCCCTTGCAATCCCCATTGAAAAAGAAATCCAGAAGAGTTTTTTTTTGTCCCAGACTGCCACAGTCTAGGTGGCCATTTCTTTGCAACAGGAAGTTATATTCCTCATGCCGTACAAAAACGTGTCTCCAGCAAGATGCAAAACAAACGTCCACGGGCTGCATGGCTAGGTAGCAATTTTCTTGCTGAAAGGAAGCTTCCTAGTGGGAGTGATTTATTTTCACAGCTTTCAAACTGACCCGATCCTTGCCAGAACCAAAAAGATCGGGACGAGGGATGCAAGAAATGGGGTCAAAAAGAGCCTGACAATTTTATGTTTTGGACTGTATGATCCACGCACAGGCAAGGAAAATTAAACTTCTCAGACATGCGAAGACGGGTTAAAAATGAAACATCCCACAGACGAGATATTTATTACATAGTTAAAATAAAAATAAATAAAAGCCAAACACAGACTTAATCCAATCTTTCAGGGGAACATCTGAGTGTCTTGCTGGCAGGCAGCTCTCTGCTTGCCACTCTGTGTCCTTGGAGAGGCCTGACTCACAACCCAGTCAGCCAACCAACCAAAATCTGCAGTACGTACACACTCTCACACACTGATATACAAATCTGCATGCTTACATATTCATCTGCTTACACACTATACTGAGGATAGAAAGAGGGCTGTGTGTTGTGTTAGCGCTACATAACTCACAGAGTGGATTATGGACGGACACCCATCTCCCTCCAGTTATTTATCTAACAGAACCACCAGACGAAGACATCCACAGCTAAACGTGTTGGCATGCAGCTACAGAATATTAATACGTACCAAACTTTTTCTTTCCGCCGTCCAGAACTTGAATCCTCTCCAGTTCGGCTAGGCAGGGCGGCTCTTAAACAAGAGAAAAGAAGATTGTTTTTACAAGAGGAGGTGGAACCATCTTACCTGACAAAGTGACGTGAGGCTGAATTGTAAGCCTAATATTACCGGAGCAACAGATAGCACACAGGCAACAGATACTGCCAGCAGAAAGTCACAGTGGAGAGCCAAAGCTCCCATCAGCCTCATAAATACTCACTCTCCCTCCAGAAGCAGAGGCACCATTCAGCCGTGGAGACCTTCCCGTCCCTGTAGGAGTCGCAGGAGTTGAAAAATGGCCGGATGCAGACCTCGTATTTGTCCAGGTTGATGGCAGCCAGCTCAGCCTGATCCAGGTAAAGGTCGTTGTTGGTGTCGAGCTTGGAGAACATCCAACCTATTGAGTCCTTACAGCTGGCGACCAGGCTCCTGTCCAGCACTGCCGACACAAACTCGCTTATTCTTATTGTGCAAACAGCTGCACAAATAATACATATATAGTGCATCAAATCAGGTCAATGGTCTGAGGAGGTACACAATCCACCACACTTGTTGGTAGTATCAGTACATTTACTCTGTAGGAAGATGAAACCAAATTTAGTACTATTTCTCTTTTTGACAAAATCACTGATGCCACTCTTACTGACAACTTCTCATGAAGTACATGTGACTTAAAGATGCTGCATTATATGTTTTTCAGGCTCATCGTGTCATTTTATAACATAACCAAGTAACTGTTAGCTCCAGTTGTTACAAAACTGCTACACACATATATATCAAATATGGTTTAAGAGAAATTTAACATCACGATTTAATGCCTTGAAACAGGGCCTAGAGTCTCTTTAAAAGCTCCGTCACAACACCACTCCTCTATAAAATCTTTAGCAACGTTTTTACCAGTCTTACTGAGAAGTAGCTCGAATAATGAGCTCAGCAGATGCTTAGTTCCACCAAGTGTTTGCCAATTTCTGCTGGCTAGTCTGAAGGAACTGAGTGGGGGATTTGCAGAGGAGGGGGTGCATCCAGACTTCCTGCGCCTTTTATCCTCCACCTTCTACACTGCTTACGCACAAAAGTTAACGATCTGAAATAAAGTTGCGTGACATATCAGGAAAACATTTAATTCCAACGCTTTTATTAAATGATGCAATGACAGTAGAAATTATGATCAAGCCGTTTTCCTGTCCTTTTTTCCACAACGCTGTCTACCAGCTTTAGCTTCTCAGCTACTGAAAACAAAACATCTGTTGGGGTCAAGAGGAGCTAAGTCAGTCCATCTGGCCAAATAACTACTGGCATGCAATTTGATACATTGTGCTACGGTAGCACAATGTATCAAATTGCATGTAATGTTACAATTACAATTGTACTGTATGTAATGTTACATAACATTATCTCTATCTCTATCGACCATTTTGAAGAGCATTACTAACATTAAAAAAATGTCTCACATCCAGTGGAAGCAATAAGTACAGATCAGTTTTTTTGTTTGTTTGTTTGGATTAGAAAAGCAAAAAAAACATCTGGATGGAAAACCTTTATGAATATACAGGAAAGCAGTCCTGCCAAAAGTAAGGTGCTCACTGCTCACAGCAGCGTTTTGACCGACAGAATTTTCTTATGTTCTCTGAGAAATTAAATTAAACAGTCGATTTTGAGTTGCTGAAAACCCAAACCGTGTGCCCCATGTAAATGTTTTCATAATGCTGTGGGGATTAATTGAGAAAAGGCTCTAACCTGACGCAGTGCTGGCTGCTGGGGATCTGGCCCCTTGCTTGCTGTTATTATTCTGCTTGGCGTTGGTCTGCAGGAGCTGGAACCAGTCCTTCAGACGCTCGCCGAGATCAGACAGATCCTGCCCGGTGCAGCTCTCTGTGAAAGCCAGATGGAGGGAAACGCATGACGTACTTTCTGCACGTAGAGGGCATGTGTCAAGCTACTAAAAAATGAGGAGGCCAGCGTAAAACTGGCGTAGCCATCACGCTTGTGGACTACGGTTATTAATTATTCTGCCACAAATTTGGATCTCACCGTGTTTCCCCTCCCTGGACGCAGGCGCCGCAGTTGGGCAAGGACACAGACCTGAACACTTCAGGGTGAGAGCTTTCCCAGTAAGACACGCCTGCTGCTCTAGCTTGCACTGTAACACACACAAACACACACATACACAGGATCATTACACGCAGACACACAAGCCCGCAGCGTCGGCAAGGGGACACAAAGGTGAACCAAAATGAGTTATTGCTGCAACGCAGATCAAATATTCATGAGGTGACTGACTGTAAACCCCGATTCAAATCTGAGACTTGCCCCTAAATGCGTCGACATCCAACCTCTGCTCACTCGCAAGGTCAGGAATAGGGATCCACGAGACAAAGCATTAATCAATAAACACACAGGACCCTGTCGCCGCGAGTCGCCAATTGGTCCCTCCGAGGTAGCATATCATGGCTCTTTGTCCCGGGTTTTCCCAGGAGAAGCTCCTCACACGGCTCAGATCAGAGTGTTCTTCTGTTTTTATCCCAAACTACACGGCACGCTGTCAGAATACATAACAGATTTATCGCTTTTAATAGCCGTGTGTGTGTGCACGTGTGTGTCTCTTCATGCAACATATGCTTCCCAAACACTTTAAGTGAGCACCACAGTAAAGGTGACGTTTAACCAATGCATTCATTTCCATATTTTGTACTGCCTCACCAAGAGGAACGCAGCCAAGATTTTCCCCCCCCCTTTTGAGTTTATGGACGTTCAGTGATTATTTCTGTTTAATCTTGAGTAAATAAAATATTGTTTTACAGCCATCTGGAAAGGACAGAGGTAAATAATGAGTAATACGCCAATGAACACATTATCATCTCAAGAATATATAGTAAACAAGAGTGTAGGAGTGGATAATGTGATTCAGTGGAACTGAGCTAACTAGTCATATTCAGTAATAGAATATTTTTGCTCGTTTATTAGATCAAAAGTTAAAAAAAAAGACCTTCTAAACACACTTTTCCTTAAGCTTTCATTTCAACATTAAACATGTTTCTTCTATTTAATATAACTTATGTAATATTCTAATATTAAATGTTTTATTTTCATAAGCTGTATGCATAAAAGCATCATAATTACGCAAAATAAAGGCCTTAAAACTCCAGTCTGTAATCTACATGTGTTTCATCTAGTAAACTGAGTTGCTGACATAAATGAACGTTTCAGTGATAGTTCTGGTATTTTAAGCCGTCTTCCTTCACCTTAGGTGAAATGTTTTCAATGTGCTTCTACTGCGCATTTGTACAGAGCCTCTAAACAGGGGGAAACGTACCTTTGAGGCGTAGTTGTGTCCGTCTGATCCACACACTGGCCCGGTGGAGGAGATGGGACATGGCTGACAGTTCCCATCAGGAGAGCGGAGAGCGGGCTGCTTCAGTCTGTGGGATAGGGGACATGCAAATACTTCACCCTTACTTCATCAAGCTCAGACGGCCACTGCCATATTAACTCAGAGTAGAAACTCGGCAGCTCCAGGCTGGGCATGAGATCACGATGCAAACAGTCCCCTCCATGTTGTCTGAATCTATTAGCTTCTCATTACACAGCAGGAGCCCTCTTATTGTTCCCACTCTGGCCAGCAGCAGAACGCATCCCACTCTAGCAGCAGTGTAGACTATCAGTGTTGACCTCATGTCAGCGTGCTGGAGGAAGTTTTCTC
Source organism: Poecilia reticulata (assembly GCF_904066995.2). NCBI lineage: Eukaryota > Metazoa > Chordata > Actinopteri > Cyprinodontiformes > Poeciliidae > Poecilia > Poecilia reticulata. The sequence goes on from NC_088844.1 coordinate 15,543,030, forward strand.
AATCTTCCTGTGTCTGGGGAATTAGTCAGTCAGTCTTTCTACGCACGCTCACCTGTGCTCCAGCTTCTTGCGGTTGACGCACACGGCTCTCTGGTAGCCCTGGGCGATGCACACCTTGTGTCGGCTACACTTAACCTTCTGACAGGGGTCCTTGGTGGTGTCTACATCTGGGAAACAAACGGGAAATTGGACGTGAACGGTGATGCTTCCGCAGCTTCACTTCTCTTCTAACAAATAGATTCCTCTGCATATAGTTTTGCATTTGGCTTCCAGCCTCAGCTCCCACGTGGCTCGCCTTGGCTTACTCAGAAAGACCTGAGAGTTGGTCTGAATTATTACATAAGGGCAGAGCTGTTGCTCTTTTGATGCTGTAAAATTACATTAGGATCTGCATTGAACTGAAGGAAAATAAAGGAGGATGTTCTTACAAATAAAAGCTTAAAGCACTTTGTTTATATTTTCCGAAAGTTTTGTTTTCGTTGCTGTCACAGAATTCCACATTTTGCCATGGCTGTGACATTACTTTCCTCAAGGCACATTGCCATACATGTTTCAGGTGTTTCCTTGCTTCGACAACAGCTGATTCCAATTGATGGTTGATTAACAGGCACTTGCTGAACTGCAATCGCCTGAATCAGGAATATTAAAGCAGGGAAACATCTCAAAATAAGCAGGGCAACGTGCCACGAGGCCCAGGGCTGGGAAACACTTCTCTAGACTACAGCATGCCAAGGTGAGTAAATCTTCATCAGCGAAGACAGATTGTTTGCATAGCGTGGTATGAGGCTGCTGCTGCAACATTTATGCAGTGCTTGTGTAAATATTGCAGTAATAGCAATGGAAGGCAATACTATCCACCTATAGCAGCATACACACGTACAGTGTGTTTGTACGTCATCAACGCACAAGATGTGTAACAGTTTGATAATTCCTATGTTCAAAATGGAGCACTTTGTCTTGAGACTTGGAGCTGTGTGCAAAAGAGCAGAGCCTGTATAAATACAGTAAGGAGATATTTGTTTTTCATGGCCTGTTACAGAAGGAATATGCCCTCTGCTGTGATCTGAGGACATGGTGGTCAGTTTGCAACAAACAAACCTGAACCCTACTGCATTATCTGTTCCAACCTCTCTGCCGCCATGGGTGGGAACAAAGTCGTAACCAAAAGACATCTGGGACGTCACATTAGATCTGCAGTGGCCTGGAACGGGCCTCAAAGTGGTCAGCAAGAATCTGGTTGAGTTATTTCAACGTGGAGGAATTATAAAGTCATCATTCACTTCCTTTATCTAGGGCTTCATAAAAGATCTTATTATTGGTACACATTTTGTACCAGCCTGTCTTAAATTTGACATTGAACATCTAACCGATTTCAGAAGGAATTAGGAGAAAGTTCTGTGGTAATATGAGAACAAAACCGGACTATTTGGGCTCAAGTCAGACCTGCTGTGTTTGGAGAAAGCTGAAGTTACAGAATTATTGGGAAACGTATGGATAGGTTCACGTACCAAGAAATCTTGGACAAGAACCTTCTTCTCTCAGCCACAAACAACGAAGGATGACGATGACTACTCTTATTTTAGTGCTACATCAATTAATCGCTTTTTTTTGTATGAATGTGGTAGAACTGCTACGATCTCTTTGATTTATTTATGGACTTTACATACTAACCTTTAGCTGACTCTGACAGAGAAAAGCTTCTTGCTACTTGAACTAAATCTAAATTGCTTGCTCGGTGTGTCTCCATCTATCACTCACTATTGAAGCAGCTAACACTGACAGTGTGTCAGCCTTTCTCTACATGCTCATCTGTCACAGCTATCTACTCCAAACAGGCCTCCCAGAGCCTGACCTGGAAGTGGCCTTGCCGTCCTTTTTAACACCGGGCGGTCTTCCATTCATCTACATGTCCGCCTCTGTTCGCTGCCAGAGCAGCAAACAGAAAAGAGATGTGGGAGGGTGGAAGGCAACTCATCTGTGCGCCTGTAAATCATACTCGAATTCATTTTCTTCTCTCACCGAGTGCCGTTTTTATGGCTATATTATCATTAAGGCTTATCATCTCCTCTCTTTTTTTTCTCCCCCTTCCACTGAATATATTAATGCGGCAAATTCCCATGGATTATTGTAGCCGTCGGACAGATATCTGATTTTCAGAAGCAAATCCAAAACGATACGACGAGCTGTCGGGACTGAGATTGTTAGATAAGTGACAGGCTGACTGCTCCGCTGCAGGAACTGTGAATGCCCAAATGCAGACTCCTCACCTCCTCAGAATATCGACATTAAAGCCTTATATTTGGTTGACTTTCTGTACCGTCTCCCGCAGCGCCACCGGCTTCCTCTGCTCTCCACCCTTTTTGTCCGTTTTGTCTTTCTGATGCAGGTCTGTTGTTTAATACCCACCAGAACACAAGCAAAAAATACAGCACCGGGAGTCACAAAAATTAAAACGGCTTCGTGTACACAAAATGTATTTTAAGCAAACCCTTTTACTGAAACAATAATGAAACAAAAAATAATCCTGCCTTCCGGGACGGAAACATTTCTGATGAAATTTTGTCCCCTGTGAGCAGCTAGAATACTGGCACAGCGTTGTGTTGTGAGTGCAGAAGCATAAGGTGGCTGCCTGAGCCTCATGTTAACTTAACAAGCTTCCACGGATTAAAGCAGTGCCTGCGATGATGACGTTTCCATGGCAACAGGCTCTCCGTGGTCTGAGAATCATTTCTTGGTAGACTGTGATTTGCAGCTCAATCTGCTGCTTCTGAGAATCCTCTCTCTAGATGTGTTTGAAACCCCCCAACGTCCGACCGTTCCACAAATCGGCATCTCTTTCACCTTTTAGCGTTCCTTCGTGCGGCTTCCAACATCCGGATCACGCCCTCTCCTTCTGAGTCTGCATGGTCTGTGCTTACCACTTCCTCCATTCATCCGTCCTTTCTGCATCTAATTCCTGAAAGCCACCTTCTTTCTGAAAGACTCTTCTTCGGTATTAAACTAATGCCTGCAGAGGAAAACCTCTCCTAATTAGGCCTGCCAGTGCTTCTGTCTAATCCAATCCAGATTTGCATGAGGTTTATCCCATCAGGGTGAGGATAGTTGGAACAGAGCTCAGGCCACATCCTCATCATCAACTCTTTTATCCTCTATTTACAAAGCTGGCCAGTAATGTCAGAGCTATGCGGTCTTCAATCGACGCTGTGCAAAACTGTCTGCTGCTCTTTAAACTTCACCACATTTTTCATCTTGCAACCTCTAGATTCTGGGTATTTTATTGAGATTGTCAGTTTTGATTCGTGATTCAAACGGTTGCATTTTCATGAGATCAGTTGCTGCAGAAACTTTCTAGTCATGTATTAATTTAAGTCAGGTGTGAAGCAGCATGGAAGTACTGAAAAAATAGAGGACAGTAGGCCCTGAAGTCCAGGACTGAGATCTGAACGGTTCCACTTCAGTTCTAGAATGAATGTTTATGGTTGTTTTTAGGGACGAAGGAGAACCTAAAGTCTAAGTCTTGTGCAGCCTTGAACTGTTTTATTTCCAAGACCGACTAGTGTTCAGTTCTGCCGAAAGACTGCCACACTACTTCACAGTTCACTTCATAGAAAAGAGGATGTTTTCTATCGTGCATCACATTTTGCTTATAGGCTTAAATGTAAAACTCATCTGACCATAGTGTCTTTTGCCACATGGTTGGTATGTCTCCTACATCGTTTGAGGGATTTAACAAGATTTTATTTGACTTTCTTGCAAAAAATGGCTTTTGCTTTTGTATATAAAACTGATTTGTAAAGCTCACTAAAGTTCTCTTGTCTAGCAAATCTTTGAGGTCTTTACAAGACAGCCATATTTAAACTCAGATTAAATTGCATCCAGAGTCTAGTTACTTATTAGGTGATTTCTGGTGGTAATTGGTTAAAGGTTTATTCAGGGGGTTCAATATAAATGCTCATGACTCTTTTCAGATTTTGAAAAGATGGTGAAGGATTAATGAAATACTGAAGCAATTAAGTCAAATCAGTGCCAATAATGATGAAAACCTAAAAAAAGGTACACTGGGTTTAATTTGAATCCGTTCCATTTACAACCCCCTCGAGTAGTAAAAGAAAAGGCTGCATGTGAAGTGATTCAAGACATCTTTTGAGATGTGTGACAACTGAGAGGTTATTCTTAACTTGTTTTCAAAAATAATAGAATTTTTCCAGCAATAAAAAAACATTTGAGCTGCTGGTGCTTCATCTGATGCAGAAATGCAGGACCTTGTTAGCAACCTAATGGCATCAATGTCTGTGCATTTGAAGTACCATGTCACCAATAATCTATCAAAAGCCTCAAGAGGTGTTAAACTCCAAACCTTAGAGTGTGCACTCAGCGCGTTTTACTATCTTCTTACCGTCTGCCATTGATCTGAAGCCAACGATTTGCCACAAAGTGTCTATTCACCATTCATCTGGCCTTCTCATATCGGTGTCTAAGGATCCAATGTAAACTGGAAAGTCCTGAAGGATGAGGCCCTTCCACGAGCTCTGTGCAAGCCTTGGACTGCTAGTGTGGGTGTGTATGTGCGCACTTGTTTGCTCTTAGAAGTCTAAATTACAAGCAAGCGCCCCGGCTGCAGTGTTTGCTGTCTTAAGAGCGGGGTGATTCAATCAGCAGCTAGATTGATGAATCAACTGCAGAAATCAGCTCCAAATTGCCCTGACATCGCCCTCGCTCAGCACACTGCCGACTTAAGAGCAGTCAGCTGCTGCCGCGTCTGAATGCAAATTTGAACATCAGCCTGTTGTCTGCGTTGGCTTTCTAACTCTGAGCGTAAGGAGTGTTGACAGTTCTGAAGCTCTGCCTCCCTGTGCATGGACGCCTGGCTGAGAAATGACGCCCGCAGGCGCAGCGCTCCGGAGTAAAGACATCCCACTGATTTAGGGATGTCTCGAAGGGACAAATCTCTTTTCACTTCTGCGCTTCATTAGGCCACTCATAAAGGAAGGCAGATCAATGGTGGGAGGTAGAAGAGTCCCATCAAAAGCGAGGAAGGGAAGTAGATTAAAGGCTTGAAACTGCAGAAAATCAAAGTGGAAATCCTCCTTTCTGAAGCGCAGCCTTAATCCGTACAACGTTTCTTGATGAATTCTGATCAGTGACAGTTCGGTTGGCTGTGAACCCAAACAGCTGGTAATTAAAGTGATCTCCGATGCTTAATGACATCAAAACAAGACGAATGTTGCAATTATTTGATGTACAAACAGGTCAAAATAAAGGACTTCCAACCATTTTTTTCTTTTGCAACGTAATTTTTTATGAGATCTCGTAATATTGAAAACATGCCAAATTTTTTTTATGTAAATAAAGTCTGCCTCGTGAAGTGGCTGTTTGCAGGATACTAAATGCCTTTGTTTACGATGCTAATGTTAAAGCAAGAAGAGTTAAACTGCTACCCTGTTATGTTAACTTAAATATGCTCAGTGAAAGCAACTTGGGTAAATGGAAGAAAAAAATGTGACTAAGGAATTATTTGCAAGCATTGGAAAGAAAGACTTAGCCACGAGGGATGCTAAAAATTAGCATCTGTTTCAAAACCTAATTTTACACCAAACTGAGATTTTTTAACCCTCCAGGGACAATTTGTCTTTCATTTATTATTAATTTGAAGCCATTTTGGCTCTTTTGAGAAATAATTTCTCAAATTTTCTACAGAATACCTCAGTTCATAAAATTAGCCTAAATTGCTAAGCTACACTAGCCTGGCCTTCTCATGTCCCTTCAGTGCTTAGTCTGGGATTCTCCGGTTGAATTTCAACCGACCCAGAAGGAGAAGTTGTTGACGATGTCGAGATTCTGCGCTGTTTAAGAACTAAAGTCTGGAGCATTACATATGTCACGGTCAAACGTTAGGCCATTGGGTAAAACTTAAAACTACATCAGAGTCCACACCTCCACCAAGTATTAGCTGTAGCATTACCAGTCTAATGCTACAGAAACAGACACATTGTAATCAAGAGAAAGAGATATCACCTTTCATTCCGAATTAATCTTTTTTTAAATATATTTTTTATTCATCAGCAGCTGAACAGGAAGTAGAGTAGGAAAATAATGGGAAGACATGCAGTGAAGTTGGCTTTCTATCACCTAAAGAATATTTCTAGGATTAAAGACCTAATATCCCAGCAAGGTCTTATTAAACACATCCATCCATTTATCTTTCACCAAATTGATTACTGCGACAGATCTTACTACAAAAAATCTAATTCAGACAGAAAAAATCAGACAGCGTTCTGTACAGTCGATACAGAACGCTGCTGCTCAAAATTCTCACTAAAACCAAGACAATAGAGCATCATCCAGTTCTAAAGTCCTTACCCCGGCTCCCGGTAGCTCAGAGAATAGACTTTAAAATACTTCTGTTAGTTTATAAATCACTGGCATTAATATACATAAAAAAATCTGTCGTCACATCAACTCCTTCAGAGATGGGGATCATATAACGGGTCACATTGCTCTATTTTTCTAAGATATGAGGTGTTTGAACGACTCCAAGTTAGTTTTTGATCTTTTTTGTGCAAACAATGTCTTTTAGCTTATTATTCTTTAATGTCAAAAGCAAAAGGGGCCACATTATATAGAACAAACATTAGGCTTGAAGAACGTATTTAGATTTGCTTAAAAGTATTGATTGTTCAGCTATTGATAAATTTAAAACATTTAAATCAGAATATAGATGCCCTTAGTCCCACTAGAAAGTAGGAAACACCGGAAAGTTGATGTCCAGGCTCAAAGGGGTTTTATTGATCTGCGTTGGGGGGGAAAAAATTATATGCTTGTAGCAAAACGCATAGATGGGTGATATCAAAAAAAAATACCGAAAGATAAGAGACAGCAGATTATCTGAGGAAAGTTTTATTGTTGCTTATGAATATAGTTTTTCGCCTTATTAGTGTGTTTGCTTTAAATCTGACATGTCAGAAATGAAAGTAAACTTAATGACCTCAGCTTCATATTCAGAAAAAAATAACAATCTATTTCCAGCTGAACCACACTCTCCTAAAACTGTAAATTTGTTTTAACCCTGTCCCCCCCCCCCCTCTTTGTCCAAGTTGTCTTATATTTAGCAGGCCTAATACAGATGTCCTCCCTTGAACAATAAATCAAAGTACATTAACTTCCACCCTCTCATCTAACGCCGCCACCTCTCTGTCAAGTTTTTTATGACGAAGTATAATTAGTCTTTCATTAAAGCTCTTGGAAATTGTGCTAATGTACTCTGCTCTTCAGCTGACTCCACTTAAGCTGCAAATCGCCCAACAAAAGACAACAATAGCTGACAGCTCAACACTGTGTCAGGACTTTGCTTTGCAGGGACTCAATTAGGGCCGCAGTAGCTGCAGGAGCCGGGAAGGTGACCGCAGACATCCTGCGCTTGGTTCCAGCTCAAGCAGAGAAAAAAAATAAATAATAGTAGAAGGAAACAGAAAGAGGTGCTGCTAGTTTGAAGTTAAGGCAATTCTGTTGTCACTGGAGGGCAAATCACTTGTACAAATAAAGCAGAACACTAACATCTTTCATCGGAGTTGTTTTTATGAAAATTGCCTCTCATTACACAGTTAATGTTGAGCTCTCAAATGGAAGAAAATCTGGCTTTGCTTTGTGCGTACCTTTCAATTTCTTTAATGCATCTCTTCGACTTATCAAGGCTTTATATTAAAGGCTTAAAAATACGCTTACAGCTAATGCATAATATTACCATCCATTAAATGTATTTCATGGGTTGGGAGAAACAAAAATAAACAATGTAGATGTTTTGTTTTGAAAGAAGTGAAAATGTCTTAGCCACCCCTGCTTAGTGATTGTATGCACTAAGCAATTCCCCTCCAAAACAGTTGGTGGCAGCAGTGGTATTTGCTGCCACCGACCATATTTATTCACTTGAAGAAAATAATGAATTATTTGGAAAATGCAGAAGTGGCTCTGGCACTAATCAGTTGTTGGTCATACCTGAGTGAGCAACGGTCTCAACCTTAATAATTATGTCAAAACAAAGTCCTATATGGCTGGTTGTTTCAGGTGAGTAACGTATAATACTGCCAACAACAAAAGCTCCGTGTTTGCTTTCAGAAACTGAGATAACAACACAATGAGTGCGAGACTTACTGTCGTTAGAGCCTTGATTTTCATCCCAGGTTCGCACATAATCATCCTGCAGAAACAATGAAAAAAGTAAGTGGTGTTATTAGCAGCTGCAAGGAAAAAGTAACAAAGTGTCGCACGTAGTTTGAAAGATATAACACCTGAGTAATGTGATTTCTTTTATCACTGCACACCGACAATGATGGGAAGGCTGGCGTGATAAGTGACCATCAGTCGGGTAAAACAGGTACATTCTGCTCTGCATGTTTTATGGAAATAAGTTCAACAAATCTGCTGATAAGTGGGACATATGCCATTATTGGGAACGTGACTTTTAACTGGACTTCTTTTCCCTCCCCCCTTTTTAATTAGAACATTGTTCGTTCTAATTAAATTGCAGAAGATAGGTGAAGGGGGAAAAAAAAGAAATGACACACAAACTTATAGAAAAAGACCACAAATGGAGAGAAGCATGTTAGAAAAGCAGCAGATAAGGAAAGACAACTGACCTCAACCTCCTGGCGAAACGAGAGCAAAAAGAGAGAAAAGAGTCAGTTTCAGTAAAGAGAAAAAAATGAATTTCAAGTTCAGGTGAAAAGCTGCATTCAGTGATATAACAATTTGATGATGGAATCGCACACAGTGTTCTTTCTGCATAATTTAAATCTGTCAAAAAGGCAAGAAAAATACAAAAAAAAAGTTAAAAGGACATTCCTTATCACAAGACTCATACTACTATCAGTCAGATATGAATAAAACATGGGTTAGCAGGTATTTCAGTCTGGAAGAAGCCTAGAAAAATCATTCACACCAAAATCTCAAAACACCCACATTTGCAAACGTGCTAAAGCACACATGATTAGATCTGCTTTAGATAAGAGAACCCCCTCGGGCTAGGCTGCATATGCAATAGCTTTTAGTGCATATTGCCGCATCTGATCTAATACAAACATGAGTCATTTCAAAATATTTCCTGTTTAGCCACACAAGCAATCCTTAGGCAATGACTTACTCATCACTATAAACATTTACTGCACCGGAAGCGAGAGCCAGCGGCTCCTCAGGAGGCGATAAATTCCCAAACAACACGTGAAATAAGCAGCCTTCACTGAAGCAGGGATCGCTGCCACGACTTTTTATATTTGCACACAAACACGGACTTGAGCATCACTCTCCTTAAGGTGCATTATGGAAGTATTCACACCTTTTGTACTTTACCACGTTAGTTTTCTTCCAACCACAAACTTCTATTTGTTTTTGTGGGATTTTATGCTGTAGATGAACTCAAGACACCGCAGCGAATACGAATCTAGAAACTATGCTCGTATTCAGGTCCTGAAGGTTAACACTTAGTAAAACAAATTTTCATTGCAATTACAGTGACACATCTAGAAACTGTTTTTTATCATTATAATAGCTGAAGCTCAGTCAGATTGGATGAAGATGATCTGTGAGAAACAAATTTCAAGTTTTGCCACTAATTTTGATTTGGATTTAGGTCTAGATGTTGACTGGGCCACTACAACACATAGATATATTCAGATCTAGAATTGTTCTTGCTGTGTGCTTTGGGTCGTTACCTTTCTAGAAGATAATTTTCCTCTTATCTCAAGTGTTTTACAGCCTCTATCAAATAATTTTTTTTTTCTACAATTGCCATGTTTTTAACCTTCTTTGAACAGCTTCCCTTGCCCATGATACCACCACCATGTTTCACTGTGGAGACACACTGTGTGTGTTTTCAGGATCATGTGCCAGTTCAGTCACAAGTACGGTTTCAGTATGTGCCAGAGCACATTCCACCATGTTTGCTGTGTCCCCTTCATGGGTGGTGGGGAAAGTCCAGAAGTGACTTCTTTCCTCTTGCCGCTCTTTCACAAAGCCCAGATTTGTGTACAACTAATAGTTTTCCTGTCAACAGATTCTCCCACTTGAGCTGTGAATCTCAGCAGCTTCCCCACTGTTTCCATGTGTCTCTTGGCCGTTCATTAATATTCTTCTTGCCTGGTCTGCCAGTAAACTTGTGCTTGTGACATCCTCCCGTTTTAAGGTAATGGACTGAGTAGTACTCTGCAAGATGTTCGAAGGTTGAGATATTGTTTTTATGATCTAATTCTACTTCTTTTTTTTTAACCAAATCTTCATCCATGATCTATCTGCTCTGTTCCTTTTGTCTTCATGGTGCTGCAAGTCCGCTAACGTCGAGATGTATGTTCACAATATTTACAGTTCTTACAGACTGGGTGACTTCTGAAGGCAGAAGATTGGGAATGAAGTGGGTTGGAAATAAATATGTGTCACACTTTTCACGTTCTTCCTCGTAAACATTTAGAAATAACCATGACTCGTGTTCCTTTCACTCCACAGCGTCGATCAATCGCATAAAATCTCAGGATACATAAATGTTTGTGGTACGTGAAAGACATCCAGGGGTATAAAGTGTATCCTCCACCTGCTGCAGTCTTTTTTTAATTTATCACCAAAACGTACACCTGCAGTGAGCTGTCTTTGTCGGCTGAGCTTCATAAGTGATTGTCAGCCATGTTGTTCAATCTTGTCGGCTCTGACGGAGGCCAACATTACAGCCGGGTGAGACTTCAAACAGTTTACGACCTGGCTGTTAATCTGATGCCTCCCATGCCTCCTTTATCGATGCCGCGGCTCCTGCATTATTTAGCAACCTTTCTGTATTTGTGCTCCTGCCAGCACAGATAAGGAAACCATCCTGCAGCACTGACAAGACTGAAAATCAATGATTTTATAAAAGAGAGGCAGCACAAAATGTATTTGGGGAAGAAATAAATTCTCCTGGCTGAACACCGCGAATGAGCTCGACGCAGGGAGAGAGGTGGTGACACAATGGAGAGGTTACACCCCGTGCATCTTCACAGACCGAAATGCAGGCGCGAAAGACAGCTAGGTTTAACACCGAAGTGATTAAAGGAAGTGATTAAAGGAGAGATAAAAACACTGAGCTATGTCCGGGAGCCATAGGATCAAGCTGATAAGATTGCAAGAAACCGAGAAGCTTAGCATCTCTAACAAAGTGCCAAAATACTGACTGACGGAGAATCCCAACCTTTGTGATGGAGAAACAAACAAACTCAGACCAAAGCAAGGTTTTGACAGAAAGAAACTGTGTCTGTTCGGCTGTAGGACAAAAGAACAAACAGTCAGGTGGCTGAAATGCGAGTACACGACTTTGTGGGTCTGTTTGACAAAACCGCTTGTGTCGCTGACAGGCGTTTCTGAGCAAATGTCAGCTGTCAGCTGCAGCCTGTGTTCACCGGAGGGGTTTGTGCATAGCGCACCGCTGCGTCATCAGCACCAAAGGACGCAGTAATAACCCTCTTCTGTAGCGATCTGCTGTTACCAGATGAAGGTTCCCACTCAACCTTTTCTAGCAATTACTGCAATATTGTCCTTTAGTGGATTCATTAGCCACAATCAAAAATCTCATCGGGAAAACAATGGTTGAAGAATCCCAGGGGGCAATGCGATTTATGCGTTGTTTTATTTTATGTGTGCCCGTGAGACGACAACACAAGCATAAGGGTTTGTAATCGCTAAGTGTTTCCAACCTTACTAGGATTAAAAACAAATACTGTCCTTGTCCAAAAGATTTCATACCTTGGTCTCTACACTCTAAAAATACAGAGCAATTTATACAATATTTAGGATTATAATCATTTTGAAAGCTTTATGTAACCCTGAGTGGTTCCATCCTTCCTTCTGTCAGTCAGCGTTAGCTGTAACATCACTTCGCTTCTGTCCCACACTCTGTTCTCATGCAGCGTTTCATAATGCAGCCGAATTCCCAGCGAAGCGCTTTCGTTCGTTCTTTCTGACAACTGGTCGAATGTGGGGAGAAAAAAGAGACTGCAATAAAGCCTGATGGGATAGCTTATTAAGCAACACTCCCTGCCTCTAAAACCGTGCCGTCGTTTGACAGAATAACCAAAGACAGAAGCTGGTCTGAACTCGGTCTCTGGAGGAACCGAGTTTGCATGTTCAGCTCACATCTGTGTGACTGACTGCAAAAGGTGGTCAGAAGACATGTAGCAAGAAAAGCAAATGATGCTGTGTGTTTCTCTTTGTAGCATAAACTACATATATTCCTAAGTTTTGCGGACCAAGTTGTTCAGCTGATAACAAACAGCAGAAGTCGTCTTGTACCTGTGAATTAGAAGGATAAGTTTCAAGCAAACTTGTATTATCTGGTTAAAGATAAGTATGTGAACATCACACAGGTAAAGTAGAGGATGACTAAAATAACTAATATTCTGTAAACAATGAAGGCATAAAGTTCCCATAACCAGACAAGTGAGAGTAAACCTGGAGGTGTGGCTAAAGTTTCTGTCAGCCAGCACCTGTTTGACTTCATTTTACTGCCAAGCTATTTTTTTATTTAAATCTTAATCTTAACTCTTGAGTTTTTGGCTCTTGAAAATTGCAGAACACTCTCCTCTACATGGCGCACTGACACTGTTACCTTATCATAATTGGCGGAAATGTTGATCTTATAAAATCTCAAAACTACCTTTTATCATCAGACAAAAGTCCAGCAGTTCCACAGACCTTCAGTGCTCATCACCTTCCAACATTTAAAATCCTTTGACCCGCATGTCCTCTGGTTTTAGTGCTAAATTTTAGGATTTTCTTTTTATTGATCATGACACTTTCTGTGTACAAATTAACATCCTTCAGGTGGTACTGATAAACCTTCAAAACTTTCAAAACCAAACTTTCGAAAACGAAACTTTCAAAACCATAGGCCTAAGCATTTCATTTATTTTACTTAACACTCATGAAACAAAAATCGGCCAAGTCAGCATTTCAGGAAGCTGGATTAAATGGCTCGCAAACAAAATGTGCAATTCATTATTTTAAGTAAACAGAAAGCCACTCTGAGGTTGTCGGCGCTACAATACATAATACTGCATTCAACATCACTTCAATTCCTCCCACCTAGTGTTTCCCATAAGCACTCGCTAGCTGTTCACAGCTTCACTGGCTTGGTGTCGCACAGAGTACAGCAGAGATGAAACAAAGCTCCCTCCCTCACCAATATTCTCATTCCATACGTTCTCTTATCTTCAGTGCGCACTGAGCTGCAGGGCATGAGACACAAACCTTCTTATTCCTGCACGCACGCACGCAAGAGGACTCTAAGCGGATGCTTCGCGATCAGAGAGCAACATGAAATGATGAGGGGATGGAGGAGTGGGTTATACAAGACAGCTTTTGAGTGATGGGTAAATAAAAGGTGAAGCAGAGGTGAGAGCATTCTGGGAACTGATGAATACTTAAAATGAGAGCGAAGGCAACAAAACACCTACTGTTTTCACGTGAAATCACGTTCTAGACAAGAGCAATTAAATTTTTAATCTCGTATGCTTTTGTTATTTTTCTCTCCTATAATCTTAAAAAAAAAAAAACCATCTAAAATGGAAAAATATTGGATAATGTGACCAGTTTTGAATACATTTTTTAATCCTTTGAGCAATATTTGTCCACCAGTGAAACACTTAATGGGAGCCCTAACAATTACTATCAAGTTTAGCAGATTGTATTGTAAAATGTATGCTTTATTTTATAGCCTAGGCAACACTCTACTGTATGTTTGACTGGAAATTTTGAATGATTTGGATTTTGTCAATGGTCCAGACCATGAGTGAGTTGGTAATAACACTCCCAGACAGAGGGTGGCGCCAAATATGACTGAAAAAAGAACGATAGGCCATACAACAGACAATTTCATAAAGAACTATTTTTAAGGATAAATGTGTTTTCTTTCCCCAGCATGGATGGTTCAACTTTCAGGGACAACAAGGACACACAAATTCAATTGATAATTCTCATGAGAAATTAATTTCTTCTTTCTTCTAAGTTCTTTTCTTCTTCTCCTCTTCTGTTATTATTTCCGTCATTGCTCTCCAAGACAGGCATGAATATGTCTGTGATTGCACACACAGTCCATAGAGAACCTTTCATGAGATGTAAAGCAGAGGTCCATTTCTATTAACCTTTGGCCATTCGGCTGGATGAGGAACAATATTTATTTGCCACAGTAGCAGGACAATAAAATAAATCTCCAACCCTCTCACCGCGAGAGAACTGCATCAAAGAGTGGCATCTTAGGGTCACAAAGTCACCATGACACGCATTAGAAGCTATCTGCATGCTAATTGGTTGTTTTGGGAGTGAAGCTATAAAGAGAAGAAATTTCTGACCTCGCATTACAAACTTAGACGAATTAATTTCGTTAAACTCCAGTGTGGTTTTAAGTAAAACAATGCGGTTTGATCGGATGAGGCGTAAGTTGAACTTTTCAGGAATAAACACTCACATTGTTTTGCTTGTGTCAAACAATGGAGGAAGATGCAGAAAAGCCCTTCACGCTTACTTTAAAGTATGATGGAGGATCTGTGATGCTGCGGGAATGTTTGTCTCCAAGCGGTCTGGAAAACTTGTTCATGTAATGCAAAACAAATATTTCAAATATATTAGACCAAATACTTCCAGCCCTTGAGAGCCACTGTCCTGCTATTTACAAATATTTTAGTTCGAACACATGTGAATAAAATGAACGGCTCATTACCAGGCTGCTGCAGAATGTAATGATATTCCTGTGTGGTGGAGCATGAAAAAGTCACAGTACAGTGGCTGTCAAGACTTGAGTTAAGACTTCCTTGATGTAGGGACATTGTGCAAAGATCCCTCTGTCTGCATGCTCCAATCTTAAAATGTTATTAAAGAAGACTAAAGGCAGTCCTGCTCGCAAAATAGCGTTTTATAGAGTTTTATCACCAAGGTTACCAACAAGTGTGGCAGGAAAATATGAATCATTCTAATCTAAATGCCTAAAAAAACCTACTAACATACTTTAAGCAGAGGATCGAATAGGCATAGGTCAGTTACTGATATATAGATGGTTTAGGGAGCTATATCCTCCCTCTCCATCACCGTCTCGGTCAGCTGGATTTAAAGAGGTACCTAAATGTTTGCCTGCTCATGGAAAACACGAGCAGTTATTGTGTAGACATCAGACCTCAGGCAACATGGTGGTGTGGTTGTCAGTATCTATATGCTTCTCTGATTTCACTCTGGTTTCCTAAGGCTTCACCAGGCTTTACATGTTCCCTCTGTGTCTTCAAGTGCTCAAATCTTTTTCTCACAGAATCACAAGAAACATGCAGTTGGCCAAGAGCGAGCCTGCACATGCACGGCTGCCGCCGTGTTGGCCCCGTTGTGGATTTTGAGATACTCTCTTTGACCTTGCTGATTTGCAGACCACACAAACGCGCAGAAATGGCCACAAAAATTCCACTTGTCCCACAAAATGTCTGTGCACTCAGGCAGGCCTTGTACTCACTGTCTATAAATAACAGTGGCCCTTGTGCCCCTCAGGGCCCCTGTGGGGAATAAGAAAACAGTCTGCAACTCACAAGAGAATCAGGTACAAACAGCAAGACCCTTCACACTCCACTGGAGACACCAGGCTCGATGGAAAACAAGACTTGTACGGCAATGGAAAATCAATGGAGTTGCCTAGGTGAGCGATACGAGAAGGATGAGAATCGGACCCCGTGATTTGAGGGAGAAGCGGCTAAAGGAAGGTATCTGAATAAGAGGCACAAATAGAGCCACGCTAAGAGGGCTAAATTTGGCTCCTTCAGAGGAACAGCAGACTGGGAATGACATTCGTTGAGATACTGGTGGAATTTGGGCGGATAAAAACGCAAAGAATCCACAAACACCAACACGTTTTTTTTTTTTTTAATAAAATCCAAACACTGGATGTCCTTGGTTCCCGTTTATGCCTATTTAAGGTAGGCCGGTCCTTGTCTTGTTTTAGCTCAGAAAAACACTTTCTTTTTGCCCTAAATGTAGCTTAGACAAAGATGCTGAAAGTCTGGCTTTATCAGAGCATTTGATCAACCAGGGCTATCTTTCTGTCCCACATTTAGACATCAATAAACATCTATAGGTAGACGTAACTGATACATTTCAATCTGGATTTATTCTCATTTCTTTGTTGTTTTCTATTTCTGACTGTGGTGATCTCCCCAGCTTTTTTTGAAAAACTCTCGTGTCATGCTTTCTTGCACCCCTCATGTTCCTGAAAATCTCCAAATAATACTGGTTGCTAAGACACCGACAACTCAAGCGCTCATAACTTGAATCCCCACTGTGAAACAATGTGATGGCAGCATCATACTGTAGGGATGTTATCCTGCATACAGAGTAACTTGACAACAGCTAAAGCCTGCTTACAGATGCATTACATTTGATGACCTGAGCCAGCCAAGATAAGAAGGGAGTAACTTCAGAAGCAAACCATAAATGTCCTTGAGCTGCCCAGCCAGAACCGGGACTTAAATCCACTTTGGCAAGCGGCCATCTTCCTGCGCTGCCATACCAATCTGACTGAGCTTCAAAGGAGCTTTAGAAAACAAACAGGTGAAAAGACTTCCCCAAACAGATGTGCCAAACTGGGAAAAACATAACCAAGAAGACTTTAGACCAGGGGTCCCCAAACTTTTTCCTGTGAGGGCCACACAACTTTTTTCTTCTCTGGTGGGGGGCCAGAGTCAGTTTGTAACAGAAAAAGTGTGACGATTGCAGGAGTGCCTAAATGTAAAAATATATTGTTTTCCAGAAAGCGCAATCAAATAACATTCTCTGGGTTCTTCACAGAACAGAAGTCAGGAAATAAATAATAACACTATTAATGAAATAAATAATAACCAAATAACCCTCTCTGGGTTTTTTACAGAAAAAATCCAGGAAGGATTTTTTCTGTAAAAAAAATTTTGTCCGTATTTTCCCAACTATGAGCCGCACTGGACTGTAAGCCACAACCCCAAAGTTTTTTTGTTTTTTTAAAACCAGTAAACATACACATATGAGTGACCCGCGTCCGGGCGAGGGAACGCCAGATCCAAAGTTCGTCTCCATCATAAGGGGTCTTCGGGGTGCTCTTTGTCTGGTTCCTCACCTAGGACCTGTCTGCCTTGGGTGACCCTACTAGGGCATAAAGCCCCAGACAGCACAGCTCCTAGGATCATTGGGACACTCAAACCCCTCCACCACTATAAGGTGGCAGTCCAAGGAGGAGGGTTGCTATGGTAGCGTTTATATATCCCTTCAAAATAACAGAAGCGCCACAAAAACGAACATTTTACTTTTGTGAAAATTTTAACTCACGATAATGACTAATGGGAGCCCTGAGCTCGTTTCTCTGCAACGAGACGGTCCCATGTGGGAGTGATGAGAGACAATAACACCCGAGCTGTGTTGCTTGAGCACAGCGTGCTTGGTGTCTATGTGGCTATGCAGCTTGAAGCTTCATTGACTCATTAGCAGCCGGTCACCGCATGTTATACAAAGCGGGCTTGTAATGTGGGAGTCACCTACCGGTCCGGGATAAATCCATTCTCCTGTCTCTTCTCTGTGCCTTTTCCCCTTTGCAAAGAAACTTTCCAAAGACATCTGATCTGTTTCTTACTCATTTTGTTGCTTATGGGCTCAATGTTGGCGCGCAAGTAACCAGACTTCCAATGATTCACTTCCTGCTAAAGAGCCCCCTGGTGGTTGAAGAAAAATCCACATATAAACGGCTTATAGTCCGGAAAATACGTTAAATGAAAAAAAATCTGAATGCTCTCTGTTATTGTTCAGGGGGCCGGACCAAATGTGGAGGCGGGCCGGATTCGGCCCGCGGGCCGTAGTTTGGGGACCCCTGCTTTAGACAATGCTTCAACAAAATATCATACCATGGGTGCAAATGCTTATAAAATACTTAGTTCACAAGCCAGGCAAAATTAAATTTGCAAGGCTGTTTCTTATGGAGGACCAAAACTGGCTTACATTGGCTTACATTTCTGTCTCGTGGAATAACAGTTTGTATATCTTAGGGAAAGATACTCAAATGTGTTTTACAATGAGCCTGAAATGTAAGTAAATCTGAAAAGGTTAAGGAATCGTAACCTTAAGGAAGATGAATACTTTCTGGTGTTGCACGTATATAAAATATATACGCAGAGTTGCTATGTGCGTGTGTCTAACTTGTTTTTTCTTGAGTTTTATCACTGTTAACACATTCCTAGCAAGGGTTCTCCCCTGAGGCCCAAACAACTGGGTTGCTGCTGTTATTTGATCAAAACCTTTTGCATCAACAACTGAAGCTCCAGAATCTGAACTCACACTGGTTGCTGGCTAGGCTGCTTCGGGCCAAACATCAGTAATGGTAGAGACGACCGCTGGGGCTAAAGATCTTATGGGACCTACTGCCATGTCTGGTTTAGCATCCTTAATTTAAATCTGCATAACACCTCCAACTTAATTAAAATTACATTAGAGTTTTAATACTGATAAACAAAGCTGTCCGGCAGCATGAGAGGACATAAAGACCCTCAAACCAACATTGGCTAGAAACAACTAGAGCTGTCATGAAAGTTGTTTACAAATGAACGCTTCCTTTTGATCAAAACTAATAATGCAAAGCAAAACTCCTACATAATATATGTAGATCAGTGTAGTTTAGACTTTAGAAAACATTTCCTCGTTAAGAGGCTTTATAGTGTTTAATGTATTTTACTTTTTAAAAATATTTTCTGGTGGTTTTCATTGAAAACACTCAAAATTCAATAAATTATTACTATTATAAATACTTAATCTGAATAAAATATTTAGTTGTTCAGTCTACTTTTTTTGTATTCCACCTTTATTCATATGAAAATTCAATAAACAGCAGAAGTTATGTTTTTAAATGAACAAGATGGAGATTAATGTGGATTCTGATTGATTGTTGCCACTTGCTGCTTGTTCAATATTCACTTCAATATGCAAGAATCTAAAACAAAATTCCAATCAGAAATTGGAGGCAACGTACATTTAGTTGTCAATTCAATTGATGCCATATATTTTTATATTTTACACAAATGATATTGCATTCCAACTGTAAACTATAACGGCGTAGTAAAGGTGATTTAGGCAACACACCAATATGCAGCTCTGGAAAAAATGAAGAGACCACTGTAAAATTATCAGTTTCTCTGATTTCACTCTTTATAGGTATATGTTTGAGTAAAATGAACATTGTCCTTTTAGTCTATCCACTACTGACATGTCTCCGAAATTCCAAGCAAAAATTGTGTATTTATTTGAAGAAAATGAGAAATGGTGAAAATCACAAAAAAATATGCAGATCTCAAATAATGCACAGAAAAGAAGTTCATCTTCCATTAGAAACAGCAATACTAATGTTTTAACTCAGGACGAGTTCAGAAATCAATATTTGGTGGAATAACAAGGAGGTTTTCAATGGGGCTCAGTGCAGTGGGCTCTTAATTTTTTTTCCAGAGCTTTATATGTTGGGCACAAACTTCAGTTTTTGTCTGACCTGACCAGAGAACCCTCTGCCATGTGTTGTCTGTGCCCCGTACATAACCTCTGCATGAGCAGAATACAAATAAATGCCACGTTTCACATTTACACAAAACATGCATTATTTTCCTTTCACTTCACAGCTATGTCCGTTTTGTGTTGTGTACACTTTTGCAAGGCACTGCAGTTATCCTTATGTTTGCATACAAAAAGAACTGACACACCAATCTGACAGAAGTATAATGTTTAGAACATCAATTTGGATCTACCAGCTAATTTAAAATCACTGACCTGTCTTTACAACGCCTGTGCCTTTAGCTGTGGTTTAACTTCTAATGAAAGACTGTGTCTCTCCGGTCTTCAGCGCAATCACAGCCCTGCTACACCCCTCCTACCCGGCCAAGACAGCCCACTGAGCCACCGTTAGTCATTTCAAGCCCTGAACAGTGCTGAACGGACCACCCGTGTGCCCGAGCAGTTGGTCATGATTATGATACAGTCCATCTGCAGAGTTTCTGGATGTTCGAGGCCAAAATAAAAACCTGGAATATGATAAGGAGTGACTCATGGCCAGGGCGAAAGCATGGCTAGGAAGACTAATGGGTTTCAGATAAACTGTTATCATCACCCATGTTATTAACGCATCTGAGGGAGTCTGGTTGAACATCAGGGAACACTGGGTGGCTCGGCCAGACTAGGCTCCATCGCTGATAATTTACTGCTACTACAGTTTGTCTTTAATGGAGTATTTGGCTCTGTTGCTACAGATGCCATTATCCACAATTATGCTTTTTACACTGTAGTGTAATGATAAAACGGTGTGATGAACATAAGGCCTAATGCCAGTAAATGCAAATGATAGGCAAGAAGAGTATAAAAAGGGAAAGGTAAAAACAGAAAAGAAAATGTTATCGAAATGTAAATATCACATTTTGTTCATAACTGTTTGAAGTTCCAGCTACTGCCACTGAGCCCACTGACACTGATGAGGGGTCTGATGTTTTTGTTTTTAGGCACAAAGGATTTACTGCTCATTAACAACAAACCTGAATGGAGAACAGGTGCAGGAAGGATCGGTGCTGGATGCTTCCTGGGCCGCCTGACTGCTGGGGCATGCCTTTTCAGGATAAGGATTTAACAAACACGCCCAGATGGCACCAAACTCCTTTTGGACGTCTCTGTGCTGGCATGTGTGATGTGTGAAAGTAGAGATGACCCGCACAATCTAGCATGTCGCGTATAATGAACGTTGCTTTGATTGCACTCGATTTGTAGTTTAATCTTAGATTCGGAGAATTACTACGGTGAAAAACTGGTGCGTGATTCTATCTGCGGTGTACTTAATTTTACCATAATGTTGTATTTAATGGACTTTGTATGACAATCTATGAGGCCGTTGCAGCTCATCCGAAATGCTTCTGTCAGAAAGAACCGACACCAGAAAATGGATCACATCACACCAGCCCTTAAATCTTTGCTGGCTTCCTGTTTGATAGATGTTAAACACCAGGTCATCGGCCTTTAGGGTACTGAGCCGTCATGTGCTTAAAAACATTTCTGAGTTGCTTGGATCGGGTATGAACCATAACAAGCCCTGAGTTCTGGTCCAGTATTCCCAGGACCAGAACTAAACAAGGTGAGGCAGCATTTGGTTTTGATGCCCCTCAGTTCTGGATCAATCTCCCTTTGCATTTGTTCCTTCATTTTTCTGTAAACTTTTTCTTGTACGTTTACAGAAAAATAAGAACGTTTGGTTTGATTTGTTAGTTGCAATTGCATGTTTTTAATTTAAAATAACTATTTTTTTTATTTTATAAGTATTGAGAAATTGGATGATGACAGGAATTTGCCTATTTCACACTTGACATGTCCCAATGATTAAAAGTCCACTTTTGTCCAATCAGTGAATGCACTATACCTTCATGCTAGCAGGTTGTCGTAGCGACAAAGCTGTGGTGTGGAAGTCGGTACTGAGAGAAGATTCAAAGATAAGTTTAAGTACCAATGTGTTTAAAAATGAAGCGAGGGGACATACACAAAACATGTTACAAACTCGTGGAAAGGAGACTGTGCTGCTCAATCAGGCAACCAGAAAAGAGAATCAGATTTCAGCAGATAACAGGAAGGCTGGACGTATTACATTTTTCTAATGAAAATATATCTCGAATTGATTTTTGCTCCTGGACAGCATTTGTTTTCTTTCTAAATACTTTTACAAGACTCATACGGCAATGGAAAACCAATGGAGTTGCCTAGGTGATATATGTATATGCATATGTATGTGTATTTAAGTATCCAACACAGTAAAGAAAATGAATACTTTTAAAGTTGATCATCTTTCAAGCTTACTGTGGGATTTGCGCTAGCCTTGAAAGAACTCACTTCTAATTTAGAAAGACTAAAAGAAATCTCGCAGCCTAAATGCACTGCGCTGAAAAACTGCGATGAGTGTCAAAGAAAACAAAAAAAAAACACAATTTGTGGCCATCATCAGTAAATAAATAAAACAACATTTGGTTCCAGGCGTGCAATGCTGGAAAAACAGAATAAATGACCGTACATCACTGTTACTGTTATTTAAATTCAAACTGACACTAATGATGTTATTGTGTATAGAATAAAGTCGTAGATTTGCATTCATTTCCCACAGCCGTCTTTCCTGTTGCCCGGTTTATCTTTCCTTTTTTTTTCTTTTTTTTTCCTTAGGATTTAGTGCATTAGTGGAATGAAATGTTGAGTGCACCTGTCAGATTAAAGGATTAAAGGTATCCCCCTTTATTATTTGTTGACTGTTACTGTTAAATTTAATCGCCTTGTCTTTCCTGTGAAATAAATTGCATCGGAGCGTGGGAGCTGTTTTTTACTTGAAGCGAAAGAGCCTCTTATCCCGATTCTGCTTTTACATCCCGCGGAAGAATAAATATGAAATATTTACAGTGCGCCCTGCACACAGTCTGCAGCCGGTGCTGTGTGTTTGTGTTTATCTGAGTGCATACATGTGAAAGGATGGAGTGGCGGAGCTTCTCTTGTTTGATTATTGCTTCCTTGACTTGGATCTGTAATATTCCAGCTCTAATATCTCAGAGGAATATGTGCATCAGCATCAATTTATTTCATTATATTTGTGTCATTGGCAGTAATTTGCACATCAACAAACGCCTATGAGCTTAAACTAGTTATTTTCTGATTCCTTTTTTTTTTTTTTTAGCTCAAAGGCCAAGATGAAGCGCAGCCAATTAAAGGTTCATTACATTTACTGCTAGGCACTGCTCATTAAGAATAATGATACAAGCCGTGTTATTTCAGCTGCGGAAGTTCACAGTTTTAATGATTTCGAGAAACTTAACCAAAAGGATGTTTTTGGGGGTTTTTTTCTACATTTTTTTTTTCTTTTTTTTCTCCTTCCCTCCCTGAAGCGAGGCTGGTTAAGGGGATAGAGTCATCAAACTCCCAGGGATCTATCCTCCATCTCAGTGCAGGGGGAAGCTGTTGCTACAGCAGCCAGCTGAAATCAAAGTGGTTTCCATCCGCGATTCCCGCAGGAGGTTTAGCGCCTTGCTTCTCTGATGTTTTTCCCTGTTATCTTTATGATCACCAGAGACGCCACCACTCTTTACTGCACAAGCATCAAAGTCCTGTTCATACGCTTTGCATAAGTATTAGCGGCGATCACATATCCGTAAACATCTGAACGTGAGCGTTGAAAGTGTGGCAGGTCATGAAAGTGATAGCTGTCAGGGTTGCTTGTGTTGTTGTTGAGAAACACAAGAGGCATGCGGAAGCAGAGCGGGCGACAACTTCATGGCGAAAGGAAAGTTTTTAAAGGGTTAAATTTGGTTATAGAGGCTCAGTAAAACCTTATAAGCGGTTAATGTCATACCTGCAGTAGATAACTGGTCTGATTTCTTTGCCTAGTATAAATCCAGATTAGTTGGACCAGGGATCTGAAGCAAACCCCTTAAAATAGTCTGGTGTCTTAAAACAGCCTCAATCTCGGTTTATACAAAAGCTATTTTAAGACCCTTTAAACCATTGCCATGTTTGCACTGGACCGTTATTTACACAGACACTGATACTTGCACAGCTAATGGAGGGAGGAGGCTGTGCACCACCAGTATGGGTCCTGTGTGAAACATGTCTAAAGAAAAGAAGTGTTTCCTTTCAGAATTACTGCCTGATTATAAATATAAATGGTGTGAAAGGCAAACATTTCTGTGGTGTAAGTAATAATTTTATTTTTTTTAACACTGCCTTTTTTTTTGTAAATATGTGGAAAAGTAAAAGTCACTGATATTTTCTACCACAAATACACTTGATGTTTAATGTTTGGTTAAATATTTTAACCAGCATGGAATATTCAAATTTAGATACAATTAGTCCTTATTTTGTTGTATTTATACTTTTCTAGTTCTGAGTCGGTCCCCATACATTGAAATTGTACATTTTTGTATTTGTCTCAAACTCTGAATCAAATGCAATACAGAATCAGGAAGAAATTGTGAAAAACCCCTCTAATGTTTGAAAGAAGCTTGGAAGTAGATAACCAGCAAGTTGTGATATTAGTATAGTATTTACTAACTGTTCTTATCTTGTCTTGTAACAATGTTTCCTTTTTCTAACAAATAACTAAGAACCAACACAATGATACAAATACATTTAAAAAGCATTAGGCTTATGGCACTTATTGTCGGTCAGTCAAACTTTTTTTTGTTGTTTTTCCCCCCAATTCTATCAATGGGGCAACAACTCAAAAACCACTTCCCTTTATAATTCAAAAATAAGAATCTAAAACAGAGTTTTGAGATCGAAGCAATAAGCCTCAATGCTTCAATCTCATTGAAGCTCATAATAACAACTTACTTTCCTCATTTCTGTTAGTGACAAACTGACGTATGATGTCAGAGACGCTCCTTTCAGTATAATGAGAAATATTGCACAGTTTCATGATGAAAATCAAGTGCAACAAGATCCTGTTGCAAATTAGGTAGTTAATCTGACTGGAAACATTTTACATGTTCTTTTGTCCTTACATGTTTCATGCAGGAAGATTATTGGTGCCGGACAGTGTCCAACCTTCATTTCCTATAAACAATTCTTGAATTTTGTGTGTCCATTTTTGTTGTTGTGACTCCAGCTTAAAGGTTTATAACAAAACAAAACAAAAAGCATTATGATATTTATGATTTTGGACTTGTTTTAAAAAGCCACTTTGGTCGTGGCTCTTCTCAAATCACACAGTACCCTTAGTCTCCTAGACCAGCTGACCGAAATTTAAAATAAACAATAAATAAAATACAGAGTTATCTTCTGCAAGATATTAACTCATAAAAACTTTTTTTTCAAAATCAATTCTTAAGAAATGTGAACATGTTGATTCATGGCTAATTTTCTCTTTGAACCACCAACCAAGATGTGCTGAATTCAGAAGGTCATTGCAGGCGAGGCGAACATTTCAGATCAAAACTGTTCAAATATAGATCGGCACCCAATGAGTCATAATCCCACAGTAATTCCAATTTAATCTTCCCATGTGCACAATTTCGTTACTTCCTCGCAGTCCCAGGTGACATGTGTTTAAATCTTTAGCTAATTACAGTAAATCTTAACCTCTCTCTTTGTTCCAGGTCTTGGTTTTCAGGAGGTTTTTGCTAAACCGACACTACGGTCTTGCTAGCATAAAAATACGCCTAAACATATCCTCACGCACCCTCTGCTACTTCTATTTCTAATCCAATAATAGCACATTTCACTTGCAGCATGCAGTCTCTCAGGATCAATTAAAACCAAATTAACATCGGTCATATGCAACCTAATCCAGCTGCAATATACTGTCCAGATCCTGTTGGGGATCATTAGTAATCATTTCACAGAGCTGCATCCATACGTCCACAGACACAGTAATTTATCACTAGGCGTAGCCTGCAGGCTTTAATCAATTCCAGTAACCCAGATCAGTCCGTTCATTAGATGCATGTGTGCACGTCAACCAATCAATCAGTGCACTATGTCTTAATTGCTAAATTCTCTTGTTTGTGAAATCCCTGGAGCCACATCTGAGAGGGAACCTTTAATGGCGAGGGGCAGTATGATGGTTTGGGCCCATACTGCCAAGCAGAAACAACAACTTAATTGCCTATTAGGGGAAGAGGAAAAAAAAAAAACATTGCAGGAAGTGAGAGGATGAGGGGAGGCAGAATGGTGTGTGTTTATAATATCTCATATAAGTTTTCTGACAACATCCAACTTTGACTACCCAGATTTCCCTGGGATAAGTTATTTTAAAAAAAATAATTAAAAAACAGCTATAAATACTCCTCTCTCAAAACATTTCCCTTCCAAACAAGCAAAAACAATTAGAAATCAAAATGCCAGTAGCTGAATCAAAAACTCTTCAATAGTCATTTATTCCAGGAGCGTGGCTGGCTGCAAAACTGCAGAAAAGAACCAAGTTTGTGTGAAAGACGGGAGTAAACATGGCAGCGCATCCACACCGCATTCATTCGACACTTACATCTCTGAAGCGATTCCAGTGCTTGATCTTGCGGCTGTACTGTGAAATGGTGGACAGCCACTGCTCGTCTTCCATGAAATTCCCGGATTTCTCCGCTTCTCGGACGCTCTTCACGTCCGCCTGCAAGGTGGACCCCGCGAACATCAGCAGCGGGGCGAGAAGGCACACCATATCCGACATTTCCACCATGTTTAACCGGAGAGGTGGGAGGGAGGGGAGGAGAAAAAAAAAACCACGCACACAGGACACCTCCTCGCACGAAACAACACCGTCTGTCGGCTCTCCTCTTCTGGAAGGCGGCGGATGCTGAGGCTGGATGGAAAGCGCCACCTGATTAGCCTGTAAGATGCTCCTGCAGATGGGAGGGAGGCAGACGGAGTGAGGAAGGGAAGGGAAGCTGTTTGATGGTGGTAAATAAAGTGAGTCCGCCCTCAGGCTGCTGTGAGACACCTTTTTGTTATTTCTCGACGTGAAAACTTTCGATTTATGCGCACTTTCTTTAAGAACTACAAGCTATTAAATAACTTTGAGCTTATATACACGTTTTTATTTAGCTCTTTTTTTCTTTTTCGCGAAAAGAAAAACCTAAAACGTATAGTATTTGTTAATAGCTCTTTCTTTTTAGATTGTGGAACTACTACTCTCTGCAATAACAACTGCAAGTTTACAGCGAATCCAAATCAAGAAAAAGATTCCCACTCTTCTTTCCAAACTTGCTGAAGCTCATTCAGACAAGATGGAGGGCACCTGAGGAGATCACAGTGCTATTCTTACTACATATTCTTAATTAGATTTAGGTCTAAACTTTGACTAGGCCATTCCTGCTTTGATCTAAACCCTTCCATTGTTGTGATAGCTCTACATTCGCTCTGTTCTTTAAGTCTGTGACGTATTCTTTGGGTTTTCTTAGTCTTGGGATGTTTTCAAACTAAGATAGTCCGGGGAACTCGGGTATAATTAGGCGAGGAATGTCGAAAAACTTCCCATCTTCACTTGGTTGAGTTTATTTTCACATTGAATCAAACTGGATGTCGTCCAGTTGCTCGTATAATATCTTATATAATATCTCATATAAGTTTTCTGACAACATCCAACTTTGACTACCCACCAGCTATCACAAGTAGCAGCAAGAGAGGCACTTTACTCTATATAGATGAGTTGTGTAAGCAGTTTCAGAGATGACACCAAAGACGGAGAAACTATAAGACATCCCAGATTTAAACAATTTTAGATCACATATCATATCTGCATCTCTTCCTCCGTTTGCTTTGCATTTCCTTTCAAAGCGAACAGCTCCGGTGTTCGTGGTCAATTGAACTGAGACTTAGGTTTTCAGGTGGATGAGAGCTAGCTTGTTTGCTCTGCATCACCAGAGTTTGCATGAGGTTTCACACCTGCCCACTCGGAAGTTGACCCTCAACACCAGCAGATTTTGTTTCGAACTGTGGTTTACCCCTTTGGCCAGATGCATTCTTTTGAAAGTGATTTCTTGCGCCATGGGTCTTACTGCACCGTGTCAGCTCGCTCTGTGTTCGTCCCTGGAGAGCCCCACCAAACAACAAGCCTGTTACTGAAACGTCGGATTAACTGATGCCATTTGATCCCCAGTGGAGTGCCTCGAGCTTGTCCTAATGAGGGCAAGCGCCCAACAAGGGGTCATCTAATCTTTTGGCTCGACTTGATCAAGTTCGAGGAAAGATAAGGAGACAAGAAGATGTTTGAGCTAAGCATGTATATGTTTATGCAGCACAAGCAACAATGACAAGATTACCTTCTGGACCCAATTGAGCTTGTCTTTGTGCAGGCACTTTAATAGATGTAAAAGTCTTACACGTGCATGCTCATTAGTCATGCTGCATGGTCAGGTGGGAAATGAAATATTCATGTTGGATACCATAAAGCAGTTATTTGGAGCTTTCCTTTCGAGAAAGGAAGTCAACGTGTGGTCTTCCTCTGACCTATTTAGGGCTACCTCTGCAGCAGCTGCAACCTGCTTTGCTCCCAGAGATTTTATTTAAAAATGATCAGTCAAAGAAAAACATTTGGGGGTTAAATGAAGTCCTAGTTTGGTCATGTTTTCGCAACAGAAAAGGAACAACAGAGGGCACGGCAACAATTCCCATCTCATTCATAAAGCGTTATAAACACAGTAATTTTAAAGGATCAGACCCATGGGCGGTTTTTATGTAATGTCCAACAAAACAAAATAATCTCTACAAGTGTTGCAGTGCAGGTTTTGTTTGACAGAAACTGTCTGCAGCTTGGTTAACAGAACTAAGTGTGATGTCTTTACCACTGATAGTTCAGGTGTCTTATCTGATAATGTCCCTCAAAATGTGCCACAGTTCATCACCAAAGTTCTCATCGGGTCATGCATTCGCCTCATTGCCA
Organism: Poecilia reticulata; assembly: GCF_904066995.2. Taxonomy (NCBI): domain Eukaryota; kingdom Metazoa; phylum Chordata; class Actinopteri; order Cyprinodontiformes; family Poeciliidae; genus Poecilia; species Poecilia reticulata. The sequence continues at coordinate 15,571,447 of NC_088844.1, forward strand.
CTGAGTGGTACGGTGCGAGTCAGTGCAGTTCGGTAAACTATTTTTCCGACCTGTGCCGTACCAGAGGTTGGCAAAATTGCCTTATTGCCGTGGCAGCAATGCATTAGAGGGTTATCTCTGGTTTTCCACTTTCTGCGGTACAATAACTCTTATCCCTTCAGAGTGAAATTATTCTAAGACTATCTGTAGGTTTATCTATTTATTTTAAATGAATGGAGTTTTTTTTTATCTAATCTTGTGAACCTGCAATGATTTTTAATCTTCATGCTTGACTGTTACTGCAGTGAGTCTTTATGTTTGAATGTTTTTGCTAAGCACTATTTCTGTAAGAGCTGTTGAGACATTTCTGGGGTATTTTTTGAAAATTGTCTCCTTCTTCTTTTTATTGAGGATTGGGTCATTTAAGGGGCTGCAGGAGTTTTATACCTGGTATTGTGCTCACCTCAGAATGGTGTTCATTCTGGGAGTGGCTCTGATTTCCAGAAGGGTGAGAGACTGACCATCCTAACCCGGTTATCAGTCAGTTCACCAAACCTTCACCAAGCTGAATGTTTCCAGCCTGATTGTCCAGTGAAGCTATTTTGGGAAAATCCTCTATTTGGTTTCCGTCAGCACTGCATGCCTTTCTAGTCCTGCAAAATAAACCATACTGTTTTCTCCTTTTTTTTCTCAGAGGAACAGGCTGATACTTTGGGTTTTGTAGTGTTTTGACAGAGAAAGAAAAACATAAAGTTAACTTATTTTTTTCTGCCTGTTTGCGGGGATTCTCATATCCAAGCAATATGTTACTGATGCTTCCAGTCAAACTTGAGGTGACAGACGTGAAGGAGCAAACTTGGATCCTCACCCCCGTTTACCCTGAGAAGTTTGCATAGAAATCATATAAATGCGAAGGAAATTTTCCTCTTAAATTTTTGTGAGACCCAACAAAATCAGATTGACCATTAAAGTCTAGTTTGTCAAAGAACTAGACGTGGATAAGTGTTTTTCCAGACACTTTGCCATTTGAATTCCTATCAGTATAAGAACATGTTCTAAATTGATATGACATTGATTACACATTAGTATGAATTTATGCTGTGCTGGTTTTTGTTACATTTGCACATGGCTGCTAAAGAGAGTGGGGGGGGAGGGAAGCAGTCATTGCACCACTACTGAATAAATATTTCTAAACTGGGAGATAGTAGTTCACTTAAGGACAGACAGATATGTGAATACTTTGTAATTATTATAGGATTCCTTTTCTTGGTAGTGATGTTTAGTTACCCAGTAGAGGGTATGTAAGGACTCTTACTCCAGCCGATGTGCCAGCAGGATTTTGGCTTGTATTATTAATGAAACTTGTTCAGAGAAGTGGCAGTACAAATGCTACGAATACAACTCCTATGGGATTATGATGACACACTGGTAGAAAATATGACCAAACCTTTAATTTAAAAATGTTCCTGTTGATGTTGCTGTAGTGAAAAGACAATGGCTCATCATAACACTGTGTTAAGCACTGAGTCTCAGCTGAAAAAAGTAATTTACACAGCATTATGCAGCCACTATCATACGTGACCACGGGGATGGTAAGTTCAGAGGGTCAGTTTTCCTAAACATATAAAGTTGCATTTAAGATAAAAACATCTATTTAGGTCTTATCAGACCAGAACATCTTCTTGTTCACTTTGTCCTCCTCATGAGTTTGCAAAGTGCATACAGGACTTCTAATGTATTTTTTTAAACTCTTTTACAAAGTCTGCATTGTTAAAACATTTAATTTTACTGATTGTTCCTCTTCATCTATGAATATTTGTAGCTACCATGAGCTATCAGATGTTTTAGTGGTCACCCCTATGAAATAACGCTCTGGATTAGGTTCAACGGTGGCTACAGCATCGTCACTTTCCCATAAGGTTTTGCCTTGTGAAGTAGCAACAGCTGCTGAAGTCATCGGTGTCCCGGTGGCCTCGCACACTGGTCTCCTTCTTGCACCGGCACTAAGTTTGTGAGGACAGCCTAATCTAAGTGGATTTACACCTGTGCCATATTGCTTCTATTTCTTTATGATGATTTAACTGAACTCCATGTTCATTGCCTTGGAGATCTTTTGTTTCCGTCCCTTAATTTATGCTTCATGTTTCCTCTGATTTGCTTGGAGCGTTCTTTTGTCTTCATGCTGTTTCTTGTCTTTGTACCACAATCACAGTCACTGCACTCAGGTGATCTCCATTCCACTCATTGGGATTGTCTGTTGAAATAGGTCAGTCACTTTAAATGGGATAAATATTTATGCAAGCGTTTATCTTATGTAATATGTTTGTATTTAAGGGTCATTGTTTTGTAGAACTTTTTTACTTTAACATAAGAGGGCTTGTTTTTTTTGGTAATTTTGTTTGACTCATTTGTGAAAGCAATGAAAAAGGCGAAACATAAGGTGGTGAATACTTTTTGTTGGCACTTTCAAAATACAACTGTTATAGTATTGTGAAAATCTTTAAATTTGAGCTTATAGCTTAAAATTTTAATCATTGTGATATAGGAAAAAGAAACGGGCTAATATCTGGAGTAAAGCCCGTTTGAAAATGGCTTGTAAAAATGATAGGGCTCTGATAAAGAAGAGCATACCTCAGCAAAAATTGCCACACATCGGAGTTTGGCCTCCCCTGAGAGAGTTGCTCTCTTTCTGCTTCCTCCAGCAATAAATCAAAACCTACATGTAATTCTGTTGGAGCTGCAGCTTCGGGTGATGCAGACTCATGAAGGTACCGAGAGTCTTGAATCCAGCGTTGAAGGATCCGATGACGAACGAGAATCGTATGACAGAAAAATGACATGCTTACAAGATGAGGTATTTGACAAGGAGACAGAAAGCTTCACTGTCATATTTGTTTAAATAATCCCCTTATTACTACAGAACCATGTTATTGCTATACTCACAACCATCAAAAGACACATGAAAACCACTGGAAATCTGAATGAATGCTGGCTTTTTTAAACAATGGTTGAAAAGGAAGCAGATATGTGGTCTGAAAATGACATTTATTTCTTTGTTACACTCAGGTTTGAGTAAATAACTGTTTAGTAGAAATTGTCTTTATACATAACCATTTAGCCGGAGATCCAGCGCACATAAATTACATCAGCTCAGGCTGCCCTGACCAACAGCTCTCCAAGGCTAATATGATTTGTAAAACAGTCTCTCCCTTTTCACGTTTACATTTTTTTTCTCTCGTAACAGAATGAACGTAAACAAAGATAAGAAGTGTAAAATGATAACAAGGTCTGACCTTAACTAAACATATAAATTGGATGATAAACCGGGGTTATATCCTGATCATGATCTCAGCTACTCAAATCAAAACACATGCAGTCACAACAAGGTGCTCTAAGCGTCATCCGCTAGCACTTTAGCGCCACCGTGTGGTAAATTTGCCACTTCAACCATCCCATCTAAGATAATAAAGGATACTTGTTTTAAAACACAAGTGTTTTTATTTATCTTCCACTGTGTTTAATTAATATTATTTTACAAAATTGTTGCTTCTGAGATAAAAAAAAATGTAATCACATAACTATATTGTGATCCCCCCAAGTTTTGCCATAAAACATGCATGCAATTTTTAATTGCCTGATTTTTTATCAGGAAATGTGTGTGTACATGTCTACAGAGATTTGCTTGTCTGCCTTATTAGAAGAAAGGTCTCTAGTTTGCAAATTCCTTGAACTCGCTTGAACAAAGCAGAAAACAATTCAGTCTGTTCTCGACAAAAAGAAAAGTATTTTGGTCACACTTTCTTTGAGATTATAATGCAATCAATTAACAGTGAGTTAACTACGTTACCAGGTTGGCATAAAAATCCCGCGTTTATCAAACAAAACTTAAAAAGAAATTTGAATTTCAAATTTTACGCCCCTGTCTCTTTAAGAGGCTCCTGCTCTTTTCTGACCCTCCTTCAGTACAACAACACTGCTTTTCATTATGCCATTTACAGCTGATTTTAGGGGCATTAGACTGAAAATGAGTTTGTCTGATGAGCTCAGCATTCGCACAGTTCCACCAGGTGTTTGCTAATTACTGCTGCCTCTAGCGGGAGGGATGCGCAGGAGACGGGGTGCTCTATGAGGCGGAAGCACAACTGGAGGCCACAGGTCCAAGGAGGAGCAAGCGTTTAGGCACCCCGAATGGCTACCACAGGAGATTCCTCAAATATGCATCTAAGAACCAAGGCAACAGTCCCAGTATGTTTTTGATAAGGAAAAAATATTTTAACGTGATATTAAGCTCCAAAAAGTACATTTTGCATAATACATTTACATTTGTATATAATATTTTGCCATAATTAAAATAAAAAAAATCTGTAACATTTTATTTGACAGGGTATGCATAAGACTGACATGACACTGTCATAAACATGAAGGAGTCTTTACGAATGTCTGAGTGTTGTCACGAAGTGTGATGTCACTTTTAATGCAAAGTTGCTTTAAACGTTGCATTAAAATCTCATTAGAAGTTCCAACTTTGTATCATTTTGTAAATAATGACACTTTAATGCAAAGCTGGCACTTTTAATGGACTTTCAATGCAACTTTTAGAGCAACTTTGCATTAAAAGCGTCATAATTTACCGAATGACACTTCATGACAACTGTCATAAACATTCATAAAGACTCCTTCATGTTCATAACAGGTGCCATGTTGTGTTTATGACAGTGTCATGTCAGTCTTCTGCACACCCCGTGTCACCAAAATATCATAACTGCATCAACCTCATGTACTTGGGAGACCAGATTTGCATAATTTTTGAATTGCAGTCGGAGATCAAACACATCCAGGGGCCACAAATGGTCCCCAGGCCACACTTTGGATCCTGTTTTAAGACGTTAGTACTCCAGTGAACCACATTGATTATGGATCAAACATTGAAACAACGGTAACCATCTCAGGAGCTGGAGGCCAACCTACATTTCTGGCTGATAAGAAAAAAGGAGCCCCATGTTGTTTTTAAACTACCATCCCAGGTGGAAAAAAAGTATACTTTAGCATACTAAATTTTGACATACTTAAACTGTACTATTTTGGAACAACCAATTTTGTGCTTAGTATACATTAGTAGTATTTAAATAGTATTAAATTACAACTAATAGTATATTTTAGTATACTATACGTACTTTTTTGGAACAACTTCAAGTGTACTTAGAGTGTACTTACTTACTTTTTAAATATATTTCAGAGCTTTATTATTGTACTTTGATATAATTATTATATTTTGAGTGTAATAATTCTGTCTCAGAATTATATTAAAAATATATATTTCATAAACTTCAAATATATTTTAAATATACTATTAATATATTAGTAATGCATTTAAATTACACTTAATTTTTATTTTTGATTTCCTGCTATTGATAATAAACTACAATTTTAATTACTCGTGAAAGTCTTTATTCTTACGTACCTATTTTGTACATGACATGCATAACTACACTGCAGTACTTACATTGTTTTAGGCTAAAATTCCATGGAAAGATTAATTACACAAGATGCCCAAGGTAATTAAAATATTTTGTTTTATTACCAACATTTTAAAATTGTCCAATTTTACCCACAACTTTATGAACTTTACATAAATTATCAGTTTACACATCAAAAGTGAACACATGAACATGAAAATTTAAGTGACAATAAAACATGAAAGTGAGGATCAACGACAGAACATTCACTGCATCTTACAGAATCCAACAAAAAAGAACAATAGAACACTTAAACAGAGAAAGCATTTGTATTTAAAGAGAACAGAAAAATGGCAAATAAAAAAATAATACCTACAATTTTAAGACTTTGTGGACTCGCCATGTATGTGACATCATAAGAACTGATGATGATTGGGACTGGATGCCTGGGGTGGAAAAACATTTCTTTGCCTGTTTATGTTAGAAGTAGAAAAAAAATAGTCAGCAATGTCATAGAGTCAGTTGATGTTGGCATTAACTATGAAGCTGTTTTAAGTGTGGACTTAAGGAGACAAACTACCTTAAAATCTTTCCATCCATGATCTGAACACACTGATCCTTGCAGGGTGGTGAGGGGGGCTGGTGGTGTCCATCTCCAGCAGCCATCAGATGAGAGGCAGGGTTCACCCTGGACAGGTCACCACCAGTCCATCACAGGGCCCTGAAAGTCAACAACAAATAAAAAAAAAAAAGAAAGATAAATGTTAGATTAACAAGAAGAGAAAAATTCTTTCCAGTTATCTTTAAATCAAATCATGTTTATTAAGCACTTAGTGTTGGTAACACAGCAGTTTTTGTTGTTGAAAATGTAGCTAGCTCCTCATTGAAAAAACAAACTTACATCATGAAGACGATGTGGAGGTTCATCCTCAGAGCTTCGTGTTGTTGATCTGGTGGAGTCAGAGCCTCTTCTGAGACAGGAAAGACTTTAGGTTTCCTAACACCCAATTTCTCTGGCTTCCTCTTTCATCTTCATTTGCATAGTTAGACTGCAAACATATGTTGAAGATAAAATCATTGATGAACGAGTTAGAACAACAACCACCTCACAATATCAAAGTCTCTCTGTCTTATGGAGCTTAATTAAAACCAGGTTAGTTTATGAATTAAAGTATAAGTCGCAACAAACAACATCCATGCAGTTATAACATGAAGCTGAATGATTACTATAGTAATAATCATACAAGTCACAATAAAATTGATAAAATAATTATTTAAGAAACCAACGTAAGTTATATATCTTTACTGCACTGTTTATAATTAAATGAAGATAATTAATAAGCAAACTTACCACCAGCTAGCAACACTTAGCAGCCTTCATCCCTTCGGGCTCCTTTTGTGACCCACATTTCATTTCCATCAGTTGTTGTCCCGTTGTGTTGTCGTCTAACTCGGACTAGGACGTCACCAGCTTGAATTTACCAAAATTAATAACTATTATCAAGGTCCTCTCTACTTTTAAGGTATTATGCGAGAAAAAATGGCGAATTTGAACAGCGTCTGTTATCTTCCCTGCTTCAAGTTTTTTCTTCTCTTTGTGGCGTTTTTTTAAATAAATGAAAGTGTGAAATACCGCCACCATCTGGTCTGGAGTGTGAATTGGACCTAATGCCGTTGATTATAAGGTTTTACATCACACATCTGAAAATTGATTGGATACTTTTTTTTAAAAATTACATCATGATAATATATTTTTTTGTTGTATGCAATTTTAATAAATAAAAGATTATTAAGGCACTTAAAAAAATCATACATATTCATTCATATTTTGTTCACTTAAAGTATACTTTTATTTAATATATTAAAAGTGTATTTTGGTACAATTATGTTTGAGTGTGTTTAAAGTTCTACTTTCGAAATTGGTACAAGTGTATTTTTAGTATACTTCAGATATACTTATAGGTAGTACACTTAATATTTAGTATACTTAAAGTGTACCTTCACAAATTCAAGTATGTTTGACCTATACTAAAGTAGACTTTTTTTTTCACCTGGGATAGAAAAGAGAATGTTGTATTTTCTAAGTTTATCTTTGTTTGAGACAGAGAGCTGTTTGCCACTCTGAAACAACGTAAGAGCAACACAGGAATAAATCAGTGAGCAGAAACATTTTTTACAGCACCCAACATATTCTTCTGCAATGCAGTAAGTGTGCAAAGATTTAAGCAATTCCCATGAAAGCAGAAGGGAAACCCATGTAAACAGCTGGAGGAGACAACTATCCAAACAGAAGTGACTGAGTCTTATTTTCTTGGATGATTTGAGTGGAAGTTCGTGCTAAATGACATGAACCAGAGAAGTTACTCATAAAGTTTGGCTGTTTGGATTAGAAAGGCTCTCTGAGATGAAATGTTTTCCCACATTTTCATTTATGTTTAAACCAAAATAAAACAATGCATCCGGATGAGAAAACCATGAAGACTGAAATACTTGTCTTCTGGAAAGATTTGTACTTTCTGCCATATTCTGGAATAATCTATCCCTGCAGTCGCTTTAGACTTTAGTGTAGATTCACCGTAAGGCTCCTTGTTTACTTCAGAGCCGTTTGTAAACGTGCAGCTGAGCTTCTTTAAGGTTAACATTTGTCAGTTGAGAGGCGGAGCCCCCCTCCTTTTTTCCATTAACAAAAAGACGTTCTCTACGTGCAATCCGTGCCTCGCTCAACTATCCCCAATTGATTCATCAGCTGCATTTTTCTAGCTCAGCTCTCCTGTGGTGACAGGATTTCAGTGTTGCAAGATTTGCACTAGGCAGCGTCTGTAAATTCGCCTTCTAGGACGGATTAATGTCCTCCTACACAATGATTAAGAGTTAAAACTTATGAGATTTGAGGGGGTGGTCGCTTGCCTCTCTCAGCCGTGGGGGAGGGTGTCTCACCCCATCAAAGGGATAACCAGGCAGGATACTGCGCGAAGGACGTGAGCTAAAACCTCATTGGCTGAGAAATCAGATGGGCGGGGCTAGCGTGCGTAGGTATTTAAGGCTTTACCCCCATTGTTAGAGAGTGTGATTTGCAGCTGATCCGGCTCAAGAGCAGAAGGACCAACTGTGACAGCTACCTTTCTTTTTTTGTTTTTGCTCTTGTGTGCAATCAAAGCGCCGCACTCCCGCCCCACCCCACCTTGTTCTTTTGGAAATAAGGCATTTGTTTTATAAATGTCTTTTTCTTGCAACCAATCTCTCGATGGCAGTTTTCCTCCGTCCCCAGCGGAGGGCAGGAGCTCCCAGAGGCTGTCCTGGAGCAACCTGCTGCAGAAGCTGACTGAGCTGAAGGGGCTCAATCAGAGGCCCTCAGCAGATCAGTCCTGCAGGAGTGAAACCGGTGAGTGTGTTTAGTTTTCTTTATTATTTTCAGGAAAAACACAATAGCAGCAAAATAAAACCCTTTTGCATCTTTTAATTTTTTTCAGTTCAGACTTGAACTATTCTGCATATCTACATGCAAAGCAAATTGCTCCTTGGGGTCAGTAAAAAAATAAAGTTGCTCTAATCTATTTCTATCTTTGTTCCAGGATCTGTGGCGGACCTATCCCTGTCGGAGTCCGACAGTAGCTTCTTCTGTTACCCCCTCGAGGAGACCTTGGCTGCAGAGGTGGTGGGCACAATCACACAAAGCCTTAACAATGCGTCACCCATCCTGTGCTGCTCCAAACTCATCCTACCTGACCGTCTACTGTACAACATCAGCCGAGAGCTGCTCCATCTGGCCGTCAACGAGCCCTGCGGGCTGAGGGGGGCCGTGATCGACCTGTGCGTGGAAAGGGGGGGTCAGGGGTTGTTGTGCACTGTGGATCAAATAGCAGTAGATGCAGGCCTGGTCCCGACCTTCCACGTGACCCTGGTTCTGAGGCTCGAGTCCGGAGGACTGTGGCGCAGGGTCCAGAAGCTCTTCAAAAGCGGAAAGCCTCCGTCTGCAATGTCTCCGAGGCACCACAAAACCCTGAGGCTGAGCAGGAGTTTCAGGGCCATCAAGAGAAAACTGTACAGCTCAGGAGCACTGCTGATTGAAGAATGCTGCTAACCCAAGAGCACCAATGTGCCTTTCTAGACACACTGAACTGTTTTTAATTAACTTTTACTGCAGATTCACTTAAAAAAACAAAACAAAAAAAAACTTTAATTGCACTGACATCAAGGTCCTAAAACAGTTGTAATATGTGGTAAATCAAAGGCCCAAACTATCTCATGGCAGCTACTCACCTGATTGCAGGTGTCTGAACAAAAGTCCTTTTTCTTTTATATGAATCCACATTCATATAATTTCCACTTTTTAAAGGGAATGTACTAGTATTACATATTACCTGCCTGAAACAGTTTTGTAGATGAGAATAAATAATTTTCTATTACTCTGTGACGCTTGTTTCATTTCTTTGTTCACACAATTTTAATTCTAGATTTACTACAATATATAATAGGGCATTTCCAATGCCTAGTCTCCTTTGTTCCTTTCCTTCAGGTGGAATAATCAGAAGCCTTCAAAATGCACTTGGTGTATATAATTTTGAAAGGGTTTCTGTAAATGTCAAGACTAAAGCACATTTTATATTTAAGAACTCACTTAGTACCCTATATTTACTTTGCAGAGTATTTTTATTAATTGAAAAACTGAATAAATGAAAACAAATAAGACCTAGAATTGTAGTAGACACTTATGTCTTCATCTTAGTCTCCCAAGGATTACATTTGGCAAACTAAGAACATTATGATGTAAATTTGTATAAATAAATCTGGCATGCTATGGTGAATTTAAGCACACTCAAGTCTTAGAACCTAAAATGACAATGATTTAACTTTGTAAACCAAATATCTAAGACTGACAACCAATGAATGAATAAAGTATATTTAAAAGCTAATTTAATAAAATGCAGAAGACCCACTAAAAACATAGATTTTGTAAAAGAGTGTTTAAAAACAAACAAGACACCGGTCAATCATTGGACAACTTTTATTCAAATAAATGTATAGAATTTTAGGTTGTTAATTTAATAAATATGCTTTCCTTTTATTTGTGCAACAATTGTTACTAGTTATGATCCAACAGGCTACAAGCAAATTCACAAAACAGTTTTGTAAATGACTACCATCCCCTGCACTGTTAAGTAAAATGAGTATTTACATTGGTAAGAACTATAAAAATGACAAAAACTGTTTTTTTCCTCACGAGTGGCTCAGACTGTCTTATCTGTGAAGAAAGGCCTTCAGGTTTCTCCAGGAAAAACACAAAATAAAAAGATCAGGACAGAGGAAGCTAATCTCAGCAGCCTTCTTTATCATTCAAACAGATAACAGCACGCTCAATTTCCGCCATGACGCCCATCGGACTCTCACCACTGGTTGAGACAGGAGAGGAAGAAAATGTCAGCAGGCAGCTCGAAGCTTCTCGCAGCTCTACAGGAAGTGGATGGAGTGGCAGGGAGGCCTCTTGAAGAGGCGCCTCTGCACACAGAGTGTAAGGCTTGTTTAGATTCTCTTGGTTTGCTGCAGAAATATGCTCCAATTAGAGTGGGCTCAGGCTCATTTCTTCCCATTAGATTCAAGTACCGACGAACTATAAAAACAGACACACAAGGAAGAGTTAGATGATTAGCTTAAAATACTGATCTGGAATTTTGTGACAACAGCAATGACACACATAGGCAAAACAGCTACAAAAACAATAAAATAAATAAAATTACGTTTTTTTTCTTTTCTACCACACTTTTTCCTTCCACTCAGCTTTCTACGAACAAGCCTAGAGATAATATTAAAGGGTCAGTTCCGTAGCAATGACCTTTCAAGGCTTGTACTCCATGCGGAGTGATCAGATCAACGGTCAAGGCAGCAGTCTTTACCTTTATTATGTAGGCTTATAAAAATAGCGTTTTTTATTTGTTTTACTAAAAAAAAAATTCTCTTGCTGTAAGACAATTATCAAAATGAACAGAAATAAATACTTGATATACATCAACATATGTGTTTAAAGAATCTAAATAAGTTTTACTTTTTTAGTTGTATTGCAAGACAAATTACATTTTCAATGATATTCTATTTATTCAGAGGCTTTAACAAGCAGACATCTGGAGTTTTATCCTTCAAATAGCAAGGTGCTACTTTTAAAGCTTTATAGGTTTTTCAGAACAAAAAACAAAACCCAACAATCAACCGTTTTGCAAAGATGTGACCCTTGCTCAAGATCCATGAGAGTGATGTATCAGGTGACGTTTTTCCTCTGAAAAACAGAGCTGACCCTTCAGTATCAGGAGTCAGTTCCTGCTTGCAGCAGCATTAACACGTTGATAGAAAAAAGAAAAAGCTGACTGAGGTGTTTCAGTTAATTATGGTGAATGGATAAAATAAGGAAAGAAGGAAGAAAAAGCTTCTGAGCAACAAGAAAGTGGGTTAAAATTAAAAGCAAAAAAAAAAAAAAAATCAAACGACAATATGAGTGAGCATACCCATGTGTGTGCAAGTGTCTCCTAGCCATCCAATATGACCTGAATCTCAGATAGTCTGGAACAGCTAGGGGTCCCCATTCTCTGGGCCCTTTGGTACAACTCGGAGTCCCCAAAGTAACGAGCACGATACAGCAAGCCTTCCTCTGAAAGACAGAAACAGCGTGTCAAAGATACAACACTCTGTCAGCAGTCTAACAAACCAAGTGTCCAGACTTTAAATTAAGTATTTCAATATAGTCATATTCCATCCATACCAGTTTTGTAAACAGCCTAACCTGGGGAATGTAAAAGACTTACTCTGCTGCTTCTCCTTCCAGCAGTTGTTTCTTAGGTTAGAGATATAGTCTTCTTCTACACTTCTTTCAACAGTCTTCAGGTTATTGCCTGTAAATTCTTCATTGAAACGGTCCCCCACATAGAAAGGCACCTTTAGGTGTGACGTATGCCTTTTGTGAATATGTCCGGCTGATCTGACAAACAGAAAGCAGGGAAGGTTCAGACAAATGTTGAAACACTTCTGGTGTAACCACAATGCCCCCCTGCCCGCCACACTTACGGACGATAGCTAAGGCTGTACGGAGGCTGCGTGACCATCAACTGGCTGAGAGCAGAAACAACGATGAGAATTAAGATGGGCATGAGCTGGACCAGCAGAGCGAAGCCGCCCTGTTCAAAGAGAAAAAGAGACGCCGCTTAATGACACAAAGTATACAATTATTTAAACCAGGCGTTAGTAAGGCATCGCAAATCTAGCTTACATCTCTCTGCTGTTCTCGTCTTTCTTGTCTATTCTGGTGTGCAAAATGCATTCTTCCGTTCCTGTAAACATGGACGTTACCTGAGAAGAAAACAAACAAACAAACAAACAAACAAACAAAAAACATACAGTTAAACATAATCATCTTTGACTGAATAACAAATATTCCTTTAGAGAAATCTACAGGACTTCACTGCTACTTTTGGGATTCTGATTTGAGTTAAATACTGCATTGCATATTTAGTATTTTGTTGTATATGTACAACACGCTGCACGTTTATTCTGCATGCAGCAGAACTGTAGGCCAACCAGAGTTATTATATTTTTAATAGAGATGTGCCGATCAGGTTTTTTCCTGCCGATAACGATCACCCATCACAGCCGATCACCGATACCGATCACATAATTATTATGTCTTTATCATAAGCACTAATGGTTATATTATGTGGAAAAAGAAACCATGAATTCACCTTAATTTAGACAAAAACTTGATTTTAATAAGTTTTTCCAAGAAAAAAACAAAACAAAACGGGCATTGTGCAAATTGTACTATCAATAATACTATCTTTAATAGACTGAAAACCTATGGAGGCTCTGAAGCTGCTAAATAATGCAAAGAGTCAAAATAAAACCTCTCAATATTGCCAAAAAAATTAAAGTATAAAACTTTACATTCAAAGGCAAATACATGTTCAATAAACAATCCTGAATTACTGAATGAAAACTTCCTGATAGCATGGCGGCTAGCTGATTACTGCTAGTTCTGATTGGCTGTTTCTGACTGAGAAGACTAATTATGCAGAACAGGGAGGAGAACGATTCATTTTTCAGAGATTATCTGTCTCATGTTAGGACAGGGAAAGTTTTAATACGTATGTAAAATGTATTTTTTTAGGTTAGATGCTGCAGCTTTAAGCAGAGGTTCGGTGTGAGAGTCACTACCAGGTGGAGCAGAAGCAGCGCTACGTCTGTGAAATATTACTACCTGTAGCGCGTAGCAGCGGTTCAACAGCGAGAACAGAACCAGCGTCTTACATCGCAGCTCGAAGACTTGAATTATTTTGCAGGTTATTTGTTTAGCTTTCTGACCGTCATATTAATCCGGGTGAGTGTTTGTAGCTGCGCGCTGCTTTACCTGCTGTCTGATCCTCCATATGTCTTTTTTACTGCAGTGAGCCTCGATGTAGCCAAACTCCTCAAGTATAGTATTGTTTTTATGCCATATTAGATTCGTCATGTTGATGCATTTTGACGTACTTAACCCCCGACCCCGAGGTAATTTTCCGCCGCAACACACAAACGTCCCCATTCACTCAATGCGTTATACTTCCACACGACATCTCTTAGGATTTGTTGCTGCGCGTTTGCGCAGTGTGAAGGAAAGAGGAGACCAGCTGCACAGACAGGCTGAGAAATGAGATGCAGGTGATCGGTTTGTGTGATCGGCAACAAGAGACCGTGATCAGCGATCACCGATCATACACTTTTTCATGGAAATCGGCCGATTATGATCGGTGGCCGATCGATCGGCACACCTCTAATTTTTAATACGTAATTAAACAGAATAGGCCTGTCATGATAAATTTTGCTTGAGGTTAAATTCTCCCACAAATTACTGAAGTAGACGAAAACATTGCTATTTTGAGACAATTTCAACTAATAATGCAAATGGATTCTCTCAATGATCAATAAAACCATAATTTCTAAAGCACATGAGACTAGAACTGAAAGACATTTTTAATATCCAAAAGATCTATACAAAACAACAAAAACTAAATAAATAAATGAAACTGAAATAAAAACCTACACACAATTAAAACAAGAAATAAACTAGATTACTAAGTCTTTGAAAACAAGTCTCACTTGACTTGATTTCACTTTGAAAAGTTCCGTGGAAGAGCGTCCAAATAGAAAAACAACTTTTTAACTTAAAAACACCTGCTGCGGGGTAGAGTTTGAGTGTGCAGCACAGCCATAACACCTGCACTTAGAGCTGTCATTGTGTGTCATTAGCAAGTGTACGCAAGTTCTTATTATGTCCTGAGAAACGTGTAGTACCAGACCTGTAATTTTTACGAGGAAGAAACGTGTTCAAAAAAGTTTTTTTGGAACTGTTTAGTTGCAATACCCCACTGCCCAAGAACACAATGAGTTTAGCAGCAGCCCTGTACATCCCTGGCATGTCTTTAATATCATTTTGCCTCCACTCACTTGTTGGGAAGCCTCCACCAAAGAACATGTTAAAAAGGTCCTCAGGAGAAATGTCTGCTTCAAAATCGTGATGATGTCTGTGTCTGCTTGGTTGGGTTCGCTCCTCCCCATACTGGTCATATTGTCTTCGTTTTTCAGCGTTACTTAGAACAGCGTAGGCGTTGCCAATGGCTGAAAGAGACACACAGAGGAGTTGTGAGTACAAGCTCCCAGAAACGGCACAGAAAAGACGTGGAGACACGCAACTTACCTTTGAAAGCCTCTGTAGTTCCAGGCGCGTGATTTTTATCTGGGTGAAATTTCAGGGCGAGCTTCCTGTACGCCTTCTTAAGGTCCTCCTCAGAAGCTGACTTTTCCACTCCCAGAATTTGGTAGTAATCTTTACAGCTCTTAATCCTGAATTAAACACAAAAGTCTCTGTTACGACATGAATGAAATTTGCTGTGAAGCAAACAAAAGAGAAGAAAAGTTCAGGGGTCAGGGACAGAGCACCTTGATTGACTAACTAAGGTGAACTACTCGGGGATCACGCTTCAGTTTCTATTGGAAAATCCATACTGGGATGTTGCAAAGAAGAATTTAGCTGACAGTTAAAACCTATGATTTAGGAGGAGCAATCTGGCTGTCTTGACCTGGTCATTGAGTAGATTGCACAGAGTAGAGCTGATTGCGGAAAAAAAAAACAAACAAACAATGATAATCGTGTTCACATTTAATTCATAGGTTTTTGTTGGGTGTGAATAGAAGCCAAGTCTCAGCTCAGGGTTAATTTCCATCATCTGCTAATTTTTTTTAGAAGCGTTTGAGAAGAACTTCCATTGACTAGAACCGAGGTAACAGAACAGGAAAACTTAAGTTATAACATAGTGTTAAGTTACAGAAATAGACAGGACACGCTCAATATATTTTAGTCATCAAACATCACCTTCTGCTGAAAATCTTAATTGAATGAAATTTTGAAAAATGATTATA